>NC_141914.1:57283348-57917623 GCF_057802395.1 Ceratotherium simum simum
AATCTTTCTGTGCAGATTCCAGGTTAATAGCAGTAGAAATAAAGCAATAAAGCAAATTCTATCTTTTTAAAAATTATTCACAGTAGATTCTACCAGGACTGTTTTATAATTTTTTATGAAAGTATTTGATTTAGGAAATTCCCACACAAATCCAATGGAGAACAAAAAATATTAAGTATGCAATTTAAATTCTAAAATACACAGTTAAAATATAATATAATGCCATTGGTTTATTGCAACTCACTATATCTCAGTAGTACATATTTCCATAATTTAAATGGGAAATATTAACTAGTCAATGTAAAACTAGTTATTTAAGATTTCAGTGACTGATTTAACAAAGGCTCCACAATTAATTTTGCAAGTCCATTTGCTAAAATGGGTGAACATGAAGAGCAACCATCTCAATTGTCCAGCACGTGGGTACCACAAGATAGTTACAATGAGTTGGCAGAATTATTGAGTATGTCTCCGAGGTCATATGGATAATTTTTAGTCATTGGTGAACTTCCTTTACTCCGTAGTTTATAAAAACAACAGTGGTTAATTGTAAATGAATAAACTCATTCTATGAAGAGTTTCCCCTCTGCATTTCCCCCAAAGCCTTTCTTTAAAAATGATTACATATTGATTAGATAATGTAATAAAAAGTTGCCTATAAATACCACATAGTCCTGATGTCAACCTCCAGGTGGTGCTAACGACAATAAATTCAGTCCTAACACTGTTCAGATCCTCACTCGGCATCAGTTGCTCATTACTTTCCACGCCTCCTAATAATTCCCACTGAAACAAATCAGAGATTTTCTTCACATATTACAGAGTCAGAGTTTGTCATTATAAGTAGAATTCCCTTTAGCTTTGTTCCCAGGACAGTTTGCTTTCCTCCACTCTTGAAATCTCTGGGATGACATCTCTGAACTCTATACTTTCTTTCTATGCAGGGGTTTAGTTGATCTACTTCTTGTCATGAAATCGTAAATGCACAGCTAGGATTTTATCCTAAGTCCCTCGACACTGAACCCGTCACTACTCCAATGTACCAAATGACTTACTTGTATTTTTATATTAATTGAAATAATAAACTAATTTAATTCCCCACTTAAAAAATTTTTTTAAATAGAAATGGGAATTCACTAAGTACATCCTTGACCAGAAATACTGGCGAGCACTGGTTTCCTTGCCAATCGAGGTCTCTCTCTCTCAACTGCACCAGGTTTTAATAACTTAAAATCCAATTCTTGAATAACTTGCATAGTAGCAACCTTGGAAAGGGGCATTTGGTGTAAATATGCACTTGAGTTATAACAGAGCAATCCTGTTTTGAATTAGAATTTTTGTTTTATAGTGCTAGGTAAGGTTAGGTTTAAATGTACAATCTAGTACTATTTAAAAACTACAGTACAAGTTACAGATTGTGTCAAAGCTGCTTTTTTTATTGAATCTCATGGGTAATTTGTTCAAGGCCCCAAATATATAAAAATTACTTAACAGTCACAATGTGATAATGGCTTTTCCCTCTAGTAACAGAAATAGGAATGTGTAGCTCATTACAAGTCCTCAGAGTTTCTATCTTCCCAGCAGGACAAGATTCTGCAAAATTTATAAATACGCTAAGCCTTTCCAAATATTTGTCATTTGTTAATAAATTATGCTGGTTAATATCATATCTAATAAAATATTTATTTCAAACATCAGGAGGCATGACTTCAGCTAAGACTTTAGTTAAAAATCTGTGGGTCAGTAGCTTGATATAACCTCTTTAATCAAAAAGAATAATGAATTGAGTCATACACAGTAGGATACAGGTTGAAAACTTGCAGTGAAAGTATCTTAATTTGTCCTGCTCTCATGCTATTAACCTAATTACCATACAATTTAAAGTTAATAATAAATACAGGCTTAAATGAGATCAGACTAAAGTGTGGGCAATTATACCAAGAACTTGAATAGAAAATACAATGAGTTTTATCAATTCATTTCAATTCTATTTAACTTCCTCTGAAACTCAAATTGAAATGGATTGACTCTCAAATTAAAGAGAACAGAATTTTTGATAGAGTCACAATAGGCTCATAATGTAAATCACTCCCTGCCTTCTTGCCATATTATAGTCCTATTGAAGAGAAATCCTAGCAGAGTTTGAGGTGCAGGTCAAGCAATATCACAGCAGTGTATTAGCAGAGAAGCGATAAGATTTATTCCCTGAATGATAAAGTTTTAGGCTCTTATTTGCACATTAGCCGAATACCTGGCTTTATTTTCTCTATATCTCACTTTAACTGAAAGCTTTGTTTGATTTCACAGGAAAACTGTACTTGGTACTTAAGAATATGTGTGAACAGACCCAGTATTTTTAGTCTGAGGACAGCTCTGTTAGAAGTAGAATTACAGGGGCCGGCCCCGAGGCTTAGCGGTTAAGTGCGCGCGCTCCGCTACTGGTGGCCCGGGTTCGGATCCCGGGCGCGCACCGACGCACTGCTTCTCCGGCCATGCTGAGACCGCGTCCCACATACAGCAACTAGAAGGATGTGCAACTATGACATGTAACTATCTGCTGGGGCTTTGGGGAGAAAAAAGGAGGAGGATTGGCAATAGATGTTAGCTCAGAGCCAGTCTTCCTCAGCAAAAAGAGGAGGATTAGCACGGATGTTAGCTCAGGGCTGATCTTCCTCACAAAAAAATAAATAAATAAATAAAAAACTCATTGCTTTAAAAAAAAAAAAAAGAAGTAGAATTACAGAATGTGATTTTTTATGCACATCAGCAAATAAAGATAGTATGGGTTCAGTTGCATTTCATTCTTACAAAATCAGGCCATTTTCATATGACTGTCTCGATCTGAAAACATGTGGAGCTCTTAAGAATCACATGAAAAAGCATGCAGACACATTTTTAAGTGAAATAATTGGAATTAATATAACAATTTGAAAAAATCCATATAACTGAGATCTAGATAAGAGAATTTAAAAGCTTTGCGAAAAGCGCTTTGAAAAGAAGTAGAGTTTCCCAGAGCAGAATTAACTTTAATTTGCAGAACTGTTATTAACGTGACTCCCCCTCTGACATCATTAGATCCAAAACAAACACATTTTGAGGTAGTAGTTTAACTTATGGCACTTATTTTGAAGTCATTATCACAGTATATACTACTAGCCAGCAAATCCATGAAAAGTTTAGAAAACTCTGAATGAGCAACCGCTATATGCAACACGTAAAAATAAAGCTAATATAAAAAGAGAATGTCAAACAACAAATAAGTGTATTTGGAAAAAAAGGGGTTATCTCCTACTTTATCATTCAATTTTCTGAAAATGGTAATCTCTTTAAACATTTTAGAATTTGTAAATCAGCAGTTGTAAATGAACTAGTATTATTTGTTTAAAGTTAATTAATTAATGGAATATAAGTGTTTCTTTCTCCGAATTATAAAAGAAAAGATTGCTCTTCTATGGGAACTCTATTAGTTTTCTACTGTCATGTAACAAATTATCACATATTTAGAGGATTAAAAACAACACTCATTTATTACCTCACTGTTTCGGCAGGTCAGAAGTCCAGGCGTAGCATAGCCCAGGGTCTCAGAAGGCTGAAATCAAGGTGTCACTGGACTGTGTTCTCCTCTGGAACTTGGGGCCCTCTTCCAAGCATATTCAGGTTGTTGGCAGAATTCAGTTTCTCCTAAGACTGAATTCGGTGTTTTATTGCTGGTTATTGCCAGGAGTCACTCTCGTGTCCTAGAGGCTGCCCTCAGGTCCTGGCCCTCTCAAAATGGGCAGTTTGCTTCTTCAAGACCAGCAAGAGAACCTCTCTCATGCTTCTGATCCCTTCCTTCAGAGGGGTCCAGTTCCTTTTAAGGGCTCATACCCACCCACAATAATTTCCCTTTTGATAAACTCAAAGTCAACTAATTTTGGACCTTAACTATATATATCTGCAAATCCTTTCACTTTTGTCCTGTAATGGAACTTAATCATGGGAATAAATCCATCATATTCCTCATCCTGCCCACACAAAGGGGGAGGCGATTACATGGGGGACTTACATCAGGAGGAAATAGTCTTGGATGCTGTCTCAGAATTCTCCCTACTACAGAAAGGTATGATACTCTTAGTAGAAAATTTTGCAAATCCATAAAACACTAGAGCGTAAAGTGTCCGCATTCATTCTTGTAGTTAGGAAAAAGATATGTTTTTCAAAAAATGGAGAAGCTGTCTTATTTTCTGTTTTGCAAATTAGGTGTTAAAAGATTTCCTTTTAGGAAGAGGATTTAAAAATTATTGATTTTGTCTGTCTCTAGGTATGTAGAGATGTTAGGTAACAAGGTTGTCTAGGATAAATAAGCTGAGTAATGGCAGAACTAGGATTGCCCCCATTTCTGACACCCACCAGTTTTCTTACCAGTATTTCATCATTCTTCTTACTGCGTGAACAGATACTGAATTTCATTGCGTACATTTTTTATGCAACTGCTGAGATAATTTTTTTTCCTTCATTTTGCTAATGTGCCCGGTTTCACTGATAGATTTTTTGAATGTTTTACCCATCTTACATTCTTTTTTTTTTGGCATCTTTGAAGATTTTCTCTTTACAGTTGGCTTTCAATAGTTTTGTTCTGATATTTCTTCATGGATTTTTTTTTTTGCTCATCCCATTTGATGTTTGTTGAGTTCCTAGGTTCTATCAATTGATTTTTTTCATCAGTTTTGGAGAGTTCTCAGCCTTTATCTCTTTAAATATGACTTCTGTCCCGTTCTTTTGTTCTTCTCCTTTCCTGAATCCCATTAAATGTGTTTTAGATTTTCTCAGTGTATTTTCTACATATCTTAATTCTCTCTTTTCTAGGAATTCATCTCTGTATTTCTGTGAATTTTCCTGTAACCTGCTTTATGTTCACTAATTTCTTTCAGCATGTCACATCTGCTGTTAAATGTATCCAATGAGTATATCTGTGTTGGATTTGCCTACAGTAAAATACACGCATCTTTAGTATGCAGATTGATGAGGTTTATCAAATTTATACATCCTTACAATGAAAATTCACATATAAAGTATTTCCCATCATCCTAGAAAATTTTCACATGCTCCCCTCCATTCAATCTCCACTCCCATAGTCATTCAGTTTTGATTTCTATAATTGTATATTAGTTTTGCTTGTTTTTGAATATTATATAAAATGAATCATATAGTAAACACTCTTTATGTAAATTCTCTTTATAGTAAACTCTCTTTTTGCTCAAAGTAGTTTTTGTGATTCATCCTTGCTGTCACATCATCATTAGGTCATTCTTTTTATTGCTTAATAGTATTCCTTTGTGTGAATATACCACAACTTACCTATCTATTCACCTGGTTTATGGACATTTGGATGTTTTTCAGTTTTTAGCCATTATGAAACGATGTCTATAAATGTTTTTGGTTAAGTCATGTTGTAGATATAGGTTTTCATTTCTTTTGAGTAAAGTATGCCTTGTGAGATTGCTAGGTTATAGGGTGAGTGCATGGTTAATGTTATAAGAAACCACTTTTCCAAAATGGTTATATTTTACATTCCCTCCAATAATATATGAGAATTCTAGTTTCTCCACATCCTTGCCAACATTTGGTATTGTCAGTCATTTTTTGTTATCCTGGTGGGTGTGAGGTGATATATCATCGTGATGGCTTCAATTTGCACTTCTTTGATCAGGAATGATGGCAAGCACTTTTTCATGTGTTTTTTGGCCATTCATATATCTTCTTTTGTGAAGAGTTTATTCAGATAGCCTATTTTGTCACTTGGGGTGTTTGGTCTAATTTGGTTTTTATGGTAAATGTTTTCAGGTCCTGTCTAAAAAATTTTTGTCTTTCCAAATGTTTCAAAGATATTGTAAAATTTCATCAAGAAGTTTTAGATTTAATTTAGGATTTTACATATAAAACTGTAATGTACCTCAAATTAAAGCTTAAAATTTAGGGTTTTTTCTATTTATGTTGACTCCTGTAATTCATGATAATGGTGTATATCTCTATTTATTTGTCTTCTTTAGTTCTACCAATGTTTTGTAAAGGCTAAAATCACATTTTGTTTTAAGTCTTACAGAATTTTGATATGTTTCATGCTATTTTACATGGTATTTTATTTTATTTTCCAATTGTTTGCAGCCAGTTATAGAAATACATATGATTGTTGAAGTTGACCTTGAATCCTACAAACTTGCTAACTTCATTTATAGTTTGAATAGTTTTCTTTTTCTCAGATTCCATATTAACAATCAAGTCATCTCTGAATAGAGTTTTCCTTCTTTGTTTCTAGTACTTAATGCCTGTTTTTCTTTTGCTGCCTTCAACACAGCATTGAATACATGTGAGCGGTGAGAGCAGACTTCTTGATTTGTTGTTGCCAGGCTTAGGGAGATGTTTTCAACATTAAGTGTAATGTTAAATGTATGATTTCTAAAGTTATAAAATTATTTTCCAAGGAAAAGTAACATATTTGTTCATTTTATTCATTCACTCAATGTATCAGTCATTCATTTAATATCCAAAGCAGATACAGAGACAGAAAAGGCTCTTGTCTTTGTGGAGCTTATAGATAGTATAAGGGCAAGAGATGGGAGCACAGATAATAAACAAGTAAATAAATAAGATAAAGTATGTTTTAGGGAATTACTAATGTCAACAGAATTGAGTACTTTTTTCTAATTACATGACAACTTGATTTTTTTAAGAGTGGTATTTCCTGTCTGCCCAAATACGGCCCATGTCCTATAAGCTCCATGTAGATGAGGGTCTTTTCTGTTTCTGTATCTGACTTGTATATTTAATAAGTGAATGAGTGAGTTATAGAGTGATTGAATAAATAACTGAATAATTTCTTTTGCTTGGAAAGTAATTTTATCATGAGAAATAATACTTATTTTTTTAAGAAATAGTTAAAATAGTTTCCATTTCTTTGGAGAGCTTTATCTGAGGAAGCATTCCTAGCCCCTCACCCTTAGCAGAATACCTAGTTTGTACCATCCATCATATTTCATTACAGTTTTATAAATGTCTACTTACTCACCAGATTCTGAGGTGTTTGAAGTTTGAAACTAGACAATGCTTGATAAATAGTTGGTATTCCATAAATGCACGTTTAATGAGTGAGTAGATTAAAAACTATGTACATTGTTGATCCACTGAGCAAAATATTCAAGAAATTCTACATTTTATTATACTTATATACCAGCAATTTAGTATTTGTCAGGTTTGCTATATTATGTCAGGATCTCATTTCATGGTAAAAATGGAGCTTTATAGTATGTACTATAAAGTACAAGTACGAACATTATTTTCTATTTGATAAGGACACTGATAAGGACATTTAGAGACAATAACTTTTCTTTCTATTAATGCTGTCATTCTATCAATAGCCTAAGGCACTAACATACATTACAAAACAATAGGACATGGAGAAAAGCACTTTAAAATTTTCCTTGTGAATACTTAAGTTAAATTGATTTATACCTACAAGTGACAGCTTGTTGCTGAAATTAGATGGATGCGTTCACAAGTTCATAGTTAAAGAAACTGAAAGCCGTGCTCACACTCAACATCTATGCAATGGCACACTGGTAGTTCACAAAGCTGTTGTGGAGGACAGCATGACTCTATAACCAAATATCCAAAATGTCCAAATATTAAGGTTCTACTAAAAACCTCTGGATGAAAAAAAAAAAGAAGCCTCCTGATTTTGTTCAGGGCACTTGGAATGACATCGGAGTACCACACATTCATATATAATTTCTGTATTTAAAAATAAGCAGAAATCAAATTCAACATGGAAGCAATATAGTTTTCCTTTCTTTAAAACAAGTTGTGTCACTAATTTTTTTTTTTAAATCTGCTGTTTCTTCTTTTAATCCAATATTTTCTCATCTACTCAGAATATACTTTGGATTAAATTTCCAAATTAATAATTTCTATTTCATATTTTCTCCTATATCCAAAACAAATATCCAGCATAAACGGAGATTTAAAGATTCAGGATTTAGTCACACCTGACTATAACCTCAATCTGAAATGTAGTCAATCCCTAAATTTTCATTTATTTTGTGCACTCGCATTAATGACTGGAATATATTTATCCCTGACTTGAGTGTCTATGCTCTCTTTGAAATACTATCCTTCTGCAGAATTTTTTTATAATGAAATTTTTTTATAAAATCTTTTTTTAAACATATTTGCAATCACAAACCTAAGAATTTAAATATAGAAAGCAGAGACAATAAAAAGACATTGCTAATTGAAATAGAATCAGTCATCTTTAACTAAAACTTAAAGGTCTGGAAAAAAGAACTCTATACTGGTGATTCATTTAAGCATAAACAAGAATAGAGACAGGTACATGGTAAAAGAGAAGACTGAAAATATGGTCATTACTGATACAGTCATTCAGGGTTCTTGGGAAGAGGGACCACAATAGAATGTCTTAAGCAACTCTTGGGTTGAATCACATGAAATTACTAGTATTTGATTATTTTAGTCTAATAAGACAGCAATTTCATATGGTTCAAACTAATATTATTTGCTAAGGACTGTAGTAGTTATTTTGCATTAGCAACTGATCTGTAACAAGCTACATCAACCTCTGAATACTAATGAGATCATTAACATTTATCATTGCACTAAATACTTCCCAAGGACAAAATTGCTCAATCACCAATCCCCAAGTGACTCCTCAAATGGAGAGGCTCTATGCCAAGTGTTGGAAAGAAAGTGGATTCTTACACATTGCTGGTGGGACTGTAAATTGGTTGAGCATCTTAGGAAAAACATTTGATGTTATCATATAAAGTCAAGTATTTACATGCCCTAAAACCCAGCAATTCCACTCCCAGATATATGTTCTAGGAACACTCTTGCACAGGTATTAAAGAGGACATAAAAAAGAGTTTATAATAGCAAAGTCCTTGAATGAATCCAAATGCACATTGACAGGAGAATGGATTAATAAATTGTCACATATTTATTATGAAATATTTTATGGGAGTAAAAATAAATATAGCTATATGTGATATGATGAAATAGCAATATACATTAGAGTGAAAAACCTCTCTAATATTACAAAATATATGAAAAAAAGTTAAAATAAGAAAAGTGATAAAATTGCTCATAAAAAAGCAAGGGAATGTTAAACCCAAGATTCAAGATAATGGTTACTTTAGAATGGGGGTTTGATCGGGGGGTACATATTGGTAGATGTAAGATGTTATCAGCCGTCTAGGTTTTGTTTTCAATTGTCTCATGGGTATTTATTTTATTATTATAGATAAGTAAATACATAAATAAAAGACTTCCTGTGGACAACTTATGAGAGTATGTCATAAAGCAAACATTGCAATTAATCCAATTCAATAAATATGTGGTTCAACATAAGAAAATAAATGAATAATAAAGTTAAACCTCTGGGAGTTGAGTAATTATTCTTACAAATGAGAAAACCAAGACACAGCCAAGTTTATGAAGGTCTACTAGTTAGATTATCTGTCATGCAAACTACTTTACAAAAGGAGTGCCTGATGGCATATTTGATGGGTGACGTGAGATCCTGTCCTGACACAACATATCTAATCCATCATCCAGGCAGGGTGCCAGAAAATGTGTATCATTAGAGAGCATTTCTGAATTCTGGCTTTGTTTTCAGAAAGTCCCCTGGCCTTGGTGAGCCAGTCGTGTATGGAGGGCAGTGTGGGCACACTATCGCAGCTCCAGCCATATTGGCCTTGCTCTGCTCTGCCCTTCACCTGGCATGTGCTTCCCAACGCTTCTCTTAGATTTTCCTCAATGAGTTCTGCTCTGCACCACATCCTCCTTAAAAAGGTCTAACTGACCTCTCTAAACAAAATAGCAACCCATTGCTCTATTTTTCAACTCCCTTTCTTTTACTAAATTTCTTCAATTTTGTACTTTATCATCTATTTAATTGTTCAATTGTTTGACTTTTTTCCACTTTTAATCTTATTACTATTTAAAATGTAAATATCTTAACATTATATTACTTATTTATCTTTAGAAGTAGTACCATTTTACTGAGGTTGATTGTACTTTGAAAACTGATAACAGAAGGCACTTTTTTTAAGTTATGTTTTAAGACATTATTTTTGCCTTATTTATATATGATCATGGGAACATATAAAAATAGGGGTCTACATCTTTGGTTCTGTGATGATAGTTTACACAGTAAAGAATTCCAACCAGGGGAAAGTAATACTGTAACCTTGTATATTAAGCATCAGAGTCTTCATCATCATTTTCCTTGACAAGCACATCTGCCCAGTGATTTGTAGATTTCAAGAAAGTAGCTTCGCTGTGTGTTGCCTGGCCCACAAGTCATATCATAAAATGGTTATTTGCGGAAGCACCAAGAGAAGTAGATGGCACTGCAAATAGCTTTTGTGTTATTTATATGTGTATCAGTTTGGGGCAAATATTGAATTAGGAGTGTCACTGTTTATCATGTAAATTAAGATACTTGAAAGATTGTTCTCTGGTTTTACCCTTTTCTCAAAAGCTTTCTCACCAAGTTCAATGCACGGCAGGAACTCATTCAAATATTTTATACTGACTTGAATTTAGCTTTGATGTGTTGCTTCATTAGGAGCAATAATGAGGCTTGAATAATGACACTTGCTAATGGAATAAAAATACTACAGAACAACAACAGCAGGTCCCTCCATCCCGCACTCCTGATAGGGCAAGAAGCACTGTTTTAAGGTTTTAACGCACAGGGGGATATCATATATGCATTGGCTCAAGGTTCTGCTGTGTTGTTTCTATTATTGCTAATGACAGCTTGCAGTTCAAACTGCATTTTATCCAGTCAGCATTATCCCAAAGTATAAATTGTCTAAATTTTAGCAGCTGAAATGTGTGAGGTCTAGCCTATAGGACACAAAGTATACAGTTCTTAGCAATGCTGAAGACCACTGTGACTTGTGTACCTGAGTTCTAGTTTCTCTTTAATAATACTTGTTTAGGAAATTAAGGAGACTTTGTTCACCTTACTGTGCCAAATAGCTTATATTTGTATAATCTGTTGCCTTTTTTAGGCTCCTTTCCAAAAAATATTGATTAGATTTATAGGAGAGCTTTTATTTTTACAAAGAATTAAAAACTAATATCTAGAAGCAGAATTGTTGAGCTGGAAATAAATTTAAGTGATTTAGTTCCACTCTTTTTATAGAGTAGGAATCTGTATCACTTTGTTTTCAAAATGGAATTGATCTGAAGTAATAACCTCAGATGACTAGAAAATGTATTTTCTCTTCAGTTAGTTAAACACATGCATGATCAAAGAAAACTGAGATATATTACATATTCTGAAGTTTAACACCCCACTGAGATCCTCACAGGAATATTTTATTTATTATAAGTTTTGTGATCATTACATCTCAGCCCTTTCAACATATCTGTTGCTTTTTCTCGTACACTTGGATAAATGCCAAGTAAATATCGTCTCTAAAGGAAAGAAATATGGAAATATTTGACTGATTTAAGATCATATGTGGAATATTGAAATAATTTAACAATAATTTAAGCTGTTTGTAATCAAATAGGAAAGTATATCAGCAATTTAATTGGCTCTGGTGAGTTAGAATGGATTTTCTACGCAAGGTTGTTAAGCTGTAACACTAACAACGGGCTGGTGCTACTCCAGACCTTTATTCCTTCAGAGAGAGGACTTCCCAAATGAAACATGGTAGAGAGGGCCTGTTAGGATTTATGTAGAATTATAGCACATTATGTTTCTGGCTTTTGTTTTGCTATATGCTTTATTTATCAAAAATGTAAATCTTCACATAGTTTTATGAAAGATCATTTAACATGAATTACCCTAAAACATCTTGATCCCTTGCAGGCCTCTGAAAAGCCAAAGTAGGTAACAATTAGATCATATTTTCAAGTCTATGCATGTTGCTAATAGAAGAGATCCAAATATGTAGCTTACTTTCAAAGGAATGTACAGACACCAATTGCAAGGCTCTGGGTGTGAGTAGTTAACAAAATGTAGCAATCGGCATTATTAGAATATACTGTAAATAAAAATACATATGCACACATATACATATAATATACAGAGTGTGTATATGCACATAGGCTGATTACAACAGTACATACACGCAAACCAAAAGGATGAACAGAGGTGCTGCTAGTGGCAGACAAGGGGAAAGTAAGTCTCAGCCCAATTTAAGATCCTGAGAAATATTTAGTGAAGGGATGAATACAATTATGGAAGAAGCAGAAAAATTGTGAAACGTTGTCACAAAGGCATGTCCAAGAAGTCCAGGCCACAGGAGATAGCAGTGCGCTACCTCAAAAGAGGAGGGCTTACATTCAAACAGGCCTCAGTTGGAATCCTGACTCAGCCACTTAGCTGTGACAGTTTTGACATGTTTCCAAGAGTTTGAACTTTGATATCTATCTTAGTCAGCTCAGGCTGCCACATCAAAATACCATAGACTGAGTGGCTTAAACAAGAAAAACTGATTTCACACAGTTCTGGAGACTGGGATGTCTAAGATCAAGGTGCTGGCCCACTGGGGCTGGTGCACGCTCTCGTCCTGGCTTGCAGATGGCCTCTTTCTGCTGTGTCCTCACACGACCCTCGCTGAGTGCCTGCATGCAAGGAGAGAGAGAGAGAAGGAGATATCTCTTTCTTCTTCTTTTTATAAGGGCATTAATGCCATCATGAGGGTCCCACCCTACCTAATCTAACCCAAATTACCTCCCGAAGGCCCCATCTCCAAATACTGTCACACTGGGGGTAGGGCTTCAGCACATGAATTTGGGTGGGGGGTCACAAACCTTCAGTTGATACCAATATCCTCCTCTGAAAATGGCATGAAGCCGACCTTGCTTGGATTTGTGAGGATCACAAAACCGTGAACTTGGTGGTGCTGTGGTGGTACTGCTGCTGCAGTCTGTGACCATCTAGTGAGGGAGTCAACAACTGACCCAAACAAACTGGCCCCTTCTGGCTAAAGCTCAAGGCCAAGAACACTCAAATACTAATGGAATGTGCTAGAAGATGTATAAAGATCTTGCAAAAGAGGAGCTGACAAATGGTTTTGGACTCTTAGCTCACCATCTATTTTGAGGATATGTAAAGGGTAGAAAGAAAATTGAGGGTGCAGTTAATGAGACAAGCAGAATTACAATGGCAGAAATTGTTGGAGCGCTGTGGCATTTCTCATCCTCACCTTAAACCAAATGAGAAGACTTTCACGAGAACCACTAGCAAAGCTTCCTATACATTCCCAAGTATTTCGGACCACAGAAGTGAGTCTGAAACACATCCTAAAAATATAATGGTAAAAGAATATCGTTATTTGCTTGAAGTGCCAGAACAGATAGCAAGGTAAATGTACATGTTTTCCTTGGCTCAGATGTGGGCCACAAAAGAATTTGTCAGGTTCTGAAAGGACCTCACTCAACTGGACTAGGATTGAGAAGACTACACGGGTGTCCTGTTAGATCCAAGCTGAGTTAGGATGGGGGTGGTATAAAGGTCAGCTGGAAGAGACCTCAATAACAAGGTAGCCGCAGTTGGAACTTGTCAGGGTAGGAGGGGGGATTCTCTGAAAAACACAGAGAAAATCATTTCAGGAAAGACATCAGCATTGAATATCTGCCAGGTTGAGAGAGGGCCAAAAGCAGATCAAATAGAAATAAGCTGTCCTCACCCCAAATCACCTCTCCTTTCATTGAACCCTTGATGGGGGCTGTGGGATCAGAAGAGGAAGCTAAGGAATGAGGGAGAAATTGGCACAGCGGGAAAGGAGCTGACATTTTCTTCTTTCAAGTACACACTTCCAGACCTGAAGCAGCATTCAGTGGGAGATGGAGAGAAGCTTTAACATAACTGAGGTTCAGAGTTCTGATTATTATACTCACTTGTAAATTTCACCTCATTAAATGGAATTATTTTGAGGCACGGAAGTACCTGTGGACCTACCCATGAATTTATCCCAGAAGCACACAGAACCAGGCTAATGAGTAAGTTTGAAGAGACTGGGAAAAGAAGGAAAGTTGCTTTATGACTTGCATATGGAGACAAACATATTGAATAAAATGGTTACATTACTGCACAGTGATTAATATTAATACTTCTGTATTAGTTTATGGTATGCTAGTATTCTTTTTATAATTTCAGGAAATGTTATATACTTTACAAAAATTTTCCCATTTTGTAAAATTAAAATGAACTTTTTAAGGTTTTAGCATATAAGCATATTGTGCAAATTCTATTTATGTAGTAATTTTACCCTATTGCCTCCATTCTCATAAGTTAGGCATTATTGTCTCTGGGCATATCTTCACAATTTTGAAAGAATACACTATTCAAGGATCCAAAAAATACAGATTTCATTAAGTATCTAATATTCTACTGGGCTTTGAGATCCACAGAAGTGGATGTGCAAGTCTTTGAGCTTCAGTTCTGTTTGCATTTATGATGCTGCTCAAGAACAAACCCCTCACAGGAATTTCAATTATTAAAGAAGTGTCTTCAGTGTAGCAGATAATCAGTACGGCAGTCAACAAATAAAGCAACCCTAGGGATGTGTTCTTCCAGGCTCCTGTCTGAAGTCCAAGGTATTTATCTGGTTTACATAGCAGCTGTTGTCAGTGTCACTAAGAACAAAGCAATAAAGATACCAGAATTCTTTGAAGTGCATTTGATTGCCCTTTTTGAGTATGACAGGGAAACAGTATTTGTTTTCTTTAGTGTTAAAAATATGAAGAGAAAAATAGGCATCAATCTAGGTTCCTACTTCTTTGAAAGTGTTTTTTTCATAATGCTTACCTTTTTATTTTTAAAAGTAGACTGTGTCTACAAATATTTTAGGTCCTTTTAAATAAAAATATTTTGTCATCAGTAGGACATCACTCTGACTCTACTTTATCTTGAAGGTTATGTAAGGAAGTTACAGACTTCAGGTTGCTAATAAGTGTGAACAGATAATAGCAGTAGGACTATTGTGCATGAAATATTTTCATACTAAAAGTAACATCTTGGAATATATTGGTTTGGATTTAAAATTATTGCCAATTATAATAAACATACACATATAATTGCGTTTTCATTATTTTCTCTATACTATGTGATAAAATGTACAATTTTAAAGCTGAATTTTGGAAGTTACTGAAAAATTGAATTTTAAACGTGGTAATAACATTGACTCTGCTATAGGTTCTAGAGATTTATACATGGATTTATAAAACCGATGGCTCGGGAAGTTGTTAAAATGTTTAGTTGTTAAAATGCATATTATTTAATATTTAAGAATCACATAATGTCATAATGTTATAACTCAAAATAATCCAGATTGTCATTCTTAAGAGGGCAGTAGTTTCTGTCTATATTTTTCCTAATGTGTTCCTAATACTTAGAGCAGTGGCTAGCCTTAATTGTGCTCAAAAGATATTTGCTGAATGAACAAAAAAAAGAAAATCATAACTAATAATACAGTATTGGTATCAAGTACTAGTAAATAACACTTGCTTTGGAGTCAGAAAATGGTTTAAATTTTAGCTCAGCCATTAACTATTTTTATTACTTAATGAAAGATAATCTGGAATTTATTTCCATCAACTCTAGAATGGTAAACACCACCTAATTGATGGCGTCATTTGATTGGAGCACCTGGCATGGAAATCGGCATTAACAGGTACATGTGCAGGCGGCTGGAGTGCGCTCTGCGCTGAGGAGGTGTCCTCGGGCTGTCCAGCCTTCCGCCACTGTGCCAGGGCTGCGCCGGTTGCGCTTGGACGTGCCCCTGTCCTCGCCATGTCCCTCCGCGTGGCCACTGCTCCCCTGGCCCTCCACACACCACGACGAAGAAAAGTCCTTCAATCAGAGCCTGGCGGAGTGGAAGCGCTTCATCCACAACCCGACCACCGGCGAGCTCCCGGGGCACACCGCGAGAGCTGGGGTTTCATCGTGCTCTTGGGCCTAGTCTTTTATGGGTTCCTGGCTGCACTCTTCATTCACAGCGTGGGCTATGCTGCGGACTCTGAATGATGAGGTTCCAAAATATCCTGACCAGATTCCTGGTCCAGGACTCAGGGCTTTTCCAAAACCAGTGACTACGTTGGAATACACGTTCAGTATGTCTGACCCAAATTCCTATAAGGGGTACCTTGAAGACCTTTAGAAGTTTCTAAAGCCATACGATTTAGAAGAACAAAAGAATCACACAGTCTGTCCTGTGGAGCACTTTTTGAATAGAAAGGTCCAATTTCTGTTGCATGTCAGTTTCCTATTTTCTTACTTCAAGCATGCAGTGGTGTGCATGATCTTGATTTTGGCTATTCCAAAGGAAACTCTTGTATTTTTGTAAAAATAAATAGAATAATTGAATTAAAGCCTCAAGGAGAACTAAAGATAGCATGTATTTCAAAAAATGAAAACACGGCAGTTCTGTTAGTTGGACCTCCCATTCTAGAATTATGAGACCACATTGGAGAAAGATGGCGGGGGTACAGTGTTAGTGGGGTAACATCCTAATGTGCTTCCAGATCGTAGTGTTCATTGTCCTCTGAAGTAACTGCTTGTTGCCTCTGTTGCCTTTTGAACCAGTGTACAGTTGCCAGATAGGAACAGTGAACACGTGATTCTAAACATGTAGAATGGGGGTCTTGTCCTATTTTTATGTGGTTTAATTGTCAGGTGTCTAAAGCTTAATGTGCTGTGCTATGTAAATATTTGATGGATTTAATACTGGTTAACCGTTTTGATGTCAATTTTAGGGATAAATTGGTACCTGACCAACATCAAGTGTCATAACAGCTGCCAGAAATGTGATGTGTGGAGAAGTTCTATATGTGAGGAGGAAAAAAGAACATAAAAGTAGATTTGAAAGCGTTGTCTTGGATTTATGGTAAAATTATTTTTTACATGCTGAATTAGTCTATGGATCTTTTTGATTAAGAACACAAACATTTTGTTGTAAAACATGTAAAAAAAAAATAGTGATGGGATTATTTTTAGTGCTGGAAATAAATCTCTTACAAAGTATTTTAGACCAGAGATGAAACATAGCATTTTTAGGTTAGCCAGTATGAACTTGCACATGTTTTTTTATGAAATTAAATTTTTAAGATTTAAATTGTACAATAGTTTGTGAAATACTGTTATTGCTTTTATTTATCAGACTGTGGATTCTAGAAAAATATAAATTGTGAAATACAAAAAAAAGATACATATGCTGTTATTTTAAAAATGGCTTTAAAAGGAACAAATATATTTTAATATATTAAATAATTTAAGATAAACTTCTGTTCTTTTAATTACTTTTCTTCTTAGAATATTGATTTATTTAAACTGATCAACTATTATGACTGATAACATTTTATAGTAAATGACTTAATATGTAAATTTATTAAATTATGCTAAATAGGCTATTTGTTGGTAACATTCAAACCAAAGAGGTTGTTATTTAATAGAACTTTTGACCGCTCCTTAAAGATGATTATAATTCGTGTAACTGGCGTAAACCTGCAGCTCCATACCTAGAAAAGTTCTCCCGAGGCTTTGTCATCATTTTTTGTCATAATGATATTATTGCCTATATTCCAAACTTTTAGATGTAGAAACTTAATTTCTTTTAATTAGAAGTTAAATTTTGATACCTGAGGGAGTTGAAACTTAAAATTGCATTTTCCGTAGTACTTCTGAAAGTCTTACTCTCTGGTAAGCGTTTAATGTAAAGAGGCAAACACGTTTGAGCTCTATCACCATCCTTCCCCTGGACTTAGGTGATTTACATAAACTCTACCAACCTTGTTTTTTTATCTTGGAAATAGAAAAGCCTCGTAGGGTCTTATGGAGATTAAAGGTGACGATGTTGATCTAACACAGTTCCTGATACAAACTAGGTGCTCAATAATTTTAGTATCCTTTTGTATAATTCTTTGACAATACTTCTTTTGCAAATATAGATGATCCCTGATAACTAAGTCTACATTTTTCTCTGTGGGAGAACTATTGAAAAATAATTAGACTTGGAAAGCTGTGAGTACTTTCATTACACTTTTCTGTCTCACTGTGTTTCCCTTTGATCTGTTATTTCTTGCTAAATGGTCTCTTCTGGGAGAAAACAGACATCTTTTTTGGTTGCTTGTTATCTCAAAGTATTATTTAGTATGTTAACATATATAGAGGCAGAACATCATTAAAGTTCAGAAAATAAACAGAATCAAGATCTTTGGGGTAGAATTGAAGCATTCAACATAAAGATTCTACCTACTTACAGATTCTCACAACTTTTAGGGAAGAAGCCTGGGGAAAATGTGTGAGAGTTTAATAATCTGTAATATATTATTCATGGTGCCTTGCAATATGCCTTCAGCACCATACACCTGCGTCTTATTTAATTTCATCATCTCCCAAATCCAATTAATTGCTAAGAGTTATCAATTCTACCTCCTACACTCGCTGAATACATCTATTTATGTTCGTCCTTATTATCACTACCCTAGGCAGATACTTTCCTCCAGGTTGTTCTGCTCAGATTTGCAGCACAAATGGACTTCCTAACATGTTCATCTGATGACCTTCGTTATTAACTAAATATTTGAGTTTACCTCCTCCCAATCATTTTGAAGCCCTAATCTCCAATATGATGGCATTTGGAGGTTGGGCCTTTGGGATGTGATTGAGTTTGGATGAGTTTGCGGGTGTGGTGCCCTCGTGAAAGGATTGGTGCCTATGATGGTTAAATTTATGTGTCAAATTGAATGGATCTTAGCTGCCGGGATGTTTGGCTAAAAGTTATTTCTGGGTGTGTCTGTAAGGGTGGTTCTGGGAGAAATTAGCATTTGAATTGGTGGACTCAGTGAGGAGTTTCCCCTCCCCAGTGGGCATCCTCTAATCTTTTGAGGGCTTGAATAGAAGAAAAGGCAGAGAGAGGAAGAATTCAGCCCTTCCTGCCTGATTGCTTGAAAGGGATATCAACCTCCTCCTTCCCTTGGTACTCCTGGTTCTAAGGTCTTCACACCCAGACTGGAATCCACAGCAGTGGCTCTGCCGGTTCTTAGACCTTCATACTTATACCGACACCATGGCTTTCTTGTCTCCAGCTTGCAGAGGGCAGATTGTGGGACTTCTCAGCCTCCATAGTTATGTGAGCCAATTCCTTATAATAAAGCCCTTTAAATATATTTATATATATTTTAATATATTATATTTAAATGTTACTTATATAAATATATAAGTAAATATATATATATATATATATATATATAAATTGGTTCTCTTTTTATAGAGAACTCTGACAAATACAGATTTTGGTACTGAGTGTGGATCTAGAGGAACAGAATTTTAAGGATGAGTTTTATGAATTGGTTCTGAGGTTTCTAGAATTGGCTTTCTAATCTGGTTAGATTTAAAGACTCTAATGACTCTATTTCTAGTAGTAAAGAGAGCACTGATAGTCTATGGTATGAACTATTTATAGAGGTATACAAATTATATGCATTAGATGCTCCTAATCCATGACTTTAAAGAAACAAGGAGCTAGGTGACTCTGTATATGACACTTTTAAACATTTTTTTGAAAACTAATGAATCTAATAACTTTGGTGGCTCTGAATGTCCCTGAACAAAGTGGTGAAAGAAAAGGATGAGCTCAGGGATTCCAATTATCAGCTCAAGTTTAGTATAAATGACATCAGAGCTTCTATGTGTCCCCTGAAGGAGAGCCTTATCTCCTGTAGCAACAAGGCTGAAATTGCTGAAAATCAAACATAGAGCCTCAACATGAGACTAGCTAAATTACAGCACAAGTTGAACTCCTAGCCTTGCAGGGCATCTATTGTTAAAGTGAGGGTGTTGATTAGGAAAGAAGGGGATTGTATAAATTGTAATGAGGATATGTGGAAAGACTCGAAGATGAGGGGTCATGGAGCGCCTAAATTCTGACGAGTCTTCTTTGCCTGTGGAAGAGATCTCCCCAACCCGCAGTGGAATTTAGCCATCCCACCTCCGGCAGACGTGGCCTCCCTATCCCTAGTGGCAGCAGCACCCCACTCCCATTGATATTGACCTCACCACTCACAATGTTATTGGCCTTTCCACCTCTGTCTGAGAGGATTAATCCTGCATTGCCTGAGGAAACTGTAATGGCCTCCCCTAAGACAGTTGCCATGCAAGACAATGCTGATTCTCCTCAGGACCCACTCCTAACACTCCTCTTTGCTTTTAGACCTATAACTAAAGTCAAGTCCTAGCATGCCTCTAAAAGTGAGGTACAAAGTGTGACCTATGAGGAGGTTTGCTATACTACAAAAGAACTACTTGAGTTTTCTAATTTATACAAACAGAAATCTGGGGACAAGTGTGGGAATGGATGCAAAGGATGTGGGATAATGTTGGAAGGAGCATAAAGTAGGATCAGGCTGAATTTATGGATATGGACTCACTAAGCAGAAATTCTGAATTTAACATTGTAGCAAGATCTCTAACAGTTTGCGTGTTGGTTGGCTGAAAACGGACCAAAAGATAGGAGAAAATTGGAAATGCCCAACCTGCTTTGGTTAAATGTAGAGGAAGGGATTCAAAGGTTTAGGGATATTGTATTGTTAAAGCAGCTTTGTCATTTAAGATCTACTCAATCACACTGGGAGGATCTAGAAAGCCTACCTTTCATGAATACTGTGAGAAATAAATTTGTAAGGGGAGCCCCAGCATCTGTGAAATGCTACTTGATCACTGTTTTCTCTAGGCCAGACCTCACAATGGTAACTGAAGCCACTCAACTGGGAAACCTAAAGGCAATGGGAGTAAATTGGATCTGGAGGTGGCAGGGGTCAAGAGGCAGCACTCAACCACCAAAGGCAAGGTGGGCATAGTTACTGTAATATACAGCAGACTTCTGGAATTAGTGTCAGTTCAGAGCCAGTGTCCAGCAGTCTCTGAAAGGTCTCATTATTTCCTTTTCCCTAATATAAAATTACCCTGATAAAAGGTCATAGGTCCCTTTGGGCAACTGCCTCGGGAAAGTCTTTCATGACCCTGTTAGTTCAGGTAATTTTCAATGCCTCTCATTTCTGCCACATGCCAGCTCGGTATTTCCTATATTTTAATATCTGTATCTATATTTCACTGTATTTGAATTTCTTTTTGTCTCATTTTTTTTTTCCTCCACTGGACAGTAAGCTCTCTGAGGCAAGGATCCTGTCCTGTTAAGCAATAGATATTCAATCTCTAGTGCAGTGCCTAAGGCTATGGACAACTACTAAGGACAACTATTTGATAAAAAAATAAATGCAGGGCCAGCCCTGGTGGCCTAGTGGTTAAGTTCAGGTTGCTCTGCTTCAGCGGCCTGGGTTTGGTTCCCAGACGCAGACCTACATCACTCATCTATCAATGGCCACGCTGTGCTGGCGGCTCCCATACAAAATAGAGGAAGATTCCAACAGATGTTAGCTCAGGGCGAATCTTCCTCAGCAAAAAAATATAAATAAATAAATAAATAAATAAATAAATGCAAACATTTCACACAATATCCACACACTGATTAGTGGAAAATGAGGTCTCCGTTTCTGTCTCAGCAGTCTCCAGTTGATCCTGTGATGAGATCAAAATATAAATGTGATCATTTTCCCTTTCTTCTCCATGTTCCCCTCATGAGTCTTTTCTTTTGTGCCTCTATGATTCAGATTTTAAGATCAGACAAAAAAGAAGCAAAAGAGAGAAATAAAGGCATGAAGGCTGGGGCTAAATACATACACACCACATTTTCTTCACCCGTTCGTCTATTGATGGACTCAGGTTGCTTCCACGTCTTGACTATTGTAAATAAGACTGTAATGAACATGAGGGTGAATATATCTTTCCAAGTTAGAGTTTTTGTTTCCTTTCAGTAAATACCCAGAGGAACAAATACAGCTATATCACATGGTAGTTGTATTTATAACTTTTTGAAGAATCTGCATACTGTTTTCCATAGTGGCTGCACCAATTTACATTCCCACCAACAGTACACAAGGGTTCCCTTTTCTCTACATCTTTGCCAAAACTTATTTCTTGTTTTTTTTTTTTTCTTTGATAATGGCCATTGTAACCGGTGTGAGGTGATATCTCACTTTGGTTTTGATCTGCATTTCCCTGATTAGTGATGTTGAGCACCTTTTCATGTACCTGTTGGCCATCTGTATATTTCCTTTCTTTGGAAAAATGTCTATTCAGATGTTCTGCCCATTTTTTAATAAGATTGTTTATTTTTTTGCTCTTGAACTGTATGAATTCTTTATATATTTTGGGTATTATCCCCTTATCAGATATATGATTTGCAGATATCTTCTCCAATTCACTGGGTTGTTTTTTCATTTTGTTGATGGTTTCCTTTGCTGTGCAGAAACTTTTTAGTTTGATGTAGTCCCATTTGTTTACTATTGCTTTTGTTCCTTTTGTTCCTTTTGGTGCTAAAGCCAAAAAAATCATACCCAAGTCTGATGTTAAGGAGCTTACTGCCTAATGTTTTCTTCAAGGAGTTTTATGGGTTTAAGTCTTATGTTCAAGTCTTTAATCCATTTTGAGTTAATTTTTGTGTGTGGTGCAAGATAGGGATACAAGTTCATTCTTTTGCATGTGGTTTCGAGATTTCCCAACACCATTCATTGAACAGACTCTACTTTCCCCATTGTATATTCTTGGCTCCTCTGTTGTAAATTAGTTAACCATATATGTCTGGGTTTATTTCTGGGCTCTCTATTCCATTCCGTTGATTCATGTGTCTGTCTTATGCCAATTCCATACAGTTTTGAAGACTATAGCTTTGTAATATGGTTTGAAATCAGAAAGCATGATGCTTCCAGCTTTGTTGTTCTTTCTCAAGATTTCTTTGGCTGCAGGGTCTTCTGTGGTCCCATACAAATATTAGGATTATTTATTCTATTTCTGTGAAAAATGCCATTGCAATTTTGATAGAGAGTGCATTGAATCTGTAGATTGCTTTGGATAGTATGGACATTTTAAAAATAATTAATTCTTCCAATCCAAGGTCACAGAATATCTTTCCATTTCTTTGTATCTTCTTCAGTTTCTTTCATCAATGTCTTATAGTTTCAGGTAAAGGTCTTTCACCTTCTTGGTTAAGTTTATTTTTAGTTATTTTATTCTTTTTGATGCAATTGTACATGGGATTGTTTTCCTAATTTTTCTTTCTAATAGTTCATTATTAGTTATAGAAACACAACAGGTTTTCGTATATTGATTTTGTATCCTGCAACTTTACTGAATTTGTTTATTGTAGCACTTTTTTGGTGGAATCTTTAGAGTTTTCTATATATAATATCATGTCATCTGCAAATAGTATAGTTTTACTTCTTCCTTTCTGACTTGGATGCCTTTTATTTCTCCTTCTTGCCTAATTGCTCTGGCAAGGACTTCCAGGACTATGTTGAATAAAAGTGTGAGACTGGGCATCCTTGTCTTGTTCCTGATGTTAGAGGAAAAAGTTTTAGCTTTCACCATTGAGTATGATGTTAGCTGTGGGCTTATCATATATGGCCTTTATTATGTTGAGGTACATTCCCTCTATACCCACTTTGTTGAGAGTTTTTAAATCATAAATGGATGTTAAATTTTGTCAAATGCTTTTTATTCATCTATTGAGATGATCATATAATTTTCATCCTTCATTTTGTCAATGTGGTGTATCACATTGATTGATTTGTGGATGTTGAGTCATCATTGCATCCCTGGAATAAATCCTACTTGATCATAGTGTATGATCATTTTAATGTATTGTTGAATTTAGTTTGTTAATATTTTGTTTAGATTCTTGCATCTATGTTCATCAGGGTTATTGGCCTGTAATTTTCTTTTGTAGTGTCTTTGTCTGGTTTTGACGTCAGAGTAATGCTAGCCTTGTAGAATGAGTTTGGGAGTGTTCCCTCCTCTTCAATTTTTTGGAAGAATTTGAGAAGATTGGTATTAATTCTTTAAATATTTGGTAGAATTCACCAGTGAAACCATCTGTTCCTGGACTTTTGTTTGTTGGGATGTTTTTGATTAGTGATTCAATCTCCTTACTAGCCATCGCTATGTTCATATTTTCTATTTCTTCATGATTCAGGTTGTATGTTTCTAGGAATTTATCCATTTCTTCTAGGTTGTCCATTTTGTTGGTGTGTAGTTATTCACAGTAGCTTCTTATGAATCTTTGTATTTCAGTGGTATCAGTTGTAATGTTTCCTTTTTTATTTCTGATTTTATTTATTTGAGTCCTCTCTTTTTTTCTTTGTGAGTCTAGCTAAAGGTTTGTCAATTTTGTTCATCTTTTTAGAAAACCAGCTCTTAGTTTTATTAATCTTTTCTATTGTCTTTTTAGTCTCTATTTCATTTATCTCCACTCTGATTTTTATTATTTCCTTCCTTATACTAACTTTGGGCTTTGTTTGTTCTTCTTTTTCTAGTTCCTTGAGGTGTAAAGTTAAGTTATTTATTTGAGATCTTTCTTGTATCCTGAGGTAGGCAGTTAGCCTTATGAGCATCCCTCTTAGAACTGCTTTTGTTGCATCCCATAAGTTTTGGTATATTGTATTTCTATTTTCATTGTTTAATTTCCCTTTTGATTTCTTCTGAGACCTATTGTTTGTTCAGTAGCATGTTTTGTAATCTCCGTGTATTTGTGAATTTTCCAATGTTCTTCTTGTAATTGCTCTCTAGTTTTTTACCATTCTAGTTGGAATAGATGTGTGATATGTTTTCAATCTTCTTAAATTTATTAAGACTGTTTCATGGCCTAACGTATGATCTGTCCTGCAGACTGTTCCATGTGTGCTTGAGAAGAATGTGTATTCTGTTGCTTTTGGATGGAATGTTCTGTATATGTTTATATATGTATATGTATGTTGTCTGTATGTATATGTCTGTATATGTCCATCTGGCTAACATGTAATTTAAGGCCAAGGTTTGCTTATTGATTTTCTGTCTGGATGATCCATCCATTGATGAAAGTGGGGTATTAAAATCCCCTATTATTGTGATGCTGTCTATTTCTCCCTTTGAGTCTGTTAATATTTGCTTTATATGTTTAGTTGCTCCTATGTTGGGTGCATAATGTTTACAAATGATATATCCTGTTGTTGAATTGACCAGTTTATTATTATGTAATGAGCTTCTTTGTCTCTTGTTACAGTTTGTCTTAATGTCTATTTTTTCAGATTTAAATATAGGTACCCCAGCTTTCTTTTGGTTTTCTTTTGCCTGAAATTTCTTTTTCCAGCCCTTTATTTTCAGTCTGTGTGTCCTTACAGCTGAAGTGAGTCTTGTAGTCAGTATATAGCTAGGTCTTGTTTTTTAGTCCATTCAGCCACTCTATGTCTTTTGATTGGAGAATTTAGTCCATTTACAGTCAAAATAATTGATATTTTGATAGATATGTATTTATTGTCATTTTGTTCATTATTTTCCAGCTGTTTTGTAATTTCTCTCTTCCTTTCTTCTTCTCTTACTCTTTTCCTTTGTGATTTGAATATTTTCTGTAGTGGTATGCTTAGATTCCTTTCTTTTTATCATTTGTGTGTCTTCCATTGGTTTTTGCTTTGTGGTTAACATGGGGCTTACTTAAATCAACTTATATTTATAACAGTCGGTTTTAAGTTGATAACAAGTTAAGTGTGAACAGATTGTAAAGCTCTACATTCTTACTCCTCCCCACGTTTTATTTATTTTATTTTACAATTTACAGCTTTTTATCTTGTGTATCCCTTAAATTATTGTAATTATAGTTAATTTTACTACTTTTGTTTTTTAACCTTCATGCTAACTTTATAAGTGGTTAACCCACTACCATTTCAACATTAGATAATTCTGAATTTATTTTATATTTGCCTTTACCAGTGTGATTTATATTTTCCTTGTTTTTCTGTTACTAATTTGCACGCTTTCATTTCAGTTTAGAGAAGTCCCTTTAACAATTCTTGTAAGGCTGGTTTAGTGGTTATGAACTCCTTCAGCTTTTGTTTGTCTGGAAAATTCTTAATCTCTCCTTCAGTTATGAAGGATAACTTTGCCAGGTAGAGTGTTCTTGGTTGAAAGTTTTTTCCTTTTATCACTTTGAATATACTATGCCACTCCCTTCCAGCCTGCAAAGTTTCTGCGGAAAAAATCTGCTCGTAGTCTTATGGAGGTTCCCTTGCACATAACAAGTTGTTTTTCTCTTGCTGTTTTAAACATTCTGTCCTTTGACTTTTAATTATAATGTGTCTTGGCATGGGTTTTTTGGGCTCATCTTATTTGGAACTCTCTGGACTTCTTGGATCTGGATGTCTGTCCCCAGGTTAGGGAAATTTTCAGCCATTATTTCTTCAAAAAAGTTTCTGCACCTGTCTCTCACTCTTCTCCTGGGAAATCTATAATGCAAATGTAGGTCTGCTTGATGTTGTTTTCCTTAAGCTATCTTCACTCCTTTTCATTCTTTTTTTGATTTTGCTGCTCTGATTGGGTGAGTTCTACTGCCCTGTCTTTGAGCTCACTCTTCCTTCCTTCTGCTTCATCAATTCTGCTGTTGAACCCTGTAATGTATTTTTCAGTTCAGTGTTTGTATTCTTCAGCTCTGTGACTTCTATTTGGTACTCTCTTATATTTTTTATTTCTTTGTTGAAATTCTTACTTTGTTGATCCATCCTTCTCCCAAACTCACTGAGCTGTTTTCTGATCATTATTTTGAGCTCCTTATCAAGTAAATTACTCATCTCTATTCCATCAAGGTCTTTTTCTGAGGTTTTTACCTTATTTTGTTTGGAACATATTCCTCTATTTCTTCATTTTCCTTGGTTCTCTGTGTTGGTTTCTATGTGTTAGTTAAAACAGCCACCTCCTCCAGCCTTGAAGGAGTGTCCTCGTGTAGGAGATGACCTCATCATTCAACCCTTCCCTACTCTTGGCTGTCTCCTTTCAAACCTTGGACATGTCCAAGCAGCCTACTTAATTTTTAGTGCCTCTCAGTAGTTGAGGATGTGCTGACTTGTCAGCGTCCCAAAGGGGGTGATCTCAGTCAGTACCTAGATTCAGGCTGACTGGAAACCAGACCTTCAGGCAGCAGCTTGTAAAGTATGCAAATATATACAGTCCTGTGGGACTGCGAGTATAAGCACCACTGGCTACCAGAGCCAGACAATCAAGGGGTATCCCCTGGGTGCCAGCCACAAATACCAGGGCACAAGATGCATGTGAAAGCTCCCCTCCAGGAGAAACTGGTGCTCTAGAGTGCAGCAGAGGGAGAGTGGAAGATAGCAGCTGCCCTCCAGGGTCTCTAGAGAGGATTACAGTTGGCCTTAGATGCATGTTTAGTTGGAAACCTGCCCCTCAGGCTGCAGCTATGAAGATTGGCTAATAGGGCTCTTTCACAGAAAGACTGGGTGCCTCTGGGTTTTGCCTCTCTACTGTGTCCTAGGTGTGGTAGCCAGTTAAGAACTCTTTCTCCACTGGTTATAGTCTTACAGGTCCTATGAGAATAAGCCCTACTGTCCAGCAAAGCCAGATGATCTAGAGGTATCCCTAGCAGTAGCTGCCAGATGAGAGTACAAGCTCCTTTCTGGTAGATGCTGGTAACTTGGAATGAGGCAAAGTGCCAAAATAGTACCTGCTGGCCTCCATCTTTGAAGAGTGTATCAGTAAGCCCCTAGATATGTGTTAAGTTAGATGCCAGCCCCTCAGGCTGATGCTTTTTTATTTTATTTTATTTATTTATTTTTTCCCCCCAAAGCCCCGGTAGATTGTTGTATGTCATAGCTGCACATCCTTCTAGTTGCTGCATGTGGGACGCGGCCTCAGCATGGCCGGCGAAGCGGTACATCGGTGCGCACCCGGGATCCGAACCCAGGCCGCCAGCAGCGGAGCACGCTCACTTAACTGCTAAGCCACGAGGCTGGCCCCCGATGCTTTAAGATAAGCAAATAAGCCTCTTTCACAGAAAGTCTGGGTATTTTTCAGTCAGCTGCCTCTGTGCTTGGCACGGGGCAAGTGAGTTCACATATGTGAGCCCTTTAAGAATTGTTTCTCAGATTGCTGTAACCTTGTGGGTCTCATGGGTGCAAGCCCATTGGCTTTCAAAGCTAGATGTTTTGGGGGATTGTCTCTCAGGTACAAATCTTAAAATTTGGGGCGCCTTATGTGGGTTTCAAACCCTTTGCTCCTTCAGGAGAAGCTCAAGGTTTTGAGTTCCCTCCTGATTGTGGGTCTCTATGCCGGGGTGGAGTTTATGGCAATTTGTGTCTCAGCCTCTTCTACCTACTTGGATGTGGGTTTTTTCTCAGTCACCTGATGTGTAAGAGTTACTCAGCTACATTTCTGTTTGTTTGTTTTTTCAGAGGAAATTGTTCCACGTGTAGCTGTGATTTCAGTATGTCCATGGGAGGATGTGAGTTCACAGCCCTTCTGTGTCACCATCTTGAACCAAACCTCTTCTTTTTTTTTTTTTAAATGTCTATTGCCCAATGTGATTTAGTGACTATTGATATAAATCATTTTTTCCCTTTTCACTGCTTTAGAACTTGGAAATCACCCAAAACATAAAGTCATATATGTTGATTTTTGTCTTCCAGTTTGTTTAGTAAGGTGTCCAGTACACTCTAAGTACAGAAGGAAGTAAGAACACTAATATGTTATTTAAAAATTCTGCTTTGTACTAAAAAAGGAAATATCATTTAAGAGTGATTCTATTTCAAGTTTTACTATGATAGGTATATGCCATAATCCTTCACTCTGTATGCTTTCCTTTTAAAAGGATACAGGCTTCTTTAATATACAGAAAGGATGCATCGTCTCTTTTAGAGATAGCACAGCTTCCTATAGTGCCTACCAGGGCACTCTCTGTATGCTCCTGGCACACTGGGCAACTGAGTATTCAGTATCTTGGCTTTCTATTTCCATCATCACTAAGGTGATGTTATGCAGGGATTTCAAACTGATTATCTGAACTGGCAGATAATCTTGACTGCTTCCTCCCTCTTCTTAATGGAGCCTCTGGGACTCTAAACATCAGCTCCCAGTTCCTCAGGGAATCTCCATATTTTCTGCCTACTTCCGTCTGTTCTATTGGAGTTTCCTTTTAACACTCTTTTTTTCGTGAAGTTCTTTTTGCATTTTTAATGATTTCTGCTTTGTGAATTTAGCTGCTAAGCTATTAGATTTATACAAGTTGATTGCTGTTTTACCTTCTCTGTAAAGTGTGCCTTTTCTCATGACATAATATTCTTCTTCACTCTGTTTCATACCTTCAATCTTATGTACATGTATGATGCTAACAAATCTACTTCTGTTTTCATTTTTCCAGATATATATTTGACATCCTCTTCATTTTCAACCTTGCTTCATTATTGGTTTTAAGTCTGTTTCTTATGACCTACATTTAAACGGATGCTTTTGAACTCTTTTGATGTTTTTTAATAGGAGTCATAATTCTATCCACACAAAGAACAATGGTTGTATATAATTATTGTGCTTCTTTTATCTCATGTTTACTCATTATTTTAAACTATCCTTTTCTATTTCTCATATTCTTTGCATGTTTTTTTCAAGTTGCTATTCATTTCATGTTTTCCCCACATATTTGGATATTCTATTATTTTTATTCTATTACCTTACCTGACCCTGCATTTATAATTAGATACATATTCGTCTACCATTGTTTAAAAACAAAATAAGTATTTCTCCATGACAGCATATTGATTCCCCACCAAGATGGTCCATGTCACTCATCCCATTAAGAGGAGACAGAAAGAGACACTTTCACTTATCCTATCTGCCCCCACTATGGGGCCTTTAGAATTCCCCCATTCCTAGCTGAGCTAGTTACAAATTTTAATTCTTGTCTACCATTACAGTTTTCTTATAGTTTAACATGTTCCCTCTGCTTCAAGTGTCCTTAAAGCTTGGATTCTGTTTTGGATCAGCTATTATTTGGTTTAAGTACTTCCTCAATCATCTCCCTCAGATGGAATTTATTACGTTATTGCACATTATCAATCATCTGCCTGTGAGATGATGACTATTGTAAGTAGGTATAGGATTTGGGGGATACATAATTTTTTTCTCAGTAGTCAGTAAATGTTATACTACCCTCTTCAACTTTCAAGTGCTACAAATGAGAAATTTAATGCCAATCCTTTTTCGTGGGTAGGTAACATTTTATTATTGTTAACAATATTATTAACAATAGCAATTATTAACAATAAATTATTGTTATGCTCTAGGAACTTAAAGATTTTAGCTTTATTTGTAAAATTCAAAAATTTGTCACATTATTACAAGGTACATTTTTCTTTTCGTTAATTCACCTTAGAACCTGATAGGTACATTCATATCCAGACACAGGTATTCCTGAAGCTTGGACAGATTTCCTTCCATTATTTGTTTAATCATTGCCTGTCCTGTATCTGTTCTTTTTGTCTCCCTTGAAATGTTATTTGTACATTGAGTGTCCTAGATTTCCTTCCATGTGTCTTTTTTTTTGATGTTGTATCCTTTTATATTTTTCCTTTGCTATGGGCAATATTTTTTATATTTCTAAGCCGCTAATTTGGGGTGACAACAGTGACAATCCTCTTTTTCATTACATGAATACATCAAATTTTAAAAACACTGTAGGTGTTTGTCTGTTTAACCTTAAGAATGCCCTTTAGTGCTATTTTTGTTTGGTTTTGTTTTTAATCATTCTTCCCCACCTGCTCTAATATGCCGAACTTGTGACAGATCTTCTCTGTAGCTCCTGGGCCTGCTTAGACGTACTGTTTGTTCTTTGTTGAGTGAGTTGGCTCACTGGGGCTCAGGTTTAGTTCTTTCCTTACCCTTTGCAGCAACAATCTTTCAGTAGATAGAGTGTGAAAACTTTTTATTACATAGGCGAACAGTTAGAAGTGAGACTTGTAAAGGGTAGCAAATATGTCACTCCAAAATATGCCACTTTGGTATATTGATTATTTTGAATTAAAGGTACTTAAGACACAGCCAGTACAAGAAGGACACCCTGGTCGTCTATGTTCCCCTGAAGTTTCTCCTGTGAAAAGTAGCCTCCTTGCATCAGGAGGATAAAATACATGGTTATCACCACAGACAAGGAATTTAAGACTGAGAAGGCTATATAAACAAACCTTGTTACTTCTTTGCCATTTACTACCCATAGCCCAAACCCCTTTGTCTTGTCAATTCTTTCCAAATGTATTGTTTCTTTGTATAAAAAGTATAAAAGTTTCCTGTTCTGGCCATTTCTTTGGGTCATCATTCTCTTGTGAAGGCTCCATGCACTTGTAAATAGTCAATAAAATTTGTACGCCTTTCTCCTGTTAATCTGTCTTTGTCAGTTTAATATTCAGACCCAGCCAGGTACCCTAAGAGAGTCAGGGTACCTCTACACTTGTAAGGCCATGGAACATGGAATATTCTCCTTACTCTGTATCCTCTCAAGCTTTCCCCAGTCCCAACGGTGGTCTCACATCTTAACATGCTCCTTCATTTCCTCATTGGTCTCCTTGCCCTGGGCAAGATTAGTATGAGTTGTAGTCTCTGCTGGCCAAAAAGCTCAGATAGCTGTAGATAATGTTCTTCTCAGGATCCTCTGCTTTGAGGACCTCACATCTGTGCTTCTTCACTCTGGGTCCCAAAATTCACCCAGGCCATGGAAGAGAAAAGCTGTGTGTCAGGTCTCTCTACCTTGACCATCACAGAACAAACAGCCTTCCTTGCACCTATGTGCCTTTGATCCCTCTGGTCCTTTGGCTTAGGCAAGGGAGACAGACTGGAATTCTCAATGGTGGAAAGAAAGCTGAGTTCCCACCGTCATGTTCCCGGAATCCTCTGCTCCTCCTAGGTGGCTCTTCCAAGGGTTCTAATCTTCCTTGTTTTGACCTCAAGTCTCTAGAACCAAGGATCCTCCCCCATTGCTTTACATCTAATTTGGTCTCTCTATCCTGACCTTCAGATTGTGTTCAAGGACCCTTTGAACATATTCTTTTAGGTTCTCTTAGTTCATTCATCCAAACTCCACTCTGTGATCTTTTCTGGTATATCAGTTTATGCTCTTGTTGACTTAAGTGGATAATCCAGCTACTGATCGACTAGCTCAACTATACAAATTTCCAGGAAAATTTGTCTTGTGTTTTTTTGGCTGAGGAAGATTCACCCTGAGCTAACATCTGTTGCCAATCTTCCTCTTTTTGCGTCAGGAAGATTCACCCTCAGCTAACATCTGTGCCACTCTTCTTCTATTTTGTATGTGGGTCACCACCACAGCACGGCGGCTGATGAGTGGCTTAGGTCCACACCCAGGAACCGAACCCAGGCCACCAAAGTGGAGTGTGCCGAACTTAACCACTGGGCTATGGGGCCGGCCTCTGGGAAACCTTTTATTTGATTGATGGGCATATGATGTATTTTTTAATTAAAATATAGGATTGTATATACATGTACATACATCAACCTTCCATTATTTTTAAAACGATATTTTAGATGCATATTAAATACACCCCAATCACCCTTAATAAGCTTTACATGTCACTCTCAAAAATCCAATGCAACTGTAGTGTCTACATAATCTTCTTTGTAGATGAATCTATAACACTTCTAGGATTATTCTTTTGCTGTCATTTGTTATTAATTCCCTCTGTGGGCCATCAATGGATGTTCTATGAACGTGCACATAACAAATACTGCAAGAAATGAAATGTACAAGTACAAGCCCTGGCTTGTGAAGTGCAAGCAAATCAATTGTGACCAGTTCAAATTAAATTCTTTTACTCACTGAATATAATATTTAAAGGAAAACACACCAAAATAGTTTATTCTAATGGAATACTTTGGTGAGTCATGATGTAACATTTTTAATGTCTCATTTTTATTTCTAAGGTAAAGATAATGTACAAAACAAACAACTAATAATGATAAAATAAGATTTATTAGACACTTACTCTGTGCCAGGTAGTCACTTAGTACTTTAGATGCATTGCATCCTTTAATAAACATAACTCAAATTAGTAGTGAGTTACTATTATTTTCTCATTTTATGGATGCAGAAACTGGACTGTAGAGAAGTTAAGTTGTACAAAATCTGACAAATAATGACTGATAAAGCCTGATTTTAAAACCATGTTTGTCTGAATCCAGGTCTCACTTGCTTAACTATTGCAGTATGCAATTTTAAGTTTATTCATGAATACCTATGTAAAATAGAGACTACAGATAAAACATTTTATTTAAGTAAATATATCTGAAAATATTGGAGTTATTAAATATTATTTCATATAGTTATCAAATACTTTAATAACCATGAAATATTTCCAAATAGGAGTCTGTGGCAACTAGCATTGAGAAAAAATATAAAATAAATTATTGGTCTCAATTACTAGTGATCCCTGCATAAATGTATTTTCTGATTTTTAAAAGTTTCTCAATTTTATAAATTATGGAATGGATCCTCCCAGAAATAGCTAATTTTACGTGGCTTTTAATGATAATCAAAATAATTAACATAAATTTAAGCAAAAGGTCTTTGTGTATGGTTTTGTTATTCAGTCTTCTTTACTATCAAATTAATTCAATAAAATCCCCTTTAAACATAGGCAGAAAAATATTGGGTGACAGCAGATGTGGTATATTAAAAAAGGATGTCCTTAATATAAGCCAAACAGGGAGGCGTACTTGAGGCAACAAAATCAACCTACTTAATTTAAATAATATTTTTTTCTTCTATGTACAAATATATAATGGCTATAGAAATAAAACCTGTGTAATTTATATATTAAACTTAGTTAGAATCTTTTGTGATAAATTATATGGATAGAAACAAAATTAGAAATTTTGCTATGTCCCATATGCTATGTCTTTTAAAATTGTGGAATTTTAAAAATTTGCCCATAATTATTTGCAAACAAAGAATAGTTTTGCTTTTTTTTTTTACTTTGAGTTCATGCAAAGAGCCAGGTCAGCCCCCAGAGTTCTTCAGTTTGCCCATCCCTACAGTGTCCTGGAAGCTCAGCTGGGGCTCGACCCCAGACCAATCCTCAAGACAATTATATACCTATGGGTCCTAAGAAAACATTTAGTTTCATCTGGAATCTGTCCAGGGGCCATTACCTTATTCAAAGCAACTGTGTGTTTTATTTAATTGTTCAATTCAGTTCAAAAAAGGAGATACCAAAAATAATAGAAGATCCAAATTGATTATTGATAGCTATACTTTTCTATGGCTTAAACTCTATTTTTGAATTTCAATAAAAGAAAAAAGAAAATACTCATTTCAGAAAAAAATGTCCGCATGGTTGTCACCTGAATATTTTTATTCCCAATTTACCATTGGGAGAAATAAGACAATTTGGAAAATACTGAGACTAGAAATAATGACATTTCCAAATTTGGAGGGGGATAAAATAAATTTTGTATATCCATTATTCAAGTCCCAATTTGTTATCAAGTATGGTGTATTTACTTCTGTTTCCATTGGTCATTTATTTAGACAAACGTAGAGAAATCTTAATAAGGGCAAGATAGCCTCCTATTTATTTTATTTTTTTGGTGTGTACGTGTGCAATTGATCTTCTTTATTTCTAAAATGTTATGTAAGGAGTTTGGTTTGGTTATCTACAATAATATCGAGAAGAAACAGTGTGTGTGTTGTTCTTTAGAGGGAGAATTTCAATGTCACCCTCTACCATGTGATTCTGTACTTGGCAGGTGTGCTTAAAGATTTGGCTACATGAGCCTTCTCAAAATGCTCCAAGACAGCACAGACAGGTGGCATATGCCACATCGTATACACGTTGTGATGCCCTTCTGCGTTCATCAAGGAGAACTCGTCCCCTTTATACTTCATCCTAGTGAGACATATCCAGACAGATCAATATACATGCTAAAAACAAAATATGAAAGGAAACAATTGATTACATCATCCACACAGAAGCAATTAATTCTTTGAACATGACTAAAGTATTAATAGGTCAAGGAAATAAAGAGAATTGGTGATCTAAATATTTTAAAAACACATTCTAAAAGATCTTTCTTGACAGTAAAAAAAACGCCTTTTTGTCTTCTTTTTTAAGTATCTCAGTTGTAAACTATGTCTAGAATTATATGAAGAAAAGAAAATTATTTCTATCAGTCAGATAGCAAAACGAAAAAGAGTCATCACTTGGGTTGTGCATATCTATATCAACATTTTAAAAAATACATATGAATCTGTGTTACCATTCAAGGTTCTAGTCAGTGTTTCTAAGTTCACTGGAAAGCACCATTAAGAGAAAGCAGTGATCATGAAGAGTGATAAACAATGTCCAGGGATACACGAATATATTCTGCAGGCAGAATTTACACAATATGACACCTACTGTAATAAGTAATTGTGTAATAACTAAAGTTGAGGGTTTACAAAATCCCTTAATACTAGTCACATTTTATCTGTGATAAACCTTTCATATAAATCAAATTAAAATTCAAAACTTTATAGATCATTATGTGTAATTCTACTTAAACTATTAAAATAAAGCCCTAAGAAGTAATTAACAGAAAATATTTAAAATTATTATATGCACAGAATATTTTTAGAAACACTAACTGCATGTGATACCTTCTAATATTTACTCTGTCCAAAAAATATGATGTAGACTAAAGACTATTCAATTGTATCTCATATCTTAGCAAAGCCTATCTTTTTATTAAAAAAAAAAAAGTCTACTTGCCGGCATTCAACATCTGTTAGATGCTTCTCATTGAATTTTATACAATCACTGCCTTCCGGTGGCTGCTTAGAGACTAACAAAATATAATTAAAACTAAAACCTTGGTGGTAGGAGTGGAGCTTTGTTTTACGTTGTGGGTTTTTTTATTTTTATTTTTTTGATATTGACATCTGATTTGTTTTTAGAATCTATACTCTCCATAAGGAAATACAAGTCTTTATCTGAAATGTCTTTCAAAAATCTTCAGGAAAATACATCTTTTCTGCTGATATCCTTTGAGACACAACTTTTTCTATAGTATATGTCTTTTTTTTTTAATAATTTTATTTATCTATTTATTTTTTCCCCCAAAGCCCCAGTAGATAGTTGTATGTCATAGCTGCACATCCTTTTAGTTGCTGTATGTGGGACGTGGTCTCAGCATGGCCGGAGAAGCTGTGCATTGGTGCACGCCCGGGATCCAAACCCAGGCCGCCAGCAGCAGAGCGCGCGCACTTAACCACTAAACCCCAGGGCCGGCCCTATAGTATATGTCTTTGAATAGTTGTAAGAGTCACCAGGAACACATGCACACATGTATCATTTAGGCATGAGTCTATCTCCAAGTAACAGCAAACACAAACAACAATTACTGACACAAATAATGCTTTATCTGTTTCACATGTAACGAGAAGTCCTGGAGTTAAGTGGCTGCTAGAGTAACATTATGATGCTAAGGCCAGTGTATTTGTGGGTTTTTGTTTTTTGTTTTTGGTGAGGAAGATTGTCCCTGAGCTAACATCTGTGCCCATCTTCCTCTATTTTGTATGTGGGACACTGCCACAACATGGCTTGATGAGCAGTGTGTAGGTCCACACCAGGGATCCAAACCCACAAAACGCAGGCTGCCAAAGCAGAGTGCACGAACTTAACCACTATGTGCCGCCAGGCCGGCCCCTGGTTTTTGGTTTTTGTTTGTTTAAATAAACTTACCTGTTCTCTTGTGCTCATAAAATTGTTGTGCAATCCTAGACATCCTGTTTTCTTTCATAGTAGAAAGAAAGAGACGACAGAGGAAAAAAGGGTCAGTACATCTCTGTGATTGATCAGGGCTGTGTCACAGAGCCACTGCTAGCAGCAAGGAGAACTGGGTGAGTATCTGACCTTCATAGCGTACATAGGCATGTAAAAAAGGAAATTGATATTGGGTATAAGAATGAGACAAACTACAATGAATTCCAGAATATTCTTTGCAAACATTTCAGAAAAATGTAGATTGACAAATGGAAATCCTCCTTTGTCTGCTCTTATGGGTTGAATTGGTACCCCAAAAAGATATATTAAAAGCCCTAACTCCCAGTACCTTAGAATGTGACCTTATTTAGAAATAGGGTCATTGCAGATGTAATTAGTTAATATGAGGTCATCCTAGAGTAGGATGGGCTCTAATCCAATATGACAGGTGTTCTTATAAGGAGAGGAGGGGGGTACAGAGTTAAGATGGCCATGTAAATACACAGAGATACAGAAACAGATGGGAAGATGGAGGCAAAGATTGGAGTTATGCCGCCACAAACCAAGGAATGTCTGGGGCTACAGAAGCTGTAAGAGGAAAGGAGGGGTGTTCCTCTGAAGGCATGGAGGGAAGCATGGCCCTGCCAACACCTTGATTCCAGTCTTCTGGTTTCCAGAATGTGAGGGAATAAATTTCTGTTGTTTTAAGCTACCCTTTTTGTGTTACTTTCTTACTGCAGCCCTAGAAAACTAATACATCCACTTACCCAATGTTACTCTGCATCACAGAAATGGTTTCTGTTAAAAATTTAGTAAATTTTTTCCATAAATGTCCCTACTTGTATGTCATATATGTATTCATATCCGTATATGTATAAATGGATATATATTATTTGGCACTGCCTCATATCTCTTGCCATCACGTGTAGCAGCAGCAGCCAGAGCCAGGGCAGCAGCTAACACTTCTGGGTGGGCTTTGGCCCCTTCATGCTGACAGCATCTCCCCTGAAGCACAGTCAGTGCAACTTTCACTTTTAGTCCCTAGGGCTTCTCTTATGCTGCTATAGAGATGCCAGGGGGAGCCTCCTTGTCTTACAGGTGAGCTTGCCTGCAAGTTCTGGGGCCTTAATACCCACCCAGGAGATACTTAAACAATGGAGGATGGAAAATAGTGAATAAATGTTTCTCTTAATTCTCAGACAATTTTTTAAGTTTATTTTTCAGTTTTATTGAGATATACAGCACTGTATAAGTTTAAGGTGTACAGCACAATGACTTTACATATATATATATATATATGCAGTGAAATGATTACTATAATAAGTTTGGTTAACATCCATCATCTTATAGAGATAACAAAAAAAAAGAAAAATATGTCTTTTTCCTTGTGATGAGAACTTTTAGAATCTCTCTTAGCAACTTTCAAACATACCATACAGCGGCGTTAACTATAGTCATCATGTTGTATATTGCAACCTCAACTTATTTCTCTTATAACTAGGAGTTTGTACTTTTTGACCCCCCTTCGTGTATTTCCTCCACCTCATACACCCACCACCTCTGGGAACCATAATCTGATCTCTCTTTCTATGAGATTTTTGTTTTTGTTGTTTTTTTTTAGATTCCACATATAAGTGAGATCATACAGTATTTGTCTTTGTCTAACTTATTTCACTTAGCATAATGCCCTCAAGGTCAATCCATGTCACAAATGGCAGGGTCTTCTTCTTCTTCTTTTTTTTTTTTTTCCTGAGGAAATTTGCGCTGAGCTAGCATCCATTGCCCATCTTCCTCTTTTTTCTTGAGGAAGATTTGCCCTGAGCTAACATCTGTGGCCAATCTTCCTCTTTTTTGTGTGTAGCTGCCACCACAGCAGGGCCACTGAGGAGTGGTGTAGGTCCATGCCTGGAAACTGAACCCGGGCTGCCACAGCAGAGTGCACCAAACTTAACCACTAGGCCCCCAGGGCTGGCCCAGTGTTTCCTTCTTTTTATAGCTGAATAATATTTCATTGTATATATACACCACATTATCTTTGTCCATTCATCTAATGATGGACACTTAGGTTGTTCACATGTCTTGGCTATTATAAACAATGCTGCAATGAACTTTAGGATACAGATATCTCTTCCACATAGTGTTTATGTTATCTTTGGATATATATTCAGAAGTGGAATTGCAGGATCATATAGTAGTTCTATTTCTCATTTTCTGAGGAACTTCCATACTGTTTTCCATAGTAAGTGATGGTACCAATTTACAATCCTACCAACAGTACACAGCATTCCCTTTTCTCTATATCCTTTCCAGCATTTTTTACTTCTTGTATTTTTAATGATGGCCGTTCTAACAAGTGTGAAGTGATATCGAATTGTGGTTTTGATTTGCGTTTCCCTGATGATTAGTGATGTTGACCATCTTCTCATGTACCTGTTGGCCATCCTTATGTCTTCTTTGGAAATGTGTCTTCAGGTCTTTTGTCCATTTTTTAATTGGATTATTTGTCTTTTTGCTATTGAGTTGTATGAGTTCTTTATATATTTTGGATATTAACACCTTATCAGATATATGATTTGCAAATATTTTTCCTGTTGATATGTTGTCTTTCATTGTGTTGATCATTTCTTTTGCTCTGCAGAAGTTTTTTAGATTTTTGTAGTCCCAAATGTTTATTTTAGATATTTTTGCTTGTACTTTAGGTGTCATAACCAAAAATCATTGCCAAGGCCCATATCAAGGAGCTTTTTTCCAGTTTTCTTCTAAGAGTTTTATGGTTTCTAGTCTTACATTTAAATCTTTAATCCATTTTGAGTTAATTTTTCTGAGTGGTGTGAGATAGGGGTCTAGTTTTATTCTTTCATGTGTGAAAACCCAATTTTCCCAGCACCGTTTATTGAAGAGACTGTATTTTCTCCATTGAGTATTCTTGGCTCCCTTGTCAACCCTTGTCAAATATTAGTTGACTGTATATGCATGGGTTTATTTCTGGGCTCTCAATTCTTTTCCATTGGCCTATGTGTCTGTTTTTATGCTGCTACCATGCTGTTTTGATTACCATAGCTTTATAATATAGCTTGAAATCAAGAAATATGATGCCTCCCACTTTCTTCTTCTTTCTCAGGATTGTGTTGGCTATTTGAGGTCTTTTGTGGTTCCATAGAAATTTTAAGATTGTTTTTTCTACTTCTGTAAAAAATGTTATTGAAATCTTCATAGGGATTGCATTGAATACATAGATGGCTTTGGGTAGTATGGACATTTTAACAATGTTAATTCTGCCAATCCATGAACATGGAATACCTTTTCGTTTATTTGTGTCTTCTTCAGTTTCTTCCCTCAATGTCTTACAGTTTCTGGTGTAGAGATCTTTCACTGCCTAGGTTAAATTTATTCTTAAGTATTTTCTTTTTGATGGTATTGTGAATGGGGTCCTTTTATTTATTTTTTTTTCAAATAGTTTGTGGTTAGCATATAAAAACACTACTGATTTTTGTATGTTAATTTTGTATCCTGAAACTTTACTGTATTTGTTGATTAGATCTAACAGTTTTTTGGCAGAGTCTTCAGGATTTTCTATATGTAAAATTATGTCATCTGCAGAGAGACACTTTTTCCTTTTTCCTTTCCAATTCTGATGCATTTTTATTTCTTTTTCTTGCCTGATTGATCTGCTTAAGACTTCCGGTACTATGTTGAATAAAAGCTGTGAGAGTGGGTATCTTTGTCTTGTTCTTAATCATAGAGGAAAAGCTTTTAACCTTTCACCAATGAGTATGATGTTGCTGTTGGCTTGTCATATATGGACTTTATTATGTTGAGGTATATTCCTTCTATACCTAATTTGTTAAAAGATTTTTCATAAACTGATGTTGAAAATTGTCAAGTGGTTTTCTGCATCTATTGAGATGATCATGTGATTATTTTACTCTTTTAGTGTGTTGTAACACATTTATTGAGTTCCGTGTGATGAACCATTATTTCATCCAAGGGATAAATCCCACTTGATCATGGTGAATGATTTGTTTAATGTGCTGCTGAATTTGATTTGCTAGTATTTTATTGAGAATTTTTACATCTATATCCATCAGTATTAACCAATACTATAACCAATCAGTATTAACATAGTCATAGAATTCTTTTCTTGTAGTGTCTTTTTCTGGATTCTTAGGGTAATGCTGGCCTTGTAAAATAAGTTTGGAAGTGTTCCGTCCTCTGGTTTTTTGGAAGCATTTAAGAAGGTTTGGCATTTTTTTCTTTAAGGGTTTGTTAAAATTCACCAGTGAAGCTGTCTGGTCCTGGACTTTTCTTCATTGGGAGGTTTTTTATTACTGATTCAATCTCCTTACTTGTTATTAGTCTGCTCAGATTTTCTATTTCTTTCTGATTCAGTAACGGTAGGTTGTATGTTTCTAAGAATTTTTCCATTTCTTCTGTGTTGTGCAGTTTGTGCATATAGCTGGTTATAGTAGCCTTTTCTGTGGCAGCAGTTGTAATGTCTTTTCTTTCATTTATAATTTTGTTGATTTTGGCCTTCTGTCCTTTTTCCTTGGGTAGTCTACCTTAAGGTTTGTCAATTTTGTTTATGTTTTCAAAGAACCAACTCTTAGTTTTGTTAATCTTTTCTATTGTTTTCCTGTTTTCTTATTTATTTCTGCTCTAATCTCTATTATTTCCTTCCTTCTGCTAACTTTGGTATTAGTGTGTTTTCTTTTTCTAGTTCCTTGAGGTGTAGAGTTTGGTTATTTTAATTCTTGTTTCTCAGTGTAGGCATTTACTGCTTTGAACTTCTTTCTTAGGACTGCTTTTGGCATCCCAAAGGTTTTGGTATGTTGTGTTTCCATTTTCAATTGTGTCAAGATACTTTTTTATTTCCCTTTTAATTTTTTCTTTGATCCATTTGTTTCAGGAGAATGTTATTTACTTTCCATGTATTTGTGAGTTTTCTAGTTTTCCTCCTGATATAGATTTCTAGTTTCATATCATTGTGTTCAGAGAAAATTCTTTGTATGATTTCAGTCTTTTTGAATTTACTAAGACTTGTTTTGTGACCTAATATATGGTTTACCCTAGAAAATGTTCCACATGTGCTTGAGAAGAATGTGTATTCTGCTGTTGTCAGATAGAATTTTCTGTATATGTCTGTTAGGTTCATTTGCTCTATAGTATTGTCAAATTTGCTGTTTCCTTAGTGATTCTTTGTCTGAATGATCTATCCATTGTTGAGAGTGGGGTACTAAAGTCCCTAATTATTATTATATTGCTGTTTATTTCTCCTTTTAGTTTTGTTAGTTTTTGTTCTATATATTTAAGTGCTCTGATTCCTTACATTGCTATCTGCATAATATTTACAGTTGTTATATCTTCTTGATAGATTGCCGCTTTATCATTATAATGACCTTCTTTGTCTCTTTTTGCCATTTTCAGTTTAAAGTCTATTTTGTCTGATATAAGTATAGCTACCCCTGCTTTTTTTTTTTGGCTTATCATTCCTTGAAATATCTTTTCCCATCCCATTACTCTCAGTATTTATGTGTCTTTAAGGCTAAAATGAGTCTCTTGTAGGCAGCATATCGTTGGATCTTCTTTTTTTATCCATTCAGCCATTGTATGTTTTTTCATCAAAGATTTTAATCCATTTACATATCACTTTAAATTATTGATAAGTAAGGACTTAGTATTGCCATTTTGCTAATTGTTTTCTAAATGTTTTGTAGATCCATTGTTCCTTCCTTCTTATTCTGCTGTCTTTTTTGTATGTTTTGATATCTTTTTTTATCAGTAGGCTCTGCTTTTTGTTATGTTCTTATGTGTAATAGCTACAGGATTTTCTCTTGTGGTTACTCTGTGGCTTACACAAAATAACTTAGAATTATAACACTCTATTTTAAAGTTATGGCAACTTAACTTTAATAGCATTCCTAAACTTTACACTTTTACCCCTCTACCCCCTCACATTTTAAGTTACTGATGTTACAGTTTACATGTTTTTATGTGGTATATACAATAACAGATTATTCTAGTTATGGTTATTTTTACTGTTTTTTAACTTATAAAGTAGAGTTTTAAGTGAATTGTGTACCACCATTACCATATTACAGAATCTAACTTTGAGTATATTTACCATTATCAGTTGAATTTTACCCTACCTTATTATGTTTTTATGAAGTAACTTAGCATCAGTTTACTTCTACTCAAGAACCCCCTTTAGCATTTCTTGTCAGGCAGGTCTAGTGGTAATGAACTCCCTAAGATTTTGTTTGTTTGGGAAAGTCTTTATCTCTTCTTCATTTCTGAAAGCCAGCTTTGCTGGGTTTGGACTTCTTGGTTGACAGTGTTTTTCTTTCGATATTTTGAATATATCATCCTACTTTCTCCTGGCTTGAAAAGTTTCTGTTGAGAAATCCACTCATAGTTTCATGGGGGTTCTCATGTATGTAACTTCTCTCTTTTATCTTGCTGCTTTCAAAATTCTCTCTTTGACATTTGACAATTTAATTATAACATATCTCAGTGTAGCCCTATTCAGGTTTAACATATATGGGGTCCTTTGGGCCTTGTGGATCTGGATGTCCATTTCTCTTCCCAAGCTTGGGAAGTTCAGCCATTATTGCTTTAAATATATTTTCTGTCCCTTTCTCTTTCTATTCTCCCTCTTGAATTCCAATAATGTGGATATTGTTTCCTTTGATTGTGTCCCTTAAGTTCTTTAAACTTTCTTCACTCTTTTATATATTTTTTTTTCTTTTTATTTCTTTGGATAGTTTCAAAGTCCCTGTCTTCTAGGTCATTGATTCTTTTTTCTGCATGGTTGAGTCTCTTGTTGAAGCTCTCTGTTGAATCTTCAGTTCAGTCACCGTGTTCTTCAGCTCTTAGATTTTGTCTTTTTTTTTTATGGTTTCTATTTCTTTGTTGAACTTTTTGTTTTGTGCATGCATTGTTTTCCTAATTTTGCTTGGTTTTCTATCTGTGTGTTCTTATAGTTCACTAAACGACTTTAAGAGAATTATTCTGAATTCTTTGTCTGACAGTTCATAGATCTCCATTTTTTTAGTCAGTTATTGGAGATCTATTATTTTCCTTTGGTGATGTCATGTTTACCTTATTTTTATGATCCTTGATTCCTTACCTTGGTTTCTGCATATTTGAGTAAGCCGTTTTCTTTTCCAGTCTTTACAAGTTCACTCTTGCAGAGACAGTCTTCTTTTACTAGTTCACTCATCTTGGTCTTCTGGACATGTCAGCTGGTAACATCATTGGGCAGATGGGGCTTGCTATCAGGGTCTATTTTTTGGGCAAGGCCACTGCATGATCTCTGAGGTTTGGGGTGGTGTGCTGCTGGCTGAGAACCGTTGGATAGGAGTGCTGGCTTGATGCCCTGCCCACCCATGTGAGGCTGTAGGATGGGTTTTGCAGTTGCCTGGGTTCTCTGGTCAGGCTTCCTAGATGATCAAGCTGGGTTACTATACTCATCGGTAGGCAAGGCTATAAATTAGCTTTCTTGCCCTGGTAGGGCAGCAGAACAGGCCCTAAGGCCTGCATGCTCATTGTCTGGGGACCTGAATCATGTTAGAACTTGTAATTTCCTGGCCACACAAGGCCATTGGTTTTGCTCTGCAGACAGGGAAAGCCACAGGCTGTGTGCTCTGTTCAAGTCCTACTGTAAGCAGGGTTGTAGGCTGGGCTATGCAGCTTCTTGTGTGCTCTGGTTAGGTCTCCTTGTCAAGTGGGCTGAAGGCTGTATTCAGCAGTGGGTGGGGCCATGAATTAGTTTCCCTGACCAGGTGGGGCCCCATGGAAGCCCCAAGACTGGCAAGGCTCTTGTTTGGGGGTCAAATTAGGCAGAACTATACACCAAGTTTCCTGGCCTGACTGGCCACCATGCTAGCTCTGCAGATGGGTAGGGCTACCAGAGGGTTTTCCATTCAAGAGTTGCTGTAACTGAGGCTGTGGGATGGGCTACTGAGATTCCCAGGAGTTCTGGTTAGGTTTCCTGGTTAGCATGGTTGAAGGATGTATTCAGCAGTGGGCAGGACTATGGATTAGCTTTCCTGCCTGGGGGCAGAATGTGCAGAGCAGACCTCAGGCCAACAAGACTTTTGTTTTGGGACTTAATCAGACAGATCTACGCCTGAAAGTCTCTGACCAGACTAGGTCACCAGCTTGTTTATGCAGATGGGCAGAGCTACTGGCCAGGTTCTCTGCTGAGTGCTGCTGGGAAGGCTTCTTGCTCTGGTGGGCCAGGAGCTACACTCAGCAGTTATGGTGCAATAAGTTAGCTTCCATGCTTGGGCAGAGCAAGAGATCAGGCTCCAAGCAGCCTCCCAGGTGTTGCAGTCAGGCTTTCTGGTTGGTCAAGGTGGGAACCTACACTCAGCAGTGGAGGGGGCTATGACTCAGCTCCCCTGCCTGGCGGTTGGAGGTGGGGGGCATGTGGTATGGGCAGACCAGACTCCAATGCCAGCAATGCTCTTCATTTGAGGTCTGAAAACGGGCAGACCTGTGCCCGCTGGGTTCCCTGGTCAGAGTGATCACAGTCTTGGCTCTGCAGTTGAGCAAAGCTGCTGGTTGGGATTTTTACTTGGGTGCTTCAGGTAGGAACTCAGTCTGCCAGGATCTGAGCACTGGTTGTTGCAAGCCCCTCCCCACTTCTCCTTCGTAATCTGATTCCCGGTCTGATTCCCAGTGGTCAAGTCCTGCATATTTCCTCACAATCCTTGTGAGACAAGACCAGAGTGGGGACTCCTAAGAAACAACCAACAATGCTGAGGGACCTTAGTGTCCACCTTGGGCTCTCTTGTCTCACTGGAGGAGCTGTAGGCTCAGGGGAAGCCTCTAAGTGCAGTGCTGCACTGGCCTGGGGGAGGGGCAATGTGATCAGCATGCAGCTGCTCCTTTTATCCTTATAATGGAGACTATCTCCGTCTCTGGGGTACAGAGGGGTGCTTTGTTCTAGGCTTTACTCAGTAGGGTCTTGTTCATGATTAGTCATTAGTTGTTCTTCTTGTGAGGGAGAGTGAAGTCAGGGACATAGTATATTGCCATCTTGGTGATATCACTTGATCAGAGAGACAATTCTAAAAGGCATTCTTTATTCTCCTGTAAAGATACCAGAAGTATTGAGCCCCCATTGCCCACAAGTGTGACCAACTTAATACTGCCTTATTTTATGACTTTTCTTCCATTCCAGTTTCATTTGCCTTGTCTCTTACTTCTCCTCTAGCTACTGCTATTTCCATGAGTAATCAAGCCCTTTGTTTCTGACCATCAGGGAGTCTTCTGCTGGTCTTCTGCCAGCATTCTGAAAAAGGTCAACTTGTTAGCTTGTAAATAGTATCAACTTTCAGACCCTTAATAGTTGGTCCTTGACAAAATGGAATGGAAAAATTTTATGACGTCTTTCTTACTACTTCTGGTACTTGATAAACTAATTTATCTTTATTTAAAGAGTCTGAGCCATTAGTTATAAACCATCAATTTGGACTATATCACATGGTATCAAGTAAAAGAGCTTTTCCTTCATTAATACTCACTTGGCATCTGCTGATGGGCTATGGCAGAGAAAACTAAAATTAAAGACTCCCAAATAAATTTCCATGCCTTGGGATAATGTATTGCTATAATGTAGTGTGTGTTCTGACAGTGGATCAGTTCTCGCCCCATTTTATTTTGTTTTTGTTTGTTTTTCTATATATGTGAATAAAAATATACATATTTATGAATATGTGTATATATGTTCACTTATGACCCGTCCATTTGTTCACATATTGGTTAACTAATTAGTTCTAGTGGACTCATGTGTTAAACTTTCCTACATTTAAGATATTTGGGGAAAATAGTAGTAGTATATGATGTTTCCCTAGATAGCAGAGTATATTAATTTTTTCTATTATAATATTTAAATCCATGATATAATAATAAATATTCATGGCATATCTGGGAGTTTTCTGAAATTTAAGTCAAGAATGACATGCCATATTTGATTCAAAGATTGAAAAAACCAGTAAGAACAGAATGAAACTCTGATTTTTGTTTTCAGTCTCATAGAATGGGATGAAGGACTGTAAGAGAGCTGAATGGTTCATTCTTTCCCACTGTCACATAATCCTGACAAAGGAATAAACTGTTTAATCTTCTTAACTGTCAATCCATGGCCTTTGACAAGCACTACATTCACTGAACATTTTTTAAAAGGGAGAAAAAAGAAGGATAGGGAGGTAGGAGGTTAGGGAGAAGATTGATTGGGAAAGTAAGAGAAAATGTATTGCTATAGGTCTTTGATATTTTCCACATTAATGTAGGTGGTAAAGTATGTTCATTAAATTAGTCAAGAAACAATATTGGTACTATTTTATTTTTCTCTACTGCATAAAGTTCAAAGATTTGTCCCTAAAGCAATTCATTTATTAAAATATAGATTTGCTTCCTTTTTGCTAATGAAGCAGGCCAAATATTCCAATTTTAATACAACCTCACAAGGCTTTTTAATAGCTTAAACTAACATTGTCAGCATATTCAGGGTATTTACTAAAACTCCATTCTCAGGGCTTCCAGAAATTCTTTAATTTTATTATTTCAAAAATAAAGTGATCTAATGGTGTTAACTGGCAAAGGGTTATATTACATAGAGAAATGAAAAATTTCATAATAAATATTAGTAAAATCATTATTGTACTCAGGATAAATAAAATGTTAGATTTATAATCCTATTGGAAATATAATCCGTTTGAGAATGCTAAAAAAAAATACATGTGCATACATGCACATACTTTTCCATGCATTATTTCCCATTCATTGATGCTTTGTATTTGTGTTTGGGGAAATTCTAACAGATTTCATATATGTGGAATTAAGAGGTGATTGTTCTTTATGTTAAAACTTACTTTTACAACAAATTATTGCCTCTGTACTATGCATTCTCAAAATAAGTTTTACTCCCAAGATTTTAAACCTGATAGATATAATCTGAGTAATTCCAAAGCAAATAAAAACCAGAGCTGCATTTTGGGCTAGGCATAGGGTAAATCATTTTCAAAACAATATTTTAGATAGCAAAACAAATACCCAATTTACCTGAATAAAATTTTAACTCATAGTAAGGGTGGTGTTAGTAAATTACCTCAGCTGTAAGGATGAACACTGTAATATATTAACCTTATGCAATGTGGGAAAGGAGAGAGAACATTCAGTTTCAATCTGAAAGACAATTGATACCCTATATTTTGAAGCAATATTTTATTCAGGATCTTACTATATGATTTTTTATTATTGTGGTATAGTTGACATATAACAACATTATATTAATTTCAGGTGTACAACATAGTGATTTGATATTTGTATACATTGTAGAAACGATCACCACAATAAGTCTAGTTAACATCTGTCACCTTGCATAGTGACAAAAATTTATTTCTCTTATGATGAGAGCTTTTCAGATCTATTTTCTTAGCAACTTTTAAATAGTCAGTACAGTATTATTAACTATATTCACCATACTGTACATTATATTTTTGTGACTCATTTATTTTATAATTGGAAGTGTGTACCTTTTGACCCCCTCCATCCATTTTTCCAGTCCCCACCCCCACCTCTGGAAACTTCCAATCTATTCTCTGTATCTATAAGCTTGGAGTTCTTTCGGGTTTTTTTTTTTTTTTTTGCTTTTCTTTCAATTTTGATTTTTTACATTCCACATATAGGTGAGACTATGCAGTATTTGTCTTTGTCTGACTTAGTTCACGTAGCATAATGCCCTGGAGATCCATCCATGTTGTTGCAAATGGCAAGATTTCATTCTTTTTTATGGCTGAGTACTATTCCGTTGTGTATATATGCCACATGTTCTTTATCCATTCATCCATCGATGGACACCTAGGTTGCTTCCATGTCTTGACTAACGTAAATAATGCTGCAGTGAACATGGGAGTATAGATACGGTGTTTTTGTTTTCTTCATATAAATACCCAGAAGTGGCATTGCTGGATCACATGGTAGTTTTATTTTTAATTTGTTGAGGTACTTTTGTACCACTCTTTCCCATAGTGGCTACACAAATTTACATTCCCACCAAAAGTGGACAAGAGTTCCCTTCTCTCCACATCCTTGCCAACGCTTATTAATTCTTGTCTTTTTGATTATAGCTAATCTAACAGGTGTGAGGTGATATCTCATTGTGGTTTTGATTTGCAGTTCCCTGATGATTAGGGATATTGAGCACCTTTTCATGTACCTGTTGGCCATCTGTATGACTTTTTTGGAAAAATATCTATTCAGATCCTCTGCCCATTTTTTAAATCAAATTGTTGGGGTTTTTTTTTTCCTATTAGTTTTATGAGTTCTTTATGTATTTTGGATATTAACCCCTAATCAGATATAGGATTTGGAAATATTTTCTCTCATTCAATTGGTTGCCCTTTCATTTTGTTGATGGTTTCATTTGTTGTGCAGAAGCCTTTTAGTTTGATATAGTCCCACTTTTTTATTTTTGCTTTTGCTGCTTTTGCTTTTGATGTCAGATTCAAAAAGTCATCTCCAAGACCTATGTCAAAGAGCTTACAGCCTATGTTTTCTTCTAAAAGTTGTATAGCTTCAGGTCTTATGTTCAAGTCTTTAATCCATTTTGAGTTAATTTCTATATATAGTGTAAGATAGTGGTCCAGTTTCATTCTTTTCTATGCAGTTTTCCCAGCATCACTTATTGAAGAGACTGTCCTTTCCCCACTGTATATTCTTGGCTCCTTTGTTATAAATTAATTGACCGTATATGCTTGAGTTTGTTTCTTGGCTTTCTGTTCTGCTCCATTGATCTATGTGTCTGTTTTTATGCCAATATCATACTGTTTTAATTACTATAACTTTGTGGTATACTTTGATATCAGAAAGCATGATGCCTCCAGCTTTATTTTTCTTTTCAAGATTGCTTTGGCTATTGAAGGCCTCTTGTTTCCATATAAATTTTAGGATTATTTACTCTATTTCCTTGAAAAATGTCATTGGAATTTTGATAAGGATTGCATTGAACCTGTAGATTGCTTTGGGTAGTATGGACATTTTAGCAATATTAATTCTTCCAATCCATGAGCTTGGAATCTCTTTCCATTATTTGTGTCATCTTCAATTTATTTCATTGATGTCTTGTAATGTTCAGTGTAGAGGTATTTCACCTCTTTGGTTAAATTTATTCATAGGTACTTTATTCTTTTTGACGAAATTGTAAATGGGATTGTTTTCTTAATTTCTCTTTTTGATAGTTTGTTATTAGTGTACTGAAATGCAACAGATTTTGTAGATTGATTTTGTATCTTGCAACTTTACTGAATTAGTTATTAGCTCTAACAGGTTTTTGGTGGAGTCTTTAGGGTTCTCTATATATAAAATCATGTCATCTGCAAATAGTGACAGCTTTACGTCTTCCTTTCTGATTCGGAAGACATTTATTATTTTTCCTTGCCTAATTGCTCTTGCTAGGACTTCCAATACTATGTTGAATAAAAGAGTGAGAGGGGCTGACCCCTATAATGCAAATGTTAGTCTGCTTGATATTGTACCATAAATCCCTTAAGCTACTTTCCCTTTATAAAATTCTTTTTTCTTTTTGCCGCTCTGAATGGGTGACTTCCACTGCTTTGTCCTTGCCTTCACTGATCCTTTCTTCCGCTTCACTTGTTCAGCTGTTGAACCCCTCTAGTGTATGTTTCAGTTCAATTATGATATTCTTCAGCTCTGTGACTTCTGTTTGGTACTTTCTTATATTTTCTATCTCCATTTTGAAGTTCTCACTGTGTTCATCCATTCTTCTCCTGAGTTTGGGGAGTGTCTTTATTACCATTTCTTTGAACTCTTTATCAGGGAAATTACTTATCTCCATTTCATTAAGATTTTCATTGAGATTTTATCTTATTCTTTTGTTTGAAACATATTCCTTTGTTTCTTCATTTTGCTTGGCTCTCTGTGTTGGCTTCTATGCATTATATGAAACAATCACATCTCCTAGACTTGAAAGAGTGGCTTTGTGTAGGAGATAAAGCTTGTTGTTCAACTCTGCCCTGGCTATTGGTTGTCTCTCAAACCTTTGTGATTGTCCTAGCAACTTATTATATTTTTAATAGCTCACAGTAGTTGAGGGTATGCCAAGACCTGTCAGTGACCCAAAGGAGAGGATTTCTCTCAGCACCTAGATTCAGGCAGATTGGAAGCCAGACCTAAAAGCAGCAGCTTTTAAAGTATATGTGGTTTTTTGGGACCACAAGCTAAGCCCTGCTGGCCACCAGAGCCAGGTGATCTGGAGTTGTCTCCTGGAAATCTGTCACAAAAACTGGGGCTCCAGTTGAGTGTATAAGCTCTTTTCTAGGAGATGCCAGTGAGCTATTGTGAGGCAAAGGGAGAATGCAGTGATGGCATTCACCAGCCTATACTCCATGAGAGTAACTCTGTAGGCTCCTAGGTGTGTGCCAAGCCTGAAGCCTGGCCCTCAGGCCAAAACTCCTGGACAAGCAACTTGACCTCTTTTAAAGAAAGACTGGTGATGCATTTTAGTTAGCTGTCTGTGCAGTGCCCTGGGGTTGGTGGCCTACTAACAACTGTCTCTCTGATTGTTATAGTCTCATGGGCTCCAGGAACAAAAGCTCCCCTGGCTTCCGAAGCCAGGCTATCAAGGGATATCCCCTAGGAGGTAGCTGCAAAAATTAGGGCATTAGACTTGTGTAAAAGCTCACTTCTGTGAGACACTGGTGCTCTGGAGCATGGCAATCGGAGAGCATAAAGGTGGTGCCTGTGGCTATAGTGAGGCAGAGGGGGAGCATAAAGATGGCACCTATTGGAAAAAGATAAAGAAATAAAAGAAAAAAGAGAGATGGCAACCATTGGCTAGAGCAAGGCAGAGGAAGAGCACAAAGGTGGCAATCACCAGTTTCTCTCCTCAGAGAGTGTTCCAGCAAGCTCTTAGACGTGTGGTTTAAATCAGGTGCCTGTCCCTCAGGCCAATGCTTTAATATAAGCAGATGAGCCTCTCACTTAGAGTCTGAGCCTGACCAGGCCTTTGAGCTGGGCCCTGCAGCTGGCGTCTTTGAGCATGTGAGCTCTTTAAGAGCTCTTTTTCAGATCACTACAGTCTTGTGGGTCTCATGGACATGAGCCCCATTGGTCTTCAAAGCTATAAGTTTTGGGGACTTGTCTCTCAGGTTTAGGTCCTAAAACTTGGGGTACTTTATGTGGGGTTCAAACTTTTCACTCCTCAGGGAGAAGTTTTAGGATTTGAGTTTCTTCCTGATTGTAGGTCTCTGCACTGGGGGTGGGGTTTATGGTGAGATTGTATCCCAGCCTCTCCTTCCCACATCAATGTGGCTTTCTTTTTGTTTGCCTGATGTGTAGTTGTCACTGAGCCAGCCTTTAGGTTTTTTTGGAGAAAATTCTTCCATATGTAGCTGTAGGCTCAGTATGTCCATGGAAGGTGGTGCGTTCAAGATCGTCCTAGACATCATCTTGAATCGCAACCTCTTACTATATAATTTTGATAGGACTTTCAAAACATATTTTGTACATCTATAAGTATATCATCAAAGTTGACAGCAAAAAATCATTTTTAAAATTTTTATTGAGATATAATTGACATACAACATTATATTAGTATCAGGGGTACAACATAATGATTCAGTATTTGCATAGGTAGTAGTTCCCCCTTATCTGCAGGGGAGCCATTCAAAGACCCCCAGTGGATGCCTGAAACCATGGATAGTACCAAACCCCGTATGTACTATGGTTCTTTCCTATACTAAGAACTTTTCATGAACTATGGCCATAACTTTTGTGGTTTGAAGTGTGACAGCAAAACTAGCGTGAATTTTTTTCTTTTTCACAATTTCATAGATAGAAGAATCATTGTTATCATAGATCTTAAAAATCTCAGCATATGATTTTTTGTGTCCTTATTGAGATGAAAGTTGAGAACTTTCATCTTGTCACTTTACAGCTTCTGATTGGCATGGCTGAATTGCTGGCATCACCCGTCTTGCACTTTGGGACCATTATTAAGTAAAATAAGGGTTACTTGAACATAAACACTGTGATGCCATGACAGTCTCTCTGATAACTGAGATGATTACTAAATGACTAAGGAGTGGGCGGTGTGTCCATTGTGTATATGCTGGACAAATGGATGATTCACATCCTGGGCAGGAGGGAGCAGGACAGCACAAGATTTCATCATGCTACTCAGATGGCATGTAATTTAAAATTTATGAATTGTTTATTTCTGGACTTCTCCATTTGATATTTTCTGACTGTGGTTGACCACGGGTAACTGATACAATTGAAAGCAAAATCACAAATAAAGGGGGACTACTGTATTGTGAAATGATCACCACAATGAGTATAGTTAGCATCCATCACCACACATAGTTGCAAAACTCTTTTTCTAACGATAAGAACTTTTAAGGTTTACTCTCTTAGCAACTTTCAAAGATCTAATACAGTGTTTTTAGCTGTAGTCACCATACTGTACATCTTCATGACTTATTTGTTTCATAACTGGAAGTTTGTACCTTTAGAACACCTTCACCTATTTCCATCACTCACCACCCCCTGCCTCTGGCAACCACCACAATCACCAATCATTCTCTACCCTGTGAGTCATTTTTTGTTTTTGTTTTTTAGATTACACATTTAAGTGAGATCATACAGTATTTGTCTTTTTCTGTCCGACTTTCACTTAGTATAATGCCCTTAAAGTCTATTCATGTTGTCATAAATGGCAAGATTTCATTCTTTTTTATGGCTGAGTAGTATTCCATTCCACATTTTCTTTATCCATTAATCCATTAATGGACATATAGGTTGCTTCTATGTCTCGAGCATCATAAATAATGCTGCAATGAATATGGGAGTGTAGATATCTTTTCAAGTTAGTGTTTTTGTTTCCTTGGGATAAATACTCAGAAGTACAATTGCTGGATCATATGGTAGTTCTATTTTTAATTTTTGAGGAATCTATGTACTGTTTTCCATAGTGGCTGCTCCAATTTACATTCCTGCCAACAGTGCACAAATGTTCCCTTTTCTCCACATTCTCGCTAAAACTTATTTCTCATTTTTTTGATAATAGACATTCTAACAGGTATGAGGTGATATTTCATTGTGGTTTTGATTTGCATTTCTCTGATGATTAATAATGTTGAGCACCTTTTCATGTCCCTTTTGGGCATCTGTGTGTCATCTTTAGGAAAATGTCTATTCAGATTCTCTGCCCATTGTTTAATTGGATTGGTTTTTTGCTATTGAGTTTTATGAGTTCTTTATATATTTTGGACATTAACCCCTTCTCAGAGATATGATTTGCAAATATTTTCTCCCATTCTGTAGGTTGCCTTTTTATTTTGTTGATGGCTCTTTTTGTTATGCAAAAGCTTTTTAGTTTGGTACAGTCCCATTTGTTTATTTTTACTTTTGTTGTCTTCTTTGCTTTTGGTGTTAAATCCAAAAATCATTGCCAATATTGATGTCATGGAACTTACTGCCTATGTTCCTTTTCTAGGAGTTTTATGGTTTTAAATCTTATATTCAGGTCCTTATTCCATTTTAAGTTAATTTTTGTCTATGGTGTAAGATAGTGGTCTAGTTTCATTCTTTTGTATGCAATTTTCCCAGCACCATTTATTGGTGAGACTGTGCTTTCCTCATTGTCTATTCTTGGCTCCTTTGTTATAAATTAGTTGACCAAATATACATACATTTATTTCCAGGCTCTCTATTCTGTTCTATTGATCTATGTGTCTGTTTTTATGCCAGTGCCACACTGTTTTAATGAATATAGCTTTACAATAATATTTGAAATCAGGAGGCATGATGCCTCCAGCTTTGTTCCTTTTTCTCAAGATTTCTTGGCTCCTCAGGGTTTTTTGTGGTTCTATATAAATTTTAGAAGTGTTTGTTCTATTTTTGTGAAAAATGCCATTGGAATTTTGATAAGGATTGCATTGAATCTGTAGATGGCTTTAGGTAGTATGGATATTTTAACAATATTAATTCTTCTCACCCATGAGCACAGAATATCTTTCCATATATTTGTGTCTTCTTCAATTTCTTTCATCAGTGTCTTCAAGTTTTCAGTATACTGGTTTTGCACCTCCTTGGTTAAATTTATTCCTAGTTTTTAAATTCTTTTCAATGCAATTGTAAATGGGATTGTTTTATTAATTTCTCTTTCTGATAGTTTGTTATTAGTGTATAGACATGGAATATTTTTTTGTATATTGATTTTGTATCCTGCAACTTTGCTAAATTCACTTATTAGTCCTAATAGTTTTTTGGTGGAGTCTTTAGGGTTTTCTACGTATAATATCATGACATGTGCAAACAGTGACAGTTTTACTTCTTTTCTGATTTGGAAGAATTTCCTTACCTAATTGCTCTGGCTACGACTTCCAACACTGTGTTGAATAGAAGTGGCAAGTGGCATCCTTATCTTATTCCTGATCTTAGAGGAAAAGCTTTTTGCTTTTCATCATTGAGTATGAAGTTAGCTGTGGACTTGTCATATATGGCCTTTATTATATTGAGTGATGTTTCTTTTATACCCATGTTGTTGAGAGTTTTTATCATGAATAGATATTGAATTTTGTCAAATGCTTTTTCTGCATCTATTGAGATGATCATATGATTTTTATCCTTCATTTTGTTAATATAGTGTAGCACATAGATTGATTTGTGGATGTTGAACCATCCTTACATCCTTAAAATAAATTCTACTTGATAATGGTGTATGATCCTTTTAATGTATTGTTGACTTTGTTTCGGTAACATTTTGTTGAGGATTTTTGCATCTATGTTCATCAGGATATTGGCCTTTAGTTTTCTTTTCTTGCAGCGTCCTTTTCTGATTTGGGGATCAGGGTAATACTGGCCTTATAAAATGAGATTTTACATAGTCTCTCATCTATTTTTTGGAAGAGTTTGGGAAGGATTGGCATTAATTCTTCAAATGTTTGGTAGCATTCACCAGTGAAGTTGTCTGGTCTTGAAGTTTTGTTTGTTGGGAGAATTCTGATTACTAATTTAATTAACTTCCTAATAATTGGTCTGCTCAGATTTTCTATTTCTTCGTGGTGCAGTCTTGTTAGGTGGTATGTTTCTATGAATTTATGCATTTCTTCCAGGTTTTCCAAGTTGTTGGCATAGAAACAATTATTCATAGTAATCACTTATGATTGTTTGGTATTTCTGTGGTATCAGTTGTAATATCTTCTTATTTGATTTTACTTTAGTCTTCTCTGTGTTTTTTTTTTTCTTGGTGAATCTACCTAAAGGTTTCTCATTTTTTTTATCTTTTCAAAAGAACGAGCTCTTAATTTGTTTTTTTCATTGTTTCTGTAGCCTCTCTTTTACATTTCCACTTTGATCTTTGTTATTTCCTTCCTTCTACTAAGTTTGAGCTCCATGTTTTCTTCTTTTGCTAGTTCCTTGAGGTGTAAAGTTAGGTTGTTTATGTGAGATCTTTCTTGTTTCTTGATTTAGACATTTATCACTATGAACTTTCCTCTTAGAACTGCTTTTGCTACATTTTGTAAGTTTTGGTGTGTCGTATTTTTATTTTCATTTGTTTCAAGGTATTTTTTTTATTTTTCTTTCGATTTCTTCCTGGACCCATCAGTTATTCAGTAGTGTGTTGTATAATCTCCACATATTTGTGAATATATCGGTTTTATCCTTATAATTGATTTCTAGTTTCATAATATTGTGCTTGGAAAAGATGCTGGATATGATTTCAATCTTCTTAAATTTATTTAGATTTATTTTTTGGCCTAACATATGATCTATCCTGGAGAATATTCCATGTGCTCTTGAGAAGAATGTATTCTGTTGCTTTTGGATGGAATGTTCTGTAAATGTCTGTTAAGTCCATCTGGTCTAATGTTTCACTTAAGGCTAATGTTTTCCTATTGGATTTTGGTCTAGATGATCTACGTATTGATAAAAGCAGGGTTTTAAAGTCCCCTACTATTATTGTATTTCCGTCTATTTCTCCCTCTAGGTCTGTTAATATTTGCTTTATATATTAGGTATTCATATAAAAAATCATTTTTAAGGCTAAAGAAATGGCTGAGAAATGAGATTGCAACTAAAGATGATAAATGGACAATAACCAATGAAAACACCCCTCAACTTTCAACTAAAATACCTAATATCTAAAAAGTCTCAAAAAACAAAATGATAACATTAATAATAGCAACAAAATTATTAATAACTAGAAAATCTGGACAAATTGCCAATTCATCACAGTCTTTGACAAATTTTGGTAAATAGAAAATATATAAAGCTAATGTGAGATTCAAAATATGCAAATGATGTATTCACGTGTTTTATCAATTGAAAGAGAGCAATTTTATACACCTTATAAAAAGAAAAGAATGCAGTTGGCCTTCCTCCAATGCCCACCTGCTGTAATAGGAGCTCGTGATTTGAATTAGCCATAATAAATCAGTACTTTTATTCCTTAACTACTGTGGCTCTTCTCTTTGGATGCAAATCAAAATCTCTGTTGGGGCTTTTAAAAAAATATAGACAGCAGGACCTTAACCTAGATCCAATGATCCAGAATCTCTGAGTCTATAGCCCTAGGATCTTTATTTTGTTAAAAGTTGAATTATATGTCCAGCCAGGATAAAGAATAGCTGCTTTATTGAATGAGTGTTGATTGTTTAGTTGGTTACTGATATTTTCCTCCTTATTTCTAAGAGACCCATCCTATGACAAATTAGGTTAAGGAAAAGAGGGGTAGGACTGTTTTTGGCATTTGGCATAACATGTGGTAAAATTCTGAAAATAAAAGACAGTTGGCAAAATGAGTTACAAGAACTTGATATAAATTGTTGCCCATGTCCAGGGACAATGGATGCTTTTGAATATTTTCAGAGTACTCTATAATTAATGTGAATCATTTTTTATTCTGATTTTAAATTTATAAAATTGGAAAATTAAGAAAACAGTTGCTTAAATAAATCATAGGTCAGAAAGCAAATTAAAATTTGTAGTAACAACTTGTTTATACTTTCAGGCCTTAATTTCCCAAATCATTTTGTCTAAATGCTGATTTCAGTCTGTATCCCTAAACTGAATAGTCCTCAATTCTGATTGTATATTAGAACCACTTAGAGAACATAAAAAATCTATGTTTCAGCTTCATACAAAGCAACTAAATCAGAATCTAAGGATAGAGCCCAAGTATCTGGTATGTTAGATTTTTTCCCCCAAACAGGAAATTCTATTCTACAGCTAGGTCTGAGAATAATATTTTTAACCCCAAGTCTACTAAATGCTTTGCAAGGTAATTTATTTTAATTCTATAAAATTCCACTTTTAGACAATGATTTAGAGACTTACTACGTGTTTAAATGCGTCAGGGATTTGGAAATGCAAGGAAGAAAAATCAAACATACAAAACAGAAACATAGGGTAATATCTTGAAAATATTAAAATTGTAAATGCTTTTATTATCAATTCAAAAGCATTAAAGAGCTAAGTAGCTCAATATATAAGTACATAATAATAATGCAACCCTAAAGAACATTAACAAATAGAAATTATTGTTAGATGAAAAGAAATTTGATAAATAACCCAGCAGGATTATTTATTTTGAAAAGGTCAAGCAAGGATGTGGCAAGGTTAATGAGAAAGAAAGAGAAAGAAAAGAGGAAGCGAAAGAAAATATGAACCTATAATCTAAATACATTCATGTGTTGCTTAACAACAGGGTTCTGAGAAATGTGTCATTAAGTGATTTCATTGCCATGCAAACATCAAGGTGTCCTACATGGTATAGCCTACTACACACCTAGGCTATATAGTACTAATCTTATGGGACCACCATCATATATGTGTTGACAGAAACATCATTATGAGTGCATGACTGTAATTATTTAGGAAAATCCTAAAGAAAAGTAGAAACCCTGAATTGAAAAAGTTGTCAAAATGTTAAAGTCCTTGACTTTCGCTGGTTGTATGGAAGTTATGTTTGCTTTTTATCTTAGATATTTTGTCTTTTCAATATTTTCTGCATTGAACATACATCTACAATTGTGTATATATATACAACTATATATATAATGATATATATAAATATATAAATTTTTCTCATATTTCTTTTTTTTTTTTAATTTTATTTATTTATTTTTCCCCCAAAGCCCCAGTAGATAGTTGCATGTCATAGCTGCACATCCCTCCAGTCGCTGTATGTGGGACGCAGCCTCAGCATGGCCAGAGAAGCAGTGCATCGGTGCGCGCCTGGGATCCGAACCCTGGTCGCCAGCAGCGGAGCGCGCGCACTTAACCGCTAAGCTACGGGGCCAGCCCTCTTATATTTCTTAAATTGTTAATAATGACTCTTTCTAGTGGATGTTCTTAGAATTGACTACTATTGTGGTTTTTGTTTATCTGTTTTCCAAAATGCTTATTAAAAAATTGCTATGTAATCCAAAAATTTTATACTGTAGAAAATTATATGGTCATTCTATTAAAGGTGTGCAAAACACAAGAGAAAGAAACACGTTATGAAAGAGAGAGTTTCCATAGAATATCATTGCTTCGTAGTCTGATTTCCTTTCTTAATCCCGAAGTCACCTCATCATAGCAGCCGTGGAACCTATTTGCAAATTCAGAACACTAGTTTACATTGTGAAGTTTGAGGTACTAACAGTAAAACATAAATTATAGTTTTTGTTGCTCAGCACTGAAACTCTTTTATATGTATTTATAGCTGTGAAAAGAGCACAATGCAATAATTGCATTGCTGATGTATTTCATTTACAGGTTGGGTGACTAGAGATGTGTGTTTCAAAGTGTTCAGTCTTGTTAACCATAAAGTACAAGCTGGAGTAATCTCCTCAGCAGGTGAAGCAAGCAGATGTTGCAGCTTTGATTTCACAAGCAAGTAAATTACCTTTGTACTATTTTTTTTTTCTGGCAGCTTGCATTGTTACATTGTATAAATATAAAAGCAAAACTCCATTTGAGGTATTTTTAAGTCAAATATATGACCATGAGTAAGTAGCAAGATTATTACAAACATAAACCACTTTTTTTTCATTGAGCAAACAATTTTAACAGTAGGCCTTAGCTCCTGTATATCTTCTCTAGAAACTAGCTGATGACTCTTTCATTCACACTCAATGAGACTTATGCTCCCCCGTCAGTAGGCGGCTGGCTCATAGATTATCAATCAGATACTCTTGCAGCGTTCAATCAGACATGACTTTGGGGGAAAGTAATGTGGCAGAGAGATATGTGGTCAGTGGTACTGAACTTGACCACTAATAATACAGAATCCTCGAAATCTCTTCTTGGACAGTCCTCTTACAGGAGTAATCCTCTAGCAGGAGACTGTGGACAGGGCCACACCTTGAGTGCCATACCAGGTGGCCATATACCAAACACTTTCCAAAGTAAATATAAGGGCTTTATGGATGTGATTGCAATAACACATAATTTTCTAAACATGTAGACTCCTCAAAATTTCTCTAAATATTTGTTTTGTTTTCCACTTTTTCACCAAATTAACACTGTATAGACAAAGATTTTATTGTACATTAATATTTGCCTTGTTATTTAGAGGAGGCTAAAAACAGTAAGATTGTCATATTAAGGCTTTGATTCTATGAATCTATGATTTTTTTGTCAGATTGCTTTTGAGAAATGTTTAATTTCAAATGCCTATCCACCATGGAATTGAGTAATCATTTCATTCCACTCTTGACAGGTTAAATAGTATCATCTATGAAACTATTAAATTTGACAAGTAAAAATGACAGATCATTCTCTTTCGTTTTATCTTTCATTCACTAGTTACTGAGTACCCACTATGTGCCAAGTGTCCTTATAGGCTCTGGAGATTCAACAGTAAACAAACCAATTAAAAACCTTCCCTCATACTGATTAGAGATACAGAGAGAATTAGTGGAATAACGTCCCTGAGAAAGTAAGAGTGGAGGGGATATACTTCACAATCAGAGGTATGAGTCCTGAATGCTGGTCTACACGTAGAGGAGAGAGGGTGGTATGCATAATCACAGATGAAGGACACAGCAGGGGAAGCTTGTGGAAATTGTCTTCAAATTCCTACAGTTTTTGTCTTTGCTTAATAAGAATTGGGCTCATTATCTGAAAGTAAAGATTAATAGGAGGTATAGTCTGTTTAAAGAGAAGGACTATGTTTGGAAGAGTTGTCTTAGAGAATGGAAGAATAAATGGTTTACAAAATATAGTTTGGTTTGGCAGCAGCATTAAGGACTATTTTAGTTTAGTGATTTTTAAAAAAACATGAAGTGAGACCAGTCAGCATGATTGTATTTTTTCCAGTGACATTCAGCAACAGAATATAGGCCTACAGTAGGAAGAAGTTTGAAATTTCTTCAGGTGAGTATAATGACATGAAAGAAAGGCAAGGGAATGAGTATGGGCGGAAATTTGGAAATCTGTGGGGTGTGAGAGAAAGAGGAGTCAAGGATTAAAATTGGCTTTTCCAAAATACTTAATAAATGTTTCACAACTTACCTCTTCGATAGACTGTGATGTTTATCCATAGTAGCATAGTAACGTCAATTTCAGAATATTTATTCTGTTTAATCAAATGTCTGTGCATTCTTATATCAGTACTACACTGTTCATGCATTATGTTGCGGATGGAAATTTATAGACATGAAAAAGAATTCTAGATATCACATTAATGAAAAGCCTTCAAAGCAGTATGCTAGTTATGTTCATATTTTTTCTGTAAAAATATATACCTTCCTACATAGAGAGGATGTCTGAAAGGATAAACATTAATGAGCTAACAGTGCTTATCTCCGGATGTTAGAATTAGAGATGTATTTTGTTTTTATTTTTGCTAAATATTATTTTCTCATTCTCCATATTGAAATATTATGAGAAAATATATTTACCTTTTAAAATACTATAAACACAAGGTATATAAACAACCATTTAAAGAGACTTTGAAAAGAGAGAGAGAAATAAACCTTTCTCTAGCTTCTCTGTACCCCAGGCAAATATCCTTGTTTCAGTTTATGAAACTCAACATACTTCACTTTGAAAATGTCATTTTTCAGGCATTATCCAGTGACTCCTGTCTCCCATAATTATGCTTTGTATGGCTAAATCCTATTCATTTTTCAGATCTCAGCTTAACTGTTTATAACTGTTGCCTCGTGAAAGCTCCTGTCCCTAACCCCACTCCAGATCTGCATAGCATGCACTGACCCTTGTTCCTCCTGAGTAAAACTGTCATCACTTCGCCAATGTCAGTCGCCTCTGAGTGACTGTCCACTTCACAGGGCAAGGAACCGCATTTGTCTAGACTCTTGGATACTTAATCCTAATCCAGAGGCACATAGCAGGTAATCAGTATATGGTACATTCAATGAGTGAATGAAAAAGAGGGAGGCTGTAGAGACACAGATGTACTCTCCTTCTGACTCACTAGGTATATAAATTTAGCCGAGTTACTTAGCTTCTCGTGGTCTCAATTTCCTTATCTGAAAGAAAATAATGAAGGGAGCAGCCTATTTTATTCATTTGCTTTAAGGCTAAAGATTAAAAAAAATATATGAAAGGCACTTAATCTCTGCATAGATAATGAACACCCAATTGATGATCATGTTATCATTGCTTTAAAAGGGTTTCAGGAATATGTTCTTTTAAAACAAAAACGACTAGCCACCGCAATGGAGAGTACAACAGAGAATCTCTGAAAGAATAGCCAACCCACAAGGTGGGGTGGGTGGGAGTGGAGTGGTGGTGGTGTGATAAAAGATCACAGTCAATTATGAAGTAAGCTTACTTTCTGCCCCAGTGTTTAGCAGCCTGGAAGTGAAAGTAAATACATTTTGAATGCGAGTTGATAAACTTTGGGGAGTTAGTACACCACAGATCACTGCAGCATAAGGTTGGTGGGGGTCTTTGGTAGAATTCAAGTATATTTTACGCTGGGGGAGAGAAGAGTAACGGATCAGACAGACTTGAGACGTACAAAAAAGAAAGAGGCTGAAGGAATATCAGTTCAAGAATGCGATGCCTTCTAATTGCATCCACAACTAATTACAAACCCAACTATTGCATAGGCTACCACAGAGATTTTATCTGAGAACAAAAAGAGTAGCAGTATAGGAGGCAAAAAAGAAAAAGAAATGTTATAAAATGGAATTGTTAAGAATCTTTGTTGTTTTCAAACTTTAGACCTTCAAAGGTGCTTTTTATCCCACACCATTTTCATGAGTCTAATCTCAGTTGACCAATGACGTCACTATGCCTCCCCCTCCACCCAAATCCCTCATTTTAATAAACTAACAGAAGGAAGTTTCCAAATTATAAACTTAGATTATGGCCATTATGTAGGTTCTGTTTAAAATAAACAACAAAAATTAAAGGGGATAAGGATAATTTGGGGAGGTTTTGTAAACTTCAATTGCAACTTCTCATTATTTCACATTTTAGATAATATTTTGCCAATGCACATTTTACATAAAATAACATTTTAACTGGAAAATAGGTCTTGGCAATTGAGAGAGTCCTTTTTATAACCACATTTATAAGATGTCATGTATCAAGTGAAGTTTTCTTTAATAGATTTTCAAAGTTAAAACTTTAGCAGTTGAGATATATGCATAAGTATTTTTATTTTTGTGTGATATCTATGATCACTTTTGTTACTTCAATTATTGTAGGCATTCTGAAGCCTGATTTTTAACTTTTGTGAGATTATCAGATATAATATGTACTCAAGTGACTTTCCATTACTTTGAATATATGTATATTTTATGATGATATAATACAATCAATTTTGGCTTATCTTTTACTACAGATGAGTAAATTAAATAGTTAGCTGAAATTAACAATTTTAAAAATTTGCTTTAGTTTAAATGAAGCAATGTTAAGCTATTGACATGATGTGCTGCTGACTAGTTTCTGTTTGATCTCTTTAGAATGTGCCACCTATGTTTGGATATTGCAGTAAATAATAATATTTAAACAAATACTAATATAAGCAAATCATACTATGGCATTCTCCAGAATAAGAATCATTCTCAATACTTGCCTTGGTAAAGATGATAGAAAATCTAAACATCTCTAATTGCTAAGCTTTTTTTTTTTTTTTTTAAAGATTTTATTTATTTATTTTTTCCCCCCAAAGCCCCAGTAGATAGTTGCATGTCATAGCTGCACATCCCTCTAGTTGCTGTATGTGGGACTCGGCCTCAGGATGGACGGAGAAGTGGTGCCTCGGTGCGCGCCCAGGATCCGAACCCGGGCCACCAGCATCGGAGCGCGTGCACTTAACCACCAAGCCACGGGGCCGGCCCTCTAATTGCTAAGCTTTTGACAAAAACATCAATGGTGTCCAGTCAGACTTAATTGAATCGTAGGTGTTAAGAAGGGAAAAAAATCCTCTGCACTATTCACAGGCCTCAATTTTTTGCACATTCTCTCAAAATGAAACAGTCTTTTAAGTGTAAGAATAAGTATTTTAAAGTTGCCCTTCAGTGGAATATTTTTAAGATTTTTAAAAAAATGTATAATTGTGAGATTAGAAAAGTTTAGCAGTAGAATGCACCTGAGACATTATCTAATTCACTTCTGTATTACAACAGAGAAGAAACAGATATCAGGAAATTGAATGATATTCAAATATTAGACTTCTGTCTTGCTCCATTATTTTTCAATTTCTATAACTCTCTCTTCTTGTGCTTCTTTTCATCCCTCTGCACTGCCTCCTATCTTTCAGTCCTGTGTTCTTTATTACTTCAAATATTGGTGAACACCTTTTTTGTTGGGCACTGTTGAAATAAACAAAGATGAATAAGACACAGCACAATACATCAGCAAAATATTTGGCAATATTTGTCAAAATTATAAGTGCAAATCAACATTTTTTGACTCATCAATATCATTTGTAAGAATGTGTCTACCAATATAATCATAGAACCGTCTACACAAGAAAAATTATTGGAGTTTGTTGTTTGGCCACAGACTGGTGTGGCAGATTAAAAATGACCACGGGGGCCAGCCCCATGGCATAGCGGTTAAGTGGAGGGGCTCTGCTGCTGGCAGCCCCGGTTCGGATCCCAGACATGCACTGAGGCACCGCTTGTCAGGCCATGCTGTGGCGGCGTCCCGTATAAAGTGGGGGAAGATGGGCATAGATGTTAGCCCAGGACCAGTCTTCCTCAGCAAAAAGAGGAGGATTGGCATGGATGTTAGCTCAGGGCTGATCTTCCTCACAAAAACAAACAAAAACAAAAACAAAAAATAAATAAATATGACCACGGATTCTTTAAGACTCCTCCTAGTAAGAAGTAAAAACTTTCATCCCCTCTCCTTGAATCTCTTGAATCTGTGACTGCTTTGTCCAATAGAATCTGGTGGAAATGATGCTGTGTCAGTTTGGGGCATACCCTTTTAGAGGACTGGAAGTATCCACTTCGTATCATGAGGCTCTGCATTGTTTTGTAAGAAGACCTATTACCAGGCTGGAGGTACCATATGGAGAAGCCCTGAGATTAGAGAGAGACCAGCTGAGCCCAGTTCTCCAGCTATCTCCACCAAAGCCCCCGACATGTGGGGACATCCATCTTGTATCATCCAGTTCGGCCTGGCATCAGCTAATTCTTACTAAGTGACCTCAGTTTATACAATGTAGACCAGAAAAATCACCCAGCTGGGTCCTGTGCAAATTCCTTATTTTTAAAATGAGGAGACACAATAAAATGTTTGGCATTTTAACCGATATGTTTTGGGTTTTAGGGTAGTTGATAACTGGAACAATTGGAAACAACGTGTCTACAATGAAACTAAGCAATTATACATAGAACAAGTTAGCTCTTATTACCCAGTATGGGACGATCTCTGAGATATATTAAATGAAAAAGTGAGATACAAAATATTATATGTATTATTTTCCTGCTTAAGACATTACCTATTATCTAGCTATATACTACAGCTATGCTCTTAAAGGGATAGAATACTTAAAATGATGCCCCCAAAACTGGTCACTGTGCTTGACTTTGGGGGGGGATATATATATATTTTTAATATATTTTATATTAATATAATAATTGTATGTATTATATATTTATAGATATATCTAATAATTATATATTTCTAATATATATATTAGAACTTGTAGCATTCGACTGTTTCCTCTGCTGTATTATCGTTTTAGTAGAAAGTCAATTGGAAGAAAAAAAGAAACAGAACAAGAATGCTAATAGTATGGTCCTGATTTTGCTTAGTCTTACACTGCTTAGTGTCTAGTGTTCTATAAATATAAGGATTTTAAAAATTGTCATTTGGGGTATTTTTTAGAGTATTAGAATGATCACTCAATAAATATCAGTGACTTGGCAAAACATTTCATAAGATATAATTGGAATCCGAGGCTAAATTACTTGCTGAGCAGATCTGGCCCTAAAAGAGATGTACAAATTCAGAACATCAGGTTTGCATTTCTAATCGCCCTCTATACCCTATACAGCATCTATAATGAAAGATGATTACACAGTAACTGGTAACACAGCTGGGAAGTGTTCTCTGAATAAGATTTTTGTTCTCTCTTCATTTCAAAACATCTTTTATTTCCATGACATCTTGCATAGAGCAGATGGTCTCAAAAGTTAAATTTGACCATGAATACTACATTAGCTGTCATGTTACTAGGGAAGGAAGATTATAAACAAGAAGAACTTCCTTTAAAATATTTCTTTCATTTTACTATTACATGTGTATGTTTTCATTTGGTGAAGAAAGTATTTAGCAAGTATGGTTTATGTCTATTCTATAACTGAATATTGCATCACTTTATTTCTGACCATTCAAACAAGTACGCATTTCAAGAGTCATTAATATGCAATAGGGTATTACAATCTTATCACCAGCACAGAAAAAGAAAAGAAAGTTTTTCTTATTGTTTTCCAACTAGAGAGTCAATATAAGCAGATGTTCTGTTCTTGACTTGCCAGGAAAATTAGCACTTTTCTAGGAGGTACACAGAGTTGAAATATCCTCCAGTCATTGAAAAAATACATCTCAGCATAGCAGCGAGCTGTGAAGAAGCAAACGCTTTGAAATGGGACTACCATCTAAAACTATCTAATACTCATATTTTTTTTAGCAGTAAGTCCATAAAATGTATGCTAGCCATCTCGCTAGCATTGAGAGATAATGTTCTAGCATTCACTCACTAACCTTATTTTCTGGGGTGAGAAAAGAGAATATAGGAAGAAAACAAGGATCACAGCAAAAAAAATGAGGAACAAGTAGAAAAGATTTAGGAAATTTCAACATAAAGCAAATATAGAAAATCATATAGTGGACCTAACAATCCAAACTCACATTTTGCCTAGATTATTAGGATATGACTGTACAGGCTTCTCTGTTGCCATCTCTGTTTTAACCCATTGTTCCTTCTGCAGCTCACTCGCGCCAGTACTGGGGAGTAGTGTAATATGGGAGTAACAGCCCAGAATCTGAAGCATGACCCCTGGCAGCTGAGCTCTACAACTTCCTATCCGTCTTTTGGCAAGTTATTTATCCTCCATCTGTCACAGTCTTGCATCTTTTTAAACTGGAAGAATAAAAGCAACTTCATCATAGAAAGTATCTCCATCATAATGGGAGAATTAGAAGAGTTGATACGTGCAAAGAATTTAGAACTGCCTGTATAGTCAGCACTCTAACAATGTTAACCATTATTTGCATTCATTAATCAGAGAGAAATAAAGAGATCCCCTGCTGCCATTTCTGTATTTGTCTTGCCTAATTGCATGCAGTGTTACTCAAATAACACTTTCATCACTAGAGAAAGAATGTAATACTAAACTCTTCAGAAAGAAAAACTATTATCGCCCTTCCAGGTAACACTGCCACATATTGCAATGTCCTGTCAGATTCCCATTTAAACATCTATCTAGTTTTGACTAACATTCAATTGGTTAATATTTAATATATGCTCTTTTTACCAAAGTGTACAAGGACAATCATTTTTGCATTTTATCTTATGAAATCTCATTCCTTTATTGCATCAAAATCTCTGTTTTGAATATCTACCACATTCCAGAAATTATGCTCTTTGTGGATATAAACATGCCTAAGTGGCCCTGGCTTGATGAGACTCATCGTCTAGCAGAGGAAAGAGATCATACAGCGAGATATCATACAATGTCATAAGTGCTCTTCTTGTGTTATGACCACAGTAATATCAGACCACAGAATAGGGAACATTTAAATCTACATTAGAGAGGAAAGGGAGCAGTACAATGTGGTCAAGTCATGACAGAGGCAAGGGCTTTCAAGGCTAAGGGAGAAAGCACAAGTGAAAACAATATAAAGGTACATGCAGTGATGGGAGATATGAACAGCAAAAGAAATTAGAGTCAGATAGTAAAGTGTCTGGGATGCTATGATAAAGAATTTCACCGTTATTTGCAGGTAAAGGAGAGTTACAAAAGATTGTCAAACAAAGAAATTAATAGATTATATATGGTTAAAATGAATACCCTTTGAAGCTATATGTTTCTTAATGATTATAGTCTTGGTGAAATAAATAATGCTGTAAATTAAGATATTACCTGTGTCCTGATTATTTGAACTAACAGAACTACTGGTTAAATTGCATTCTTTATAGTATTAAAACACGCTCTAAAATGGATTAAACTTTTACTGCAATGTGCAACGCACACACATACAAAAGCATCTAATGAATGAAATAGCTTCTTTAAGTCTCAGGAAGTTTTTGAACTATGGATGCCCTAAGAATTTAGCAAAAAACAGGAGTGAAGGTTGAGAACTTACCTTTGTTCCGGAAATTATAGTGTCACAACTATAATATCACATTACCTCTTAATCTGGAGTCATATCTTGTTTCACTTTAATATCCATTTTTAAGACAGTAGATGGAGTAAAAATATTGCTCGTGTTCATTTAAAAGATACATTGAAAGATAGCTAAGACAAAAATCATATTCTGCTCCAAAATTTCATTTGAAAGCCATAACTCATGTAGCACAGTTCAGTTCTGTAACTCTGACCTTGTGCAGTGTCGAGACCCAGGTCAAGGCTGCCTCTGCAATGGAGTCACGCTCCACAAGTTTCTCTAGTCGTCATGTTTCCTTTAGTGTCCTCTGGTGAAGCTGGTAAGAGGTATATTGGAGTTCTTTCTGCTAGCTTTGCAACATTTCTGTAAGTTTACAATTATTCAAAATAAAAAGTTTAAAACTTTAACAAGGAAAACGGAAACATTCATTTTAAACATTACTTCCATTCATGCTTAACTCCAAAATAGACAGTCAGTTTCTGAAAACTTCAGAAATAAGTAAGTATATATTCAGTAAAAATATATTTCAAACAAATACTCAGGAACTAGATAACTAAAAATAATGATAGCAACAACAATAATCAATCAAACATTTTACACTTTCATTTATTTGTATATTTATTAAATAATTTAATTCTGTCTACTGTGTAAAGCTCTTTTTACAACCTTTATTGAATTCAATGTTATTAATTATATGAAAATTAGATTACATTATAAAGGAGTCAAAGAAAAATCTAAAATCACTAATATAATATAAATGCTAGGTAAAACAAATTCTTAGATATAAAATATTTGTATCTATACACACATATATAAAATATTTAAATCTGCACATATTACAAATTAAATACATATAATTTCCCATGGAAAATATGGATTTAACATTAAAATTTTAATAATATAATATAAATGTATTATAATATAATATCATATGATAGTGAAATATTTGACATAATGTGACACTAATTTCAGAATTTAGGAAAATACTTGAGTTCTTGACCATATAAAAACTTAAAATTTCACATTGTAGATATTGAAACGTTATTTAAAAAATTATCTCAATAATATACAACAGAAATATCAAGAGTTTGTGTCTCCCATCTGATGTGATTGCTCAGGTGAAATGATTGGCCAGAAAGCAATGCCCCATAGAGATTTTACCCTTTTCTGTAGTTAATCATCTGGCTCCTCATCAAATAATATCAACTGTTGAGGAGACCATTTGAATTTGGTTAGTCCTCATTTATTTATAAGGTGACACCCACCACAGAGTCAGATATGCATAACATACTTGAAATAAGAACAATCAAATCACTGGGGATATTTCAACTATAAGATATCTTGGGAAATTCACACACTCCTTAATAATGGAGAAAAGATTGCTAGATTCCTTTGTAGTGAACACTTATAATTAATATAATTCGGCACTTAAATTGGTATTTTAATAGCTTAGGCACTAATTAACTTGTGATTAGTTTCAGTAAAGGCTGCAGAGTCAAGAAAAAAACTTTATGATGATGTTTAGAAGGTTAATTCTAGTTTTTCCTTTATCTCTCTTAGTGACAAATATTGAAAATGTGCCCTATTCCAAAAGTTAATTAGTATTAAGAAATATAACCTACATAGTCAGATACTTGATAGAGATTTTATTCTTTTCATTTTCTAATCATATATTGTTTCTGGTCAAATTTAGATAATTCTTTTCCTTGTTCTTGAATACCAAATTATTTTTTTAATCCCTGAAAATATATTTTCAGTTATAATTACATTTTTCTGTTTCATATATTCAGAGAAGAGCAGCAATCATTAAGGCTTAGTTGGATTTGGTTTTCTGTCACAAGTGTCAGGTATAAAAACTACTTTCCAGCATAGCTATAAAGTGTGTCAACATGATGAAAGTAGCAGTTGTTTTTGCTATAAATAGTATTCTGTAGCAGCTCGGGAGTTCTGCAAATGACATTTACCCTACTAAAGTCATAAAAAGAATAATCATGTGGTAGAAAATTTACATCTCATAAGAAAAAATGGTAAATTTTAAATTAAGTTAGTGCTGAAACTTTCTATTTTCTCTTTTTCCATTAAAAATGTATTTGATATAACAGAGTTTGCTGTCTAAGAGATTAGTATTCAAAAAGTGCCTCTGTGCTTACATAGCTGCCTCAGCACTTTGGTGCTAAAGTTAAAAATAAGAAGTAATAAAAACCAAATGAGATTGTTCAGTAGGTGCAGCTGGTCACCATTACAGAGCCACAGTATGAGCAGTAGTGTCACAAAGCAGTTCTGGCTCTGGACATTTTTCTTACAAATATCCCCACTACTGAGTATCTGACAATATGCTGAGTCTGTAGATCAGTCAGGTTTAGTTATTATAGATATCAGTGTTAGCAATATTTCCATGTTATTGAAAAGGTCCTAAATGGACTGAAACCTCGTTGATCCAGAAAAGAGAGGAAAAATAAACAAACAAACAAACAGGTCATAGGGGCTTTAGAATCTTTGATTACTTGTTGATGATAAGTTTTATTTCTGCAATGAAGAAAATTGCATCTACAATGCTGATTCCACCTATATGCAGACAAGAATTGCATTTAATTGGAAGTCATTTCGTCTGAAATTATTCCTAACCTTAGGTCAACAGTTTCATATACTCTGCTTGCTGGAGGGTATGTCTCAGTTGCCTCATTAGATTACATTGCCTAGATACACCTGGGAAGTCAGTGAACACTTAAGCCTCTGGTGTTTAAATTATTTTGCAGAATAATGGACTATAAATAAATATAGCTATTCTTATACTATAAAAGAAAAGTGGCAAACTGAGCACATTTTTCTACATATCTATTCAGAAGAAAAGCAATCTAAGTCAAGATTTCCTCAACATTTTTGTATAGCATTTCTGTTGAAAAATGACAATGGGGGAAAAATGCATGAGACATTGTAAAATAATGAACAAAACATTCTTTTGGAACATAATTTACGTCTTAGAGGCAGATAGATAGATGATAGATAGATAGATAGATAGATAGATAGATAGATAGATAGATAGAATGCCATTTACAAAACCAATAAAAGGATTTCAATTCCATAAAGATGGAGAAAACATACTTTTGACTATTTCTTCCATTAAATACAACTAAAATCGCTAGACATTATATATAAAATCAACCTAAGAAGACTTTGAAAAGGAGAAAGTGAAAGGCAGACGGGCTAGGGACCTTGCAACCCAAGGAAAGACACGGTGGTGAGTTCCTTAGGTTCTGTTTTCAGCACATGGTTCCCAGACTTAGTGCTGAAGAAGCCAGCAACCCAGAAATGCTAATGAGAGCAGATGAAAAACCCTTCAAAATTTCTGCTGTCCTTAGTCAAAGGACCAGCAAAAGGACAGCCTAAGGAGACAGAACACTTTTAGACGACAACTGCCAGACTACAGACAAACAGCACAGAAGAAACTGGCTCCCCCTCAATCCGTATCACCAGCGGCTGGGTAGAGAGGCGAGATTTTTCACCCCTTACAAAGCTATAATGCAGTGCCCCAATGCACCGCCCACCCATGCCCAGGTCATGTTAGAGAGGGCTGCAAACTAAACAGAGAAAAAATACTGAAGGAAATGAGAGAGAAACAAAACCACATCAATTAGGGAAAAACAATTCAAGTGAAAGTGAATTTCTCATTAGAAACCATAGAGGCCAGAAAGTGATACATCATTTTTCAAGCCCTTAAAGAAAAGAACTGGCAGTCCAGAGACCTATATCAAGTTAAAATATCCTTCAGGAATGAAAAGGAAATCAAGATATTTTCAGATAAAGAAAACAATGAGAATTTGTTGGCAGCAAACTCACCTCAAAAGTTAAGAAGGAAACTTGGAACATCATGAAGAAATAAAGAAAGATAGGAAAAAGTAGGTACAGGCAAATACAATAGATTTTCCTTCTTTTGAATTTTCTAAATTTTGTTTGGTGATTGAAGCAAAAATTACAGCAATATCTGATGTGGTTCTAAATGTATATAGAAGAAATATTTGAGACAATTGTATTATAAACAAGAAAGCATAAAGGAATGATGAGAGGTAAGGTTTCTACACTTGACTCAAACTAAAATGATAACAAAAATTGATTCTAACATGACAATATAATACTTGAATGTAGTGTATACATACATTGTATCTGATATAGTGTAATAACTTAAAGCAACCCCAGAAAAGCTATAAAAAGAGATAAACAAAAAAATCCACTATAAATAAATCAAAATGGAATTCTACAAAGTGTTAAAGGAACTCATAGGAAGGCAGTGGGAAAAAAAAGACGGACCAAAGAAATCCACAAAAAATTGAGAAAACAAACAGAAAACAAAAAATTTAAGTGGCATACTTAAGCTCTAATATACAACAATTACATTAAGTGTATATAGTCTAAATGTACCAATCAAAAGAGAAAATAAGACCGGTAGAATGGAATTAAAACATGACCCAACTACATACTGTTTATAAGAAACTCACTTCAAGTATAACAAAATAAGCAGGTTGAAAGTTAAAGGATGGAAAAAGATAAATTATGCAAACATTAATAAAAAGAAAGCGGGAATACCTATACTGATATCTCTTTAGAGCAAAGAAAATGACCAGATACAGAGAAAGACTTTATATATTGATAAAAGGGTCAATTCATCAAAAATACTTTACTGTCCTAAATGAGTATGCACTGAACAACTGAGCTGCAAAATATGAGACGAGAAAATAGAACTGAAAGGATAAATAGAAAAATACATAATTAAAGAGATCAACATCTTGATGTCAACAATTGAGAGAAGAACTAGACAGACAATATATAAGGACATGGAAGAAGTCAGTAAGGGCAGGCTGGCAACTTTTTGCTGCTGCTGAGGTGATTAGGTTTGTAATTCGTGGATCCACTCAACCATCTCAGCAGAAGCCAGGAATAGAGATGGGATAGTCCAGGAAATATCTGTAGAGGGTCCTCTTGTGTAATGGTGTGAACCCCTCATGACGTATATGAGAGACCTACAAAGTTTCGAGAATTTTATAGCAGGAGAAGCACTGTCAGTTTGGACTGAAAGGGACAAAGACAGGGAAAAATGAAAGAAGGTTGTTAGAATCCCAAAATTTGACCGGCATGAAACAGTCTCCTAAAACTACTCAGCTGCAAACAAGTGTAACCATTCAAGAAAGGAAGCATCACTCCTAGGGCAGAGCCATCAGCTCAGAGTGGAGTCTCAAACCACGCAGCATTACCACCAGTCCTTGAAACCTAATGGGATTTTTCTTCCTAGATTTGCAGATTGTTGGAGACCAGTGACCCCTTTTGGAATGAGAATTTCTATAACTGTTGTACTATGTCATTACATGGTATTTTGGAAACAGATAATGTGTTGTCTAGTTTTGCAGATCCACAGATAGAGAGAAATTTTGCCCAAGAAGGGATTGTATCAGGAGTCTTGCTCATATCTGATTTGAATTAACTAGATGATCGGGGAGATTTGATGCACAATAAGGCAATATGAACATGGAGCTGAGAAAGGCTTGCAGATGTTGGCCTTGAAAATGAAAGCCATGCACCCAGAAGCCAAGGAATCCCTGCAGCCACCAGAAGCTGAGGAGGCAAGTAACGGATTGTCCCTACTGCCCCCAGAAGGGGGCTGACCCTGCCAAGACCTTGATTTCAGTCCAGTGAAACTGATTTCAGACTCCTGCTCTCCAAAATTGTGAGAGAATAAATTTCTGTTGTTTCAAGCCACGAGGTTTGTGGCAATTTGTTATAGCAGCCATAGGGAACTAATACAGATACCAACAACCAACAGAATCCAATCAACATTTATAGAACACCTCACCCAACAAAAGAATACGCATTATTTGCAAGTTCCCAAGGGATATGTGCCAAAATAGATCATATCCCAAAACAAACCTCAATAAATCTAAAAAAGTTTAAATCATACAGACTGTGTTCATCATCCACGATGGCATTAAATTAGAAATCAATAACACAAAGATAATAGGAAAATTTCCAAACAGTTGGAAACTAGAGAACACAAAAATCACCCCTGGGTGATTCATGGAAATAAAGAATATATTGAAATAAATGTAAAAGAAAATATAAAATATCAAACTTTGAGACACACCTCAAACAGTGTTGAGAGGAAAATTTATGGCACAAATGCACACATCAGGAAAGAGGAAAAGTCTTAAATCAATAATCTAAACTCCCACCTCAAGAACCTAGAAAAAAAGAGCAAAAGAAACCAAAGCAAGCAAAAGGAAGGAAATAATAAAAATAAGAGCTGAGATCAATGAAATTGAAAACAGAGAAAAAAAAATCAATAAAATGAAGAGCTACTTCTTTGAAACATTCAATATAACTGGAAAATCTTTAGCAACTAACAAATAAAGGAGAGAAGACACAAACTGTCAATACCAAGAATAAAACAGGGAGATATCACCACAGATCCTGTAGACATCAAAATGATATTAAAGGAATAATAGGAACAACCCTACACACAAGAATTTGACAACTTAGATAAAATGGACCAAGTCCTCAAAAAGTACAAACTATCACAAATCACTCAAAATGATATAGATAACGCAAATAATCCTATCAGCTATTAAGGAAAATGAATTTGTAATTAATAAAAACTACCAAAAAAAAAAAAAAAACCCTCCAGGCCCAGATGGCTTTACTAAAGAATTCTACCAAACCTTGAAAGAATTAAGACCAACACTACACAATCTTTTCTAGAAAATACAAAAGGAGGAGATGCTTCCCAAATCATTTTATGAAGCTTATGTTATCCTGATACCAAAATGAGACAAAGATAGTATGAAGAAAGGAAATTACAGATTAATAATCCTAATATAAATGCAAAAATCCTTACAAAATATTAGCAAGTAGAATTCAACTATATATATAGAGAGAGAATTATAAACCATGAAACAATGACATTTATTTCAGGGGTGCAAGCTTGGTTCTATATTTAAAAATTAATGTATTACAATATATTAATGGACTATAGAAGAAAAATTGCATATCAATTGATGAAGAAAAATTATTTGATGAAATGCAATACTGATCCAGGGTAAAAAGTCTGAGAAACATAGAAATAGAGGGAAACTTCCTCTACTTAATAAGAGCATTTACAAAACACCCTACAACTAACATACTTAATAGTGAAAAACTGCATGCTTTTTCCTAACATTGGGAACAAAGCAAGGATGTCTTCCCTCACCACTCTTAATACTGTTCTGGAAGTTCTAAGCAGTGCAATAAGGCAAGAACAAGAAATAAATGGCATACAGACTGGAAAAAAAAATAAAGCAGTCTCTATTTGCAGATGACTTGATTATCTACACAGAAAATCAAAATGAATTTCCATAAACTCCTGGAACTAATAAGAGGGTCCAGTAAATTTGCATCATACAAGATAAACATACAAAACTCAATTCCATTTCTATAAACTAGCAATAAACACATAGATACTGAAACTAAAAATACAATACCATTTACAGGTGCCGAAAAAATGAGAAAACTAGTTGTAAATCTAGCAAAACATGTACAGGAACTGAATGTTTAAAACTACAAAATGCTGATTTAAAAAATCAAAGAAGTTCTAAATAAACGCAGAGGCATACTGTGTTCCTGGATTAGAAGACTTATCATAGTAAAGAAGTCAATTCTACCCCAAATAGACATATATGATTAATGCAATTTCTATCAAATTCCCAGCAAGAAATTTTAGAGATAAAGACAAGATTATTCTAAACTTATATGGAAAGTCAGAAGAACCAGCATAGCTAAAATAACATTTTAAAAGCAGAATAGATCAGGAAGAATCAGTCTACCCAATTTAAAGACATTGTATCTATGGTAATCAAATCTGTGTGGGTTTTCAGAGGGATAGACACAAACTTCAATGGAATAGAACAGAGAATCCAGAAATAGACCCCCACAAATACGCCCAAATGACATTGACAAAGGTTTAAAGAACAATTCAGTGGAGGAAAGATAGTCTTTTCAATGAATGATGCTAAGGCAAGGTGACATCCACACATATGCAAAAAAAAAAGAGAGAAAAAAGCGGGGAGGATCTTGACCTAAGTCTCACTTCTTATAAAAATATTAACTCAAAGTAAATCATGGACATAAATGTAAAACTGTGAAACTTTTATAAAGAAAAAAAATAGAGAAAATCTCCAGAATTTAGGCCTGCACAAAGTATTCTTATATGTGACATTATCCATGAAAGGAAAAATTGATAAATTGGACTTCATCAAAATTAAGAACTTTTGCTCTGTGAAAGACCTTGTTAAAAGATGAAAACACAAGCTGCAGACTAGGAGAAAATATTAGCACACCACATATTCTATATAAAATATACAAAGCACGCTTGAAACATAGTAGTTGAAAAAACAACCAATCCAAGTACAAAATAGGAAAAGACATGAAGAGAATGTTCTCGTTCACCAATGAGAATATACAGATATCAAATAAACACATAAAAAGATATTCAATATCATCAGCCATTAGGAAAATATAAATTAAAACCATGAAGTGTCAGTACTCACTAATCAGAATGGCTAAAATAAAAAGTGCTGACACCACCAATGCTGGCAAGGATATGCAGAATCTGCATCACTCATGTATTGCTGGTGAGAATGTAAAATACAGCCACTCTGGAAAACTGTTGAGCAGTTTCTTATAAAAATAAGCATGTAACTACTATAGGACCCAGGAATTGCAGCCCTAGGCATTTATCCCGTTGAAATGAAAACTTGTATTCATACACGAGCAAAAAACCCCACAAAAATGGATGTGTATAGTTGCTTTAGTCATAATCACACACACACATACACAAAAGTCCTTCAGTGGGTGAAAGACTAAACAAAATATGGTTCATCCATACCATGTAATACTATTCAACAATAAAAAGGAATTAACTATTGATACCTGCAAGAATATGGATTAATCTCTAGAGAATTATGCTAAGTGAAAAAAAAAAAAAAGGCGCCAAAGAAAGTAAATCCCTAACGTTTACAAACTATATGGTTGTACTTATACAACATTCTTGAAATGACAGCATTAAAGAAGCAGAGACGATATTGCAGAAATGCCAGGAGGCAGGGAGGGTGTGGGGCAGGAGGGGTTTGAGTGTGGCTATAAAAGAGCAACATGAAGGATCCTCGTTTTGATAGAACTGTTCTGCATCTTGACTGTTTCAACATCAATATCCTGGCTGTGATATTGTACTATGGTTTTACAAGATGATACCATTGGAGTGAACTGGGAGGATACCACCTCACTGATTATTTCTTACAACTGCATGCCTATTTACAATTATCTGAAAATTAAAAGTTTAATTTTAAAAAGATGTTTACAAAATATTTTAAAAAGCCAATAGAATGTAGAATGGCAGCAAAGTATGCCTGAAACCCCAATATTTATTATTTACTTGTTGGATTCTTTGAGATCTTTTGATTGTATGAGGCAAATATTTAGAGTGGATTTAATTCAGAATTCATTTTGCCTACATAAAGGATATTTTGTTGAAGGTCTACTTAGTCATCGTCTTTTGTAGCTGCTATTAAAAAGCTTAAATTATGTAATTATCAAAACAAAATAAAAGCTAACCAAATATTGGAGGGGAGTTAAATGTTACCAGTTTGGGGGTTGTAGAGAAAATATTTTTATGTTTCTGTACAATTAAGTCTCTCCCAGCAAATTTTACTAAAACTTGGGCCCAGGGCTAAAATTAGACAAACCTTAGAAGCTAATTTATGACTGATTGGCCAATGAGAACTCCAAAGAGGTTTATGCTCCAGAGGTGTATATTTTCAAAGGGACGTGAGACCCCAGGGCCCTGGAGACATCCCTGGGTTGTGAAGCTGGAGACTCGAGTCTTATCTCCCCCTGAAGAAATTTAGTTACATTACAAATCATGAAGACCCAGGATCCTTCTCATTATATTTCTAAGAAGAAATATAAATCTCTAAGAATGGAAAGGGAGATAGCAGCTGCCTCTCAATCCTAATAAATGCACAGATTTATTTTTAGATGGTTCCTTACATTACCAATCTGGTATATTAGGGTAATATCTGTTCTCATCACATCATGCTGGAAGGGTGAATTATGGCACAGGGAAACTGGTGCATTACTTGCTGTGAGTAAATAATAATATGTCTTGTTTCAGAAACCTTGTGCTGGCATTTAGGATAATATTAATAAATATAGATATTAAAAAACCTCAATCATCTGATTGAAATTAGATTTTATATTGGTCTTTAATTTGATGCTTAGATTTCTGGTAGGTAAAGTAGAAAGGGAATTATGATATTATATACAGTTTTCCTAATTAACAAAAGCAAAAAATAAAATTTTACAGAAACAAAATCATCTGCAGACACAATTTTTCCCTTTGAATTAAAGCAAGTTTGTATTTATATTGAATTAAAGAAATAATTTATATGCAAGTCCTTTTAAAAGAAACATTCGATAATATGAGAGAAAGATCTATAAGTTTTAAAAATAAGCAGAGAAACAATAATACATGGAAGCTTAACTATGTGGAAGCATTTCAATAGAGCATCGGTATAATATTTCACATATTTTTGACTGAATTGTAGGAATACAAATTAGAAAACCTCAGAAAAATAATGAATATTTTAGTATTCATTCTCAAATAAAAGCTTCTGTAAGACTATTATAAAACTGAATTATCAGATATTCATGATTCAATTCTTGATACATATGTATATACTACATAACATCTGAATAAGGAACGTAATTTACATATCTCATATATTGGAAGTGAGGAAGTCAATACTACATAACATCTGAAAAAGGAACGTAATTTACATATCTCATATATTGGAAGTGAGGAAGTCAAGTATATAAATGAATGTATGTGCATCTGTATATGTGAAGTTATGGAACAGTCCATAAGACCACCACGACTTCTGACTCCAATTGCAAATTCAGGAGTTTCCAAGACTGCTCTTAGCTTCAATAATTCTCTGGAAGGGTTCACAGAGCTCACTGAAAACTGTCATCCTCAGGATTATGGTTCTGTTACAGTGAAAGGATACAGATTAAAATTAGTCAACGGAAGAGACCCATGGGCAGAGTCTAGAAGGTTCCAAACATGGAGTTTCCAGTTGGCCTCCTGTTCCAGCAACTATGTGTGACAATATGCATGTAGTTTTAGCAAGCAAGGAAGCTCCTCAAGACATGATATCAGGAGTCCTTATTGGGGCTCCATCACATAGACATGGCTAACTGCCCACACGGCTGACCTCCCTCTCCAGGCTCTCCAGCATGACCCAGAACCCCTGCCAGAAATCACATTGTTTTATCAGGCAGGATATTCCAAGCATTAGTGATTACCTCCCAGGAGCTGAGTGCAAAGGCCAGACCTCTCTTTGGGCAAAGTTAAATTCTTTACTATCTAGTATGTATGTATTTTTATAGATAAAATTCCTGTAAAACTTCAGGTTTCTCAAAGATTGGGGCCATATAGTTTCCAGAGTCTGCCTTGGATTTGCAATAAGTTTAGGACCAGTGTTACCAATACCCTGCTTTAATAATTGAAAAGAGGATTTACACTTTTTTTTTCTTTTTTGTGAGGAGGACTAGCCCTAAGCTAACATCCAATGCCAATCCTCCGCTTTGTTCTTGAGGAAGACTGGCCCTGGGCTAACATCTGTGCCCATCTTCCTCTACTTTATATGGGACGCCGCCACAGCATGGCTTAATAAGCGGTGCCTCTGTGCGCGCTGGGGATCCGAAGCTGCGAACCCTGGGCCACCACAGCGGAGCGCGCGCACTTAACTGCTGCGCCACTGGACCCGTCCCAAGATTTACACTTTTCTATCAAATTGAGACCATGTGTTTTAATATAATTCTAACTATTGAGGTTTAAAACCTACACAATCTTTATCAAACTAACTTGGGTGTTTATTTCAGTAAATCTTGCCCAGAAAATAAGTCCATAAACCAATAAATAGCTTTACAATTTGCCTCAGCAAAATCTTGAAAACCAATTTATCCAGGCAAATAAACTGTTTGGTCGTCTGGGCAACAGTTGCTTTATTGGGCAAAAAATTATACACTTAAAACTGCTTACTTTTCATAAAAAAAATTAATCACCAATTCCCTTTTCTTACTATGTTCACCAATCCTAAACTTAAACTAAATTATTCCTTTGAAAAATACCTTAGAATGAGAAGAGCAGGAAAAAACCCAAAATTCCAGACACCCAGTGGTCTGCATTTTGACTGGTACAAGAATCCTTCCAAATAAATTCAGATTACAAAATTATTATTTTTTGTCACCAAAGCAAATAAAAAATATGTGAAAAACTTAAATCTATCTCTCTTTTACATTCCCCAAACAATAAATTGAACCTAATGGTTTTTGCCCCAACATGTCCCTTCCTTTGTCCTATATACAGTCATGTGTTGCTTAAAGACAAGGATATGTTCTGAGAAACGTTTTGTTAGGCAAACCTCATAGAATGTACTTACACAAACCTAGATGGTAGCCTACTACACACCTAGGCTATATGGTATAGCTTATTGCTCCTAGGCTACAAACCTGTACAGCATGTTATTGTACTGAATACTGTAGACAATTGTAACACCATGTATTTGTATATTTAAACATAGAAAAGGTACAGTAAAAATATAGTATAAAAAATAAAAAAAAAGATTCACCTGTATAGGGCACTTCCCATGAATGGACTTGCAGGACTGGGAATTGCTCTGGGTGAGTCAGTGAGTGAGTGGTGAGTGAATGCAAAGGCCTAGGACCTCACTGTACACCGTTGTAGACTTTACAGACACCTTACACTTAGGCTACACTAAATTTATAAAAAAATATTGTTTTCTTCAGGAGTAAATTATTTTTAGCTTACTGTAACACTTTTACATTATAAACTTTAAAGTTTTTTTAACATTTTAACTCATATAATAACACTTAGCTTAAAACAAATACATTGTACAGCTGTAAGAAATATTTTCTTTATTTATATCCTTATTCCATAAACTTTTTCTATTTTTAAAATTGTTTATATTTTTTTACTTTTTAAATTTTTGTTGAGGGGCCGGCTCCGTGGCTTAGCAGTTAAGTGAGCACGCTCTGCTACTGGCGGCCCGGGTTCGGATCCCGGGTGCGCACTGACGCACCACTTCTCCGGCCATGCTGAGGCCGCGTCCCACATACAGCCACTAGAAGGATGTGCAGCTATGACATACTACTATCTACTGGGGCTTTGGGGAAAAAAAAAAAGGAGGAGGATTGGCAATAGATATTAGCTCAGAGCCAGTCTTCCTCAGCAAAAAGAGGAGGATTAGCATGGATGTTAGCTCAGGGCTGATCTTCCTGACACACACACAAAAAAATAATAAATAAATAAATTTTTGTTGAAAACTAAGACACAAACACACACATTAGCCTAGGCCTACACAGGTCAGGATCATCAATATCACTGTCTTCCTCCTCCACATCCTGGTCCACTGGAAGGTCTTCAGGGGCAAAAACACACATGGAGCTGTCATCTCCTATGATAACAGTGCCTTCTTCTAGAATACTCCTGAAGGACCTGCCTGAGGCTCTTCTTGAGGAGCTGTCACTCTTTTCAGAAAATGTCCACAGAGGTTTGCTGGGTTTGTTTCTTCTCTTCATGATAGATTTACTTGTAGGCAGAAAATACACCATGAACATTCCCCTCTGTTAATAAAAAAGCTTTCAGTGTTGGGGTCCTTGTTTTCAAACTTTTTAAGGAGCTCGTTGAGATCTGAAAAAGCTTCTGCTAAATGTTTCACTGTGAATTTTCTTGGGAGTTCATCCTCTTTCTCTCCTCCTGCAGTTTCCTTTTCTCTCACCTCTTCTTCAGCTATACATTCCTGTTCCAGTTCTAACAAGTCCTCATTAGTCAGTTCCTCAGGAACCACCTCTAGGAGCTCTACAGTGTCATCCTCATCCATACCCAGGTTAAAATTTGCCACCTTAACCACAGCCTTGTTGGTTTTTACAAGCTCCTCATCCTTGGCAAATCCTTTGAAGTCATGAACATTTTGAGTGTCTTCTTCCAGAAACCATTCACACACTCCTTGGTGACATCACTCCAAGCCCAAGCAAGGCTCTTGATGCAGTCGCACATGTTACAGTCTTCCCAGAATTGCATCAGTGTTTCTCAGTGTCTTCCTCAGTTGCAGCAATAGCCTGGGCAAAGGTTCTCCTCAGATAGTAGTTGTTAAAAGCTGCTATAACTCCTTCACCCATTAGTTGGGTCAAAGAGGTGGTGTTTGGCAGGAGAAACACCACTTTGATATTGAAATGAAGATCACCAATAAAAAGAGGATGTCCAGGAGCATTAGCCACAGTAAGCAAAATCTTGAAACATATGTTATTCTCCAAACAGTTCTCCATTTCACTGGCATAGCAATTCAGGAGGACATCTTGAAAGAGAAGCTGGGTCATCCTCGACTTCTTATTGCTCCTGTAGAACACACACTGGCAGTGTGTGCTTATTGAGATCCTTGAAGGCCCTGGGGTTCTCATTGTGCCAGATCACAAAGGGTTTCAATTTGTAGCCTGCAACATTGCCCCCAAGCAAGACTGGTATCTTATCTGTAAAAGCCTTGAATAAGACATTGACTTGGTCTCCTTATGGATGAAAGTCCTTTCAGGCATCTGTTTCCAGAATAGGGAGGTTTCCTCCTTATTGAATGTTTGCTCTGGCAAGTAATTTTCCTCCACAATCAGCTTGTCTAGAGTTTCCACAAATTCCTCAGCTGCCTTCGCATCAGCACTTGCAGAATCACCACTCACTTTCACATAAGGTGATGAATAATGATTATTGTTTATAGTTTAAACAATTGTTTAAACCACCAAGAGCTAGCAATAAATTCAATATTGTAGTCAGGTCCAGCCTTTTCTTTCAACATCACAAACAATATTTTTGCTTTGGCAGCGATTGTCATAGTGCTAAGAGGGATATGCATCTGCGTCTGGTCTTTAACTCAGGTCATTAGAAGTTTCTCCAAGTCTGATATAGGCCCTTCTTGAATCTTTGTTAGTCTCATTGCTTCAATGAAGCAGATCCTTTAACAGCTTCTGTCACTTTGTTTTTGTTCTTCAAGATCATAGCTATGGTGGAGTGGGACATACCTGACTGTGAGCAATAACCATTGCTGATTTTCCACCTTCATAGTCCTTAATCACTTTTAATTTCATTTTCAGGTCAATCACTTGATATGGCCTCTTATTGGCAACATTAGTAGTAGTGGATTTTGTATGCTTACGGGCCATGATGAACAAAACATTATGAGATTAAATTAAGCACAAGAGAAAATGATGCAATCAATAAATGCGGTACGCACAAGTTGTATGAGGCTGCTGCTGGCATAATGCGGCATACTGTTTTACAGTAAACTTTTTTATAAGTAGAAAGAGTACACTCTAAAATAATGATAAAAAGTATAGTCTAGTAAATACGTAAACCAGTAACATAGCCATTTATTATCATTACCAAGTATTATGTACTGTACGTAATTGTATATGCTATACGTGTACACAACTAGCAGTGCAGTAGGTTTGTTTACACCAGCATCACTACAAACACATGAGGAATGTGTTGCACTATGACATTATGACAGCTATGGCATCACTAGGCGATAGGAATTTTTCAGCTCCATTATAATCTTATGGGACCACTGTTATACATGCAGTCCATCATCGACCGAAATGGTCACGCTGTGCATGACTGTACTTCCATCAGTCTGCTTCTATCTTTCCATCTGACTAATTTACCCACCATGCTGACTACCCAGAAACTCCCATTGCTGAATTTCCTGTTAAAGTTGAGCCATAATTAGAATAGAGCAAGCCCTTGATAGCTTGTTTCAAGCCCTGGTCTTGGTAATAGGTGAGAGCTATTGTTAACATCCTGAAACCTAGAAAGAGGAACAAAAATTTATAGAAGAATTTAGAAAAGTTCTAAGAATGTAATCCAGGAATCACATGCAAACAATGGCTGGCAAATGCAGAGGAGAAAGATCCTAAGGTTAATTTAAGAAACCACATTTTGCATAGGGAACTAGAGTGGTTTTAAAAAGCTGAAAATGCTAGATAATATCTTTGGAGCCTATCTACATCTTTCTTGTGAAAATAAATTATACTTGAATACAGCCCTGCAAGCAAAGAGAAGATGAAACTTGAGAAGACTTCAGGAACAGGTGCTTTAACTCTTTTATGCAATGATCAGGTGTACACCCTGAAACAGATGTGCCCAATCTTTCTCTTCATGTTTGGTGACAAGCCTTAAGCCAGAAATAGGAAATTTAAAATCCAGCAAAATCTAGAGTGGGAAAGGGTCCTATTTCCAGATCTCCAACTACTTTCTGAACATTTTGAAAGAGGCTTGGAATAAAAGCAGTAGAATAAGACCCGGGGAAAACTGCTATTGATGGCCTTACAACAAAATAACTAGCTGCTCCTGCCCAGACATTACATACCAGGGAATAGAGCCTTTTGAGAAAAAGACACCTGCAGAAATGGGAAGCAGAAGACAACATTGCATAAACAACTGTCCTGTGTTCACCTAGAAACTGAAGAAGAAATAAAATTTGGCAGCTGATCAATGAAGGTGTTCTAAGTGGGAACCAGGTGCCCAATTTCCTATTTTATCCTTAAACAATCATGGAGACATTTGTCTAAGTATTAAATGACAACTCTACATAACTTTGATAAATACAGGCATGAAATATGAACCTAAACACCTATCAGTTTTACACAAACTCTGCTTCAGAGTCTGTTTCTGATAACCACAGACAGTTCCCGCACCTCAGCCTACAACCTTCACATTGCTGGCCCTTTACAAGAGAGTCAATATCTACTTTTCTTTTTCTGGACAGCATGACGGTATATTGGGTCTGTTATGTCCCCAGAGTTTACCTAGGCACTGTCTTACTTTTCGAAAGCCTTCAGCCAGGACCCTGTGGACCCTTAGATTTCCCTGAAATTCTAGTCTTATCCAAATATGCAAATGACCCTTGGTGTGTTCTAAGTATAAGATGAGCTCTAAGACTGATCACAACTATCTACCTGCTATTTTCGCTCAGAAAGAATATTAAACTTCCAAATTCATGTTTTAATGTTATCAAAAGAGATGAATCCCTAGGAAATTATTTACAGCTAGGAAGTAAATTCTTATATCCCTTTCTTCCTCACACATTTACACCCAACTCTCCTTTTACTACCAAAAGAAAGGGAAACTCACAGGCACCCTAACATCTTTCTGACAGCTGTCCATATTCCAAGTACATTTATTAAAAATCCCTTCCATACAAAACCTTGTGTTTTGAGGAGCTGTACTCTATGACAAGAACAGGAAAATATCAGGCAGCATACAACACAACAAATCTGAACTCACCCTTAGAATATGTCTCCTTACCAGATTCATTCTTTTGTTGAGATTGCAGAGCTCATGTCATTCACCAAGCTTGCTGAGGATCTAGAAATAAGAGAGCTAATACATTTACTGATAGCAGCAATGCTTTTGGGGTAGTCTATGATTTGAAATATTATAGAAACCATGAGATTTCTTGATCTCAGAAGAAGCTTCTTTAAGAATGACCAACAGATTAAAGACATTTTAAGTGTTCTGTTGCCTGTATCTATAAAGGTAAAGGTCCATATAAAGAGGAGTAACAGCCAGGAAGTGCCTTCGCTGATCTTTATACCAGATAGGCAGCAATTACTAAGACCTTGCCTGGGAATACTCCAAAGTGCCCTTTGGAGAGTTTCAAAGAAGCCATTATGGTTCAGCCATTTTCTCCAGAGTCAGAAAAGAGATATTTGGAAAAATATCATTGTAATTAACATGAGGATAATCTCTGAGACTTTTAGGACAGTATTTGATGACAGCACAGGGCATCAAAGGGAATTTTGCGAAAAATTCACATCAAATGACCCACCACAGCCAAAACAAATTGCAAGACACTCAATATCAGCAGAAAATCTACAAAAATAGCTGAGGATGTCCCTGGTGAATGTCTCATATATCACCAATATAATCTTGGTAAAACTGTAAAGCTGTAACATGGAAAAAGCCCAAGATGCAGGATTCTTTTAAATATCTCCAAATAGATTTCATATAACTAGCCCCAGGATGAATTTTGAAAAAAAAAATCCTGATTATCATTTCATTCTTCTCAAGATGGAATGAAGCTTTACTTTGCTGGATGGCTACAGCTATGTTGGTAGCAAAAATATTGTTAGATTTTTTTATTATGGTAAAAAAACACATAACATTCTATTTGCCATCATAATAACAATTTTTAAGTGTCCAGTTCAATAGTGTTAAGTATATTCACATTATTATGCAATACATCTCTAGAACTTTTTCATCTTGCAACACTGAAACTCTTTACCCTTTAAACACTAATGCTCCCTTCCTCCAGCCCTTGGTAAACACCTTTATACCTTCTGTTTCTTTGATTTTGACCACTGTACATACTTCATATGAATGGACTCATAAAGTATTTGCCCTTTTGTGACTGGCTTATTTCACTTAACCTATTGCCCTTGAGGTTCAACCATGTTGTAGCATGTGACAGGATTTCTTTCTTTTTTAAGGCTGCATAATATTCCATTATGTATCTAGCACATTTCTTTATCCATTCACCTGTTGATGGACATTTGGATCACTCCCTCCTCTTAGCTATTGTGAATAATGCTGCAATAAACATGGCTATGCAAATATCTCTTTCAGATGTTGCTATGAGTTTTTTTGGATATATACTCAGATGTTGGTTTGTTGGATTGTATGGTAATTCTATTTTTAATTTTTTAGGAGCCTTCAAGCTCCTCACTAGTTATAGGTCTGTTCAGATTGTGTATTTCTTCGTGATTCTGCCTTGGTAGGTTGTATGTTTCTAGGAATTGATCCATTTATTCTAGGTTACCCAATTGGTGTATAACTGTTCAAAGTAGTCTTTTATAATTCTTTTTATTTCTGTGATATCAGTTATAATGTCTCCTCTCTCATTTATAATTTAAATTATTTGAGTCTTCCCTTTTTCTTTCTTAGTCTAGTTAAGAGTTTGTCCATTTTGTTGATCTTTTCCAATAACCAACTCTTGGTTTTATTGATTTTTTTCTATTGTTTTCCCATTCTCTATTTTATTTATCTCTGGTATAATCTTTATTATTTCCCTCCTTCTGCTGACATTGGGTTTAGTTTGTTCTTCTTCTAGTTCCTTAAGGTATAAGGTTAGATTGTTTATTTGAGATCTTTCTTATTTTTAATGTAAGTTTTTACTGTTATAAATTTCCCTCTTAGTATAGCTTTTGGTGTATCTCATCAGTTTTGGTATTTTGTGTTTCCATTTTCATTTGTCTCCAGATATTTTTTGAATTCTCTTGTGATTTCTTCTTTGACCCATTGGTTGTTTAAGAGCAGATTTTAAAATTTCCACATATTTGTGGATTTTCCTGTTTTCCTTCTGCTATTGACTTCTAGTTTAATACCATTGTGGTCAGAGAAAATAATTTGTATAATTTCAATCATCTTAAATTTGTTAAGACACGTTTTTGTTGCCTAACGTGGTTTCTCTTATATATTTACCTTTACCAGGGAATTTCATATTTTTGTGTTGCTGTTTATCATATTTTCCCTTCAACTTACAGGATTCTTAACACAGTTTGATTAAGTGTTTTGGTGTAGCTCTTTCTAGATTAATCATATTGGAGTTTTTTAAGCTTCTTTAATCTATGTGCCCATTTCTCTCCTTAGATTTGGAAAATTTTAGGTCATTATTTTTTCTAATAGATTTTCTGCCCCTTTCTGTCTTACTTCTCTTTCTAGGGCTCTCATAATGCATATATTGTTCCACTCCCTGGTGTCCCATAAGTCCCTTAGACTCTCTTCATGTGTTTTCATTCTTTTTTCTTTTTGTTCCTCTGCCTTGGTAATTTTGAAAGTCCTATGATGTTTTTCTTTTGCCTCGTCAAGTCTGCTTTTCTGCCCTGTCAGTGAATTTTTCAATTGAGTTATTATATTCTTCAGTTCCAGATATTGTTATTTTTAAGATTTTCTATCTCTTTGTTGATATTCTCATTTTGCTCATGTATCATTTTCATGATTTTATTTAGTTGTCTATCTGTTCTCTCTTTTAATTCATTGAGGATCCTTAGTTTTGAATTCTCTGGTAATTCATTTATCTTTAGGTTTGGTTTCTGGAGATTTAGTATATTCCTTTAAATGTGTCATAGTTTTCTGTTTCTTTGTATATCTGGTTATTTTTTGTTGTTGGGATTTCAGAATTTGAAGAATCAACTAACTCTCCCAGATTTTGTGATTTGGTTTCCTACAGCGAGGACTTTCTCCGCTTATCACTGTTAGAGATTTGAAGGCCCACCAAACCTTTTCTGTGTATGCACCCTCTCTGGGTTTCTGTGTGTAATCTTCTATTTGAAGAAGTTTGCCAGTTTATACTCAGGAGCTGCCCCTGGTGTCTGGCTGCAATACTGTGGCCTCTCTGGTGCTGTAGTAAATCACCATCCTGGGGTTCCATCTAGTATTCATCTATGGTACTGCAGACTCAGGTGCGTGGTTGATGTTTTTGTTCTCAGAGATCCCCAATCTAGTGCCCAGTTCCCATCTGAATTTGGATATACATATCCAAGACATGTCCAAATGCATATCCAAGACAGTCAGTGGTTCCCTTGAGCAGCCCCCCTAATGTCAGTTGGATGTATATTCTACTCTTTTCCCACACCAGGGAGAAGGTGTGAATTGGAGATTTTCTCTCAAATGTGCTGCAGGCCATACAGGGTTGAGGGATGGGAGTCTAATGAGAGAGAGTGGAGGGTGTCATGAATTTCCTCCTGGGGATTTGATGTAATTGGCTTTACTCTCACCTGGGGTGCAAGAATCTTTTAATTGGTTTCTGAATTTCTCACAGAGGTATTTTGTCATTTTGTTATTAAATCCATGCCTCCACGCAGGGGATGAGGGTCTAAGGCTTCATGTTCACCCATCTTGCTGACACCACACCTAGATTTTGAGTTCTCAACTTGGGAATTCTAACCTATCACTCTAATGACAAGGGCAACCATTTTGTTGACTGTGTGAAAGAACTCTGCAAAGCCTTGTCATTTATGCAGATATTTTATTGTTCCTTCATCTCCGTTTTCAGAAGTAGAGAGAGCTACTGACATTTTTAAATTCACACTGTCTAAACAATCTGACTCTCTTGGGCTTCCTTAACCAGTTCTGTTACCTCTGACCTGTATGACCTCCAGCAATCATTGATACTCACGATAAAACTTATTAAGGGTTATTCTATGATGTTGGGTATTTTTCCCCCAGTTTTGGACTTTACATTAGTTCAAGATGACGTCACAAAGTTCTAGAAGGACTAATGAAGTATACTTGGCCATATCGCTTCCAGGTACAATCTGCCTGTCCTCAGGATCCTTCCAAGTAGTCTCCACCAGCTCAAAACCCGAGGACTTCATTTTTGGAAAAGACATCAAAGAAAAATATCTTAGAATCACATAAAAAAAGACCTTATTATATATACTTTTAACCACCAGTTAATGACCAGGGAATAGGGCCCTGGATGTATGACTCCCAACTGAGAAGTCACACAAGTTTTCGCTCTTCATCATCGGTGTCTCCATTCTTATGAGAGATTTAAAACTATAGAGTCTCAAAAGTTCTCCATAAATAGAAGATATTGGAAGAAAGAGAGCTATCCCAAGATCATAAAACCAAGCTGATGATAATGTGAGGTACATGGCTTCCACCTAAGTCACTGGATCAAGATCTTGCTTTCTTTTTTGTTTAGGTTCTGTATCATTTTTGCTTGTTTGGTTTTGGTTTTCTATTGTTTTATTTTTCAGTGCACATTTTACTTTGCCTTCTTTCATGCCACTTTCTGTCACTTAAAGGTGGAAATTTTTCTTTCACACTCGTTTTTTTTCCTATTTCTATGGGTACAATTGCTTATTTTCTGGCATGATAGCAATAGCTGGTTAAAAATGATCCATTCAATAAAGAAATGCTCAGAAAATTACTGGGTTCTGTGTATGTTCCCATTTCACCTAGGAGACTTCTGTTAGACCCTATACCATTGTCAGAAGGATCAAAATACTCATCCTGAGACAAAACATGGAAAAATAGCCTTACTAAGTTTTTGAAAGTCACTATCATTATAGATATGACAAAGACAGGCTTAATGTACTTTATGATGTGATCCACACAGAAGCAGAAAAAATAATTAGTGAGAATACGCACCCAAAGACCCAAGATAGGTACAACCTGTGCAGTAATATCCGTGTTCATGTGACTGTGCCATGAAAAAAGTTTAACAGGCAATACTCAGCCAAATAGCACTGTGTGTCCTGTTCTTTAGCTGAGGGTAGGGTTGGGGAGAAGGTGGGTGGAAATTATCTCCTTTTCAGAAAACAAAAATAAAGTACAAGTTGCTCAACAATCCCATTGCAACACTTTGGAAGGAAAATTCTCCGACGGTAGCTTCTAATTTGTAGTACTGCATTTGTGGAGCTAAGGCACACTTGGTTTCCTAGTAAAATGTTCTGGAACATATTGCCTCAAGTACTGACCTATTGCCTATTGTGTACCTGCTACCTTGGAGTACTACTTCAGGTTTATCTCACAGGGCCAGTTATAACTCTAGGGCCCCTTTTGGGATCCTCACCTATTTTCACTACCATGCATTGCAAATGGAGTCATTTAGATGATTAGCCATGGGGAAAAATTATATTCTAGTTCAAGGAGAATCTAACAAATTAGTGGTCAATGTGTTCAGCCTGTTACAAATAAAGAATTTTAGACAGCCATTTTCTGTTCCAATGCTGCCTCACTTCAAGATATGAAAAAACTTCAAAAGATTAGGGGGATTATTCATGCCATGAGAAAAAGAATTATCCAGTCATGGGCAGTTCCACCAAGACTATTGACTTACTGAAGAGAACAGTAGGCAGAAATGGACAAGTAGTTACGTATAATAGAGCCATCATCTGTCATCTTTCAATCTGCCAAGGGAGTTCTTGTGCTGTCATTGGTGAAGAATGTTGTACATATATTCCTAAAGACTTTTCTAAAAACTTTAAAATTTCCTAATGGATTTTAGATAGAAATATTGAAATGAGAAAAATGGGTGACTTCTCAAATAAAATGGTGCAAAAGCAAATTTCTCCTGGCTTGCCTTCGACCTATGCTGATTGATGAGATTTGTGAAATGAGGGACCTGGCTCAGGAGGGTACTCTAGTTCCTATTACTATACTCTGGGTAGCTTGTGTGCTCATTACCATGTACAAGGGTGTGAGCTCCAGAATCTTAAATTTTGTGATACAGCTATTGTCTTGCCAACTGACCCAACAAATAATTGTTCAGCACTGAATGTGAAAAACTGAAGCCCATATCAGTTGAAAGAGCTACAACTTAAAACTTTTTTCCAGTTAAATATACAAAATATCTTTTTATCCCATATATCATAATCAGTTTCCATGTTGCTACATAATTATGGTTATTTTAATGACAGTATAATTTCCCATGAAGTTAATAAGCATAATTTGTCTAAACATTCAGCTATTGTTGGATGTTAGGTTGCTACCAGGTTTTTTCTATCATAAATGATGCCATAATGAACATCTTCATAAATTTTGAAAATACTAGGTTAAAGGATAAAAGAGTGTAAACCCAAACCTATATACAGCATCATTTGTTTGTGAAGCAATATAAAATACTATTTCTGTACGAAAACTTTTATGCTGAATGAAGCTAGTTCGTTGCTTATTCTTTTTTGTTATGGTAACATATACATAACATAAAACTTACCTTTTTAACCATTTTTAAATGTACAACTCAGTGGCATTAATTATGTTGACAATATTGTGGAACACTCAACACTATCTATCTACAAAACTTTTCCGTCACCCCAAACAGAAACTCTGTGCCATTAAGCAGTCATTCCCCATCTCCCCTTCCCCCTAGTTCCAGGCAGCCTCCAATCTTCTTTCTGTCTCTATGAATTTGCGTACTCTAGATATTTCGTATAAGTGGAATTGTACCATATTTGTCCTTCTATGACTGGTTTATTTCACTTAGCATAATGCTTTCACGGTTCATCCATGTTGTAGTATGTGTCAGAACTTCATTCCTTTTTATGGCCTAGTAATATTCCATTGTATCAATATACAACATTTTGTTCATCTGTTGATGGACATTTGGGTTGTTTACATCTTTTGGCTATTATGAAGCAATGACCATTGGCATGAAAGTATCTGTTTGAGTCCCTGACTTAAGTTCTTTTGGATATATACCCAAGAGTAGAATTGCTGAGTTATATGGTAATTCTGTTTAGCTTTTGAGGAACCACCAAACTTTTCCACAGCTGCTGCACCATTTTACATTCCCACAAGCAATACACGATGGTTCCAATTTCTCCACGTTCTTGTCAATACTTGTTATTTTCCAATTGTCTTTTCTTTTAATAGCCACCCTAGTAGATGTGAAATGGTTGATTATTCTTTTTAAGTATACTTCTGAACATAGTATGTTTCTTGAAATAAGCAATAACTTCTATCACAATCTGAGCAGAAAGCAGCAGCAATAGCAGTGACATGATCATAATTATTTACTTTTCTAATAATGCAAATATAAAAAAAAAATGACTCCAGTACTTTTGACAAAAAGAGACATACTCATTTAAAAAAAAACGAACAATAAATTCAGTAAATGCCAAAGAATATAAAAGATCACCCCAAATTCCATCACCCTAAAATAACTATTATTACAATTAAGAACTTCAGTTCAGACATTTTTCAGGTGAGTACATGGGTAAAGGGCTTGACACTTTATCAAATGGTAAGGCACATGTGGTATTTTAATTTAAAAGGTAAAACTATACATTACCTGGATTTAACGTTAAAAAACTGAAATGAAACTAAAATAACTACTAAAGCTGAGATGAATACTATTTTAACACAAGAGGTATTAGTTCTTAAAAGATGTCTCTAAAATTAAAGTTAGTGAAAGACATTAAAAGGTGGGAGTTGTGATGTTTTCAACCCCATGTTTCAATTTTAGACATACCACTTCAAACTTGGTATGCCATCTCAACACCTCAAAGCACAGTGCAGATCTGGACTGATCATGCCTCCAGGCAGAAGTGTTCTATACTCCTGCTCTAGGAGTACTTGGCTATTGACAATTGGGTATAGGTCTGTTTCTAGACTCTATCATGTTCCGTTTTTTTATTAATTGACCTAGAGTTGTACTAATAGCATACTTACTAAAAAGCCACTGTACTGTCACAGTCTGGTTTGTTATCTGCTTTTTTCTTGATTAGTTTTTCAAAGTGTTCATCATTTTAGTAATATTTTTGAAGAACCAGCTTTTCTAAATTTTTTGTTCAAGCTTTTTTTTTACTTTTTTTTCCTTTGTTTCTTTGCTTGTTTTTTCTTTTACCTTTCTATAATTTCATTCTTCTGTATTTTTTCAGTTTAAGAGGGAGCATTAGAACTTTGATTTTCAGGTTTTTTATATTTCAACATCATTTATAAAAAAATGTATATAATTCACCTCCATCTTTCAAAATTATTTAATTCTGATAATAATTATTGTTATTGTTTTTTTCTTTCAACATTTAAAGTGTCTTTCCTTTGACATTTGACAGCCATAGTTTCTGTCAAAAAGTGAGCCATGAACAGACATTTCTCCAAAGAAGATATACAGATGGCCAACAGGAACATGAAAAGATGTTCAACATCATTAACTATCAGGGAAATGCAAATCAAAACTACAATGAGATATCACCTCACTCCCATCAAAATGGCTATAATTAACAAGACAGGAGACAACAAGTGTTGGAGAGGATGTGGAGAGAGGGAAACTCTCATACACTGCTGGTGGGAGTGCAAACTGGTGCAGTCACTATGGAAAACAGTATGGAGATTCCTCAAAAAATTAAGAATAGAACTACCGTATGATCCAGCTGTTCTACTGCTGGGTATTTATCCAAAGAACATGAAAACATGGACGCATAAAGGTACATGAACCCCTGTGTTCATTGCAACATTATTCACAATAGCCCAGACTTGGAAGCAACCTAGGTGCCCATCAAGGGATGAATGGATAAAGAAGATGCAGTATATAAACATAATGGAATACTACTCAGCCATAAGAAATGATGAAATCTGGCCACTTGTGAGAACATGGGTGGACCTTGAGGGTATCATGTGAAGTGAAACATGTCAGATGGAGAAAGTCAAATACCATATCATCTCACTCATAATTAGAAGATAAAAACAACAACAAACAATCACATAGAGACAGAGATTGGATTGGTGGTTACCAGAGGGGAAGGCAAGGATGGTGAAAGGGATGATTAGGCACATGTGTGTGGTTATGGATTGTAATTAGTCTTTGGGTGGTGAACATGATGTAATCAGAAATATAATGACGTACATCCGAAATTTATATAATGTTATAAACCAATGTTACTGCAATAAAAAAGAAGGAAGGGAGCGAGGGAGGAAAGATGGAAGGAAGGAAGGAAGGAAGGAAGGAAGGAAGGAAGGAAGGGAGGAAGGAAGGAAGGGAAGAAGGAAAACTGAGCCAAAGACTTAATGTTTTTGTAAAAGTGTTGTGTCTTTTTTTCTTTGACTACTTTAAAGATTTTGTCATTCTTTTTGGTTTTAGAAGTTCGACTATCTTATATTTGTGTGTGATTTGTTTTGTATTTTTTCTTTATGGAGCAGTTAAGCTTCCTGATTCTGTAGGTTAAAGTCTCTCCTCAGTTCTGGACATTCATGAGACATTATCTCTTTGAGTATTGCTTCCACCTCCATCTCACCCCCCTCTCATTCTGGGATTCCAGTGAGACTTTGTCTTTTGCCTGTATTCCACAGCTCTGGTACACTTGTTTCTGCATCTTTTTTTCTTTCAATTTTTTTAGTTCATCTCTTCAGCTTTTTCACAATTTTCTATTCTGTAGTCTTTCAGATGAACAATTCTATATTCTGCTATTAAACACACTCAAGGATTTCTTCATTTTAGATCTTTTAGAATTCTATGTTAGATTCTAAATCTTTGTTTAAATTCACCAATTCTTCATATATTTAGTCCATATTTTCCTCTGTTTTCTTGAAAAGAATCATAATTATTTTTAAAGTCTATGGTTAATAACAATTATATCTGAATCACCTTGGGTTCTGTTTTTTTTTTCCTTCTGCTTTTTGGACATTTCTTCTATATTTTAGTGTGCTTCATTTTTATTTTCATCTTTTCTTTTATTTTTTGTGATAAACTTACAGATATATGAAAGATTTAATGCACAAACTTATTGAACCAGATAGGTTCTGCCTAAATCTCATGTAAATAAATCTGCCATATCTCTCTTTAAAATTCAAGAAATGCACATACTTTTAAAAAGAAAATAAATAATCTAAACTGAGATGCCTATAACTCAATTGCTAAGAATTTTGGGATTCTCAAGAATGTATATTATTTTATTTGGACATTTATTTATATCTTTTTTGAAATAATTTCTCACTTTCAGAAAAGTCGGAATAATACACAAAATAATCCGATATACTCTTTGCCCAGGTTCAACAAGTTATAACACGCTCCTTTACTCCTTAATACTTTATTTTGTGTATTTCCTAAGAACAAAGTATTTCATTTAAATAACAGCACTATAGTTTTTATTTTTAGAAAACTTAACATTGACACAATGCTTTAACTCACAGTATATTGAAATTCATCATATTTCACAATAATATCCTATAAAGGACTTTTTTGTTTGCTTTTCCTATAAAGGATTCAGTCAGGAAAAGATTTGTTTGCCATGTTTGTTTGGTCTCCTTTAATCTGGAAGCTTTCCTCAGTCTTTCAATGTCTTTCTTGGCACTTGCCGTGCCAGTTGTTTCAATTTGGGGTTGGTTGTTTTCTGACTTTCTTCCTCATTATTTGTTTCAGGCTATCTATTTTTAGCTACAACAATATAAAATTGATTATTCCTTCTCAGAGTATCACATTTTCAGGCACAAGTTACCTGTTTGTCCATTATTGGTTATGTTAATTTTGATCATTTAGATAAAGTGTGTTTTGGTTTCTCTACATTATAGTTGCTACAGTTTCTTTTGAAGTTATTAAGTAATTTGTGAGGAGACATTTAAGGCTCTGTTCGAGATAGTTATAAAATTCTAATATATATATTACAGTTACGTTAGCTGAGATTGTTCCCAGGATATTTTTCAGAAATTTTCTGATCAGTGGCTATAACACTAAACCTAGGCTCATGGCATAGCTTAAAAGTGTTATGTAAATTACTGAACCACAAAAAAAAAGTAGTTCAATTATTTAAAAAAGTAAAGTGGTAAAATTTGACTACTCAGTTTATTTAATGCATAACAGATAGTGGTTTTCAAGTTCTATATTTTGAAGTATTAAAAAAGTGTTTAGGAAATCAATGCAATTTCAGAGTGTTAACCAGACTTTTTAACTTGTCACGTTTCATTTATATTTTAGCAATAGCAAAATTACTCACATGCTTGGTAAAAACAAAAACAACAAAAAAGCTTTAGTACTTCATTATCTGTGAAGTAATTTGTTTCTAAAACCCATATCTTCTTAACTCTGCTGTATGATAAGCAACTATTATTTTTGGCTTACAGCAATTACATTTATTTATTTATTTATTTATTTATTTTTTGCTGAGGATGATTTGCCCTAAGCTAACATCTGTTACCGATCTTCCTCTTTTTTTGTTTTTTCTGCTTGAGGAAGATCAGCCCTGAGCTAACATCTGTGCCAATTTTCGTCTATTTTGTATGTGGGACGCTGCCACAGCATGGCTGACGAGTGGTGTAGGTCCACACCCAGGATCCAAACCTGCAAACCCAGGCCACTGAAGTAGAGCATGCCGAATTTACCCACCACACTATGGGGCCCACCCCTGGCATTTATTTTTTGATATGAACATATTTAAAGAGTCACAGATGGAAGACACAGAATTTTGTTATTATCTGATTAGCAATATAATTATTAAAAATATATGCTTAATTTTAAAAAGTTAAACTCAAATACAAAGTTTTAAATGTTAGGAAATTTAAACCTATGCCTTTTTATAAAGCCTAGTTTTAGAAATTAGTAATATTCCCTAAATACAAAGTAATTTACAAATATATTTCTGCAGACATCATCATGGTATAAAGAATACTTAAATTGACTTTGATAAGAAAGAAGAAGATGTTCTTGATGAAGCTGCAGTCAGTATATCAATAATATTAAAGATATAGTAAAAAAGAATCATAGGATTTACATTATATAGGAATCCATATCATGGTTTATCTTAACATGAAGACTTCATACAACGTGCAATTCTTACTTTCTTTTCTATGAAATATGAAAGGCCACATTTTGCAATGCATTGAAAATGCATTCTGCCTATGTCTCTATATAAGAATAGAAATGTAAAATATACTGATATCGTAGGATCATTTCTAATAGAATTTCTATTAATATATTGATAAAAATATTTTGGGGATTCAATTCTGAAAGTCTTGGGGAAAATATAATGTTACCAGATTACAGTTATTAATAATTGCTAAATATTAGAGTTAAAAAAGATTTTTCTAAAGTATATTAAACTGCCATTAGCATAGTATGATATTTTCCTTTGGTGGGGGCATTTTTATGTCAAACAACTTTTTTTTTTTTTTTTTGCTAACGAAGATCCACCCTGAGCTAACAACTGTTGCCAATCTTCCTCTTTTCATTTGAGGAAGATTCACCCTGAGCTAACATCTGTGCCAATCTTCCTCTATTTTTGGTTTGTGGGTCGTGGCCACAGTACGGCTGTTGGCGAGTGGTGTAGGTCCGCACCCAGGAACTGAACCCCGGGCCACCAAAGCAGAGTGCACTGAACTTAACCACTAGGCCGTGGGGCCAGCCGCAATATAAAATAACTTTTAATGAGAATAGAAAAATATAGAAGAAGAACCTGGGAAAAAAATCCTACCTAATGATTGAAAAGTTACATTGTTTATTACATTTTCTTCAATTATTTAAAATATGTATTTCTACCAGTTGGTCAATAACTGGTGACCAGGTGGTCAGAAGCTCAAAGAAAGAGGCTAGATAGAAGATGACCATGCACTTAGTGAATAGGCCAAACAAAAGAGACCCTAGGATAAGACAATCTCACACTTGAGGTTCAGGAAATAATACAAAGATGAATTGTCGCTCTCCATAGCTCCAGATGTCTCTAAACTCCTCAGCAGAGTAAATGACAGAGATAATAATATAAGTCATTATCACCGAGTTTTGGTAATAATGTTCAATTATACCTGAAGGGGACTCCAAAATAAGTCACTTGCACACTTTTTAAGTAAATAGCAATCTTATCTATGTCTTCTTTTTAGAATAAATAATTGAAACTGGGAAAATCAATATGTAAATTTGAAGACACTAAACAATAAATTGTTTGAAGTTAGTATAGCATTCAGGTTATAGATAAAGAGCATATTTCCAATGCTTTGCTCCAGAAAATAAACTTCTTTCTTTATTACTCTGTGTAATTTTCTGAATCCTGTCTGCTACATTACTAATTTGGTTTTCTGCAGTATCTTTTGTATGCTTTGTGGATCCTCATGCCATATAATATTTGAAAGAATAATTAGTATGCTCACCTTGATTTCTTATTACCGCTGGTTTCATTTTTTATTTCTCCACTGAACTCTAAGACTTACAGAATCAGAAAATACATAGACAAAATAATGTAGAGATGTTTTCCTGGAGAAAGAAAATCATACAAAATATAATAGAAATTCTTTTTAATTTGGAATAGGAAAGGCCATTTATGGACTAAAGAACACATATTTTCAGATTATGAATGATCAATGTATAGCAGACGTCTTAGACTGAGTTCCCCAGAATTCAGAGCCTGAGTCAGCACCTTATGTGTTGCATTACTGAAGCAGGCAATCCTGGGAGGCAGGAGTGATGCTGACAAGGAGAGAGAGCCTATACTAAGAAGTCTTATTGACTTGGCCTCCTCTAAGTGCAACTGATTATTCCACCTTGCGGAACTATCTTCTGACAAGCTATATAAACTGTTTTTCAAGACAGCTCATCTAGATGAGAATGAATAATTTATCCACTGGCTCTTATCTCCCATTGTTTAAAGATTTGCCCTGAAGTTTATTAATTCTGCAGCATTTCTGGGAGGTCTTGTGAGGTTGAGCCCTCATCAAGAAAGTTGGAGCCTACACTTGAATGATGAATGGAAAAAGAAAACATTGGGGCAAGAAGCCTAGAATAGTTCATAAGAAATGTTTGCTACCATAGGCAAAAATAATAAACAAGAAAAAGGAAATCTCTGGCTGTGTTTATTGAATTTTAAGAAAAAAAAGCATTTACATAAACCTAGGAAGACACAATTAATCCACAAAATCAAGACAAGGGCTAGATTGAATAACATCTTCCAGATAGGGAAGAGTAAGGGCAACTTTTCTAATTCCTGTCAAGATGGTCAACTAGAATGGACTGTTACTACCACCACCTCCCTCCAGCCACCTTGAGAATTTTAAGGGGAAAGTTGGATGTTAGGAACTAACAAAAATAACTGCCTTGAATCCGAGAAAACCCTGGAGCAAATGCTTATCTTCAATGATATGTTCGTGTTGGAGGAGACTACAACCTTGGCAAAGGGCTGCTGAGTGTGGCAGTTAGAAAGATTAGAGAAAAACTCCTTAAATTATCTTTCAGCCTCTCCTTTTCTTCCTTTGAGACAATTGCTGCCTGCCCATTTACAGTAGAAATTGTCTCCTGTGGCCCAAACTGAAGATTGAGACGCAAACAAGGTTAACATAAGGGCAGCCTGAAAGCCCTGCTCGGGTGGAGTATAGATTCAATCATCCTCTTGTACTCTCTTCTCTACTCCTCCCACCAAATCGTAAAATCTCATGGACTACAATGATAGAGACTAACCCTCCCCCTTATCCAGTAGCTACCGGCAAAGTGTTCAGAACAGAAATCAGGAAGCTACGCTCCAAAGCAAAAAACAGCCAAGAAACCTCTAAAGGTGAAAAATGAAGGGAAAAGATCCCCAGCAGGAATCAGATCTTATCACAAAGCTATTTTAATTAAGAAAACATGGTGCAGAAATAAATTTACCAAAGGAACTTTGATATGTGGCATACTTGGCTAGGCAGAACAATTGAGAACAACAGAATTGTTCAGTTACTAGAGCTAGAAAATTTGGTTATTCATGTGAATAAAAATTTAATTACGTACCTACCTCATACTATTAACAGAAATTAAATGCCATTGGATTAAGTTCTTAAATGTTAAAAGCAAATTTAAAAAAATTTAAAGGATAGTATAGAAATAAACGTTTTTGACATTGAGGTAGGGAAATATTTTTATGTAATAAATACAAAAAGTATTAAAAAGAAAAGAAAGAAAAATTTTTCTACATTAAACTTACAAGCATCTTCTCATCAAATAACATTGAAGAGCAAGCCCTAAAGTTGGAAAAGAAACATGAAACTTGTTTTACTAACAAAGATTAGTAAATACGGTATAATGTTCTTTTTCATAGACTGTTATTCAATTTTTACTTCTGATCTTTTTTCTTTATTTGTTCTTTTTAAATGGATATCATGTCTGTAATTATAATTTTGGGCATTTTTCATATACTTATTTTTTAAGTTCTTTTTACATTGTCCTATCAAATTCATTTAATTAATTTGGGTCAGAGAATATATATTAAAATTTTTTTATATATATTTTATATACCATATAGACAGCACATTTATGTATTTCTATATTTGGAGACCAGAGGGTACATCAGAGAATCAACTTACTGGACCATAGTGATCAAATTGACTATAATTTTGTGTAATTAAAAAAAATAGTAAGAAATACAAAAGGGAAGAATATATAGAGGCAAAAACCTAATCAATGGGAAATAATATAAAAGTAGGAAGCCCAAGAGCAGAAGGTCACATTGTTTCAAAATACATTGCTTATATCCACTAATCTTGCTCTCTTATTTAGTAAACAATCTTTGCATTTGGTTACCCCTTTACAAAACCATTTTCTACAAGTAGTGTCATTTCTTTTAGCTTGTTTGCTCTTCAAACCAAACATTTAATGAGGAAATAAACCATATCTTTCAAATGCATATGTAAATATATAAAATAAGAATTATGACACATTAAATAACTTTCCCAAAGTCATTTTACTGGCAAGAGCATGAGCTATTGCTGAGAACTAGATATGCTCTCACCTCATAATTCAGATAGATTGAAACAGAGAAGATAAAAGCTCCATCTCCCTCAGGAAAAATTTTTACTTATAACCATTTTACAGTATATTAGCTTATTTGCCAAAGTAATATTTTCAGTATGACTAATACAGTCTATTAGAAAGGTTGACCCTTCAGTCATAATATGTTAATTATGTAAAGTAAGTCTTTATAACACCTGATGAAATATCATATTAAATAATGATGCTTACTTCTTAAATTTCCAGTTACTATCTCTGATCAGATTCATTGCCTAGGACATGAAATTTATTTCATAACACAAACAAATAAAAGGTTTCACTTGATGCTATTATTATATGTAAAATGATTTTTAAAAAGCCAGGAGGGGAGAGAGAGAGACGAATATATAACTCATATTAAATTTTCTAAAACGATTCTGAATTAAAATGTTCTTTCTTTTTAATATTTCCAATTCTGAATTTTTAAATGGCAAAAGTGTTATCGGATTCAAACAAGTAAAAAGGCAATGACTCTGTATCATAAGAAAAGGAATTTTGACTTTAATGATTATGAGCCAGGGTGTTCCAATGATGGAAAATAGATGTGAAAACCATGGACATAATTGGTGTGCAAGTAACTAATCAGTTTTAAATTAATAGTTGTAGGAATCTGAGGCACAGATGAAGGATATTGTACTCTTAGATATAACTAGGATCACTTTATACGTAGAATTAATGTCTTTGAAGTGATTTCCTGAGAACAGGTAACATACTCAGACATAGCAGTAATTATTCTGAGGTTCAGTGGTAAAGTATATTTAATTTCAATCATGGCATTATCATTGAATTAAGTGTCGGGCCAGCCCTGTGGCTTAGCGGTTAAGTGCACGCGCTACCCTGCTGGCGGCCCGGGTTGGGATCCCGGGCGCGTACCAACGCACCACTTCTCTGGCCATGCTGAGGCCGCGTCCCACATACAGCAACTAGAAGGATGTGCAGGTATGGCATACAACTATCTACTGGGGCTTTGGGGGGAAAATAAATAAATAAATAAAATTATAAAAAATAAAAGAATTAACAGTGTCTATGCATGCTCCAATCATAAAGCAATTCTTCCAGCTGTGTTGTTTCTGGAATTTTAGCATGAACAAAAATAATGTATTCAAATAAATGCTCTAGATTTGTGAACTTTTGTAATATGAATGCCCTCAAATTAAAGGTGTGCATGCCTAAGTGACATATTGAATATAAAGTGATGTTATACAATCAAATTTCCTTCTTATAGTCTATGCCTTCTCCATGCATTAATTCTTTCCAAATTGAAATAAGTTATTGAAGATAATATTATGGTTAAAATTCTTACATTTTATGATTTTTTCCAGAATTTTAAATATTTACAAATTAACTACAAAGGGAGGGATAATAAAATAAGAGGGAAAAATGTCTAATAGTATCTATTTGAGGTTAATATTTAAAGAAGAATTACATTTTAACTGTACTATGTATTTTTATTATTATTATTAACAAAGAGGTATGTGTCAAGAATGAATTGGCAAATATAGAAGAAACTTTTTAAAAATAAGTTGCTGAAATGATAATTTTAAATCCATTAAGTACTGAAAAATAACCTATAAATGGAAAAAATCCAATTTCTCAGGAATGAAATAATTTTTTTAGAAATCATTAATGGATCTAGGTGGCTCTTTCATTAAAACCTATCATTTGAAATGAAAGCTTTTACTTTTTATCTTTTAGAGTAGGAATATGTGTAAATTAACTTTTGTATGTGAAATGAGTAATGCTTCTTCATTTTGACATACAGAGATTTTACATATAATCAAATTTGGTAAGAAATTTATAGGCATCTGCAATTTATTTGTATGACGATGTCATTTCTGCACTTCTTTTGTAGTATGTCTAGATATTTGTCTTTTTGTAGATAATTTGCTTAGGTGAAAAAGAAAACAGAAAGAAACTTTAATTATTTAGCAAATATTTACTAACAACAGCTACTCTATGTAAGTCACTGAAGTGACCACCATAAACAAACAAATAAAAATCCTAGATTTCAAGGTCAAGTTTTAGTTTGGGTAGAGTTGGGAACTGGATTAAATAGGATCAAATTCATTAGCCACCTGAACACATGCCCTGTTTATCTTGGGCATGTTTTATTTAGTTACCAATACAAATATACAGGCAGAAAGATAGAAAGCATACTACTACCCTAATTGTTGCTTAGCGTTGTGTGTTGTATTTAAGTATTTACCCCACTGCTTTACACCCATTAGGGAGGATGGTGTAGTGGATTTAGGCAGCTCAGTTTCAGCTCCCAGCCTTGTGTAGGTCTGAGGTTATGACCTGTGTCTCAGAATGCACATTATAATCTCATCACCAAGTCCTGTTTGACTCCCCTCAAGCCACCATGGCGTCACTTCCAATTTACCCCTCAGTCTTTCTGTTTCATCCTCATTTCTGACACCTAAAAATGTAAATGCATGTTGCCAGTCACAAATTGGAAGCCCCAAATGGGGGCAATTTTCATATTAGTATCACACGCCTCTGAAAATGAGTCAGGAATATGACAAATGGTACTTCCTTGCAGTTACAAGAAAAGGAAGTTAATCCAAGTTGTGTGAATTTATTATTGTACTTACATAAACCTTTTGATAAGTACGAATAAACCAGAAAAAGCATAATAGCAGTGACAAAGCATTCCCCAAATCATTTTATTTAATTTTGTTAATGAGAAAAATCTCAAACTTTGAAGAGAAGCACGAAAAGTCTCTATTACACACAAGCATAAAATGGGTATTGTTTCCTTTTATCACTCTAATGTCTCAACACGCCAGCACCAAGTATTATCTATGAAATACCACTGCAACGGCAATAATACTGGTAATGCAATTTCAGTTTTAATTGTTACCATAATAAAAATGAGACAGAAGATGAGCAATTTATAAAAACATTCTTTAGCATTTCCTTATCACTTCAGCAACAGATTTTACTTTTCTTCATATTAGTAAAGTGTAACCAAGTTCAACAAGCTGACCATTTTAATTTCCCACGTTAAATGTTTTGTTTGCTGTTTTATCTTGCTGCTGTCTCATCTCAGTAGCTCACAGTAAAAAGCTAATGTTCTGTAGCAAAGCTCAGCCTCAGAAATCAGAACCATGTGAATGCTGTGAGAGAATATCCCACAAAAGAAAGTCTCATGCTGCCTTATGATCTAGTCTTCTAATTCCAAAACAGCTGTCTCATCAAAGCTGCTTCTCCTCTACCAAATATCACTGATTATCAGACATGTATCATGAGATTCCTTACCCCCTATATGTTATTAAAATAAAATTCCCTGTCATCTTGATTCTCCCTTCCTTCATCCCTTCCTTCTTGCTATCTCTCAAATCCATTTCTTCCCACATATGCTGAAAAACTTTCTCAGGCTTACTTACTCCAAGGCTGTATGACCTGTAGAGAGGCAGATGTCTGATCCAAATCTTTAATTGCTCATAAAGGCTCAATTGTGAGTAAAGGAATAAGAGTTTCCTGGGGGAAAAAAAAAAGCTGGTTTCTGTCATCTAATTTTCTAAATGTCACAATAACATGTCACAGATATTAACATGTCACATATAAAATGTGAAATGACCAGTACTTATCAGAGGAGAGTCAGAGAGTGTATTAAGCACGTAACAGGAAAAATCCACAAGGCTATTTGGTAGAAATATAAGGAGTTAAGAAAGCAAATTGAGGACAAAATACAGTGACCCTCAAGTTATACGGGAGGAGAAATCCAAACAGGGAGATGCAATGGTTTGCTTTCTTGCCACCAGAAGTGTGAAGTGTGAGCTGAGCCAAAAACAAAGGGGGTAGTGTAATAACATAGTATTAAGTTTCCTATAAATGCTGAATTGCATACGTATCCGGTAAAAGTGAACTGAACTTGCCACCTCACCTCGATTATGGGATGAAAATAAAGGTAAACGAAGTAACTAGAGACTGAGGAACATAAAACTCTTGCAAAGTACTATGAGAAAGTCTAGACAGGAGTCTTGAGTTTCTACTGAAAATAAGAAATTAGAGGAATGTGTGTGCTAAAGGTTAAGTTGAGCTTGCATGTTGAGCTTTAAGTTGAGGCAAGAACCTCTTGGGAATTACAGACCTACTTATCTGCCTGTGCTCTGATGGTGTTCAGCAGAAATAGTAATGTAAGTGTTCCATGAACACATATTTCCTCACTTAACCTGCTGATGACGTTGTATGGAAAGAAGCATGAGAGGCACAGGTGGGTGGACATATTAGTCAAGAATACACGTTATTTGCCAGCTGGAAACAAAAAATACTACTGCCTGGGATTTATTTGTATCAGGAAGTTCAGGGCTATTATGGTGGCTCCAGGTTGTCACTAGCAACTCAGGCTGTTTCCATCTTTTCGGTCTTTTACCACATGCTTATGGTTTTCTGGCTACGTCTTCTCCCCGCAACCAAGCAGGAAGAAGCAGGAAGGGAGAATAAGGGATAGTTGTCATTTGTAACAGGAGTGTAAGCTGCTTTCCCAGAAATATCTATCTGATTATGTCTCATTGGCCATAACTGTGTTTCATGGTCCCATATGTTTTGCATGACGCATTGCCACCCTAAACAAACTCGAGAGTATTTTGGCGAGAAAGAAAAGAGAACCAGGCAGTAATACAATATTTGTATCAGAGTATCAGGTAACAGATTCCACCCTCAAATAGGATAATTGAGGAAGGGAATATTTACAGTATTAGGGTAATGTTAAGGAAAATAAAAAGGAGATGATAAAGAACCCCAGGGTCAGAAACAGCAGGGATTCCTTACCACGCCTAGATTGAAGGAAAGAGGAGAGAGAACTGTTACTGTTGCCCAGAGAGACAGAGCTGTAGTTGTAAGAGCAGTCTCCTGGACAGGAGCTGTGTCAACTTACAGGTTAGCAGAGGGAGAAGAAATACCCCAATGTCACCATCCTCCCACCTCTGATTTCTTGCTGGTGTCTGCCACTGATCAAATCTAATCAGAAGACAGAGGGTAATGGACCCAGTTAAAACAGCCTATAAATTTCCGCCTCCTGGTGGAGGTGGGTAGGGTGGCAAAGCATGAGGCAAGAGACAGGGGGTAGATTTGAAGGGGTAATGGAGAATACAACATCCAAATGCCATGTTAAGTCTGTGGGAGGAATGCTGACTAAAGAAAGATTTAGGGAGATACACAGGCCTTCAACTGAAACCTCAAGACTGGTTATGCTGTTGGTGCAAACGGATAGCTCAGTCGCATTGTCCAATTAAGACAATCTTGGTTAACTGCACTCAAAGAAACATACACTTCTCTCTAACATTTGTCAAATTTACATTTAAATCATTATTTGGGCATTGATTTTTTTTTTCCCAAACTTGGTTGCATATATTATGAAAGAAGCGATTGTAATTGACTTATTCACTGCTTATAGTAGGCAGAATTCTAAGATGTGTCCCAAAATTCCCATCTCACTGAGGAACACACGACTTTTGCCAGTCATTCAATTGAATGATAATCTAAGAGCTGCTAAGATGGTAGTTGGCAGGTGTCTCATACCAGTTGACCTTAAGATAGGAAGATTATCCTTGGTGAGATTCACTTAATCAGGTGAGCCCTTATGAGGCTCTGAACACTTCCTGGTGAGACACCCAAAGTCAGAGAGATTCTAAACATGAGCTAGATTCTATGTGAGGGAGATTTTCCATTGCCAGCTTTTAAGATGGAGGAGGCCACATGGCAAGGATTGTAGATGGCCTCTGGGAGCAGAAAACAACCTTGGCTGACAGCCAGCAAGGAAACAAGGATCTTATTCCTGGAGCTACGAGAAACAATTCTGTCAACAACTTGATTGAGCTTGGAAGATAATCTCAAGCTCTAAATGAGAACCACAGTCTGGCTAGGTAGATCACAGCCTTGTGCAAGCCTCAGCAGAGAACCTTATACTGGGCCAGACTCCTGACCTACAGAACTGAGCTACTGAATTGTGTTGGTCTAAGCCACTAAGTTTGTTACACTGTAGTAGTAAAGTATATATTGCTATATTCAAAAGCACAGTGACTGGCACAGGAGAGAAAAGCAATATGGAATACTTTTTATGTATGAGAGAATTAAATCATAATAGGGACCTTATAGATAATATAATTCTGACTTCTTACTTTGCAGATAATAGAATAGAAGCTCAGAAAAGTATACATATCAATGATCAGTCAAGTAAAAATAGCTGAACAATTTTGACCAGATGTGAATTCTTTCTGCACCTCCTGCCCCTGTCTGTATGCCTCACATCGCTGTTTATCCAGGCTGCCTCTCAAAAATTTCTCAAACAAATATCATGGCTTTTTCTAGATTTTCAAATATAGTGATTCTTAGCTAAGATGGAAATCTTGGAAAACAGATTTTAAACACAACTTTTAAATTGCTAGAAAATTTATAATCCACTAAATGTATAGAATTTATAATTTTATTTCAAACATATTTATACATTTAGCCTCCATCTATCCAAGATGTATTGGATAGAATAAAAAAAGATTTTAAATTTAAAGTTATATATTAAATCTGAATGTTTTACATTAATATATTTCAGGAAAATGGAATCCTAAAAATAATATTTTAGGTGCTTTCCAGTTTACAAAAGAGACAAATGCCATGTTACAGGAACATATTTAATTTGGACCATTCTAGAAATAATCCCATGTTTCTTATTATTTTGTATTCTGGTACACCCTTGTTGAGTGATTCCTAACTCACAGAAACAAAAGCAAATAAATAATAAAGAAAAACACAAATGAAACCTTTCATTCAATAAACTAATAGCCAACGGAGTGGCATCTTATGTCTTTTTAAATTTAGTTTTATATATTTGAAATATGTTAACTTGCATATCAGTTTCTAAATCTAAACATAACTTTCAGTTCATTAACTTGATTTTTAGACCGTTTTAGGACAAACCAAAGGATAGCTAAAATTTTTAACACAGAATTTCTTTAAAAAATTATATTTAATTTTATATGACAAGATATTCAATAATGCTGTTGTAACAAATAAAATCCAAACCATACATTAATTCAAAAACATAAAATTACATTTACAAGAGCTTGTTTCTTCTTTTATTAAGTTTCCAATGCAATTACAGCATCAGAATTCTGTAGTCATTAAAGCAATGATGGAACTTAAAGTTCTATTGCAATTATATTTCCAACTCCTAAAGCACAATTGGAAAAGTATCATTCAACTAATCCCTAAAAACACTGTGCTCTATGAGGTTTCATCCTAAAACCAGTTTCATTTGTTAAATAGAAATATTTGATTTAATTATTTATAAAGTTCGCCTTCAAATTTAAATGATTCAGAAAATGATCTTTATTTAAATATATACTTTCTGGAAACTAAAAACATTTAAAAATTTCAACAATTTTTGGCATGTACAAAATTATCCAAGATTTTAATTGAAAATATTTTTTAAAACAAAGCTTGAAAATTAGGAGAAAAAATGTCCAGATACTGGATTTTATATTAGCATTAACACCAAAAGATAATGAGTTAACTGAAATTTAAGGACATTTATTGCAGGCAAATGATTGCTTAGTAGACTTTGTGTGGGAGGATTTTGCATTGTATTGTACCTCACCGTATTGTTGTTCTAAATTTGGACTACTAATTTTGTAAATTATCCCCAAGTTTCATTTTCCAGCAAGTTCATCAGTCACCTTAAATAGCTTTTATTTCCCTTGCAAAAAATGAAAATGGAATTAAACCATGAGAAAATTACCTTTTACACTGGTAAAATTCAACTAACCAAACCAAAATATACACATACTTGATCATGGTATGACTAAATTTTGTTCTTTCTTTTTGATAAGTCTCCATTACTTTCATATATTATAATTTACTCTTCCATAACTGTTTTTGAGACTATACATAAAAATATAAAAATAATTTATTTAATTGCAAAGATAAAAATAATCTTGTAAAAAATAAGGACTCTAAATGAGTATTACCCAATCTAACTTAAACAATTGTTATTTACAACATATGCAAACTAATTCCAGAACTATAATTCTGTAAAGAGATAGTAGTTGTCTACTTTACATTGTGACAAATTTTGTGGATTTACAAATATGTCTAAATATTTAAAATAAGCATTTTTCAAACTTCATATACTCTGATCTGACGTCCTCATATTCAAGTGGACACCATTTAGAAATCTGTTCCCAATATGTTTACCGAAACTTTCTGACAGCTAGCATTTTGTTCTTCCTCTCATCAGGGCTACTTATTTATTTTATTTCCTCACAGGTTATCTCACTAGCCTGTGAATTCATTGAGAGCTGAGATTTGGCATAAGATCCATTTATCCACCACAATACATATATTGATTTGCACAACATTAAATACTCAAGAGAGTTGTTATTTTAATTGAGTGTGTTTGTCAAGTAACAAAGAAAACCCACAAAAGCTTTTGGAAGGAATTAAGTAATTTTTACATGCTATTTATGCAGATAGAGAAATGGACTTAGAAAGAAAGCTTTAATTGGTTATTAGTGAGAGTAAGTAAAACTAGATGGTATAAAAGATAAAATCTAAAAACTCAGTGCTGTAGCATATAAAAATACATTTCCTCTTTGTGAAACTACCCAGAGGAGTATTTCTGGGTGGGTGGCTCACCTGAATGACTTGAATTTAAGCAGAAACTCAGAAACCAAGCTTCTTCCATTTCGGGAGCTCTCCCTTAGTGGATTTAAATAAAAAAAGATTGGAGAAGACATTCCCACTTTTCACCACCTCAGCCTAGAAATGACACTTCCACTCACATTGCATTGGTTAAAACTAGTCACACAATCATTTTGAGTCAAGGAGACTGAGAAAGGTAGTCTAGTTATTACCTTAAGAAGAAGTGAGCACCAGTAACTTCTACCATAGCTACTATAAGTTTCCTCAGAATACTTTAAATTCCACTGTGGAAAACATTTAGGATCTGTTTTATGAACTTTTGTGAATTCTTCTTAGGTCAAGGCTTCTTTACCCATGGATAGAGGGCAGAATTTTGTATGGAGAATTATTTTTCTGATAAAGATCATCCTCTCCGGGGAGACCATGACTCTCTGGGTTTTCTTATAAAGAGAGAATTATTTTTTCCAGCCCTCTAAATTTGGAATATCTATGCTTTGGATATAATTCCATCTTTAAATATGTGAAAAACCAATATAATGAGGGTAATAGCATTAACTACCTTTATTAGTCTTGCTTCAATTTCTTTTTCATTGTGGACACAGTGAAATAAGGGAGCCTATTCACGCTGTTATCTGAAATAGTGATGTTTTGATATGAATCCACATTAAACTGCCTCTACCATTAGTATTTTAAAGAAAAGCTGTTTAAAAATCTTTTCAATCAATATCATAAGCTAGAAACCATTGCTACACCGTGTTTTATCTGGGAACTTGCTATTGGTTTGCAAGGTCTGCGTAGAGTGAATAACTTTTTACCAGAATCTAAATTAAGTAATTCACTTCTCACAATTTAGGCCAGCTGACATTGTTTTTCATATCAAGACTTTCTTAATGAAGCATGTAGTATATTGATTTATCTTCTGGCTCAAGCCTCTTACCTCATTGTGGATCTCCTTTTTGTTTAATAGCCATTTAATTTTCTCACAGTTATAGAATTTTTCTTTTCATGATCTTCTATCTTTGTCCTGTAGTTATTTCAGTTATAGAAATCATTCTCCTGATTTAGGATTTCCAAAATCCATTTTTATTATATTAGCATGAACTTTTTTGAAACTTGGAACTCACATGTAACACACAGCCTCATTCTTTAAGAATTGTGACGTAAGGACAGTGACATTTCTTATTTCCCTCTTTACATTTGGTAGACCTTTGTTCCAGAATTCTCAGTAATAAAAAGTACTTTGATGTTCTTCTAATGGTGAGCTTAATGACTCCCTCCCTATATCCATACACACAGAAAAAGGAAATCAGAACTTAGAGTATATTTAAACTACCATTTATTGTTAAAGATGCTATGACTTTGCATTTGTCTATTTTCTTTTTTCTTCATTTTTGCCTTCTTTTGGATTACGCATTTTCATCATTCCATTTTTATCCTGCTAAGTTCTTTTCCCAGTGTTCTTTTTTTTTTCTTCCCTACTTTCCAGTTTCTACCTAGGTTCATTATTCTTCTTGAAGCACTCCCTGTATTTGTTTCTTGTTTTTCTTTCAGTGAAGATTTCTGGCAATAAATTCCTCAGTTCATGTTTCTCTGAAAATTAGATTATTTCATCTTTATATTTGAATATTATTTTTCCCAAGTGTGATATAGTACATCCGTAGATTTCCTTTCAGCACTTTAAAGTTGTTTCATTTACTTCTGCCTTCTATCTTTCCTGTTTGGAAGTCCCCCATCAGTCTTCTTATTGCTACTTTGAAGATAACAAGCCTTTTCTTTTTCTTTTTTTTTTTCTATAGTAGCTTTTAAGATTTCTGTTTTCCTTTGTTTCTGAACAATTTTAATATTATGTGCCTAAGTGCCCCAAGGGGCAGGTTCACTGGGAAACAAACTTAAAGACAGAGATTTGTGTGCAACAGATTTATGAAGGAGTACTTTGGAAAATAGTCTGATCCCATTTTGATGGAGAAAACACTCTTAGCCTTCAGAGAGTGGTGCTGCCCAAGGTCCCGTAGTCAAAAAAACACAAAGGCTAACCTGGAATATGTGTTTATTCCAGTGAAAATGAATTCCTGCCATCTCCATGTTGGAAGGGTTCTGATGCGGCCAATTCGCCACCTGAGGGCTGGTTGGTCCCTTTGAGGGATGAGGCGGTGTTTGGGGCTGGCTTTGGTCTCTTGTACTGGCATGTTGTACAATGAGTGGCAGCGACAGCTGTATGAGCTCGTGCGTGTGCTTTTCCATGGGATGGAGACCCAGGCACAACGTCCACTGCTGGCACAATGGACTCCGTCCATGAGTCCATGTTTCTAGAACTGAGGTGGGCAAGCACAATGGATACAAGTGTAAAGAGGATGGCTGACATCAGCTGGATGAGTCATTCTACTTATTTGGTTATTTAGTGCCTCTTCTTTAGTAGGTGCTTTCTGGCGGGCTTTAATGTGCAACACAGGGATCTTCATACCACACACCCTCCCATGTGTCAATCTACATGTCTCCTCCCAAAACCTCCTGTCCCTGAACTACTATTGTTTTTTATCCCAAGACTCTGATCAACCAGTCAACCATTTGACCATGTGTCCATTTATACCTAGCTGGGTTCTGCGGTTGCTTGAGCGTATGGGCCCTTTTCTCGCTTAGTGAGCCCAGATCCTCCCCACATGGATTGTGTCGTTATATGATCCTAGCTGCTGATTTGCCAGGCAGGAGAGGATGTGGGTATAGGTCCTGATAGAGTCACAAGTAATAGCCCTGTGCATCATGTTCAAGTAGGCTTTAACAGGTAAAACTGGGCCACTTCAGCATATTCAGAGGATTTGGGGGATTCTATGAGTTCAAGGTTTTCAAGTCTCAGAGACCCTCTCTTTCCTTTGGTTTGTCCTAAAATGGTCTCAAAATCAAGTTAACTAACTGCAAGTTATGTTTAGATTTAGAAACTGATATGGAAGTGAAAATATTTCAAATATATAAAATTAAATTATATTTATAAGAGCTTGTCTTCTTCTTTTAAGGTCGCAATGCAATTACAGCATCAGAATTCTATAGTCATTAAAGCAATGACAGAACTTAAACTTGTATTGCAATTATATTCCCAACTCCTAAAGCTCAGTTGGAAAAGTATCATTCAACTTAATTCCTAAAAACAGTGTGTAAAAAATAAGGACTCTAAATGAATATTCTCTAATCTACGTTAACATAAACAATAGACATTTATGACATATTGGCGTAACTGACATGGTACAGTTGAAACTTCAACACTCACTGTAGCTCTGCTGCTCTGATAATTAAATGCCTGTCTATCTTTAGGTTTTTTTCTAGCTCAACTACCTTCCCTGCCAAGAGATTATTATTGTTAACATACAAAAATAGTATATAATCAGTGTAATAATTCATAATATAGAAATTATTACTATAAAAACTTGCAATGTATCATATCAGACACTATCTTATATTTTAATGCCCCCCCCAAAATACTTGTGACAAAAGTTAAATATTATTATTCCCATCATTTATATTTAAACCAGGCAATTGAGAGTTAAAGCAACTAGTCCAAGAATATTTGAAACGTTGTTGTTTTACACAGCTAGCAATTGTTGAAGTCAGTGTTCAAACCCAAGTGTTGTGACTCTAAAGGCCACATTTATAGCCACTATGCAATACTGGTATAGTGATTGATGGCACATTAAACTACATTATGTTGGTTCTTGAGTACTTGTACACCACACTATGTTTATGAGATTCCTGCTTTTTGTTATCTTTAGCAATAGTTCGTTCATTTACATTATTTTAGAATATTCTAATTGTATGACTATACAACAATTTATTTATTCTACTGTTGATGGGCATCTGGGCTCTTTCCAATTTTGAGCTATTATAAATAATGCCGCTATGAATGATTCCTGTATATGTTTTTGATAAACATATGTACACATTTTTTATTGGGAATGCTAGAAGTTATAATTTCTTTGGTAGATACCGCCAAAGAGTTCTCCAAATTGATTGTAATAATTTTTGGTCTACCAGCAGTATACGAGAGTTTCAATTACATCACAAACTCGGGCAACACTAATTAATAGGTTAATTTTGTTTTGTTTGTTTATATAATTCTATTCATGCTGGTGGGTGTGCAGCAACATCTGTTTGTGGTATTGTCAGGAAACAGTACTCTATGAATAGTTTCATGTCTTCTTTTTTTGGATGGTCACGACCTCCTGAGCAAAGAAAACTGACGTAATGATAGCGCCCTCTGTCTTCTCATCCTGCTTATTTACCTCGTAGTTGAACCCCATGCACTTACGTTTTAACTGACTATAAAACATTACAAAGTAAAGGTTATTCTCCTTTGCTCAGGAGAGAGGGGGACATTTTGTAGTTGATATAAACTCCCAGACTGATAATTTGGGCCTCCTCTCCTGTCGTTTATCACACCTCCTTATTGTATAAACAGGCATAATCATCTGACTGTCATTACATTGTCCTGAAGGGGTAGAAAGGAATGTGGAGAACTGATGTAGCTATTGTTGTAAGTAATAATAGTCTGCCTTGAACCGGAAACATGTTTGCTTTCAGAACAATAAAATATGTATCGGGGCTGGCCTGGTGGTGCAAACGGTTAAGTGTGCGCGCTCCGCTGCAGTGTCTCGGGGTTTGCTGGTTCGGATCCCTGGCTCGAAGCAACGCACTGCTTGTCAAGCCATGCTGTGGTGGCGTCCAATATAAAGTGGAGGAAGATGGGCATGGATGTTAGCCCAGGGCCAGTCTTCCTCAGCAAAAAAAAAAAAAAAAAAAAAGAGGAGAATTGGCAGATGTTAGCTCAGGGCTGATCTTCCTCACAAAAAATAAAATAAAATGTATTAAATAGAAAGAGAGATGTAAAAAAGGTATAAGGCAATATTTTGCACCTGACTGATGTTAATCAATTTTTCAAATGTTAATTTACCACTTAGATATCTTTTTAAAGTGCCTGTTGGAGACTTTTGCCCAATAAAAAATAACTGCCTGCTTTTATTGATTTAGTAAAAGTTTTGTGTATTTCTTTAATATAATCTGGTTGTGAGTATTTTGTCAGACATATATAATGCAAATATCGTCTCCCACTCTTGGTTCCCATTTTCAGTTTCTTAATTATGATTTGTGTGCATGTGTGAATAGAAGCTCTTAATTTTAATGATTCCATTTATCAACACTTCTCTTTAATGGCTAGTATATTTGTGTGTGTACACATTTCCTTTTCAAAATACATTTACTCAAACCAAGCTCATTAGATATTCTCTTGTTATTTCTACAAGTTATGTTGTTTTGTCTTTCATATCTAGATCTACAATCAATATTAAATTTGGGGGGGTATAGTATGATTTAGAGGTCAATATTCATTTTTTTCTCCTATTCATATCTAAATTGACCTGATTAATTCAATGACAAACTTTCCTTTTCCATTGGATTGAACTTTTTCATAAATCAGGACTCTATTATCTTTGCATTTGTTTTAATTATATTTCATTTGTCTATTTATCTATGTTTGCATCCATATTACACTGTCTTGTCATAGTTTTATTATAATCTTGATACTTGTTTGTGTAAATTTTTGATTGTTCTTTAAGATTTTCTTGGCTATTCTTTGGATTTTGCTGTCCATATAAAATTTAGAATTAACTTATCAATTTCCACCAAAAAATGTTATTCTTGTTGCTATACAGTTTTGACTAGGATTGAATTAAATCTGTAGATCAGCTTGGGAGAGGATTCACTTTTTTATAATGCTGAATCTTCCAATTAATAAAATCCTCACTTTGTGAGGTGCTTTTATGATACCTCCACGGTGAGATTTGACCTAGTCAAATTAAGAACGAAGCAAATATCTCCTATCTAAACAAATCCTTTCTTATTATTCTCCCTCACTCACATACAAAGCACTCAGTAAATATTTGCCTAATGTAATTTATTTGGTAATTAGTGATGTGTATGCTTGTACCATCTCTACCACTGGGAACACAAATTAGAAATAGGAGTACCTGAAAAACTAGAACAAACATCCTTCTGTCTCCACAGGAGGTGGTCAATAAAGAGACAAATGACTCTCCTGTTTATCTCCACACATTGTATACTTAAATTGACTGTGCTTCATTTAAATTTCATCATTTTATAATTACTCTCTATGAAAGGCAGCTCAAAGAAGACACTCTGAGCACAATAAGTGTTTGTTGACATATAAAATGTAATTAATGTCAAAGGAATATGATTGAGCCCATGCGGCAGGACAGATATATTTTGTTTTCCGTTGTAATGTGTAAACACAGTACAAGAAAAATGAAACTTAGAAAGTCCGTCTGAATTGAAGTGATTGAATAAAGAACAGAAAAAGAAAATTGAGGCTATTATCCAATAGTAAAAACGACATTTCATGATGGTAGAAGGTTCCAGGAAGTGGTTAAAGAGTTTTTCTAATTAAAATAGAGCAGAAACCTCTTACAAATTCTTAGTGTGAGAGGCCTCTGTATAGGAGAATTAACAGGTAGAATATAGAGAAAATCATACATGAAAAGAAGAGCAAGAGAACAGATTGAGAAACAATTTTCACAACCTCTAGATGATAAAAGGACGTAAGAAGCAGTAAAACACCATAAAAAGACCAGCCAACTCTGGGAGATGATGCTAACCGTGAATGCCTACCTTAAGTTGGTACACAAAGAGAAGAAAGAAACAGAAACATGAAATAACATCTGTTAGCTTCATCATCTTTCTTTCCTTTTGGATTTGTTTTGTTTTGTTTTTTTTCCTCATTTGTTTTCCACTAAACTCAAACTTCTAGGAAATTTTATTTTCAAAACAAGTGTTCTCTTTGCCCATCAATCACTCTTTATTCTAAGTGATGTGATGATAGAACTGACATCGTGGCTTGCCTGTGCTGGAATGCTGAGGCCGAGGTGAGTGAAGCGGAGAGAAGGGTAGGTGAGCCAGATGGGATGCTGACTTCTGTATTTCCCCCCTCCAAATAAAAATAATGACTCTATTGTATGCATATTTATAAGGGAAGAAATGGTGGTATTTTATACTGGTCAATTAATTTACATTTTTATTTACAAAGAGAAATCAAACTTGAATATTTTTTTTAGAAGTTAAAATTCTGGAGTTATCTAAACTTTTATTTCTTGGTTTCTCTTTACAACTAACACTTTATCTTTAATCATTGATATAATTCTTGTTCCAGAGCAGTGCTGAGAGAAATCTTTATCTCGGTCTATGAAATAAACTATCTTTTATTTAATTGTGTAGAAGGCATGGAGAATGAGCAGGAGTTAAATTTATATAACATAGCTCCTTTTGTGTTTATCAGATACCTGAAGTTTGAAAGCATTCATAGCCTACATTTAATGAACATTACAGTCGGCCCTCTGTATCTGCGGCTTCTGCATCTGTGCATACGGGGGCCGTGCAGACTAAGGGACTTGAGCATCCTCAGATTTTGTTATCTGTGGGGGGTCCTGGAACCAATCTCCCTCAGATACTGAGGGATGACTGTTTTTAAAAAGAGATTCTAATTTTATTCCTCTTCATTTTCATATATCTTTCTGTCAATTATTTAAACAAATGAGAATTAAATTTTGAATCCATTTTCCAAACAGGAAAATTTTATGTTTTATAAACATATTAATGAAATACATTCATGTGTCACTTAATGATGGGATATGTTCTGAGAAATGTGTCCTTAGGCTATTCCGTTGCTGTGTGAACATCACAGAGTGTACTTACACAAACCTAGATGGTATTGCCTACTACACACCTAGGCTGTATGGTACTAATCTTATGGGACCACCATCGGCTAGGTGGTTCATTTGACTGAAATGTTGTGTGGCATATGGCTGTACATGGAGTTTTAAATAACATTCCTGGTATTTGCTTGGTGAGTGGAGGGTGGAAGTGCTCATTTAAACATAAAAATTTAGGGAAGAAAAGCAAATAACCTGGAGAAAATTTTATACTTTTCAGTAAGACCTGGCCTTAAAACAATATTTTGTTGCCCAGGATTACTAAACTTTGTCTTCAGAACAAGAAAAAAACCGTTGTAACCACAAAAATTAAACTCTCCTTCTGTCAAGAGTTTTCTAAAGAGTAATCAACTCAGTAAAAAGTTGCTCCTTGTTTCTTTGCTAACATCCTTGGAGAGGAGACAGCAAAACAGAATACTTGATCCTTGATCTCCAATTCAATCCCCAATCTCCCACTTTTGGACAGGTAATCAAAGATATGGTTTTAGCAGCACTCAGCTTATGGTCTAAGAGAAATCACTAAACCTGTGAGTCACTGTCAGTTATGTCCGTTCCTAGGTAGAGTGAAAAGACATAGGGGTCTCTTATTGGTTCCACTTCCATTTTTCTCTCTGAAACTCAATCCTTAATCCTCCTTGCTATTTTAAAGTACTTTGTGTTGAATATTCTATTTGATTATTTCAAATATTGAACCCATTCAGAATTTATTTTTGGATTTTGTTATATTGTATTTACAGATGAATAAGTAGTTGGATTCACAAACCTGTTAATCCATTCTTTTGTCTCTAAACTAGCAAATACTAAATTTTCAAATATACTAAGATCTATTTGTAGATTCTCTATTCTTTTCCACTAAGTCCTTTATCAGTTATGATACCAATATGTACAATGTACTTTAGCATCTGATATTCTGGTGTTTGCTTAGGCAGCTACTTACCCTCTACCGTCACGACCCCCAGCAAACATATATGCACACATGATTCTTCATGTCTTTTTTTTTTAATTTCTTGGCTATCATCACACATTATTATATAGGAAATTAATGGTAAGTTTCAAATGCATCTTTAAACACAACCATATTTTTCTGTTGTTATATTAAAAACAAGATGAACTATTTTCCCCTCCCAGACATACTATCTATTCCACACAAAGAATTTATTCTCCACCTGTCCTTCCATCCACCAAGAGAAATGTTTCAGTTGCATCCTGTCTTCTCACCCACTGAAATATTAAGAGTGCTGTGACAGTATTTCTCAACTCTTATTTAAAGGTTTTTGTGAAGTTGGTCCCCTGAGTATTAAAAAACTGAACCTAACACTTATCTTTATATATTTAAAGGTAAATTGAAATATATATGTAGCAAGTTTCATTGCTCATGAGTATTTGCTTTCCTCTTTTTCTTTGCTTATACATGTCCCTTGTGCTGTTTCATTTTAATTGATTAGATTTTTCTTGATCATTTGCCCCAGCTTATCAAACAGTTAATTCTTTAATATCCTCAATCAACTTCTTGTAAGCTATGTGACATGGATGATTTCTAATTTACTGCTTTCTAGTTTACAGGGTTATCGTTAAGAATATGATGTCCATCTGACTGTTTTTCCTTTGGAGGTTCTTGCCACCTCAAAGTTAGTAAGATATTCTCTTTAACATTCACTTTCCAATATACTGGAAAATCTGCATAGTAGTCCTACAAGAGTCAGTATAATGTTAAGAACATGGCCTCTGGCTCTGCCACTTGACCAAGTTGCTGAATAAGTCTAGGCATAGACTCCTCAGCTGTCACTGCAAGGGTCACTGCAAGTGTCAAATGAGTTAATTTATGGAAGATGCTTAGAGCAGTGCCTGGCACACAGCGAGCTCTATACAAGTATATTCTATTAAAAAATTATTCTTATTGCTATTGTTGCTATTGTTATTATTGCGTTACCATTATCAATCCAGCTTGGAAATTAGTGAACTCTTTCATTTGGAAAATTCAGGTCTTTTGTTTCCAGAGGCTATGCAAAACGGTATGGGTTCTTCAAAAAATTACGAATAAAACTATCATGTGATCCAGCAATCCCATTTCTGAGTATTTCCCCAAAAGCATTAAAGTCAGGATCTTGAAGAGATATTAGCACTCCCATGTTCATTGCAGCACTATTTACAGTAGCCAAGATGCGGAAACAACCTAAATATCCATTGACAAATGAATGGATAAATAAAATGTGATATATACATACAATGGAACATTATTCAGCCTTAAAAAAAGAAATCCTGGGGCTGACCTGTGGCATAGTGGTTAAGTTTGCGTGCTGTGCTTCAGCAGCCCAGGGTTCGTGGGTTTGGATCCCGGACATGGACCTACGCACTGCTTGTCAAGCCATGCTGCGGCAGAATCCTGTATACAAAACAGAGGAAGATTGGCACAGATGTTAGTTCAGGGACAGTCTTCCTCAAGCAAAATGAGGAAGATTGACAACAGATGTTAGCTTGGGGCCAATCTTCCTCAGCAAAAAAAAAAAAAAAAAAAAAGGAAAAAGAAATCCTGCAATATGCAACAATAGGAATGAACCTTGAGGTCATTATGCTAAGTGAAATAAGCCAGTCACAGAAGGACAAGTACTGAATGATTTCCTTATATGAGGTATCTCAATTAGTCAGACTCACAGAAGCAGAGAATGGAATAGTGGTTGCCAGGGAAGGGAAAAGGGGGAAATGAGGAATTGCTAATCAGGGGGTATAACGTTTCAATTATGCAAGATAAATATATTCTAGAAATTTGCTGAACAATATTGTCTGTATAATCTGTATAATCAAAAATACTATATTGTACACTCTGTTAAGAGGGTAAATCTCATGTTAAGTGTTCTTACCAAAATAAAAGAAAAAGAAAGAAAATCTAGTGGGAATATCTTTACCATATTCTCTGCATATTTTGTTATTTAGCACTATTATCCTAAATCAACTTTGATAATTTGCTATTTTTTCAGAAAAATATTTGCATATCCAAAAAGAAATTTATCTTAATCCAGCAAATCTTTATTATTTCTAACGTAGAGATCAAGAGAGGATTCAATATAATCATCCAATATACTCATCTTTAATAGATGAAACTAGGTGACATTTTTCTTTAGTACCTTCCTACTTCCTCATTTCACTCTTAGTTTTCTCCTTTTCATACCTAATGCTGACACAGCTTGTTCTAATACTCCTTTTTTCAAAAGAATGAAAAAGTATGACATCAGTGGTAGAATTTTTTTTTTGCATAAACATAACAAAAAAAAATAGTTCCCTGAATAAGATCTATTCTTTTGTGCCTTCATGTATTAATAAAAATCTGTGGTGCTTGAATGCAATATATCATCTCACTCTCCTCTCAGACTCTTGTTCCTACGTAGACTCACAAAAAATGAGGAGGGAGAATCACAGAAAAAAATCTTTTTCTGTGAATGTTCCTTGACCCACTTTTTTATTCCCCTATGCAGTTGTTCTTCTTCGACTTTTTAAATTATTTTCCCATAGCACTTATTTCATTGCATTCCATGATATTGCAAAATGAATATCATTTATTTCACCTACACACATCCTCTTCCAGGTTCCAGTTCCTTGGGGATAGGAATCCTGCGTTACTTCCTCTTTGTAGCTGAGAGCCTGTGCGCAGCTTAGGTGCTCGAGGGTAATTGTCGAGTGCAGAGAGAAATAATGGATGCATGCCTTTGTTCAGTACTTTTAATTTTCCAGAAAAGCACATCCACGTATTCCCCCCATGAAAGAAATCTCCCATGAAAGGCCCTTGCTTTATAGAAATACTGCAGAGAGCTCCAAAATTCAAACTTTACTTGGATAACCAGGGCAAACTAAAGGAAGAGAAATCACCTCTAAAGAAAGTAGTAGCAAATGCAGGGGGATTTGAGCACTAGAATCCTGACACTTGACTACCCTGCCTCTGTCTGCTCTCCTTGAAGTGAGGCGGAGACACCTCACAGGACTGGTTAGAAGTTTTCTACCATCACACCTCTGCCCCAATCAATCAAAAATTACAAGGATTCATTCTCAACTCTTCTCTGGTAGGGGTTATTGGGGTAGGGGGGGAGTGAGTGCCTTCTGTGGCCAAAAGACCTTGGGAAAGTCTGGGTTAATCATTTTTCATTTTTTATAAAATGTAGAACTTTTATAATCCTTTCATATTCATGAATGTCTATTGTATGATCCACTAATAACTATTAACGTCTTGTTAATCTTTAGAAGGGTGCTGTAGAATGCAGATTTCTCAAATATATTTTATTAGAATTTAATTTATTTGCTAGTAATTTCTGAATTTTATTTATGTGTGTATATGTGCATAATATCATTTGAGAAAGATTGTTGTATACAAAGAAATGTTATTTTTGGTTCCGTTCATAAGAATACAAGTTATTTCTTGTTATCATGCCTCTATCCTCTGACTTCAAAAGTTTTTAATTTGCACGTCTTTAAAATGAGAGACTTAAGGGCCGGCCCCTTGGCTTAGCGGTTAAGTGCGCACGCTCCGCTACTGGCGGCCCGGGGTTCGGATCCCAGGTGCGCATCGCCGCACCGCTTCTCCGGCCATGCACCTTCTCCCGCGTGCAGCAGCTGGAAGGACGTGCAACTATGAAATACAACTATCTACTGGGGCTTTGGGGAAAAAAAAAAATGAGAGACTGAGACTGTATGAGCTTTAAGATGTTTTCTAGATTTAAAATTTAATGATTCAATAAAACTAAAGCAAATACTTTATCTTGTGGATAAATCCTGAGTAAATCAAATGGTTTTAATTTAATTAATAATTCAGATCTTTTTCTGATTATTTTTAAATTTAAACATGCATCGACCTTACAAGAAATGGATACAATTTATCTCTAAGATTTATTTGCACATTTCAAAATATTTAATTGGATTTATGCCAATTTGAATTGCAATTTCTATGGAATGATTTTACCACACACACCTGTAGTTTGTAGATTTAGCTCTCATAACTGAAACTTCTTTCAGTTGTGATATGTACACAATCTCCTGAATCAAATAAAATGCTCAGATGTTCCTGCTGTAGCAGATGCCACACATTTCTTTACTCAGATATGGATAAGTGTGTTTTTTTTGCATGCGTTTCTATTATGATGTTCTATTATACTGCTATTCTATTTTATCATTGGCTTCACATTCTGAATTTTTAGAAACGTCTTAATTGGCAGGGTCTATATTTTGTGAAGCTCTTAATTTTCTGTATGAGATATATATGATGATAAAACATTTTGTAATATAAAAATAAATATTTAATTTTAAATTTAACTTTATATATGGGCAAACCAGCACATGAAAAATTTCAATCAGGTTAATAACAAAAACTATTTTTAAAATTTTTATTCTGTCAAGGACAGCTATAATTTTTATTCACATATTGTATGTACTTAAAAAGCTTTTATACTGAGAACACAATACATAAAAGTGCACATTAAAATTTACAACTTAATGCATTATCATAAGCTGAACCGCTATCAAAGACAAAAAATAAAATCTGACCAATACCCTAGAATATTTCTAGCATTCATGAAGACCTCTCATACCCTAAAGCAATCACTACTTTTCACTCCTTCTCAAAGGTACGACTGTCTGGTTTTTAAAGTTTGATTTTGATATTTATATAAACAGAGTCATAGAGATTGCATTCTTTGCCATCTAGTGTCTTTAATTCAAAAATATGTGTTGGCGCTCCATATTCTTAAATGTTGCTATTTGTCCATTATAATCGTTGTGTATAATTCCAAGTTCATTATTTATCTATTTAACAGTGATGGACATTAAGGCTGTTTTCATCATTGGGTTATTAGAAATAATGTAGCCATGAACATTCTGATATGTTTTGCACTGCACGTGTGCATGCATTTCTGTTGGGTATACATCTGGGAATGAAAGGGCTGGTTCAAAGATATGCATGTGTTCAAGTGGAGCAGACAGTTCTGAAATAGTGACTGAATCAATATAATGTGAGATAGGGGATCAGGCTTATTTTTACCTCTCTATATGAAAATCCAAATTACCCAGCAATATGTATTGAAAAAGCTGCTTCCAGTATCACATTTGTCACAAATCAAGTGCCCATATGTGTGTGTGTGTGTTTCTCTATTTTGTGTGTTTGTGTGTGAGGAAGATCAGCCCTGAACTAACATCTGTTGCCAATCCTCCTCTTTTTGCTGAGGAAGTTTGGGCCTGGGCTAACATCCTTGCCCATCTTCCTCCATTTTGTATGTGGGACCCCATCACAGCATGGCTTGATGAGTGGCGTGTATGTCCACACCCACTATCCAAACCTGCGAACCTTGGGCCACTGAAGCAGAGCATGTGAACTTAACCACTATGCCCCCGAGCCGACCCTTGTTTCTGTATTTTATTCTGTTACGGTTTTTTAAAAGAACACTGCATTAAAAAACAAATGGATTTTATTGAATTTAAAACAACTGATATAATCACAATTATTTTTAAAACACATTTAGCAACAAATAAAGCCAAAATCATCCCACATAGAGAGATTTGTGCAGAGTTCCAGGAAGTCTCCAAGAAATTGTATGGCATTAACCAACACCCACTGATATATAGGGATCCACCAAGACCTAATGTTCTTGAAATACAAGCCATCAATTGCGACTTTAGGTCACCAATTCTGCCAGAAACATTACTGAACCAATAACCAGTTCTGGATTATATATAAAAGATGAATGAAAACAGGAATATTTGGGGACAATCGGTTCAAACCACAACTAAAAGTTCTCTGTATCTCTCACAAAACAGAGCTGTCCCTTTTGAATGAGCTCATCACCTTCAACAACTATGAACTCAGCTGTGCGTGTGTGTGTGTGTGTGTGTATGTGTGTGCAAGCATGTACAGATGTCTGTTTACATCTGTGGTGAGAATATTTGTTAAATTGAAGTTCTAAGGCCACTGGTGATTTGTCTTAAGGGTCTGTCCCTAATGCATTTCAAAACAAAATGTGTCAGTTATTACGTGACATTAGATTTGAGATTATTATGAAGAATCACATCAGTTCTAAGAGATCATTTTTGTCTATCAGATTGAAAGTAGCCACTTCAAAAATTGAGGTATATATTGTAACTGACAAATGTGAGACAAGTTTAAACCCTTCCTAAGTTGACAGCTATTTCATCAGTTGAGATTTTGATGACTCAGAGTAGATACAGAGTAAATAGTTCACAAATGCTTCGAGTATTCTTCATTTGAGGGGTCAAAAATTAAACTGGTATATTTGAACTGACTTTTGACAAATACAGTAATGTGCTAACATTTTAAAACTAATTTTACCTCAATGAGGGATTGTTTTAACATCATCTTAGTTCTAAATGATTTTTTAGACTTTCTAATTTTTAATGTACCTAAGCAATTATCACCGTCCAGCTTACAGTAACTCATTTTATTTGCAAACATGCTTATCCCCATAAGTGGATCTCAATATGTTTACCGTGAAAGTGTGTAAAAATGCCAAATTTGCAACAATATGCATATGTACAATCTAATTACATATCTTATATCTCAAAAAGAAATCAAATAAACAATATATTATTTCTCTTTGATTAATTTGGAATGAGATTTTCCCATGATTTTAATTTTCATTAATTAATTTTAAGCTATGTTAGGGGCCCAATAGAAGTTGAATTGAACTTTGAAAAACCAAAGAAAGAACAAGATTAATTCCTGACTGTGAAATTAATTACATTCTGTCTTACACATGCATTTGTAATCAATCTTTTTACCAGCTAATAGTAAAATGCCTTAAAGGCATGTATAAAATAACATCATTTGAATTCTCTCACATTTCATTTTTCTAATTAAACATATTTGAATTATTTTAAAATTCTGTTTCTCAAACATTTTCAAAAAATGGATATTGTATAAATGTACATAATTTAAATATATTGGAAACTTTTATTATTAAGTTTTATATAAATAGACTTTTGAAATTCCTGATGTGGAGCACCAAAAAAATTGAGTCCTTAGAAAACATACACATACATTAAATCAAATCTTAATGACTCAAATACATTTTAAAATTTAATAAGAAAGCTCACCTCAAAGGAGTCCTATAGGAAATTGTTTTGGTCACAATAAAACCATTTATTTAAGCCAGTCTTTGTACTAGTATTTTGTTTTTGAAGTCAGGTTTTACATAAGTTTCTTTAACCTGTTTTATTACTTGAATTGTGTCACCCAAAAAAATACGTTCTAGTCCTCACTCCAAGTTCTTGTGAATGTGACCAAATTTGGAAATTGGGTCTTTGCAGATGTAATCAAGTTAAGATAAGGTCATATGTGATTAGGGTGGGCCCTAAATTAATGACTAAAGTCCTTATGATAAGAGGGAAACTTGGACACAGAGGTGCACAGAGGGAAGACAATGTGAAGACACAAAGGGAAGAAGGCTATGTAATGAGCGGGGCAGAGATTGGAGAGATGCGCCTGTAAGACAAAGAACACTGAGGATTGCGGACAACCACCTGAAGCTAGAAAGACACAAGGAGGGATCCTCCTCTAGAGTCTTCAGAGAGAGCATGGCCATGCCAACCTCTTGATTTTGGGCTTCTAGACTCCATAACTGTGAGAGAATAAATTTCTCTTGTTTTAAGCCACCCAGTTTGTTGTACTTTGTTTTGCCAGCCTTAGAAAACTAATACAACCTGCTAGGAACTTGTTCATGAATTTACACATTATGAGAAGTATTTTCTACTACATTCCAGGGCCTATGTTAAGCACCTTTTTATTTTAATCTTTTACATTCTGACTATAACTAATGCAATGAGGAGAACATTAGTATCCCTCAATTTATAGATAAAGAAACCAAATCACAGAGAAGTCACGTACTAAACATAGCAGACATGATGTTCAATGTTCAATGTGGATATACCACATTATATCTATGCATTCTCCAGTTGATGGATATTTAGGTTATTTCTACTTTTTGATTATTATGACTAAAGCTGCTATGAACATTCACATGTAACCGTTTGTGTGGACATATGTTTTTGTTTCTATTGTTGGATACATAGGAGTGAAATTGCTGAGTCATAGGGTTAATGCGTGTTTAACATTTTTAGAAACTGCCAAGCTATGTTCCAAAACAGCTGAACCATTTTATATTCCAATCAGCAATGTATGAGAATTCCTTGCCAAAACATTACTATTTGTGCTTTTTATTATAGCCATTCTAGTAAGCTTGAGATGTTATTCCATTGTGGTTTTAAAGTGCATTTCTCTAGTGACAAATGAGGTTGAACATGTTTTTATGTGCTTATTGACCATTCCTATATCTTCCTTGGTGAATTGTCTATTCAAGTCTTTTTTTCCACTTTTTAATTGGATTCTTTGTGTTATTGAATTGTAATGGTTGTTTCTATATTCTGGATGCAAGCTCATTATCAGATATGATTTGCAAATATTTTTTCCCATTATGTGGCTTGCCTTTTCATATTCTTTTTGGTGTCATTTCAAGTACAAAATTTTTAATTTTGATGAAGTCCAATAGTTGATATGGAAAAATTCTTTCTTGCGGAGTCTGTTCCAAGGTTCTCTTTTGTGATATATATATAACCAAATTAACTTAAGTCGTCACACGAAAGGCCTAATTACCTCAGTTCCTAGTCCCCAATTTCCAAAATATGTCCAGTTTTCAAAAAAATTGCAAGCATGACAAAAGGCAAGAAAAAATACAATCTGAGGAAACAAAATCATCAGAACCAGCCTAAGATATGACACAGATGTTAGAATTATCAGACAGGAAATTTAATTTAATTATAATTAACATGTTAAAGACTCTAATGGAAAAAGTAGACAACATGAAAGAACATATAAATAATATAAACAAAGAGATGGAAACCAAGAAATATCAAAAAGAAATGTTAGAAATATAAAACAGTAATACAAATGAAGAATACTTTTCATGGGCTCATCAGTAGATTCAACATAGCCAAGGAACAATCAGTGAACCTGAAGATAAGTCAGTAGAAACTTCTCGCATTGTAATGCAAACAGAAAAATCAATGAACAACAGAACAAAGTATTGAAGAACTATGTGACAATATCAAAAAGTTTAACATACAAATAATTGGAACACCAACAGAGGAAAAAAAGAAAACAGATTAGAAGAAATATTTGAGTTAATAATGGCTTAAAATTTTCCAGTATTAACAACAGACACCAAACCACAGATCTAGGAAGCTTAGACAACACCAAGTAGTATAAATACAAGCATATACACACACACATATCCGCACACATCACCAAGGCATAACACATTCAAGCCACAGGGAATCAAAGACAGAGAGAAAATTTTGAAAGAAGCTGGGGGAGAAAACACCCTACATATAAAGGAACAATCATTAAAAGCACAGTGGACTTCTTATCAAAACAGTATAAGTAATAAAAAAGCAGAGTGAAATATTAAAATTGTTAAACAAAATACTAGAATTCTATAGTCAGGGAAACTATTCTTCAGAAGTGAAAAAGAAATGAAGTCTTTTTTGGACAAAAACTGGGGGATTTCATTGCCAGCAGATCTGCTTTGCAATAAATGTTAAAACAAGTTCTTCAGGGAAGTAGAAATGATGTAGGTTAGACACTTGGACTTACATAAAGAAAAGAAAAGCATTGGAGAATAAATAAATGAAGGTAAAATAGATATTTTATGTTTTTATTCTCAATTTATCTAAAAGATAACTGTTTGTCCGTAATAGTAACAATGTATTGGGTGATTATAGCATACAGATAAATGAATTGGGTGACAGCAATGTCATAATAGACAATAAGACTATTACTGTGCGAAATGGTTGATTCTAGGGTTGGGACGGGTAATATACAAAATGATCTTGGAGCACCTTCTAGTGCTAGACAGTAAGGAAGTGCTGAAAAAAATACACAGTTAAGGGCATATGTCAATAGAAACACAGGAGCCAAATGAAAGAACTTCCACTGGCCTAAGCTGGAAGAATTTGAGCAGCAAAATAAAGCAGTATTGGATTATAGCTCAAAGAATAAAATGAATACCTATGATATGAATAAATTAATGATTGACTACATAAGTAAATGGGAGACTAGATAAATCTCCCATGCAGAAGAATTCCAAGTAATTTATGTAGATATTTCTCCCTTAAAGCGATAGAAATATTTTTTCACTTAACTGTGGGCACTGTATGAGTACAGTATGGAAAGAAGGAAAAAAATAGTAAATTTACAGTGAATAAAACTGACAAACACTATCTCAACCCAGATGATCAAGGTCAACATCAACAATGATAAGTCATAGGGATTAGCATGTACCCTTGATATGAGGTAATAAAAATGGCACTTTACCTCTCTGGTCTTCCTCCCCAAAACACATTGTCCAAATCTAATCATGAGAAAAACATCAGACAAACACCAGTTGAGGGACATTCCACAGAATATCTGTCCAGTACTTCCCAAAATTGTCAAGGTCATCAATAACAAGAGAGGTCTGAGAAACTGTGAAAGCCAAGAGGAGCTTAAGGACTCTTGACAACTAAATGTAATGTGGTATCCTGGTTTGGATACTGAAAGAGATAAAGGATGTTAGAGAAAAACTGAGTAAATCTGAACTAACTATGGACTTTAGTTAATAACGTATCAATAGTGGTTCATTATGCCAAATGTACCTTACTAATAGAGGATGTTTATAATACTTATCCTTCCCCTGGGGATATTTATTTATATTCCAATATGTAAGAATGCTGGATCTTTCTCTTTCTCTTTCTATGGAGAATTTCTTTATACTAGGGAGGAAAGCTTTCTCTGTCTTAGAAGGAAGAGGGGGAAACAGCTGTCTCACTGCTATATAAACTTGCAGATTTATATTTTGGGAAGCCTCTCTGTAGTGTAAGTACCTTGACATTAGGCTTTTTGATTGTAGTGTAAGTGTCTGACATTAAGCTCTTGATTGCTGAGGCATGCATTGCAAAGACATCCATCTCAGATAAACACACGGCCAGCTGTATGACACAGCTACTGCTAAAACAGCTAGATGAGGAACCAGGCTGCCTCGTCCATAAAATCCCCCTTTTCAGTCAGATAACTGACTACTTGAGGGCCCGATTCTTCCTTCCTGTGCCCTAATTTTCGTTCTTATGTTTTAAATTTGCCAATAAAGAGTGAAACTGGGAAACCCTAGGTACCCTACCCTCGGACTCTAATAAAGGCAGGGCCCCAGATCCTAGCTCCCTTCCTCTCTCTCCACTCATGACCTCGCTTGTGGCCCTGCGCATGCCATGTACTCTCTAGGACCTGTGGGTAATAAGTCTTGTTTTTCAATCTTCTCTAACGGTTTTGCTGAGGTGCGTCCTACAATCTTCTACCTCTATTTTGCTGTGAGTAAATAAAGCTTTGATCTCTGATCCAGAGGCCTGATGTTTCTGCTAGTATCTATGTGTGAATGTATGTATGTCTGTATCTCTGTCTCTATCATCTGCCTATCTATATACGTGTACGTGTACACAGCGGTAAAATCTAAGCTCCTTTACAGTTTCTGATTTAAGATTCAACAAGTGAGGATATGCTTCTGATTTTATACTAAGAAATGTTTTGCATATAGAAATTACAAACAAGAAAACAGAAATTATTCATAAATCCAAACAACCACAGTCAATATTTTTTCCTCCATGGGCATGACTCTATACACATACACACACACACATATAAACACACACAGACGATCATTTTCCATATGACTATCATATTTGGCTCATTTTCTTAGCATCTTATGAATGTTCCAAATTTAATCATTTTTAATAAGTGTGTCTTTTGTCACACTGGTGTACTATAAATAATTTTCTTTAAGTTTTCTTGAATATGACTCATTTTGTTTTTGTTGTTCCTTAGCCTTATTTTAATAAAGATATCCTTGACACAACTAGATATTATGATCTATTGATTATAATTTTTCTATTTCACACTACACTAAAACGAATATAAAACATTAAATCTTTTAAAGGCTTATCCAGTTTTTATGCCTCTAATCATTTTCCTTTTTTTCTGCTTGTGAAAATTAGAGCCGATAGTTTTAAACTAAGAACCAAAATTAGGGAAACATTCAGCTCCACAAACAAAAACAAAACCCTCAATGGATATAGGGATATAGCATATACAATTACAGAGCTGAAGGAATGTGTGATTAACCAGAAGGAAGAAGAGGAAACAGAGCAGACCCAGGGCTTTCAGCAGTAGGAAACCATGGATCTTCTGTTTACGGTTGTAACATTAGGTGGTGCTTCATCAATAAATATTCTGTGTGTCTGATCACCATTTACTTCCCAGGTGAGAGATCGCAAGTAGCCCAATCCAGTCTAAACATATATTTTTGAGTTTAGGGTCCTGTAATTATCTTTGCTCAACATTCACATAAAGTGGAGGAAAGGAAGCTCCCTAATGGAGGGGAATTAAAAAGAAAGAAAAAGAAAAGAAACAAGAAACAGAAGTGGCTGCTATATTTCACCCTGTGGCCACTGTGCATTCAAACTTTGTTTTTACACATACAAATCCAGAAAATCTTCCCATTTAGCGTACAACTTTTCTTCAAACAAAAAAATGGATTCATTCTCTTCCCAGTGAGAGAAAATACAAGGTCGTAACTTGCTACCGAGTTTCAAGAGACAATATCATGAAGCCACTGCTGTTCAAGTCCAGAACCACCAGGTGATAACACTGCTCGTTTTCCTTCTGGTTCTCACCACTAACAAACTCTATACAGTGGAAAGGAAGATAATAATGTGCTTCGTACACAAGAGCAACTTAACGAGAACTTTGGTGGCCCTGCTTATGTTAGGCAGCAGTTGTCTTCTAACAATCTTTGCCTCTAAGCCTAGGAATACTATGAAGTACTTCAAATGTGTTGTAAATTTCACATAGATCTTTATTAGATAAACCAGCCCACTTTCTTCTCCATAGTCGCAGTCAGTCACCATATATTTTTTTTTATCCTGTTTCTAATGATGCAGTGAGGAACACTGACTGCATAGAGGCAGTATCAGATTTGAATTTAGGGAAAATATAACTGTGTGCCTTGGTGGAATTACCCCATCATTGGTTACTAAACCTGTAGACTGGAAAAGCCCAGAATCATAGGAGCAAACTATAAACCTATTCAGATTAAACTACTGAGGCATCTCTCTCAGGAGAAAACATTAATGCAATTATCTTTGATTTTCTTGTATCATTTCATAAAAATTTGTCTCCCCCATAGATAATATTCTTTTCAACAAAGTACCTACTTCAAATAAACATCAACAAATCCACATTAGCTTATGTTAATGATAGATGATTTGCATTATGGTAATAGATTCTATGTGAAATCTGCATTTAATGTTTTTACATCATTTGACATTTTAAATACTATTCTTTTAATTATGAAATTAATTAGAGTACAATACTCTCATTAATGATGAAAATTAACATGCCATGCAATATAGATTGTTTTCAAATGTGAAAATTATGAGTGTTTACTGAAAGCTTAAGTAATTTTCATTTAAAATATGCATAATTGCATCCATTTGTAGGAAATTTTATTTTTTTTTGGAATTATGGTTAGACTTCTTTTTCTTTCTTTGTATGTGCCTCATAGATTTTTTGAGGAAGAATTAAAAATCTGATTAAGATGCATTATAAATTTAGGAAAAGAACCTTTTATCAGCAATAATCCTCCTCTAAGGTTACAAAGTAAAAGCATGAAATGTTTCTTTTTTTCACGTGTAAATTTTGAGCAAATGAATTCCTTTATCAGCAATTTTTTTTCTTAAAAAGCCAGCAGCTAAATCCACAGAAGATTTATGGGTTCGTAGTTATAAATGTCAGCTAACTCCTTGGGGTATCAGAAGAGATATAGAATAAGTCACTCTGGTCTTCAGAATCATACAAACTGCTAAATGTACAAAGTCTTCAGAATTGTATTACATATTCATTTGCAGGAGTACCTTTCCATATCTGGTCTCATCTTTACAACCTTCAGCATAAAAAATAAAGAAAACACTAAGGCAATAAACCAGTTTCAAATAAAATATCAATTTATGGTCAATTTTTATAGATTATCATTTTATCTGTTAACTCAGTTACCATTCACTGAAAGAATGTATTTACTAGAATTGTCTATGCTAAGGTATTAAGCTGATGTCTCTTGTAATAGACTAAGTAAAACCCTAGTCGAGTGCTTATCTCACTTCTAGAAACATTATGGGATCGATACACTGTGGTTACCACTCCAACCTAAAATCTATTTTGTTAATTACTTCTATCTTGCCTCTTACCATTGAGTGCCACCTCTTAGTCTCTGGTTTTTGAGAATATTAACAATTCCATCAATATAAGGTAAACCAGTTTCATGGCAAAATCGTGATATTTGGAATATCAAGGTAAACAAGTTTCTATTGTCAACTCCGGCCTACTGATCTTTTTAAATATCCTCATACGCTCTCACCAGTGCATTTCTTATTACTTTGATGCAAAAGTTTCTTTTGAGCCTTTCCTGGCAACATAATAAAGTTATAGTTATTACCCAATTGGTCTTTTCAGCAACCTAAGCCTATTTATTGGTTTTGAGATAAAACAAAGACAAGCCCGGAAATTGAGGTGTTGAGGTAGACGTACAGCATCTTTGCACCAGTTGCCTCGGGTAAGGTTTCTGCATGGTTCCCAGGTGAGAGAAGTCTTCTTTATAGCAAGAAAGAGGAGTTGTTTTTTTGACCAGGAATATTATAGGTATTTGGTGGTTCAAGATTCTCAGTTATGTTGAGAATTCTCCATCCTGTATACCAGCATCGTACTCTTTCCCTAGCAGGGCCCTGACTTGAGCGCAGATCTAGGAAGATGCGCATTTGGTGTCCTATGAAGCTCCGCCACCACCACAATTAAATTTCAGCATGATTTTTCAGCACAGTCTGCCTTGCAGCTATAGGTGACAAGAGTCTCTAGAAATGTTCCCCTAAAGATGTTCCAGCATTCACAGTGTGCATTGCATTGACAATTTGCTAATCTGAGCCAATCATTTTCTTCTTTCAGGGCTTCAGAAACCAATTGCAAACCAATCGCAACTCCGGTCCTTATAATGTCCATTGTTCCCAAAACGTTCAAGTGTAATCCTTACGTTATAAGCCAAAGTTTCACACTCCACCTTGTAGCATGCTGAAAGTTAGCCCTAAAAAATAGATGTCTATGCCCCAACCCCCTGAACCTATGAATATTGTCTTATATAGCATCTTATATGGCATATATGGCACATTAAAGATGTGATTAAGTTAAGAATCTTGAGAAGAGGAATTTATCTTGGATTATCTGGGTGAGCCCTAAATACAATCACATGTATCCTTATAAGAAGAGGTTGTTTTATAACAGATACAAGGAAGAGAAGGCATACGCAAAGGAGAAGGCCAAGTGAAGAAGAAGGTAGAGATTGGGGTAATGTGGTTACAAGTCAAGGGACACCAAGGAATGCGGGTAGCCCCCAGAAGCCGGGAGAGTGGCATGAAACAGATTTTCCCTTAGAGCTGAGAAAGCACAGCCTTGCCAACTTCTTGATTTTGGACTCCTGGTCTCTTAACTGTGAGAGAATAAATTTCTGTTGCTGTAAGCCACCCAGTTTGTGGTAATTTCTTATGACAGTCACAGGAAACTAATGCACACCTCATCAAAATGTCCCACCAGTGGGCGCCGGCCCAGTGGCACAAGCCGTTAAGTGCACACGCTCCACTGGGCGGCCCGGGGTTCGCCAGTTCGGATCCCGGGCGCGCACCAATGCACTGCTTGGCAAGCCATGCTGTGGCGGCGTCCCATATAAAGTGGAGGAAGATGGGCACGGATGTTAGCTCAGGGCCAGTCTTCCTCAGCAAAAAAAAAGAGGAGGATTGGCAGATGTTAGCTCAGGGCCAATCTTCCTCACAAAAAAAAAAAAAAGTCCCACCTGTGAAATTCTTAGTAATGGTAATGCTTCTGCATACCAGGGGTTATATTACCACTACCATCAACATCAAGATAGTCTTTATTACTATCTGACCTGTGCATGATCTCTTTCCAGAATGCCATATTGAGGGTCTGCTTTCTAAGGCTACTATGATGTCAATTATCTCATGACACCAATTGTCACCCCATGTCCCTAAGGAGAGCTTATGACAAGGGTTGGCATGCAGGTAGTTTATGTGAGGATGCTCTCCTAGGGACAAGGAACAGGATGTCAGGGAAGAGTAAAACAGGAAAGTCAAACCAAGGATGAGCTGGTTTCTTTTATGGACAAATAAATCTCAAACCCCGCAATGGGCTTTTTGATGTGTCAACTTGGCCAGGCTACAGTCCTAAGTTACTTAATCATACACTCATCTAGGTTTTGCTGTGAAGGCATTTTGTAGATGTGATGAAAGTCCATAATCAGTTGACTTTAAGTAAGGGAGATTATTTTATATAATCTGGATGGATTGGATTCTATCACTTGATTCTGCCTTAAGAGCAGAACCGAGCCTTCCTTGAAGAAGAAATTCCACCTATAGGCAGCAATTCAGCTCCTGACTGAGAGTTCCAGCCTGCCCTTCCTGCCCTATGGATTTTGGAATTGCCAAAATTCCATTGCATAAGCCAATTCCTTGCAAGAAATTTCTTTATCCATCTATCTAGCTAGCTAGCTATCCATGTATCTATCTATCTCCTACTATTCCACTTCTCTGGTTAGACCTTGACAGACAGGAACCCCCTAGAAACACTTCAGGTAGCTGTACCAGGTGCAACTCAGGATTTTTAACAGAAACAAAGAAAAGCATTCATCCACAGACTTCCATTTTCAATTGATCAAGGGTTCCTCCAGGAGCTATTAACTACCTTACATTTCCAAGTTTGTGCATGAACTAGAATGGCTGAGCAAGTTTTATAGGTGAACAGTGTAGTGATGACAGATAACACTGGTGAAAACTAAGCAAGTGATACAATGTGGACCGAGAAAAGCGATCAGTGGACTTGTGCAAACTGCTAGTTCCTAGAGCAATGGCCTGCTTAAAAAGACGGCTCAAGAAGATGCAAAGATGATGGGTACAGGAAGTACTGTTTACCTAGATATCTCTGTGCAGATACACAGACACAATAAACACATTTTTCTAAAAGACAAAATTTTTAAAATCTGTTTCTTCTTTTTTTCCACAATGATGGTGGTAAAGAAAAAGATGGTTTGGATTATTATGCTTTGCTGGACCGAGTTTAGCAAAATATTTATATAAAAATGTGAAAAATTAAGTACTTAGCCATTCATATTAATTAAGTAACATTTATTACTGGATAATATTTCTTCTTTATATAATCCTAATTTCATTAGTGTTAATTAGAAGTAATTATGACTGATTAAATGAACACTTCATTAAATGATTTGTCTATTAGTTTAGCTGTGATCCCTTATACTCAGATACCACATTTGCAAAGAGCACACTACTACTTTGGAATTAGACAAAAGTCTGTAAAATACATAATAAATCAAGCATTTAGATTAAAAATTACATATATATATGCATGTATAATATATACATATATGTATAATGTATGGGTGTATATAGACATATGCATGCATATAATGTGTCTATGATTGTATTTTCAGGTTGAAAGGTAAATCAGTACATACATAAACATAAATATAGACATACATACACATGTGTGTGTCTGTATGTCCTTGTGTTTAGAGGAAAACCATACTTTTCCTTACACAAGCAGAAGTTTTCCTCTGAACACAATAATATAAAGTGTTGAAATTTTTACATGTATATTCCTTTACGTATTTTGACTTTTTTTTTTTTTTTTTGGTGAGGGAGATCAGCCTTGAGCTAACATCTGTTGCCAATCTTCCTCTTTTTGCTGAGGAGAATTGGTCCTGGGCTAACATCCATGCCCATCTTCCTCTATTTTATATGCGGGATGCCTGCCACAGCATGGCTTGATATGCGGTGCCTAGGTCCACACCCAGGATCCAAACCTACGAATCCCAGGCCACCAAAGCACAGCATGTGAACTTAACCACTATGCCACCAGGCCGACCCCAATTTCTACTTTCTTAAATACTCATTTTTTAGGTTGTAAGATTTTTAAAATTTTATTAACTTATTTATTTTTTATTGAACCATATGATCCAGCAATTCCACTTCTGAGTCTATATCCAAAGGTAATGAAAACAGGAGTTCAAAGAGATATATGTATGCCTGTGTTCACTGAAGCATTATTCACAATAGCCAAGATATGGAAATGATCTAAAGGTCTATCAATAGATGAATGGATAAAGAAGTTGTGGTATATATATGTATACACACACCCACACATACACAATGGAATATTTTTCAGGTATAAGAAAGAAGGAAATCCTGTCATTTGCAACAACATGGATGGACCTTGAAGACGCTATGCTACGTGAGATAAGTCAGATAAAGACAAACACTGTAATATTTTTTTTAAATGAGTGGGTTAATCTATGAAAATACAAACCAATTACTATGTCATATTTATACCAAAGCAATTATAGCCTACTTACAGAATAATCATAGATTTTCTAATGTTTTTAATAAATAAAAGTCATTGATTTTCAAATCCCCCAGATTCCAGCAAATTGGCAACAAGAGTATATTATAGTTTAAATCATAATGCTATCTCACTCTATCTTCCATTACGTAGATACTTCTGATGACTATTGCTGTACACTTCCCCAATAATTCTTCAGTTAAAACTATTTACTGTTGCTAATCTTTGTCCATAGAAATCAGGTAGAGAATAAGGTGATTATGAAGGAATTTTCCCAAATCCATTTCTGAAACCCAGAATGACTTGGATTAACTGAAAAGTGTGTTATAGAATTAGCAATTATTTCAGATGGACAAACAAGAGATGTCTGGAGTTTACCCATACAAATTATAATTATAAATCTAAGACAAATGCAATCTTTAAAAAATAAATAATACAGTGGAAATAATACACATGTATTATTTACTTTTAATGATGAGTCCAATTAATGTTCCTCTTGAGTGTATATATATGATAAAATACTAAATTAATGCTAAAAGTTACCTATTCTTATGTGATAGAAGTTATAAAAGTTTTGGTAGAACTATATGTATGTTTTGAACAGAAAAATGAAAACTACTTAAGATAGTTTAAAACGTAAAATATAGTGCATTGCCTGATGTTTTTCCAATTATAATTCTGTGTTTTTCTGTGTGTCTCTCTCTCATCATTTTTTTTGGGGGGGGTGGGGAACCTAAGGTGGTTAAGAGCATCTTTGAGACAGTGCTTTTATCAATTTCCAAGTAAGTGATAAATCCTTGTTTTTTCAGTTGATCTCTATGGTGAGAGATAAGACAGGTAGGAAATAATACTGGTTGATATTGATGAGTTGCCATTTCCTGAGGAAGGACTTTCTCAGTTTTTCTTGCTAAAAACAAAACTAATTAAATTAGAAAAAATGTATGCACTCAAAATGGAATACTTATTCTGGACTATTATAGAAAGAAACACTGGTATAGAATCTTTTGATTTCTTGGAACATTTAGAATAAAACTACCAAAAATAATTTAAACTTTTTTTCTCTCATTGGAATGTGAAATGCAGGTAGGCTAGTAATGATGATTACAATGGCAAATGAAAGTGTATTACTTTCATTTGCTGTTCACGAAAAGATCATCACGCAAAACTCCAGGATGATTTCTCCTGGGTACCTTTAAACAGTATCCTTTCTACCAATCTTTTATTTCTATTTTATTTCTCTCTTCTTGGAAATGCTACTCCTCCTTAGATTTGCAGCCTTCCTGATTTCCATCCTCTGCTTTGTGCCTGATGACAGAGTCTACAGGGACTCTCTTTGCCATCTACTTTTCTGGTCCAACTGAAATGGAACATTCTGATTTACTGACCTCGTCACTCCTAAATGAAGTTCACTCTTTTGAAATACTGGCTGTGATAAAGTCCAACTTACTCTCCCACAAACTGCTAAGCCTAAACAATCATTGAAGTTGTTTAAGTCTTTTGAAAACATCATGTCAAAATTTCACTCCTGTAGGATACTCAGCAGCTGGAAACTGAAACAAAGCCTATCTAAATACAACAAAATGAGGTGGAAAAAAATCACAAAAGAGGAACTGAGTGCTTACAGCTTTATGTGGTCCAAGTCTCCAATGTTCTACAATTTTTGTGACACTGACAAAAGCTCAGTCAAGGGAAAAAAATGTTACTGGTGACTGATTTGTTTGTTCTTTGCCACTTGTTACCAAGGCACAGTAAAACCACATCACATTCCCTGAAGAACAGCATGTTTCTATTGTTGTGTTGCTGTGGTCATCCTGTTGCATTCAACACTACTATGTGGCAGTGCAAATAACCACCAACAAATATTAACAATAAAATAAATAAATTTTAAACTAACAGATAAATTGCTCCTAAATACACCTGCAAGATGTCCAAGATTAAGGTAGCACGTCAGCTTAGCTCTTATTAAATGAATGAAGCTGAAGAAAGAAGTAGGGGAAATGAATAAAGATTAAATACTCTTTCATATACGCTCATGTGTTGCTTAACAAGAGGAATACATTCTGAGAAATGCGTCATTAGGCGATTTCATTGTTGTGCGAACATCATGGAGTGCACTTACACAAGCCTAAATGGGATAACCTACTACACACCTAGGCTAGGCGGTACTAATCTTACGGGACTGAAACATTGTTATGTTTCACATGACTGTACACTTTTGTTCTTTAAGAACTTCCCAGTAAAGATTTCATATTATTCACCAAAAATGTTTTCAAGGAACTTGTTAGATATTAATTTCTTTGTCAGCTAGACTGGGTAATATGCACCACTGGGTGGTACTTACATATAAATATTTGTGGCATAGTCGGTATGCCATATTGTTTATCAAATTGAAGTTGCTGATCCCTCCTTTTATAGTCCAGAGCAGGGGATATTAGTGAGGACTGGAGGGCACAAAACTACATTGAAGAACTGTGGTAAATACTCAAGATCTTATTTTCAATCAGTCTCAGTTTCATTAAAGATATATCCATGTTTTATTGGAAGCTTGATCAGAATGTGAAGAGAATTTAATTAACTGCACCCATAGATGCATGACAGACAATAGTGATAAATGTGCAATGTCGTTTCCTTAGTTGTTCTTTCTTCTTCTTCTTCTTCTTTTTTTTTTTTTGTGAGGAAGATTAGCCCTGAGCTAACATCTGTTGCCAATCCTCCTCTTTTTGCTGAGGAAGATTGGCCCTGGGCTAACATCCATGCCCATCTTCCTCCACTTTATACGTAGGACACCTGCCACAGCATGGCTTGATAAGTGGTACATAGGTCCCTGCCTGGGATCCCAAGGTGTGAACCCCGGGCTGCGAAAGCGGAGCTTGCAAACTTAACTACTACGCCAGCAAGCAGACACCTTTTTCTAACTATTTTTAAAGCTATTTCCATTCGCCTTTCTCGACTTCCATACCTCTTGCTACATAGATGCTCACTCTGGTTTGTTTAATCTGTTTTTACACCTTCACAATAGCTACTTTGATACATGTGTGTATTTGAATACCATGTCTTTGTGTATTTAAATCTTAAGTAGTATTGACCTGCATATATTAATCTTTTGATGTGTTTTTACTCAAGCATTATAAGATTTACTCATGTTGCTATTTTAAAATATATTTATTTTTACACACCCACCATCCTCCCTCTAACTGAATGGTGGACACATATATCACGTTATTGCTATGGCACCACCCCACTTTTTGTAAAAACTTCTGTATGTGAAGATAATGCAAACTAGATTTTTAAAAATTTTGATGTGACTTCAAACTTACAGAAATTTTCCAAGAATAATACAAGGAATTCCCACAGGCCCTTTTACCCCGATTTACCAGTTTTTAATATTTTGCTATATCTGTTTTATCAGTCTCCATAATACATTATTTTATGAACAATTTGATAGTTGCAAATATTATGCTCATTTCCACTAAGTCAGTATGTATTTCCTAAGAATAAGGATCTTGGTCACAGTAAAAAATAACAAAATTTAATGGCACAATAGTACTCAGATCATAAAAATTTCCTAGTAACGTACTTTGTATATTTATATTTCTCTGCCCAGGACCTAATCCAAGATCACACATTGCATTTAGTAGTCATGTCTCTTTAATTTCCTTTCGTTTGGGTCTGTTCCTCAGTATTTGTTATTCTTGTATTGATGTTTTTTAAGAATGCATTTAGTAGAATTGTTACCAAACCAAGCAGGTTTGCCTCCTGGTGAGTTAAATAAAACTCTACACCAGTGGAAGTTGTCTCACAAAGTAAAGTGTAATTGCAGCAAATAGGAGGCCATGAGGAATCATTTCCAATGTCATGCCATCCTCGAATAAGGGAAGCAGGGACAATTTATTTCAGATGGGGAATGAATATTCAAAAGGGAGGGGCGGGTATTCACTTGCGCAGGCTCAGTGGGAGAACATGCTTCCATATACACTGCAGGTTATAGTGTTGAGGCCTAAGCTCCCCATGGATCTTAGCATTAAAATAAGGCAAAGGTGGGGGCCAGCCCAGTGGCACAGCGGTAAGTGCACGTACTCCACTTAGGCAGCCCGAGGGCCACAGATTCGGATCCCGGGCACACACTAAAGCACCGCTTTTCAAAGCCATGCTGTGGCAGCGTCCCATACAAAGAGGAGGAAGATGGGCATGGATGTTAGCCCAGGGCCAACCTTCCTCAGCAAAAAAAAAAAAAAAAGAGGAGGATTGGTATCTGATGTTAGCTCAGGGCTGATCTTCCTCACAAAAAATAAATAAATAAGGCAAAGGTCATGGGCATAGCTCTTGTAGTGAGGGTTGGGTGGTGGTTGCATCTCCTTCACATAACAAAACAACTTGGAAAAATAGTTAAATGCTTCCAAACCCACCCTTGAGTTTCTCTGGGCACCTAGTCTATGACAGAATGCCCCTTAATTTGTATACTTCTGATGTTTCTTCACGACTGTCTTTAGGTTATGCATTTTGGGTAGGATTACCACTTAAATAATATTTATGTCCTTCTCAGTACATCATTTCAGAAGGCACATGATTTCCCAATATTGATGGTGTTAACATTAATCACTTAAAGTTGTGTCTGCCACCATGTTTCTCCGTAAAGTTACTATTTTTCTCTTTGTAATTAATACATAATTTCCCAGGAAAAACTATGAAAATATTACAATGTTCTCTTTCTTATCAAAGTCCCACTGATACGTTTGGCATCTCTTGGTTTTCTAACTTCAGTATCCCTACTACATTCACTAGTTTCCATTCTACTATAAGAAATATCTTGTCTTTTTGTGCCATTTATTATATCAAAATGATTTCATGAAATCTTATTTCATTCAGTGGGTTATTATTGTTACTTGATTATTTATTTTGATGCTTAAATTGTCCCAAATTTGGCCAGTGGAAGCCTCTTCAAACTAAGAGTCTTGTGTCCTTTTGAAATGTCTCTGTAATTCTTTAAACACTTCCTTACTTTTCAGTGCAAAAATAAGTATCAGGTTCATCTACTTTACCAGACACAACCCTGAAATCGGCTATTTCTCTGTGTTTATTTTAGTGGAGAATACTGTTTAGAAACCAAGAACTAGATGCTAAGTACGCTTATTGTCACTGTTGTAGTATTGCGTTTAGGCCTTTTGTGTAAACAGAGCTAGAAGGAGATATATAATATACACATACGTGTGTAGCATGTATATATTATCCTGAGTCTATAGTGATATCTCCAACTGCAATGCAACAACACAGGTTTCATTCTAGCCTTTCCACTTTCCATATCTTTAACATCTTTCACTACGTTGAGAAATATAAATTTTATATCTTCAATATATTTACCCATTTACTGAAGCCTCGTATAACAAATAGCTGTTTTTAAAATTTTTTACCCATATCAATGTGAAAAGCAAACATAGTAATTAGAATTAAATACTTATTTCGATTGTCTTAGGTAAAATTTGTATACAGTGAAATGAACACATTTTAATAGTAAAATTCAATGAGTTTTTAATAATGCATATACCTGACTCAACCAAACTAGTATCAATAGAAAATTTTCATCACTAGAAAGTTCTGTCAAGTCCCTTCTCAGTCAATATCGCAACCAGAGAACCACTGTTCTGATTTTTTTTTTTACCATAGACTAGTTCCAGGACATCATATAAATGGAATTTTACAGTATGTATTGTTTTGCTTTCATGTTCTCACATTCAGTGCAGTATTTGTTTGAATCATTCGTGGTATTAGTTTTATCAGTAATTTGTTCATTTTAACACTGTGGAAGTATTGAGAAGTCATCAAATTCTAGACTTATTCTGAAGTCATAAGAAACAAATATTGTCTATGGATCAGTGATAGAGGAGATGGAAGAGAGAAGTCAAGTTGGCTACCAAAACATTTGTCATGAGTATCTGGAAGAATAGAGTTAATTTTTACTAAAATGAAGATGACAAGGTCAGTAGGCGAGAGCTCAGATTTGTGCATGTGAATTTAGAAATATGTGTTAGAAAAGCAAAGTGAATGGTAGGTTTTGCTTTGTTTTTAGAAGTTGAGAATAATAACAGCATGCTGAAGAAAACGCTTCACTATAGAATACCAAAGTTTACACTGATCTTTCTTATTTTGCTGTTTTTTCCTAAGTTCTTATCATGGACACTTAACTCTTAGTTTTCATAATTTCCTCTGTTCTGATATAAACATTTATATGAAGTGCTGCATCAGTTTCATCCCATGTGTGTTTTGGGATCAATATAAGTATTTTCTGATTTTCATTTTTATTTATTTAGAACCATGAGTTATTTAAACTGTGATATTATTTAATTTGAAAACATGGTTTTTGTCCAATTATCTCTTATTATTGATTTCTAGCATCTCTCATTCTGATCAAAGAGGCTGTGATGCCGGCTCAACACAAGGCTGACGTGAGGGAAGCCACATTGTAGAAAAGAAACCCCTATGGTAACTTTGAATGACCTCTGACTAACTAGCCCCGCTGGACATGCACCCTCCAGGAGATCTAACTGCTCTGTAGATTTTACGACCCCTGCTTGTGCATGTACCTCCCAGCTGTGATAAGATGATAACTTTGTTCTTTTGAGTTCCTTAGGAATGTGAGGACCCCTGAAAAGAGAGTCTATTCTCATAGCCATCATCAGTGAAAAGTGAAAGATCTGGTGTGGCACTCCCAGTCTGTAACACCAGTGGGTCAACATTGCTAACCCCCTCCCCTGTAACCCACCGGCCTATATAACTGCTGTAAGATCTCCTGCCCCCTTAAGATGGTTTTTTTCAGACATTAGTCAACCATCTTCCCTCTTGCTAGCAAGCTGTAATAAAAATGTCCTTTATCTCCTACTACCTTGCCTCTTGACTATTGGCATGTCTTGCAATGGGCAGATGAACCCCCTTTTTGGTCAGTAACAGCTGGATTCTATAAGTTCAACCCTCTGATATTTATTGAGACTTGTTTATGGCAAAGACTATGACTAATGTTTGGAAATAATCTATGTCTGCTTGCAAAGAGTCTGTATTACTCAAAATTCAGGATTCTAAATATATTTGTTATATCAAGTGGGCAGAGACCAATAGTACTAGCAGAAAGGAAGTTGTTAACCTATATCCATTTAAGCTAAAAAATAATATAGAAGACAAATGGGGAGAGGAGGAAAGCACTATTAAGAATATAGCAGAAACTGTTTGTCATTCATTATTCATTTTTTTTCTGTTTTTAGTAATAGAATTCTTGGAGTTTTAACAGGCACATAGCTTCTCAGCTATAGATTACATTTTCAACTTCCTTAGCAGCAAGGTATTTTCATGACAGTAATTCGGTCCAACGGAGTATGAGAAGATGTGATATGTGAAACATCCTTAATGATAGGCTGCTGCCCTACCTTTCCTCTCAGCCAAATCTGTCATCTGGAAAGGTGTTCATCAGAGTAGGTGCCGTTGATGCATAGGTAGACGTCATATATACAGGATGGAACAAACAACCTATTAATTCAAAGTTCATAGTCTAGGGCTGTGAATTGGCTCAAGTCTGGGAATTGGGTAAGTCACGAAGTTTTCTCACTTAAGCAAAATACTCATCTATCTCAAGCACAGGATCCCTATAATTAATTAGCCACTACCAAAGATCTCTTTTTGCCAAAATATACTGATTACTGCCAGCCCTGCTGCCAATTATGATGACCATGCTCACCTAGTTTCTGAAGGTTAAGTGATACCTGCAGCCCTGAAATCCTATCATCCCACTAAAGTCTGAGAACTCATTACAATGACAGAATCTTCTACTGTAATCTTTGGCTTGCAGATAACAGCCAATAAATAGAGAACTTTTTCAATGATGTGATGCTTCCCACACAAATGTATTGCTCAAGGTATTGGTGGAAGAAGTGTCCTCTGGATAGTCCCTGGGGACATGGTTAAAGGATGGGGAGATGATTATACCTAATAAATTCACATCTACATTCTTATCTCCTTAAACCTTTAGATTTCTTCCTTTAAAGTATTACAAGGGCATGCTTAAATATCAGCTTCATTTAATGTAGGAAACTTTCTTTCTTTCTTTTTTTTTATTGAGGAAGATTGGTCCAGAGCTAACATCTGTTGCCAATCTTCCTCTTTTTGCTGAGGAAGATTAGCCCTGAGCTAACATCCTTGCCAATCTTCCTCTATTTTGTATGTGGGATGCTGCCACAGCATGGCTTGATGAGCAGTGCGTAGGTCTGCGCCCAGGATCCAAACCCATGAACCCTGGACCATGGAAGCAGAATGTGTGAACTTAACCACTATGCCAGCAGGAAATGTAGGAAACTTTTAAGCCCAGGATTCATGCAAGCAAATAAGTGTTAGAGTCACTTTCATATGCTTAATATAACAAAATTCAAAATTCAATGTTGTTAATGCCCAGAATTCATTGTTCATGATCTTTTTGGTCACTGTACCCATATCAATAAATTTAGCCAGATCCAACAAAATATTTTTTCATCCCTCATATAACATTCTTAGGAATTATTTTTACCTGTATTCATTAGGTTTGCGCCAATATAGCTTACAAAATTTTGCAATTCTTTGTTGTGACTGATGAATTCTGCCAGGTTAGGCTTTGCAGTCATCCTTTTGTGGTCTGCTTGGATTCACATTTAGTTATGAGTCTAAAAGTAATGGAAAAAGTAGGAACTGAGAACTGGCATCCACCTAAAAAGCCACTGCCTTAAGTGAGATCATCATGCGTCAGTCAGACAAGAGTTAGCTAATCCCTTGAGTGGGGAGGATTCTGCTACTTCTGCTGGAAAAAGAAGGTCAGAGGCAAGTTCAAGGTCTTATTCATCAGAATCCACACAAATGTCCACATTGTCATTCAAGGCCCCAGTCTCCCCTGATCAACATTGTAACTTAAACTTAAAACCACTACTGAGGCTGTGAATTAAACTTACCTATTAAAATTTAGCCTACTGTAGGATCAAACTTGTTTGATTATCAGAAACTTCAGCCTTGTGGCTTCAAGAAATTAAGGAGTCCCTCAAATAATCAGAACAACTACTCAGTTTTTCTACCCATGCTTTAAGCTGGGAATTTAAAACCCTAAGTTTGTTATTTTCTTGTCTCAAATTCTTCAGGGATTTAAGAGGTACCAATCCCAAACTCACAATTCTTGTGTTCTTATATTCTTTATTTTCCCTAATATTCTAATTCAAGAGCTAAAAGGTCTCCCATAGCCCTGCCTTCTACAGGTGCTTCATTGCAGGCATTTTCATGTGCTAAGTCGAGAAAGTATTTTTCAGTGAATGCCATGGAATATCAGGGTATCATTTTCCATTAGCAATGAGTTTATTACTGCCTTCAAATCTAATCAGAGTAGAGAACCCATTACAGATTCTAAAAATTGAGCTTCTATTTTCTGGAGTCACTTCTGGTACAAGATGCTGTGTTGGTTAGAGTTTGGCTAGGAAAATATGAAGAATTTTAGTACAGAGAATTAGAAGCTTAAAACCACTGAGTCAGTGAAAGTCAGAGAAAGTTGCAGTTGGTTTTCAAGAACTCTCGCTGAAGGTGCAACAAATCTTAAGAACCTCTGGGAAATTCCCACGAATTGTCACAGTCTTTGGCACCTGATGTTCAGCACAAATCAGTTTGTAGACTTTCTAGAGGCACACCTGGAAGCTTCTTAGGACATTACATTCACACATCTGTCTGCAGTAGCCTCCAGGGAATAATGAACTCTGTCTCTCTTCTATTTTCTCAGTCTCACGTGAGTGGCCCTCGTTGACAGACATTAATGTGGAACTATACACTAAAGGAGGTCTGAGAGCAGACAGGCCAGAACATAAGCTGACCAGCTGGGTCTCTGGAGAAGCATATGGGGAAGAGCTTCTAAGTGCCATAATTGCCCACCTAATTTTGTAATCTTATGTAAGAGAGAAATAAGCTGTTATCTTATTTGAACCACTATAATGTGCTTCTTAATTATAACAGCTTAGCATGTACTCTAACTAATAAAAACAGCATTATTTAATCATGTTGTTACAATTTTTTAAGTATTTACTTTTCTTAAACTACCTGATCTTGTGTAAACTTGGCATAATTTTTTGTGACGTGTTCTTGCATTTCATTACCTCCCACTTACTTTCCTGGAATCTTCAGACATGGGTTTGGGAGAGAGAGGTAGAAACATACCACCTCATCATCTTATGCCTACATTTATTATTTTAGTTTTCTTGGACACCCTTAAGTCTTGCTGGTAGGAATATAAATCAGTTAATTAATTCTGGAAATGAATTTAACAATATGTATCAAGAACCTTAGAAATACAGCATTTATAAATATTGAGACTTGTGTGAAAAGTATTATACAATGTATCTAATTCAAGATTATTTATAATAATTAAAATTTAAAAATTATGTTTGCTAGTAGGGAAATGGCTAGTAATATCACAGAATATCTGCTTGATGTAACCGTTTGTTTTGGATTAAATTGTTTTGCCCCCAAATTCTTATGTGAAGCCCTAACCACCAATCTGATTGTATTTAAAGAAAGGGCCTTTAGGAAGGTAATTAAGGTTAAATGAGGTCTTAAGAGTGGGACCTTAATCTGATAGAAGAGGAAGACACAGCAGACCTTGCTCTCTCTCTCTTTTTCCACGCCTGCACATAGGGAAAGGTCATATGAGGATAGTGAGAAGGCAGCCATCTGAAAACCAATGAGAGAGGCCTCACCAGAAACCAACCTTGCTGGTACCTTGATCTTAGAATTCCAGTCTTCAGAACTGTGAGAGGATAGATGTGTGCTGTTTGAACCACCCAATCTGTGGTATTTTGTAACGGCAGCTCGGGCTGACTAATATGCCATTAAAATCAGGTTTGAAGTAATATTTGATAAAAAGTAAAAAGAGGAGAGTAAAAGTAATATGCGTGTGTGTGTATCACCACAATATTGAACATAGAAAAGTAAATACACATATACTTTATACCTTGAAGACAGACTGGAAGGAACTACCTGAATAAAATGTGTTTAGTAAGAGTTCATGAAAACTGTTCCTGGGGTGCAAAATCTTGTTTTCTAAAAGCTGCATATTGATGAGTCATGAGAATTTAGCTCCATCCTGGCTGGCAGCATCTGTTCAGATCATTCAAGTTAATTTTGTGCAATCTGTGGATGCTTTGTGTAGCTCTGCCTGTGTGAAGCTAAGTTAGTTGAACTGCTGGAGGGTGGAGGGAGGGTGGGATGATAAGAGAGTAAGAGATAACACTGTAAGTAATCGTTGAGGAAACAAAAATGTTACATGACTCTAAATTTAGTCTCTTTGAAAAGAGATAATGATAGAGTCCTCTATACTTAGAATGCTTCCAGTAGTAAACCTAAGATTTGCTGCTCAGAACACACTCTATTGTTTCCAGTAATTTTAATTTAAAAATAAAAAAGAACCTCATCTGGCCTCTTTGGTCATCCTGTCTTCTGTTTAATTTTTACTGATGTTGTTGATTTAGTGTATGTTTGGAAATCTTTTTTTTTGTGTGGAAGATTGGCCCTGAGCTAACATCTGTTGCCAATCTTCCTCTTTTTGCTTGAGGAAGATGGTCTCTGAGCTAACATTCGTGCCAATCTTCGTCTACTTTGTATATTGGATGCCATCACAGTATGCTTGATGAGCGATGTGTAGGTCCCTCCACGCCCCAGATCTGAACGCGCAAACCTGGTGGCTGCCAAAGCAGTGAATGCAAACTCAACCACTAACACCACTGGGCCAGCCCTGGAAATCTTTATTTTATCTCATTATTTTAGTAATTCCGTTTTCAACTTTAAAATATGTATAATTTACTTTTTTTAAAAAAAGAGTTTATTTTCTGAAATTAATCAGAGTACCTCAGCCAATGGGGGGCATTTTGAAATGGACCTACAGCACAAAGATGGTGTTGCAATGCCAACTAATAGTGCACTATCACAACTTGTACCCCTACCTTCCAATGCTAGTTGGCTATCCATTCAAAACTAGTTTCTGACCATTATAGAAGGGTCATGACTTTAAATGAAAGAGTGAAAAAAAAAAGGCAAAGCAAGCTTACCATGCTTTTTATTTTTTTAGTTATTGTACATGTTCTCAGAATTATCTGTGCTGGATTGGTTCACAAGTTAGAAATCAAATAATTGTTTGTTTCTTTTAGTCTTGCTATTGCTCTTTTTTTGTTTTTAAACACAGAAAAGAGCTACTATTTCCTCCAGGAGCTAAAAGAGAAGGACTAGAAAGCAGAGAACCATTAAAGAGACTTTTTCTCCATACTCGGCTCTGCTTAATTTAAGAAACTCAAAGATAGGAATAGAGCAAGTTGATTTTGTAATTTAAATAATACACATGCATAAGTGTCCCTTCTAGGCTCTCATGCATGCTTGTATCTTAAAATAAGTGCCTTAATACTTTCAAGGAGCTACCTTTGCAATTATTTCAAGGCACTTCTAAAAGAGATCTGTGGCGGGGGGTGGGGTAAAAATCTAATAGGATAACTGAAAATCAAAACTGAATATATGAAGAATTCAGACATGGCCTTGGAAGATTTGCTCTTTTTGTTATGTGATATATTATTTTATATGCTTTTCAGATAGGAACCAGGTAGTATATCATATATAAGAATAAATAAAATACCTATATTATGAAAACCAATGTATACGAAAATTCAAGCTCCCAAAAAACCATGAAAATATTTTTCTAACTTAAATGCATCATATCTAATTGATGTAAATAATAGTTTAATCTAATGTTTATTGTTCAATCATAGAAAGAAGCACCAACCAATGAAAATACTAAAGGAGTGATATCACCAAGATGGCAACATAGGTCATTCCTGACTTCACCCCCATTCACAAGAGGAACAACTAACAACCATTCACGGACAATACACTACTGAGAAAATTCTAGAACATGGGGGTGAGGCTGAAGCACTCCCTAGCACCACAAAGACCAAGATACAGCACGTTAGAAGGGTAAGAGGAGCAGCCACAGGCTGACAAAATTGCCCCTTCCCCAGCTGGCACAGCACCACACCAACTGATCTCCCCTGAGCCTACAGTTACTCCACTGGGAAAAGAGAGCCCAGAGAGGACATGCAGCTCCCCTAGCATTGTGGGTCACTTCTTGAGAGCACCCAATCCAGTCTTACCTCACAGGGATTGTGGGAAAATCTGCTGGACTGAGCACCAGGAATTAAATTGTGAAGAAGGAGACAGGGGCTTGCAACAACCAGCACTTGGATTAGACCGAGTTCCTACCTGCAGTGCCGAAGTAGTAGTCCCAACCAGAAGTTTTGCTCATCTGCAGAGCCAAGACAGGGGAAGAGTCTAACCAGGGAAATTGGTGGGATGCAGGTCTGTCTGATTTGAATCCCCAAACACAGAGCATTACTGGCCCTGGAGCCTGGTCTGCCCCCAGCCAGGCAGGGGAGCTAATTCATAATCCCAACCACTACTGAGTAAAGCTCCCAGCCAGGCCAGATCAGAAAGCCTGGCCAGAATACCTGGAAGCCACATAGCCCAGCAACACTCAGGAAGAGAGTCTGACAGATAGAGCTGATCCTCCAGAGCAAAGCCAGTGGCCCTGTTCAGTCATTGAAACTAGGGAGTGTCGAGACCACAAAGCGAGGTGCCAGTCTTGAAGCCAGTTCTCATGCTTGGCCCAGGCAGGGAAACTAATTTGTAGCCCTGTCCATTGCTGAATACAACCGTTAGCTTGCCCAAACAGGGAACCAAACTAGATCACATGATAAGCTGTGTAACCCATCCAACAGCCTTGCATACAGGGGCACTTGAACAGAGAGCACAGTTTATGGCTTAACCCACGGCAAAGCAAAAAAGGTAGCCCTGTCTAGCCAGGGAATTCAGTGCACAGTTTTGCCTGATTTGTGTCCCCAAACAATGAGCTATGCAGATCCTGGGGCCGATTCTTCTATCTTTCCAGGGCAAGTGAATTAATTCATATCCCTGCCTACTGCTGAGTATAGTACCCAGTCCAAACCATCTAGAAAGTCTGTGGACACCATCCTACACCTCACTTGGTCAGGGAACCAAGCCACTAGTACTATCCAACTGTTCTCAGCCAGTGGAACTCACCACCCCTGACCTCAGAGCTCAGGCTGTGGTCTCACCCAAAAATAGATCCTGAGAGCAAGTCTATCTGCCTAAGGATGTTATAGCAGACATGGCCAGAAACCCAAATTAAGTTGACTGGTGAAGAACTGTCTCTGCCAAAGCAAACCTATAAAGTCTGGAAAAGGAGACCACTCACTCAAATGTGCAGATACCAATGTAATGAACAAGATCACAAAAAATCAGGTAAACATGGCACCACCAAAGGAAACTAATAACACCAAAGGAAACTAATAACAAAACTGACCCTAAAGAAATGGAAATCTATGAGCTGTAAAAAAATTCATAATAATCCTCTTAAAGAAGTTTAGTGAACTATAAGAACACACAAACAGACAACTAAATGAAAATAGGAAAACAATGCATAAAAAATGAGAAATTCAACAAATAAATATAAATCATAAAAAAAATCCTAGAGCTGAAAAATAAAATAACTAAACTGAAGAATTCAATATAGATCTTTAAAACCAGACTTTACCATGCAGAAGAAAAAATCAGTAACCTAGAAGACAGGATATTTGAAAGTATCCAGTCAGAGGTGCAAAAAGAAAAAAGAATGAAAAAGAATAGATACAATCAGAAGAAATAATACCTACTTTAGGGAAATTCCAAAAGAAGAAGAGAAAGAAAAAGGGACAGAAAGTATATCTAAAGCAATAATGGCTGAAAACTTCCCAAAACTGCAGAGATAAATGGAATCCAGATCAATAGGGCACAAAGACTCCAAATAGGTTGAACCCAAATAGGGCTACACTAAGACACATTATAATTAAACTGTCAAAACTCAAAGACAAAGAAAGAATTTGGAAAGCAGCAAGAGAAAAGAGAGAAGTTATATACAAGGGAGCCTGCATAAGACTTTTGGTAGATTTCTCAGCAGAAATTCTTTAAGCCAGGAGAAAATAGAATGATGTATTCAAAATATTGAAAGAAAAAAAATTGTCAAATAAGAATTTTATACCAGGCAAAGGTGTCCTTCAGAAATAAAGGAGAGATAAGGCATTGCCTGAACAAACAAAAGCTGAGGGAGTTCATCAACATTGGACCTGCCTTAAAAGAAATGCTAAAGGGAGTTATTTGAGTGGAAATAAAAGGATGCTAATTATGTCATGAAAACATAAGAAGGTAGCATAAAACTCACTAGTAAGGGTAAATATATTATTAAATAAACAAATAAGTGAATAAAAGTTAGAAAACAAACTAGTGAGAACAACCATAACTACAAAAATCTATTATCAGATACACAGTATAAGAAATAAGGACATTGTAACATCAATAACCTAAAATGTGAGGGAGAAGAGAGGTAAAAGTGTAAAGTTCTGAATGCTATCAAAGTTCAGTTGTTATTAATTTAAAATAGGATTTTATAATTTTTAGATATTTTAGGTAAGCCTCATGGTAACCACAAGGGAAAAATCTGTACTAATTACACAAAAGAACATGATAAAAATGTCAAAGCATACTGATACAAAAACACATCAAAACACAAAACAGCAGGATAAGAAGCAAGGAAAAATGGACCTACAAAACAGCCAGAAAAAAATTTTAAAAAATAACAATACTAAGTCATTACCTATCAATACTTATATTAAACATAAATGGATTAAATTCTCTAATCAAAAGACATAGGATGACTGAATAAATAAAAAATAAGATCCATCAAAATACTGCATATAAAAGACTCACTTTAATCCTAAAGAAACACATAGACTGAGAGTGAAGGGATGGGAAAAGATATTTCAAGAAAATGGTAACCAAAAAAAGCATGAGTAGCTATACTTACATCGGACAAAATAGAGTCTAAACTAAAAATGATAAAAAGACACAAATGAGGTCATTATATAATGATAAAGGGGGCAATCCATCAAGAAGATATAACAATTTTAAGTATGTAGGCATGCAACATTAGAACACCTAAATATATGCAGCAAAACTAACAGACATAAAAGGAGAAATAAACAGCAATACAGTAATAGTTGGGGACTTTAATGCCTCACTCTCAACAATGAAGAGGACATTCAGACAGACAATAAATAAGGAAACAGCAAATTCGAACAACACTATAGACCGAATAAACCTAATAGACATATATAGAATATTCTATCCAACAACAGCAGAATACACATTCTTCTTAAGCTCACATAGAACATTTTCTAGGACAGACCATATGTCAGGGCACAAAACAAGTCTTAATAAATTCAACAACTTTGAAATCATACCAAGTATCCTCTCTGACCACAATGGTGTAAAAGTAGAAATCAATAATGGGAGGAAAACTGGAAAACTCACGAATACATGGAAATTAAACAACACTTCTGAAAACCAGTGGATCAAAGAAGAAATTAAAGGGGTAATAAAAAAGTATGTTAATACAAACAAAAATGGAAACACAGCATACCAAAACTTGTGAGATGCCAAAAGCAATCCTAAGAAGACATTCATGAAAGAAATTGAAGAAAACATAAATAATTAGAAATACATTCCATACTAATGGATTGGAAGAATTAATATTGTTAAAATGGCCATGCTACCCAAAACCAGCTACAGATTCAATGCAATCTCTACAAAAATTCCAATGGCACTTTTTACAGAAGTAGAAAAAAAAATCTTTTAAAATTTATATGGAACCACAGAAGACCCTGAATAGCAAAAGTGTTCCTGAGAAAGAAGAACAGTACAGAAGGGATCACACTTCCTGATGTCGAGCGATAGTATAAAGCTATGGTGATTAAAACAGTATGGTATTGGCATAAAAAAGGACACATGGAACAGAATGAGAACCCAGAAATAAACCCATGCATATATGATCCACTAACATTTGACAAGGGAGCCAGGAACACTCTGTGGAGAAAAGACAGTCTCTTCAATAAATGATGCCGGGAAAATAGGATGTTCACACGTAAAATAATGAAACTAGACCCCTGTCTTACCCCACTCACAAAAATTAACTCGAAATGAATTAAAGACTTAAATGTAAAGGCCAGAAACCATAAAACTCCTAGAAGAAAACATAAGGAAAAAGCTCCTTGACATGGGTCTTGGCAATGACTTTTTTGGATAAGACACCTACAACACAAGAAACAACATAAAAAATAAACAAGTGGGACTTCATCAAACTAAAAATCTTCGCACAGGAAAGAAACTATCAATAAAATGAAAAAAGAGTTTACAGAATGGAAAAAAATATTTGCAAATCATATATCTGATAAGGAGTTAATATCCAAACATATAAAGAATCATACAACTCAATAGCAAAAATATAAACATTTTAATTAAGAAATGGGCAAAGGAGCTGATTAGACATTTTTTGCCAAAGAAGATATTCAAATGACCATCAGGTACATGAATAGGTGCTCAGCATTATTAATCATAAGGGAAAAGCAAATTAAAACCACAATGAGAGATCACCTCACATCTGTTAGAATGGATATTATCAAAAAGACGAGAACAAATGCCAGCGAGGATGTGGAGAAAATGGAACTCTGATGCACTGTTGTTGGGATTCTAAAGTGGAATAACCACTATGGGAAACAGTATAGAGGTTCCTCAAAAAATTTCAAATAGAGTTACCTTATGATCCAGCAATTCTACTTCTGGGAATACATGCAAAGGAATGAAAACAATATGCTGCAACGTGGAAACAACCTAAGCATGCACCATAGAATGAAGGGATAAAGAAAATGTGTTACATATATATATGACAGAATACTATTCAGCCATTAATAAGAAGGAAATCCTGCCTTTTGTGACAACATGGATGGACCTTGAGGGTATTATGCTCAGTGAAATGTCAGACAGAAAAAGAGAAACACTATATGATCTCATTTATATATGCACAAAAAACCACCCAAAACAAAAAACAAACTCATTAAAAAAGAAATCATTTTTATGTTTACCAGAGACAGGGGATTGGGAGTGGGAGAATTGGAGGAAGGTTGTCAAAAGGTACAAACTTCCAGTTATGAGATAAATACTAGGGACGTAATGTATAACATGATGACTGTAGTTAACATGGCTACATGGTGTATCAGAAAGTTAAGAGAGTAGATCCTAGGAGTTCTTATCACAATGAACAAAAACCTTTTTTTTCCTTTTTATTTGTATCTATGTGAGATGATGGATGTTAACTAAACATATTGTGGTATTCATTTCACAATATATGTTAAGTCAAATAATTATGGTGTAGACCTGAAACTCATACAGTGCTGTATGTCGATTAAATCTCAATAGAACTGAAAAAAAATGTAAAATACTAATAAGCACATACTAATCAGGTGATAAAGAAACTAAGATGGGTTTTATGTTGTATTTATATATAAATATATCACATTTATTTCAAATCTTGCATGCTTTTTTCCACACGTGTTTCATGGTAAAGGACCTGACAATAGATTGTAGAAATTGTAGAATTGATCAATTGTAGAACTGATCAAAATAGATTTATTGAGGTTAAATCCGATGTTCTCAAGTGTCTTAAAGAACTCGTCTTCATAATTGATTGATATGGGGCCTGAGATTCTGATTATAAGGAGCTGGTGAACTGGGCAGTGTCTATCTCCTCTCAGCCTTTATACAGCTGCTTTCATATCCGATAAAATTCTGCCTGGCTGAAACAACAATCTGAAAATACACGCTTACTACTGAGATGGCCATCATGAATGGGGTATTTTTGTGATTTCTCTTCTTGCTTCAGATGTGGCCAGAGCTATCATGTGTCCTATCATTCATATCACATGAATAAATGTGCCCACACTCCTAACTAAATAATGTTTTAACTGACTATATAGGCACTTTTGAGAAGAGGCTATAAAACCATTTGATTATTCTCCAAATGTTTATAAAAAATAAGGTAAACTTTATAAAAATATAGCTAGGCCAACTATTTGAAAATAAGCGTGTTATGAGCCATTCTCCTCAGAAATGTCACTGCTGGGAGGAATATATAAAGACCAGGATTCAGGTGACTGACATTATTCTCCTACCTGATCGCTAGCCTGCAAAGTACATCGGCTTCTGGCAAGTGGAAATTTGTTTCTTTTTGAAGCAGCACAAAAACTCTAGGCTTTGGGAATTTAACTGACTTTGATTTTAGGCTCTGACACTTGCGAACACCATGACTTTAGTAACTTAGTCACTTGAGTCTTAACTTCCTTATATTTTAAAAAGAAGTAGCATAAGTATACCTTCCCATAAGGTTACTTACACTTAAAAGGGAATAAATAAATTAATATATGTAAAAATCCTGGAAAAGGATAGATCCTTAATCAATGATGGTTATTTATGCTGTTCTTTAATAGATTTTTTTTATGGAAATAAAGAGAGTTTAACTTTTGGAAGCATTTTACAAAGAGAAAAAAGCTGTAGAAACATAATGGAACTTTATTTCTAGCATCAACTTCATCATCTTCATCCATATGTTGTGAAACAACACATGTATTGGAGTCTATGAAAAATATTTATGCCTTTCCTCTTTTCTCCAATTTTATTTTGGACAGTTGCAAAAACAATAAAATAGCAAAATAGCAATGTATATACTCTCTAAAACATTCACTGACGGTTAATATTTGTCTCTTTCTCTCCCTCCCTCCTTTTGTCTCTCTCCTCTGTGTACATCATTTGGGAATTAATTGTATAAATATTATTTGTAGATATGATAGTACTTTATTCCTAAATACTCTAACATTTATCACTATGAAAACAAAAAGTTTCTCCTACATAATCATAATACAATGATCACACACAAGAATTTAACATTAATACTATAGAATTATTTGATGCACAGTCCATATTTCCTAATTATCCCAATGTCTTTTGCCAATGTTTATTTTCCAAGATTCATTTAATTTTTATATCTTATAAAATTATTTTAAATGGACTTTTAAAAACATTTGTAACTGTTGATACTTTTTAGATAAAATTTATAAGAGATTAGGGACAGTAGATGTTTTTCAGTTACTAATCCTGATTTCTAGAGCAAACCATGGTATTTCAGAATTTTTTTTAAAATATAAATTTAATTAAAAACCAAGATAAATTTTCAGACATGGTATACAATACGAAAAGATATTTATAAAATGGAAATTACTGCCAAAATATAAGCATCCATGGCAAATTATGATGTACCATAAGATATAAGGCACAGTAATTGCAATGGACAGAAAGTGTCTCCCCCAAATTTTTGTGTTGAAATCCTAACCCCCAACATGATGGTATCAGGAGGTGGGGCCTTTGGGAGGTGATTAGGTCACGAGGGTGGAGACCTCATGAATGGGATTAGTTCCTTATGAAAGAGACGCCAGAGAGCTCCCTCATCCCTTCTGCCATGTGAGGACATAGTGAAAAGATGACCATTTATGAGCCAGGAAGTGGACTTCACCAGACATGAAATCTGCTGGCACCTTGACCTTGGACTTCCCAGCCTCCAGAACTGTGAGAAATCAGTTTTTGTTGTTTAAAAGCCACCCAATCTATGGTATTTTGTTACGGGAACCCGAACAGATTAAGGCAGAAATAAAGATATGGAACCCAACACATACAATGAACCATTATTTAAAATAAAGGTTGGCTTATACAATAACCCCAATTATTGTCCTTATTTACTATTTTGTTTTGAAATTCCTGGAATAATTACAAACTGAGTACAAACTATTTATCGAATTCAACACTACTTAGTTACTTAGACCAAGAGAATGCTTAAACTCTAATTATTAGATATAAACTATAGAAAGCCAAATCTTTTTTCATATATACAGAAGCAAAAATCTAATCTAAATTAGTATACTTATTCATTTAATTTAGCACATCTTTTAAAAACAGGCACATATGATATGCTGTTTATAAAATGTCCCTAATCTTCTAACAGCTCTTGTTTTTTAAAATCTTTCTTCTAGAGTAAGCCTGAGATGGTTGGAAAAATTCAGATAGTCTATTCCCTACAGAGATGTATCCAACTGCGTGCAGAACAGGTCACCCAAAGCCAAGAGCAAAGAAATGTCACTGTTGATTACTGCCCTGTGAGTATCCCGTGATAGTAGAAAATGAATTAAAGTACTAATCTCACTCTAAATTCTATGTACAGGCTGTAGGGCCCACTCTATTGATTTCTAGTTTACATTCCATCATTTTTCTTTTATTTATTTATTTATTTTTCCCCCAAAGTCCCAGTAGATAGTTGTATGTCATAGTTGCACAACCTTCTAGTTGCTGTATGTGGGACACGGCCTCAGCATGGCCGGAGAAGCGGTGCGCCGGTGCGCGCCCAGGATCTGAACCCGGGCCACCAGCAGCGGAGCGTACACACTTAACCGCTAAGCCACGGGGCCGGCCCCATCATTTTTCTATCTTGTGGATTTCTTTTCACTCACATTTGATTACTTTATATTTTTCCATAATTTATTAAAACAAATAATTCTATGAGTTGTCAGCTTAATATTTGATATTTTGGTATAGCGTAGAGAAGTTTCAACCTGAGAGTCTTATGTAAATGTAAAAATCAAAACAAACAACAAAAAAAACCTCTTACACTTTGCTTCTACTGAAGTAGCTTTTTTTCAAAAATTTGCACACTGCTTTAACCAGCAGAAGAGGTTCAGATTTCTTTTAATTTCACTGAAGATTTTATTGGCTATCAAATTACAACTATACTCTGATTTAATGTACTTTGCTTTCAAATCTTTTTGCCCGAATTTATGCTGCCATTTTTGCTTAACTCTAATTTATCAATCTCCTACTGATATAACCCATATTAATTTGTGAGATTTCTGCTCTTTTTATTCTTTTTTCTTTGGTTATTTTTGAGATTTCTTACACTTCCAACTTTTGCTGTCAGAGGTTTGTAATAACATCACAAAAAAACTAAATACTGTTAAAGTAAATTTTTTAGTTTCCTGTCATCCTTATTTTATGATTTTGATTTTGATGCTTCTTTCTCCATCGTTTATTATAACTAGCTACATATGGTGGATTTTTGTACGCAAGCTTGTTTTGTCCATTCTTCTAATTTGTCCTAATTTAAATTCAGTTAATGATTACTTTTATGGTTTCAAATCATCTCTGAATATTTTGAACTGTCAACTCAAGAAATACATTACCTTTTGAATAACTATTTCTAAATCTTTGGTAATATGGTTGAAAATTTTAGAGCATAGATGTTATTTTTTCTAACATTGTTAGCTTATTATTATTTTATACATCTGTATTCCATTTTAACTCATTCATGAAAAATTGTTTAGGTTAATTCCTCTTAATCATCCATTTAAACAGTGTTCATTTTCTATTGACAGAAATCTAACTCAAATTAGCTTAAGAGAAAAAACATTACATCGCCTCATAGAATAGCTCTTGCAACAGAACTACAGGAGTGGTAGAAAATTTAACTAAGCATCAACAACCAAAAACAAACAAAAAATGCTGCTAGGATTATTGTCTTGGGTCCTATCTGCATTTTTTTTTTTTTGTTTTTCTTTCACAAAAACTTTCTCTACATAGTGAGAAACATAGACATTGATAATGCCTGAATTTTAAAATATATGGCTTCTGCCACTATAGACTTAATTTGTTTTTGTCATGATTTCTAAAATCCCAAGGAAAGGACTAATTGGCCCAGCTTTGACCAATTCACTAGGCTTAGAAGAGGTAATAATTTTTGAGCATCATTTCCATGTCCTTCACTAAAATAAGTGCTATGATAACTAGGAGTTCTGAAATTATAGGGAAAAAGGGGTAAACAATTATAGCAATCTGATTATTCTGTAATAGAGATATTATAAGGTATTTTTAGGCTTTTACCTCAGCCTGGGATATGTAGTAAGCATTAACTGAAATTGTTATTTTATATGCATTACATGAAGTTCATATATAAATCCTGCATCACAGATATTAAACCAATTGAAATGTTTTTATGTGCATTTAATAATTTAATTTTTCCCTAATTCCTTTCTTTTTCCTATATACCTGTTGGCCATTTGTGTCTCTTCTTTTGAGAAATATCTTTTCAGGTTCTTTACCCATTTTTCAATTCTGTTCTATCTTTATTTTTTTATGATTGAGTTGCATGAGTTCCTTATATATTTTAGATATTTACCCCTTATCAGATACAGAGTTTGCAAATATTTCTCCCATTATGTAGGTTGCCTTTTCATTTTGTTGATTATTTCCTTTGCTGTGGACAGCTTTTTAGTCTGATGCGACCCCACTTGTCTATTTTTGCTTTCATTGCCTGTGCTTTTGGTGTCATATCCAAAATTCATTTCCCAGAGCAATGTCAAAAACTTTTTGCCTATGTTTTCTTCTAGTAGTTCTAGAGTTTCAGGTCTTATGTTTAAGTTTTTACTCCATTTTGAGTTGATTCTTGTATACAGTGTGAGACAAGGGTCCAATTTTATTCTTCTACATGTGGATAGCCAGTTTTCCCAACACCATTTATTGAAGAGACTATCCTTTCTCTGTTGTGTGTTCTTGGCTCCCTTGTTCAAGATCAGTCGACCTTAGATGCGTGCATTCATTACCGGGCTCTGTACTCTATTCCATTGGTCTATGTGTCAGTCTTTATGTCAGTACCATACATTTTGATTACTATAGCTTTATGATATAGTTTGAACCCAGGAAGAGCTTGATTATTCATGCTCAATATTGCTTTGGATATCTGGGGTCTTTTATGATTCCATGTAAATTTTAGGATTGTTTTGTTTATTTCTGTAAAGAATAATGCTGAGTTTTTGGTAGAGAGTGCATTGAATCTGTAGATCGTTTGGGGTAGTATGGACATTTTAACAATATTAATTCTTCCAATCCATGAATACAGATGTCTTTCCATTCATCTGTGCCTTCTTTAATTTCCCTTATCAATGTTTTATTTTTCAGTGTTACTGAAAAATACAGGTTTTTTACCTCTTTGATTAAGTTCATTCCCAAATATTTTATTCTATTTCTTGCTATTATGAATGGAATTGTTTTCTTAATTTCCATTTCAGATAGACTGTTGTTTATGTATAGAAGCAACTGTTTTTGTATCCTTTACATTAACTTATGTATCAATCTTCATTGATTTTGTATCCTGAACTTTACTGAATTTTTTGTTGTTGTTGCATTTTTAGGGTTTTCTGTGTAGGTGATCATATCATCTCCAAACAGAGATACATTTACTTCTTCCTTTCAGATTTGGATGCCCTTTATTTATTTATTTTTTCTTGCCTAATTGCTCTGACTAGGACTCCAATACTATTTTGAAAAGAAGTGGTGAGAGTGGGCAGACTTGCCTTGTACTGGATCTTAGAAAGAAAGCTTTCAGTTTTTTCCCCTTAATTTTGACGTTAGTGGTGAGCTTTCCATATATGGACTTCATTGTATTGAGGTAAGTTCCTTTCATACTTATTTTGTTCAGGGTTTTAGTCATGAATGGATATTGAATGTGGTCAATGCTTTTTATGCATCATCTGAGATGATAACGTAGTATTTTTCTTTCATTTTGTTAATGTGTTATACTACATTGATTAATTTGTATATGTCCAAACATCCTTGCATCCCAAGAATACATCCCACTTGGTCATAGGGTATGATCATTTTAATGTGCTGTGGAATTTGGTTTGCTAGTATCTTATGGAGAATTTTTCTGTCTATGCTCATCAGGGATTTCAACCTGTACTTTTTTTTTTTTACTTGTAGTGTCTTTGTCTGGTTTTGGTATTAGGAAGATGCTGGCCTCATAAAATGAGTTTAAAAGTGTTTCCTCTTCTATTTTATGGAAGAGTTTAGAAGAATTGGTAATAAGTCTTCTTTGAATATTTGTTAGAATTCACCTGTGAAGCAATCTCATCCTGGGCCTTTCTTTTTTGGAGAGTTTTTGATTCTTGATTCAATCTCCTAATTTGTTATTGGTCTTTCAGGTTATCTATTTCTTTTTGATACAGTTTTGATAGGAAGTATGGTTCTAGAAATTTATCCATTTCTTCCAGGTTATCCAGTTGGCATGTAAATGTTCATAATAGACCCTTATGATACTTTCTAGTTCTTAGGCATTCATTGTAATGTGTCCTCTTTCATTTCTGATTTCATTTCTTTGATTCTTATTTCTTTTTTCCTTGGTTAGTCTAGCTAAGTGTTTGTTGATTTTGCTAATCTTTTCAATAAACCAAGTCTTAGTTTTGTTGATTTTTTCTGTTTATTGATTTTCTATTTGCTTTATTTCTGCTCCTTCCTTCTGCTAACTTTGGGTTTTGTTTGTTCTTATTCTAGTTCCTTGAGGTATTAAGTTAGATTATTTGAGACCTTGTTTCTTTTTAAAGAAAGGTGTTTATCACTATAAATTTCCCTCTTAGTACTGCTTTTGCTGTATCTCATTAGTTTTGGTATGTTGTTTTTTCATTTTTATTCCTTTCACTATACTTTTTAAATTCCTCAACATGGAATTCCTTCCTGTTGAAAGAGTGTGTTGTTTAGTTTCCGCATATTTGTGAATTTTCCCAATTTTCTTGCCATTATCGTTTTCTAGTTTCATTCAATTGTGGTTGGAAATGATACTTGAAATGATTTCAATCTTCATAAATTTTTCAAGACGTGTTTTGTGACCTAACTTGTGATTTATCCTGGAGAATGCTCCATGCGCACTTGAGAAGAATGTGCATTCTTTGGCTGTTGTGTAGAAGGTTCTGTGTGTGTCTGTTGACTCTATCTGTTCTCTAGTGTTGCTTAAATCAGTCATTTATTTATTTTCTGTCTAGATTTACTATTCAGAATTGTAAGTGGGGTATTGAATTAAATTTCTGCCTTCAGATATGTTAATATTTGCTTTAAATTGCTAGGTGCTCTGAAGTTGGGTGTATATATATTATAATTGTTATATCTTCCTGTTGAATTGACTCTTTTGTCATTATATAGTGATCTTCTTTGTCTGGACAGACAATTTTAGACTTAAAGTCTATTTTCTCTGATATAAAAATAGCCACTCCTGCTTTCTTTTGTTTACCATTCGCATGAAATACCTTATTTCATCCCTTCACTTTCAGCCTTTGTGTGCCTTTAAATCTAAAGTAAATCTCTTGTGGACTGAATGATATTTCATCTGTTTTTTTTATTTTTTATCCCTTCAGCCCCTCTATGCCTTTTGATTGATGAATTTAATCCATTTATATTTAAAATAATTATAGATTAATGAGGGATTACCATTGCAATTTTGTTAATTATTTTCTATCTGTTTTGCAAATGTTTTGTCCCTCTCTTCCTCTCTTGCTATCTTCCATTGTTATTTTTTTTTCAGTTTTATTGAGATATAATTGACATAAAACACCGAATAAGTTTAAGGTGTACGGCATAATGACTTGATTACCTATATTGTGAAATGATTACCACACTAAGTTTAGTTAAGACTCATCACTTCATATAGATACAAAAAAAATTTTTTTTCCTTCTGATGAGAACTTTTAGGATTTACTCTCTTAACACATTTCAAATATACTATACAGCAGTGTTAACTATCGTCATCATCTTGTACATTACATCCCCAGTACTTATTTATCGTAAATCTGGAAGTTTGTACCTTTTGACCACCTTCACCCAATTCCCCTCCGCTCTAACCCCCATGTCTGCTAACCACAAATCTTACCTCTTTTTCTACGAGTTTAGTGGATTTAGATTCCACATATAAGTAAGATCATACAGTATTTTGTGTTTCTCTGTCCGCTTATTTCACTTAGTATAATGTCCTCAAAGTCCACCCATGTTGTTGCATTTGTGGGATTTCCTCCTTTTTTATGGCTGAATAGTATTCCCCCATTGTATGTATAGACCACATCTTCTTTATCCTTTTATCTGTCAGTGAAGACTTAGGTTATTTCCATGTTTTGGCTATTGTAAATAATGCTGTAATAAATAAGGGGGTGCAGATATTTTTTTGACATAGTGACTTCATTTCCTTCAGATATATTTCCAGAAGTGAAATTGCTGGATTATATGGTAGTTCTATTTTTTATTTTTGAGGAACCTCCATACTGTTTTCCATGGTGGCTGAACTACTTTACATTCCCACCAGTGGTACACAGGGTTCCCTTTTCTCCACATCCTTGCTGGAATTTGTTATTTCTTGTCTTTTTGATGATGGCCATTCTAACAAGTCTGAGGTGATATCTCATTGTGGTTTTGATTTACAATTCCCTGATGATTAGTGGTGTTGAGCACCTTTTCATTTATCTGTTGGTCATTTGAATATCTTCTTTGAAAAAATGTCTAACAAGGTCCTTTGCCTATTTTTTAAGTTAAATTATTTGTTTTTTGCTATTGAGTTGTATGAGTTCTTTACATATTTAGTATATTAACCCACTAATAGATAAATGATTTGCAAATATTTTCTCCCATTCTGTAGATTGCCTATTCATTTTGTTGATCATTGCTTTTGCTGTGCAGAAGCTTTATAGTTTGATGTAGTCCCACTTATTTATTTTTTATTTTGTTTCTTGTGCTTTAGGCACCATATCCAAAAAAACATTGCCAAGACCCACATCAAGGAGTTGTTCCTTATGTTTTCTTCTAGGAGTTTATGGTTTCTGGTCTTACATTTAAGTCTTTAATCCATTTCAAGTTAATTTTTGTGAGTGGTATAAGATAGGGGTCTAGTTTCATTCTTTTACATGTGAATAATTTTCCCAGCACCATTCAGTGAAGAGATTTTCTTTTCTCCATTCTTGGCTTCTTTGTCAAATATTAGTTGACTGTACATGCATGAGTTTATTTCTGGGATCTCAATCTGTTCCATTGGTCTGTGTGTCTGTTTTTATGCCAGTACCATACTGTTTTGCTTACTTTATAGCTTTATAATATAGTTTGAAAAATTCCTTTGTTATTTGACAATATTTTGTACTGATTTGCTTTGACTCTTTTCTCTTTATCTTTTGTGTATCTATCAGCAGCTTTTTCTTTGTGATTAGCTTGAGGCTTACATAAAACATCTTGTAGTTATAACCATCTCTTTTAAGTTGACAACAATTTAACTTCAATTGCATAAAAACTTTGCACATTTACTCTCCTCATACACACTTTTTGTTCTTGCAGTCAGAGTTTATTTTCTTTTATATTGTGTATCCATTAACAATTTTTATCTTTTAACTTTTCTTAAAAGTTAGGCTTAAAAGTAATTTATATACCACCATTACAGTATTACATTAAACTCTATTTGTCTATATATTTACCTTTAGCAATGAGGTTTATGCTTTCACATTGCTGTTTAGTGTGTTTTCACTTTAAATTGAATAAGTCCCTTAAGCATTTTGTGTATAGCATGTCTATTGGTGACTAACTGTATTCAGTAGATTTTTGCCTGAGAAAGACTTTATCTCTCCTCTTTTTTTTTTTTTTTTGGTGAGGAAGATTCACCTTGAGCTAACATCTGTTGCCAATCTTCCTCTTTTTGCTTGAGGAAGATTTTTCCTGAGCTAATATCCATGCCCATCTTCCTCTACTTTATATGGGATGCCACCACAGCATGGCTTGACAAGCAATGTGTAGGTCCATGCCTGGGATCCAAACCCTCAATGCCTGGGCTACAGAAGCAGACCACATGATTAACCACTACACCACCAGGCCAGCCCCCTCTCCTTCATTTTTAGAGGATAATTTTGCCATGTAAATCATTCTTGATTGTCATTTTTTTTTTCAGCACTTGAGTGTATCATCCCACTCTTTCCTAGGCTGTAAAGTTGCTACTGAGTAATCTCCTGATAGTCCTATGGGAGTTCCCTTATGTGTGGAGTTGCTTTTCTCTTGCTGCTTTCAAAATTCCCTCTTGTCGTTGAGTTTTCACAATTTAATAGTAATGTGTCTCAGTGTAGTCTTCTTTGGGTTGCTCCTATTTGGGAACTTTTAAGCTTCATGAATCTAGATGTCCATTTCCCACTCAAGATCTGGAAAGTTTTCAATGGGGCTCTGGCTGGCTCTGGGGGGGTATAGTGGTGTAGGCTCCAGGCAGCTCATCAGCTGAGGTCAGAGTCAGCCAGGACTGTGGGTGTCCTCAGCAGCCAAGTCTATGAGCCTCCATGGCAGTAGCAAGGGCTGCTGTTGTCCTCAGTGGCAACGGCTACAGGAGTCCCTCTACTCTCCTTTTCTTTTCCCCTACAGGGGAGGAAGTGGCGGCCTAGGAGATCCATCTTGACATGGAGATCCAGGGTGTGGGCACTACCTAGAGGTAGTGCTGGCGTCCAGAGTGCAAAGGCAGGTGGATTGGCAGTGGTGCTAGTGTCTGGGGAACATGTGTGCACACGGTAGTGACAGCTCTGGGGCACAGGTGCACATGAGGTGGTGGTGACACCATTGTCTGGAGCTGGACATGCATGGAGGGGACCACAGAGCTAGAGTTTGGGGCATGGGCAATTGCAAAGCAGTGGTAATGTCAAGGACCAGGGCATAGGTGCCTGTGTTGCAGTGGGACACTGGGTCTGTTGGGAAGTGGTCACAGAGCCAGGATCCAGAGTGTGGGTATGTGAGGAGTGGCCACAGACCTGGAGTCTGGGATGCTGGCACACACAGAGCAGCAATGACACTGGAGACCATGATGTGGGCAGCTGCAGAACAGCTGCAGAGACAGGGTCTGGGGGCATTTGTGCATGGAGAGACAGCAGCACTCTGGTCTGGGGCATGGGCACATGTGGAGAATCATGGATCTGCATTTGGAGCATGTAGATGGTGGTGCCAGGATGGGGTGGGAGCAGAAAGCAGCAGTTCCTTCTCTGGGGGTGTACAGTGGCATAGATTCCAGGCAGCTCTGTTAGCTGTGGTCTATATTGGTAAACACCATGGAGGTCCTTGGTGTCAAAAGTGGCAAGTCTCTACCAGTAGTATAGGCTGCTGGGAACTCCTATTTTCTTTTCTCCTGTAGGGGGATGTCACAGCTGAGGAGATCCCTCTTGGAGCCAAGCTATGCTGGAAGGGGGCATGGAGTGACGCAAGTAAAATTGTTCCTACTCTTTTCTATTCAGTTTTTGTGCTCCAACGGGTGCTGCAACTTTTCTTCTTTGTACTCCAGAGCTCTCTCAGAGCTATTTTGATCATTAGGTAGTTGTTCAATCATTGTTTGTGGTGGGGGGATGAGTATTAGGATCTCCTAGGACATCACCTTGATGTTGTTAGTTTGCCTAATTCCTTTGATTCAGAAATATAACTAATATATTTTAAACAGCCATATAATTTTTAATTTTGAGTATCAGCAAAAGATATATTATTATATAATAATAAATGGATTAGGTATAAATGAATAAATGAGAAATAAGTGATGAATAAGGAATTATATTATAAAAAAACAACGTTTGCAAGCTTAAATACGTATCTGAGCCTTGAGGTCCCTAGATGTTTGTGAGCCTAGGTGTAATCATAAACCATGAGAATAATTACCAAATCCAAAGGGTGATGTTGGACTAATTTATCTCTAAACCTACTTGCCACTGTCTGCATACTCGTGAGTTTTAGTCCTCTGCGGCCACTGCTCCCTTGACTCATCAAGGATACAGTTCAATAAATGTTTTGCTTAAAATATCTTTGTTCCTCAATATGTACCTTAAGATAATCACTCTCATGTCTGTATTATGGGTAAGTAAGATTGTACAGGTCATTGAACTTCAACATTTACAGCATCCAGCGTTTCATGGAGTTTGCCATGAATGACTGTCACAATAACAGAGGTGGCCATATAGTAAAATAAAAGAGAGTGGTAAGAGGCAGACTTCAGGATTCACAATTTCACTTATTACTGAACTTGTTTGATATTTAAGAGAAGATTTTTATTAATGTTAGAAAAATATTGTATAAATTTGGCAAATTAAATAGAAAAACATGATATTTACTGATCTTGTGCAAAATTATCTGACTCGTGTCTTTAAATAGACTACCTTGTATAAAAATGGATGATTTACATGGTTTCCCATCTTATTAATTAACTCCCTTTCAAAATCTATTCTTTATCTATAAGAGTATATTTTACATAACTGTAATAATAGTATAGGCACAATTTTTATATGTCAAACGTATTCAACTGGATTGCTACATAAACTTCATAATGATAATATTCAGAAAGTATATTATGACATTGATTTGACTAACCATAATTTTATACTCACTCTCATAATATTTTATTTAGATGGTATAAGTACCTGAAGCATTATTTAAAATGTGATATTAAAAGAATATTTAATAATCACTGAACTGATAGTATTTTCCACGTTTATAACCGTAATAATTATTTTTACTACATTCGAATTTAAACAACTTTTCTTCATATAGGCAAAATCAGTCTTAATATTTTATCCATGGATAATTTTGAATGGCTGCTTATTTCAATCTTCATTATCAACTGTCATTCTTGCTTCACTCTCATACACATAAAAATAACTTACTTTTATAGTTTCAATCATGTTGAACCAAAAATTTTGATTTTCTTCGCATTTCTAGTCATGTGAAACATTAATGTCAATAAAATCTAAATAAACGTGGGTTCTATTTTCAGTGATGCAAAACTCAAAAGAAAGCCAGCTATATTTTGTAACCTCTCAATAAAGTTATAAGGGGAAAGGTGTTCTTGATTTAAAAAGTCAGTTTTAGTAAAAGTAGAGTTTTGATAGGAAACCCATGTATACCCATCCAACATATACAAATACATCTATCCCTTGGCTCATTATGCCCTCAGCATCCTAACATATGGCCCAACCACTGCTCTTTTGGTGCAATAAGGAAAAGAGTGGCAGGGAGATATACACTTACGGGTGGGTAGCAATTCAAAATTTTACTTTTCAAAAATCATATTGCTCAACTACCGATTTCAGTTTTTAACTTTCAAAAGTCAACAGAAGTTTAAAGGATTATTTAAATATATAATCTCCTAATAAAAAGAGAACAATAGCCTTAAAAGGTTTTATTCGAATTAGAAGGCAGATCATTTTGGATGGAGTATTTGGATCTTTTCTCTGTACTGTGTCAGATTCTTCCCCTACACCCCTGAAAATTATCTTTTAGATCCCTGAGAGAACATGCCAAAGCAGGCTCTTGCCATTTCTAAATCATATACAAGCTGGTGGGCTGCTTAAATACTATATTTGTTCTTAACACTTGTAGATGAGAGGGGTGAGCCCACGTTGAATTATTAAAGTTCAAAATCATTTATAAAATGTCATCACCCAGAGCATTTACTTGTTCATAATACTGAAAAGCCATTAACATTCACAGCTCAAACATCAAAGGATAAATTCTCTTTACTCCCACTAGAAAAGAGAGCTGCTAGAGATCCCCATTCCTCCAAAGACATTTCATGGATCTGTGACTGTCAGAGACACTTTGCACATTCAAATCCTCTTAAAATCTTAGTCACACTTTCCCTTTAAGATGCAACATTTGTGTTTTGTGCTGTAATGACACCTCAATCTCCTTAAGCATTAATTTTTAATAAATAGTAATGGGTGGATTATGATTTTTTTCATCAAATATACAGAATTCTAGTTGTTTTACAATTATGCTTGGTGTAATCGTTTCTTAGTAAAATTACAATTGCTATTAAAATATCTTTTTTTTCTGATAGCACCATTGAAGAGAAATGAGTAAGAACTAATTTTGTAGGTACCATCTCAAAAAACAGGTTAAGACACGGCTTAAAACAGGCATATGTAGATTTCCTGGAGAGAAGATAAAAGTTGCTAAGTAGAGACCTACGTAGAATGAAAAGCTGCAGATCCTAACTGTCTTGGTTGGCGTCTAATTATGCTCAAGCCTCAGGGGAAGATCAGCTTCAGGCCAGAGTGTGAACAGGATGCTTTTTTCCCAATCACGGACATCCAGAGTCTCATTTCCTGCTTTTTTCTTCCTTCTTTCTTTCCCCTTTATATCCTAGCTTTCCATAGAACAGACCCCTTCTACTAAATGTCTTCCAAATATGCCCTCTTCTATACCTGCATCTGTAGGGCAATTCGTCTCCCACCATCTCTCAGGGACCCACTCTCTCTAAAATAAGATCAAATCAATTTAGTGACCTAAACTGTCTCTATGATTAAGTGTTCTTGCCTTCTATGTTCTTTGAGGGTAGAGCTGGGGTGGAGGAATGAGGCACTACCATTTCTAGGCCTGAATTTTTATCCACTCCAAATACCGGAGAGACAATTACTTATATTATCAATGCAGGATTTGGCATTTCTAGCCACGATACATCTTTACTAAATATATACGCAGAAACTGACATTTCAGTCCTAATTAAGGTAAAGGATAAAAGAGAAATATTATCAATCAAGCAATATTTATTTACTACATAGATACCGTTTCAAGTCTGATTCTTATTGTTATCCTACTGGAAAGAAAAACAGTCGATGCACAATGAAGTAGAAAGACCTTGAAAAAAACAATTTCTATCACAAATTACCTTACTAATATTAAGTAAAATATAATATTTATTTTTAAATGTCAGGAAAAGAGTTTGTTTATGGTTATATGCATAGGGATGTATTGTGATTTTCATTCCAAAATTATAATTTATCTCACTACAGACTGAATAAGAAAAATGTTGTAAAAATGATTTCATCAAATAAGACATTTAATATACTATTTGAAAAGTAGTCAGATATACGCTTTTATATGTATTTTGCCACTGGAAATTATATTTCGTAAACACTTATAAAAGTATAGAGAATAGAATATTTTCCCCAAAATTTGAAAAAATATATTCTGAAAAGAAGATGCTTCAGAAGAGTTATTTCAATCCAGGACATGCCACCCCTGCCAAGGAAAGATTCATGTTAAGCCAAATCCATTTTGTTTCCCTGTGAATGCATATAAAGTTATTCTTCGAAACATCTAGGAGAGCAGTGAGAGTTCTATTGACATTGAGGATGCAATGGAAAAAACAGTTGAAAGAAAAATCAAGACAAAATATAGTTAACATTTAACTCGCATTTTTGCAAATTAAATGCATACTTTTAGAGTATTCATATTTACACAGTGTTGACTCTGCAGGAATCTTCACAAGTACCTAAGAGTGAAAAAACTCTCAAATGAGAAGAACTGATAGACTAGCTAGTAGGTACAATGACAACAACAGCAAGGCATTTGTTAGACCCCAAAGTGTATATTAAAAAAATTAAATCCCATATAGTGAAGCTAGACCAGCAATAGTACTATATTTCTTAGAATTATATTTCTTAGAATTATATTTCTCAATTAAAATTTTCAGTTCATTTTTTTCTATGAATTACTATTTTCTTTGAGTAGAATTTGTCTTTATTGAGGCATGACTGTATAGGCCTGATACCAAAGCAAGTTATAATTTTATCAACATTCATGCCTAGGAATTAAAATTTATTAAGAAAAAGCATAAATTTGACTGATCATACACCAATGGCATAAAAAAATAACAGTAATGTGATTTACAAATCTAATTAACAAGCATTACAAACCAGCATATATTTTCCTCATTAACTGCAAAATTTTCCTCATAAGAAGGAAAGTTGAAGCTACTGCAGAATACAGTTCTATAAAGGGAATTTGAGACAGCAAACTGAAGTTGCACTAGATATAGCGTGCTGCAAGATTAGTTCTAGGGTTTTGACATATGATATAAATTTGTCTCATATTGAGACTGTGGGGACTCGGTATTGCTTGCTGCATGCTATTGTAAGAAGCTTTTAGGACTATTTCTGCCTTCTGAAATTTGTTCTCACCTTCCCACTGAGTTTGAGAGAAATAGCTGGAGTGATCCTGATTGAAGGCAGAGCGCCCCATGTTTGCCAGGTTCGTTTTGAAGTTTTAAAGTTTTCTGTGATGAAGTGAGATGGTTCCTGGTATTTGTCAATTACACTTTGAAAAGCTTTTGGTTCTGACCCGTAGGTTGTAAATTTACTATTGATGGACCAGAAGAGGAATGTTTTAAAACTTGGAAGTGTTTAAAGATTTAGTTGGGGCTGAAAGGAGCCTTAAAACTCTCACATTGCCAGCAAAAGGGGTCAAAGAGACTATAGCAGCAGGTACATGGATTGAAAAGATTATTTCTCCAGTAGAGTAATTACCGAACCCTGTTGCCTCCTGTTCCGTGAAGCATTTCGCAGCTCCCTATGTCAGAGTGAACCGGCTCCTCCGCTCTGCGTCAGTGGCACTTTGGGCTTTCTCATATGCCTCTCTTACTTGTTTTCTACTTAGTTGCACACACTTTTGTTTCCTTCAACAGATTACGAGTTTCTTGAGTGTGGATAACTTTTTATTCATCTCTGTAACTCCTGCATCTAGATCAATGCCTAATACTTAATAGGTACTCAAAGAACATTATTGACTTAAAATGAATTTCAGAAGGCACTGTGAGAAGGATAAAGAAAATAACAGAAGGAGCTGAAGAAGTTAAAAACTAGAACGTCACACACCATGAAAGAGAGTTACATAATGTCAAATGTGAGAGAATCAGTATCCCCACAGAAGTAGAGACAATAGAATAGTTTTCTAAAATTATAAAATATGCATGTTTGCAGTTTTTAAAGTGATTAGTGAAGTAATAGAAACCACAGTAGAGATGCTTTTCAAAAAAGAGCCAGGAAAAAATTAAGCACTAATGGATATGATAAACAGCAAATTAAACACAGAGAAAAGAGAAGAATCAGAATCTCATCTTCAGGTAATGATGGCCTAGCAAATTTACATAAAGTCTGCTATTGAGAATAACTAGGAAAAAACAATACATATATTTGTTAAACTCTGCTTGCAGGTATTTGCACAGGCAAGGTCAAGGGGACGGCCGAATGAGAAAAGCTTTGCCTTGAATTTGAGGAATGCTTTTCCCTTGAACTGTCTGATGACTCCAGCTGAGGGTCAGCTGAGAGTATGAGAAAATTAGCAAAGTTTTACAGCCTTTTGCTTTAGTGGGTTAGCAGATGGAGTAAGCCAAAAAGCAGAAAAGGAGGCAGATTGGTCCTGGTAAAAACCATTGGTTTTAGGTTGGCAGTTTAAGATGAAGAAAAATGTGAATTGGAAATAGATCCCTGCCATTTCAGGAACTCAAGTCCATTTTTAAGTTATCACAGACACTGAAACTGGATGCAGATGATCTGGAATCACTACTCTTCCAGTCTTGCTCTTGCCCAGCTAAGAGCAAGAGTATATTTTCTCTGGAGAAAGTAGACGTTACTTTAGTCATCAATTAACACATGAAAGGATTCATAAAAAACTCTAGAAAACAATAAAAATAATCGTGTCTCAAGGACACAAGAAAGTTAGCTACAAACTCCAAAAAATGAGTAACTATTATAAATATCAATCATCTAAATGTTCCATTTATAAGAACAAAGACTCAGACAAGGTTAAATTTCAACGATACAGCTTATAAGAACTATATCTTAAGTATAAGGATACAATAAACTTAAAAGGACAGGAAAAAAATTTACTATGCAAACAACTAATCAAGCAAAGCTAATAGCTTTATTAACATCAATTAAAGTCAGCTTTGAGGCAAAAAGTATTACTAAAGAAAAACGAAACTAGATAATAAAATGTTAAATTTATCAAAACGATAAAAATTCTAAATTTGTGTCTAAGTAATAACATAGCCTCAAAATATATAAAGCAGAAATTGACAAAAACAAATAGAAAAATAGATGAATATACAATCATCGGGGGATATTTTAACACACCTGTCTTAAAAACTAATAGAAGAGCAAACAAATTAGTATTAGGAATATTGAAGATTTGAATAAGGTGATTAAAAATCTGAGCACAATTGATATTGCATGCCTAAACTGCAAAATACACATTCATGTCAAGATCACACTCAACATTTAAAACATTTTAGGTTTGTCAGGGTATAAATCCAGATGTAACAAATGTCAGGAGACTGAATTTATACAGGATGTGCTCTCTGTCATCAATGGAAAAAAGCTAGAAATCAGTAACAAAAAGGTAACTGGAACATGCCCCTGGGTTTAGAAATAAACTTCTAAATCTATATGTTAAAGAAAAATATCACAGAGGAAATTAGAAAATATTTGAACAGAATGACATTGGAAATACTATTATCAATTATCATTGCATAGCTACAGTAATTATACTAGGTGGTGTTATAAGAATAGACAAAATAGAATAGATAATCCACAAAACAGCGCAGGTATACATTGGCACTTGGATTGTGACAAAAGTGCCATTTCAAAGTGGTGGGGAAAGGGCCATCTTTTCAATAACTGGTACTAGATAAATTGGACATCCATATGGAACTAATGAAACTTCCCCCCACCTCATGCCTGCACACAATGGATAGTTCGAAGTAGAATTTAGATCTAAGTATAAATGAAAAAACTAAGACTTCTTGAAAATAATATAGGATGATATTTTTAAATACTTGGTGTAGGGCCGGCCCTGTGGCTTGGTGGTTAAGTGCGCGCGCTGCAATGCTGGTGGCCCGGGTTCGGATCCCGGGTGCGCATTGAGGCACCACTTCTCCGTCCATCCTGAGGCCGAGTCCCACATACAGCAACTAGAAGGATGTGCAGCTGTGACATACAACTATCTACTGGGGCTTTGGGGGGAAAAAATAAAATAAATAAAATCTTTAAAAATAAATAAATAAATAAATACTTGGTGTAGGGAAAGATTTTTTAAAACATAGAAATCATTAAACCTAAATAAAAATTTAGATAAGTTGGAATACATTAAAGTTAAAAATCTCTGTTCATCAACAACGCTCTGTATGTGAATGTAAAAAACAAAACATAGATTGGGAGGAATTATTTATAATACATACCTGTGAAAAGGCTCTTGTCCAGTATACAAAATAATACCTACAGGTCAATAGAGATAAGACAGTTAACTCTTTAAAAAAGGGCGCAAATTTTGAATTGGTACTTCACACTTGGCGTTAGCTACTAAAATTGAACATAATGTGTATGCTAACCCTAGAAATACACCTGAATCATTCCAGATTTGATCAGAGAAGTGGAACCATGTGAGCAATATGGACTAAGGATTTGTTACTGGCAATAGAGCTTCCTCAATTGTGTGGGGGCTGGTTAAACAGTCTTTGGAAGGCTTTTGTTTCTCTATCTGGTGTTGGGCCTGATGTCAGAGCGCTGGCGGTCAAGAAGAAAAGATGGAGGTGAATTGGGGGAGAGCAATGGAAACTGCAAAGAAAAATTAGAAGCTGTAAGGACAAACTGAACTCATGAGAACAAACTGGAGCACAGACTGACAAATTGGAACCTTATTCTGCCACTAACCCCAGAGCTGCACGTGCCCCTGGCCTAGATTCAGAAGAGCTAAAGCTGAGGGTGAGCAGCAACAGTGCCTGGCACTACACTGACATACCTACTGCTTACCTTCCTCCTTCCAATTTCACACAAATTTAATTGCCTTCTATTCATTCCACTGGTGAAGGAAGGATACCCGTCACAGGGGTGGAGGGATGGCCAAACACATGACTCTCAATACTGGACAGATGAGATTGACAGTAGTTCCATTAGTCCCGTATGCTCACAGTTTGGGGAAAGAATACACTGAGCCATGCTGGGCCAAACAGGTTTGCATGTGGGAACAAAGGGAACAACGAGGGACTGGAGGAGGCAGGTTTCAGAGTGTCAAAGGGCGAGGTGCCCCTTGGTTCCCAGAGGAGGCTGTGAATGGCTTGTTTGAATAATTCCACAGGTTGGCAGGGAACTGAAACCTACTACTCAGGGATAAGCAGGACCTGTGCCTTGTCCCCTAGAAGAGGAGGGTTGTTTGGCAAGGGGCCCTTACCTGAGGGAGCAGAGAGGAGAGGGGACCTTGCAGTCAGGCCAAAGTACACTAAGGACTCCCCAGTTAAAATACTTAACACGGCCCAATGTAAATTAAAACAAGGGCTTCAAGGATTGAAATTTATTATATAAGATTTAAGAGTGAAGGGGTGGTTATTCCCACTGCCCTTCCATTTAATAGTCCAATTTGGCCTGTTCTTAAAACTGGAAATGGATAGACTGAATGACACCTCATGGTCAATTACCACAACCTTATTGTGTGATCCTATCCTGCAAGACCCCCATTACTCAATACCCAATATTATTAAAATTTCTGACTCTATCCAATCAGCAAATATTTTGTTATCATAAATTTGGGTAATATGTTTTACTCACTTCCTACTTCAACAGTCTCTCAGCCTTAATTTACCTTCTCCTCTGAAGACACACAATACACCTTCACCAGGCTACCTCAGCAGCCTGTCTGTTGCTCACAATCTTTGCAGTCAAGATCTTAACTGCATCCACCTGTCTCCAGCATCACAGGGATGACATTACATATACTAAGGCCACAATACAAAACCTCACCAGGACACTCCTAATTCTTTTTGGAGTTCCTGGTGTTGCTGATGATGACCAAGATGCTCATTTTCCTTCTCAGAATGTACAATGCTGGGCTCTTGAAGAAGGCATTTAATGGAACTTGCCCTTCCCCTATAGGCCCCAGACAGCTGGCTTAATTGAGAGGCCTAATGTGCTCCTAGCAGAACTCCTATTTAACTCACAAAGTGGCAAATGGACCACTCGCTAGGCGTCGCTATTGGCACAGGCATTGGTTAGTCTAAATTCATGCCCCCTAGGGACATGCACTGCCTACGTCAGTGCCTCATAGGTCCCTGGATTACACTTATTGGCCTTACAGCCCCTCTAAAATTCATTTTGATGACAACATCATCATGTGACACTCAACTTTCTGGTCTAGTGCCTAGTTTGCTTCCTAAGGAGGTACTTCTCCAACTCCCTAAAATCTCAGTCATTACCAAGGTTTAAACTGATGTCAAGGTATCAAGTAGTCAAGCATGGCAGAAGGCCTAAAATTAAAGCTCAATATTAGGTGGTACCTTGACATCTGGTGGGACTGAAGGGCCTCAAATGGTCTAAACCAAATTTCTCCTCTCTACTCTGCTCCCGTGGATAAGGTCCCTTAGTCACACAACCTTCCTTATAAAGAGATTCAGTAGATACAGTTCCTGCTTATTCCAGAGCAGTGGGTTTCAGAATTAAACCACAGAAATATTTAAACAAGCCAATCACATCCACATCCTGTCATGGGAACTAGGGGATGCCTCACTTTGTTGATACTACAAAATCATGTCTCCCACAGACCCTGATTTTTCACAAAATGCAACCTTGTGTGGCCCTGCATGGAACAGTGTCCCTCTCCCCCAGGCTGTGAATAGGTGACTAATAAACTGCTCTATATCTTATCTGTCCAGTGTCAGCGTCCTGTGTCCATCTAACTCTAGGGTGTGCATCCCTCCCTCATCAATGGGGAGAAGACATGATAAAAACAGAGGGAAAGAAGGGAGGGAGAGGAGGGGGGTAATAAATTAGGATCATAAACATAGGATCTAGAGCTTAAAAGAAAATGTGACTTTTTTTCCGCCAATGAATTAAGAACATGCATTACCTGTATTTGTTCTTAGGTCATTGATCCTAGAGAAAGTTTTAATTTTTTTGTTACCTGGAAAATAAGTATTGTTTTGTAAATATTTCTTGGTTGATTGATTGCTTTAATGATTTTTAAGATAAATTACTGTATCATTTCTACAATGCATTTCTATTCTTTTGGGAAGCTGGAGAAACTGTACAAATCTTTTGAATAGTGTTGAAAATATAGTAAATGCATTCCAAGAAGAGAATTTACTCAGCACCACTAGCTGTAAAATAAAAGCCAAAGATCTTTCATAAACATTAACACCATCCTTATGGTGTCTGTCTTCAACATTTTACTAGGGATGTCAACACAGTGCTATTATTAATGCTAGAAGAAATTTAGTTCAGAAATCTTTGGTTCCATTATGGAACACTTGAAAATGCTTAGATATTAAAAGTCTACTTTCTAATCTCAGAAATTATATTTAGAATTTGTATATAAATATAAATAAATATATAAATATACATGTATGTATTGCATTCTCTACGGGCACATAGCAAAGAAATACAGTTCAAAATATTGTGTGTATTTTTTTTCCTGCTCACTTTCATTTGTGATCTTACTTGGAAGGAAGGGGACAGATTTTTTAATAGTCCCCAGATAAATCTTTTCTAAAGAGAAATAGAATTAGATGCATTATAATTGAGGCAAAATCCTAGTCCTAGGGGTACTTTAATACATTATCCTTTGCTGTGTCAAAAGTGTAGATAAGAAGAGATATCCCTTTTTCCTCTGGCTCCTCTAAGCACTCTAAATTTCTTCAAGTCAGCTACCTTCTGAAGTAAAATTGTAGTTGTAATTCTCTGTATTTCTGTAGATGGCAAAGAGACAATAAATAAATGAATGAATAAATAAATGAATGAACAAATTAATTGCTGAAAACAGCAAATAACATTTTTTGCTTGCTTATTTGCTTTCTATTGTTGTTGCTTTTTAAAAACCATTACAACCTCTGAACTTGTAAAGCATAGGAATTTGGTTATAATAAAGACTATAATGAGGCATATCCCTGTTCATTTTTGTTCTCTTATCCAAACGTTGTCTTTGAGATTTGAGCAGAGATCTTACAACATGATAGTAATTAAAGTTTAAAAGCATCAAATGGTAATGATGTTTCAATAAAGCTTCTGAAGAAAAGCCTTGAGAACTAAATGATAAATTCTAAATAATGTGATGTATCCTTCAAATAGGCTATGTCTTTAAAATATATTGTCATCATTCTTGATCAGTAAGAACAAATAATTTTCAGGGGGAAATGATCAAATTAATCTCATACTAGTTTTAGTATAAGAGCACTATTATATTGTCACAATTTTTTTACTAGACAAGAGGAAATTTTAACAACTGGGCCGATGAATATATCTAAAATTAATTAGATGTACTTATTACTTTAACTTTAGAAAGATAAAACATTTGTACTTGATTTTATCCATCTAGACTAGGAGTGGGCAAACTATGGCCCATGGGCCAAATCTGTCCCACCATTTTTTTTTAATCAGTAAAGATATATTGAAGCACAGCCATGGTCAATTCTTGGCATATTATCTAAGGCTGCCTTTGCACTATAAAGCAGAGTTCAGGGCCAGCCTCGTGGCTTAGCGGTTGAGTGTGCGCGCTCCGCTACTGGTGGCCCAGGTTCGGATCCTGGGCGCGCACTGAGGCACCGCTTCTCCGGCCATGCTGAGGCCGTGTCCCACATACAGCAACTAGAAGGACGTGCAACTATGACGTATAACTATCTACTGGGGCTTTGGGGGGGAAAAAAAAGGAGGAGGATTGGCAATAGATGTTAGCTCAGAGCCGGTCTTCCTCAGCAAAAAGAGGAGGATTAGCACGGATGTTAGCTCAGGGCTGATCTTCCTCACAAAAAAAAAAAAAAAAAAAAGCAGAGTTGAGTAGTTATGACAGATACCATAAGGCCTCTCAAGCCAAATATTTTACTATCTGGCCCTTTATAGATAAAATTTGCTAACCCCTAATCTAGAGCATTAAGTTAGATCAAACATCTTTGGTAAGTAGGATTTGAATATGTACTATACTTTCATTTATATACTTTGATCTAACATTTGTGAATCACTGTTCTATTCTCTATGCCGTATTGACACTATAGTCAAAGGAAAACCTGGGGTGTTGTGGACTAGAACAGAGATATGTATTTCATTTTATTTATATTTCATTTATACTAAATGATAGTATAAATAATAGTGTTCCAGAAATATATTGATCAATGATCTTAGATAAATTTTAATAGGATGTTGTCAAAATAAGGAAAAATAGGGATTAATTAATCCTGTTGATTGATCTTACATGGTATGGAAAAGCATCTTTTTCCCTCAAATTTCCAGATCAATTCAGTACACTATGTAAGTATAAATAAACAGAAAATAAAAAACTGATATTAGTGAAACAGAGAAGTATATCAAAACAAGTTTGGAATGGGAGTTACAAAGACACCAGGGCCTAGAATTTGCATTACTGTGGGGTGAATAAAGGAACTGAGAGGCAAAGTCAGAGGATTTGGTAGATTTTATAGTGTTTTCTGGGGCAAAGTCAAGTTTGAGACCATGTGTGTCCTGAAAAGACGTTGGAGGAAATTCCTGGCATATGTGTGACATATATTTGAGTGTAACCCTCAGTTAAGCTAGGTTACAAATGGTAATAAAGCATCATTCTGATTTATATCCATTTTTCTTTAAGCTTTGGTAATAAGGGAAGGGAATATTTTTAATTGTCAAGTTGTATGCAATCAATTGCATATTGTCAATCGCTTTAATTCCAAGATATGATAGGCACTATATCTCATAATTAATTCCTATTATTTTATTATTATAATTAATCTTACAGCCTGCAGGATAATGGGATGCATTGTTTCAAGAAGAGAATATATTGTAAGAGAGTCAGAGTATTTAATTAACTAATAAATATTTAAAATGCATTTTTAAAGAGAATTTTGTTACTGTTGTGGTTATATGTTTTAGAATTTGTGTAAAAAGAATTTAAAATTCAATTAATTGACCATGATTCAGATAAAGTTTTAGTCAGCAAAACACATAGATATTCAGGCATGACAATAGGAAGGCACATTTCTGACATACCTTCCAACACGAGAAAGTGGAAGGAAACAGAATGGAGTGTAGCAGCATTGTGCAGAGGAATAAAAATGCCCGAGAACACAGAAGGCCATTTTGGAATTGTGAGTAAAATGTGTTCATAAGCAAGAGAGCCCAAGACCCTCTCAAGCACTGCACCTGTTATTTCTTCCCGTCCTCACAGTGGTGAGAAGCAGTAGGAAAGTACATCTCGACCATCTGTAGGAGCCACTGCGTGGAATAAGGCAACGGAAGCTCAGGAGCGGGCGAGCTTCATTTCCTGGAGGTATTCCTGGGGTCGACGCGAGTGCGGGAGCTGAGGCATTCGTTGCCCCCTTGCCTCCTCACTCTTGTGCTGACAAAGAGGATTTGATGAGCAGCGAACGCAGAATAGAAATACCCAATTGTTCACATACCCTATGCACTAATTCCCACTTCGAAAGCCTTTTGACTACCTGTAAAATATAAATCGACCCTAATTTTTTTAAACATGCCATATATAGATATGTTAAAGAATATTCAACAAGGCCCAATGCCAATTCCAGAGAAGAATCTCAAAAAGATAATTCAAACAAGAACCATAGGATGCGTAAAAATTGTATAGTTCACCTGAGGTGACTATTCTGAAGATAAACATAGAGATGCATAAGGCCTGCTGGGTTTGCTACAAAATCAGTCTCATTAGCAGATACATGTGAATGTGTTTTCACACCTCATATACCTCTGAACCCAAATCACAAGACTATCTGCTTCAATTAATGAAAGGCAGATTAGAAAGAGGAAGAGGAGCACCTAGAGAGTTATATTAGAACAACACAGCTATCAGTAACAGCACAGAGGCACTGCAGTGTTTTAAGTAAGAAGCACTGTTTACTTTTCTAGTCCGTGTTCCTTCACTTTTCTAGTCTGTGTTCCAAAGACGAAAATGAAACCTTTAAGTACATTTGCATAGATTAATACCAGAGGGGGTTTAGAAAAAATTAAACCAATATCTACTCTAATATTTAATCATCTTCTTTGGCTGTCTCTCCAATAACTTGAAAAAGCAGGTGTTAATTGTACGAGAAAAACTATTTGTAAAGAAAATAAATAGCCTTTGGCCAATGTGCTGTTCACTGAAATGAGATCATCTGACGCTATCTAAGTTAATTATATTGTTTGACGTTCCAACTCATAAAAGTCCCCCATCCTTTTTAAAAATATCTTGAGTATGTTTCTATCTGCTGAAGCTTACACCCTGTTCACTTCTTCTTTTTATACTAGATATTAAGACGGTCAGCACTTTATTTTTCCCTAGACTCCTATTCACTGATACGCACAGTGATCCAAAAAGCATGCTTCGTTTACCAGCAGAAAGAACCCTGCAGTGTATCTCAAGCCTGAGGGCATTGATATAGAGCACATCATTTGGAGACCCAGTTAATGGAAATGATTCTGGGGCACACTGGTTTCTTACAGGTATTCACTGCCAAATAAAGCAATTTAGGGCTCAATTGTACATCCAAAAGGAAACCAAAGCCGTTTCAAGTGGTAAAATAAGAACTAAAAGATTGATCAAAAATACCTCTTTAAAATTATATGTATGCGTGTATGTGTGTGTATACGTGTGTGTGTAGTTGGAAAAAAACTAAATTAGCAAAAGAGAATTGACTTCTCTATTTTTAAAAATTCTGTAGACTTCTAGTCATTAATGCTCTACTGACAAGTTAACGTGTCGCATCAGAGCTCAAACTTACAACGGGAGAAACTAAGGCAGAGGAGGTCTTAATTTTCATTCCAATAACTTTTCAAAAATAAATATTGTTCAGATTGGAGTCCAGAGAGTTGACTCTGGCTATGTATTTAAGATATTACATTATTAGACAAATGACATAAATTATAGAAAGCAATTACTGAAGCTATGATGAAAGAGATATTTTATTTCTAGTAAGTGACTTTCTCGGGTAAAATTGTCAAAAACAAGCATGATATGGTTATAATTTCACTATAGTATCTTTCACCTAGCATCTGATTTGTCATGTCTACACATGGCTTCAACTTCTCCAGCAGCTGTGCATTCAGAGAACGGGTGATGGAAAAATGGGGAAAGAGAGATAACACAACTGCCCTTTTAAATCCACTTTTCTCTTCTGAGTGCAGCTAAAAAGGGACATTTCCTAAGACAAATGAGCATCTTGTGGCAAACTAGAACCAAGTACCCTAGGGAACCACTTCACTATGACATTAATGTTCAATGGTTACATTACTACCTCATAAAGATGCAGAAAAACAAGTTTCCAACTCCACCCTAATTTCTGATAATAATTGAAGAATACCTTATCTATCCCCTAAATAATTAAATTAGTCAAGTAATCAAGGCAATTTTTTTAACCTCATTCCAAACATAGAACTATCTTAAATACTCAAGTTAAAAATGTTTAGAATATAACTTACTATCTATTGCCTCACTTGCCAGCTCTTTTTCCTGTGACACTTATTTCTATAAATCACCCCTAGATCCAGTTATAAAATAAATGTCAGGGGATGTAATGTGCAGCATAGGGAATATCGTCAATAATATTGTTATGATGCTGTATGGTGACATGGTAACTAGACCTAGCATGATGATCATTTCATAATGTATGAACATATCATATCACTATGTTGTATACCTGAAACTAATATAATGTTGTATATTAATTATACTTCAATAAAAAAGCAAAAAAAAAAAATCCTAATGTATTAAACACTGTCCTAATAAAAACTGAGGATTCAAGGGGCCGGCCTGGTGGCATAGTGGTTAAGTGTGCACCCTCCATTTTGGGGGCCGGGGGTTCGCAGGTTCAGATCCCAGGTGCGCACCAACGCACAGCTTGTCAAGCCATGCTGTGGCGGCATCCCATGTAAAGTAGAGGAAGATGGGCACAGATGTTAGCCCAGGGCCAACGCACAGCTTGTCAAGCCATGCTGTGGCGGCATCCCATGTAAAGTAGAGGAGGATTGGCAACGGATGTTAGCTCAGGGCTGATCTTCCTCAGGAAAAAAAAAAAAAACACACAAAACTGAGGATTCAAGAAAATTTTTGAATTTAAAATGTTTTTTATGCATTGAGGCATATACTCAATCTAATTTCAAAAATTTTAAAAGATTTTAATGTTTTGGCTGATATAACACTGACTAAATTTGAAGAGAAATTTTAAATCCCAGCACCATGGGGTGATTTCTATTGTATTCAAAAATTATCTTCTATTATATGTTTAATTACATTTATTATTTAATTTTAAAAAGCATCCAACAATGAACATATTAAGACTGAAAACACAATACTATTTACAAACATTCCAAAGAAAATGAAATAGGTAGAAACTTAAAAAACATATACAGCATCTATGTGCTAAAGATAAAATTGCTTGTGAAAGAAATTAAAGAACATCTAAGTAAATGGAAAAACATACTACTTTCATGGACTGAAGGATTTGACATAGAAAGGTGTTAATTTTCCCCAAATTGATTTTTCGTTTAATGCAATTCCTATCAAAATCTTAAAATAGTTTTATGTAGACATGAACAGGCTTATTCTAAAATTTAGATGGAAAAGGACAGGCCCCAAATAGCTAAAATGATCTTGAAATAGAAGAATAAAGTGGGAAATCACTTTGCCCAAAATTAAATCTTACTATATAGCTATAGTAATCAAGAAAATATGGCATTGGCAAAAGGATGAACACCACAAATCAGCGGAACAGAATATAGAATACAGAAATAGACCCATAAAATACATCCATCTGATAATTTACAAAAGTGTAAAAGCAATTTATTGAAGGAAAGATAGCCTTTCCAACAAATGATCCTAAAGCAACTGGACGTCCACGGGTGGGGGGATCCTTGACCTAAGCCTCACACCTTGTACAAAAATTAACTCAAAGTGGATCATGGATTTAAATATTAAATGTAAAACTAAAAAACATTTAAGAAAACACAGGAGAAAATCTTAAGGATCTAAGGGGAAGCAAAGAGCTTTTAGACACATAAAAGGAAAAACTGATCAATTAGATATCCTCAAAATTAAAAACTCTCTTAAGAAGATGAAAAGACAAGTACAGACTAGGAAAACATATCTGCAAATGATATACCTGACAAAGGACTAGTATCTAGAGTATATACTGAACTCTCAAAACTCAACATGAAATAAAGAAACAATTCAATTAGAAAATGGCCAAAAGAAGTGAAGAGGCATTTCACCTAAGAGGATATAAAGATGGCAAATAAACACATGAATAAGTATTCAACATCATTAGATATCAGGGAAATGAAAATTAAAACTGCCATGAAACACCTTATTACATAGGTAATGAAATTGCTAATACAAAAACATAGTGACATCATCAAATGCTGGTGAAGATGCAGAAAACCAGAAAAAATATATTGCTAGTAGGAGTGTAAAATAGTACAGCTACTGGGAAAAATAGTTTGGCAGTTTCTTCTAAAACTAAACGTGCAATTACCATATAACTCAGCAATTGAAATCTTGGCCATTTATCCCAGAGAAACGAAAATTTATGTTCACTCAAAACCTGTACACGAATGCTCATAACAGTTTTATTTGTAATAACCAAAATTCGAAACAGCCCAGGTGTCCTTCCAGGGCTGGATAGTTAAACAATCAATGATATATCCACACAATGGAATGCTAGTAAACAACAAAAAGGAATAAACTATTGGTAAACAATAATTTAGATGAATTTCAAGGGAATTATGATGAGTGAAAAATGCCAATCCCAAAAGTTAACATACTGTAAGCTTCCATGTAATTACATACTGTATGATAACATTCTTGAAATGACAAAAATGATAGAAATTGAGAACAGATTATTGGTTACCAGGGTTTAGGGGAAAGGTGGGTGAGATCATAAAAGGGCAACAGAAAGGATCTTTGTGGTGATAGCACTGTTCTGTATCTTGACTAGTGGTGAGTATATGAACTTACATATATGATAACATTAGTTAAGACTAAATACACACACAAATGAATACTATATAAAACTGGGAAAATGGAAGATTGATCAATGTCAATTTCCTAGCTGCGATATTATACTATAATTTTGAAAGACATCATCATGGGTGGAAACTGGGTAACAAGTACATGGTATCTCTTCATATTATTTCTTACAATTGTAAGTTAATCTCCATTATCTCAAAATGAAAAGTTGAGTTAAAAAAATCATTCGATTCATTTTATTTTCTAGCAGTGCAACTAGTGTACGGTAAACTATAAATTTCAAGGGTAAAGGGTCAATAAATTTCAAACTCTTAGTAATTCAATCTGATTTTTCCACGCCAAGTCAGAGAATACTTCTTGGGATAAAATGAAAGATCTAAGTCCTTATGCTATTAATTATAAATCTGTGAATTTCTGCTTCTGAAAGGGAGGAGTGAGTTTCTAACACACTGATTCTCCTACAAATAACTTATAAATTCTGGAAAAATTCTTAAAAATAAAGAATGTTTTAATATCTGAGGTCTCTGGATTTGAACAAAAGTAGGCAGATTTTAGAGTGGAAATGAAATTTGGAACAAGACCATTTTTGCAGTTAGTGATGGCATAGGCGGCTTAAACACTTCTAGAAAATCTTTTATCTTTCTGGACAAAGAAAAGAGTGCGAAGACCCCAGAAAAATCTGCGTGAGTGGAGAGTGAGGAAAGGAGAAAGGAGAAAGCCAGAGAAGGGGAACCTTTAAATATATCTACATAAACCACAAGTCCCAGGCAAAACACTCAACCAAGTATGCACTGGGCCAACTGATTATAGTTTGCAAAGTCTGTATAAAAAGATATGAAATGTGATCTGAGCCTTTATCCATTAAAGTGTGCATTTGAGCCTAAGTTAGCTGCCAGCTAAAACTCTGGAATAATATAACAAAATGTAGAATCTCTACAGTATGACACTCAAAATGTCCAAAATACAATCCAAAATTACTTACTATATTAAGGGGCAAGAATCTATGATCTATTTTCAAAGAAAGAAAACAATACATGTCAACCTCAAGATGACACAGATGTTGGAATTATCAGATAATGACTCTAAAGCAGCTATAAACATTCTGGTCAGTGAAGAAAGGAATATATGATCATAAATAAAAAAAGAAAATATCAGCATAGAATTGGAAATACAATAAAATAACGAGATTAACAATTTTAAAAGGAAATTACAATTTGTAACATAAAAAATGTAGTGAGTAATTTTAATTGAATTGAAGAATGGAGAGGAAGGAAAAAAGTGCCAGTGAAATAAGATGGAGTAATTAAAATGATCAAATTTGAGGAGCAGAGAGAAACGTGATTTAAAAAGAAGAACAGAGCCTCAGGGTCCTGTGGGACAATTTCACAAGGTCTTATATATGGGAAATTGAAATATTAGAAGGAAAAGAAAAAATATGTTACAAAACTTTTTTGAGGCCAAAAAATCCTTCCTAAATATGGTTAAAGATAAAAGTCTAAAGATTCAAGAAGCTCATCGACCACAGAGAATTTCAGATCCTCAAAAGTGAATGCAGTGGATTATATATGGATATATACACACATATGGGTAAATATAAAAGACAAATTTTCTTTTAATATCTTTAAAATTTATGTGACAATATAGATCAAAAAATATAGCATTACCTTTAAATATATGTTAGAAATAAAGTAAGGTCTAAAAATAAGTGACCTAAAGTTTCCCCTTAAGTAGCTAAGAAAAAACAAAGAAAAAGTTTAAGACACTAAACAAAAAAGGAAATAATAAAGAGAAGAGTAGGTTAAGAAATTGATAAATTCGTACCTAGAATAATCCAGAAAAAGAGATATAGAACAACAATATTAGAAATTAAATTTATAATACCAAATCCTGCAGACTTTTAAAGGAAAATAAGACATTATTCTGAACAGCTTTATGGCAATATATCTGATGACAGATGAAATGGACAAACTTGTTAAAAGATAAAAGCTAACAAAGTTTACTCAAAGAGAACTAGATACTGTGAATCCATAAGACCATGAATAGTCTTATATTTATTATAGAAATTGAATTTTTAATTACACATCTTTGCATAAAAAAACAACCACCAGTCCTATATTGCTTCATTGCCAAATCCACCAAACACATAAGGAAGAAATAATACCAACGCAATACAAACTTCTTTTTTATTTATTTATTTATTTTTTCCCCCAAAGCCCCAGTAGATAGTTGTACATCATAGCTGCACATCCTTCTAGTTGCTGTATGTGTGACGCGGCCTCAGCATGGCCGGAGAAGCGGTGCGTCGGTGCGCGCCCGGGATCTGAACCCGGGCCGCCAGCAGCAGAGCGCACGCACTTAACCACTAAGCCACGGGGCCGGCCCCCAAACTTCTTTTTAATTGTAGTAAGAATGCTTAGCACGAGATCTACCCTCTTAACAAATGTTTAAGTGCACAGTATTGTTAACTATAGGCACAATGTTGTACAGCAGATCTCTAGAACTTATTCATTCTGCATAACTGAAACTTTATACCCATTAAACAGCAACTCTTTGTCTGTCCCTCCACACCCAGCCCCTGAAAACCACCATTTTATCCTCTTTCTATGAGTTTGACTATTTTAGTACCTCATATAAGCGGAATTACACAGTATGGTTTCCATATCTTGGCTGCTGGGAATAATTCCACAATGAACATGGGGCACAAGACTTAAATAGATATGTCTCCAAAGAAGACATACAAATGGCCAATAGGTATATGAAAAAATGCTCAACATTACTAATCATCAGAGAAATTTGAATCAAAACTATAACAAGATATCACCTCATACCGTTGGAAAGGCTTTAATTAAAAAAAAAGATGAGTGTTGGCAAGGATGTGAAGAAATTGGAAGCCTTGTACACTGTTGATAGGGGTGTAAAATGATGCAGTCACTATGGAAAACAAGATGGTGATTTCTCAAAAAGTTAAAAAGAAAAGAATTACCATATAGTCTAGCAATCCTACTTGTGGGTATATATCTATACTAACTCTTTAAGAAAACAGAAGATGTAGGAGCAATCCCAAATAATTTTATGAGTGCAGCATTACCTTGATACCAAAATCATACAATGATATTGCAAAAAATTAAATAAACTCACAGACCAATATTCCTCATGAACATAGGCACCAAAATCCTTAACAAAATATTAAGTGAAACCAGCAACTCACACAAAAGATAATGTATTTTAACTATTTTGCATTTATACAAAGAATATAAAGTTAATTTCACATTAAAAAAATCAATCAATGCATTCTACCATATTAACAGAATAAAGGAGAAAAAACTTATGATCATTTCTATAGACACAGAAAAACCATTTGACAAAATGAGCAACAATTAATGTAAATATTTGCAGCAACCTAGAAATCGATGAGAATCTCTTCAATATGATAAGATATCTACTAAAATCCTACAATTATCATACTTAACGGTTAAATATTTACCACTTTCCCCAATATTAAAACAAAAAAGCAAGAATGCACACTCTGAACATTTCACTCAATGTCATACTACAGGTTCTAGACTTTACAAGGAGGTAAAGGCGAGGAAAGTCATAGAAATCAGATTTTTAAAAAAGTAAAACTTCCTATTTGCAGATTGAATAATTATTTGCATAGAAAATCATTAGGGATTTAAAAAAAATACTTGAACTAAGAAAAGAACTTAGCAAGTTTGCAGATACAAGGTTAATATACACAAATCAGTAATATTTCTATATACTAGCAGCCAAAAAAATTAGAAAATGATTTTAGAAAAATAATTCCACTTACAATAGTATCAGAAACCATCAAATTTTTAAGAATACATTTAGCAAAAGATGTGCAATATCTATGCTGAAGACTACAAAACATGGATAAAAGAAATTAAAGGAGACCTAAATAAATTAATTGATTAAATACCAATTCTTCTAACCGATGTTCATGGTATATAACAAGCTACAGCCCATAGGCCAAATCTGGCCCACAGCCTGTTTCTGTAAATAAGTTTTATAGAGCACAGCCACTCTCATTTGCTTACATATTGTCTATGGCCACTTTCATGCTACAACTGCAAAGCTGAGTAGTCAACAAAGATGCACGACCACTAAACCTAAAATATACACTCTCTGGTCCTTTGTAGAAAAAGTTTACTGACCCTCTGTATATGAGACTACAATCTGTTTTTCTATATTAACCTTATATCCTGTGACCTTGCTAAATTCACTTGTTAATTCTGGTAGCTGCTCTGCAGATGCCCTGGGGAGGTGCTGGCTCTGCTGAAGGGAGGAAGGGATTAGACAAGAAGTAGCTGCTGGACCTGGAGAACACATTTCAGCAGTTGCCGGGAGAGTAAAGTTGGGACTAGATCCTGGGTGTGTTTGACAAAGGAGAGTGGAACATAAAGTTTCAGAGTAGAAAATGTATCAATACGGGGATGCTCTCCAACGGCAGGGGGGTTAAGTCCATGACACAGAGCTGGAGAGATGGTACTAGTACACTGGTAGGCAAGATAATATGCTCTTGGCATCAGTATGTTCCTCAGTTCCCTCTGCCCCCAAGTCCCACTGTGATGATGCCAACAAGCCCGGAAGCATGCTGCACACTCAGTGGTTTTGCCTTGCAGCTGAGGGACATGAAGTTTGAGGAACATGCCAGTGTATAGAAAATGATAAGCAAGCCTGTTCTTTGTCCCAGAGGGAAAATTATCTCCTTCCTCAAGGTTGCTTGCTGCAAACACAGCACTGACAAAGTTCCAGAGTAGAGCGCTCAGCGCCTTGCACTGTTGTCAAGAACATGAAGAGGCACTCAGGGCCATAACAAAATGCCATAGACTGAACGGCGTAAACAACAGAAATTTATCTTCTCCGAGTTCTGGAGACTAAAACTAGGGCATCAGTGTACAAGTATAATTGGGTTGGTGAGGCCTCTCTTCCTGGATTGCAGACAGCTGCCTTCTTGCTATGTTCTCATATGGCTGGCAGCTGAGGATGGGGCTGTGTGGGCAGAGAGAGGGAGAGAAAGAGAACAAAGTCTCTTCTTACAAGGACACTAATCCCATCACATGGGCACCATATCTCAGGATCTCTTCTAAACCTAATTACATCCCAAGAGCCCCATATCCAAATACCATCACATGGGTTTAGGGCTTAAACATCTGAATCTCGAGGGGACTCTATTCAGTCCACAGCAAGGCCCAGGACAGAGGGGTTCTCCCAACACTGAAAGCTTGAATGACATAACCGAAAAGCATTGTCTGGATTTAGTGACTGTGAGGTTAGTAGTAAACTTGGAGTTAAGGTTTCAGTGGTGTGCTGTGGGCAGAAGGCAGATTAGCAGAGCGATGTGAATAAGAGGTTGAGAAAGCAGAGCCAAAATATAAGCTTAGAAAATAAATTTTAAGTGCCAATGAGCTCCCGGTGTTAATGTGCTCATGGTGTTAATTGCAATTAATTTTACCTAATTTGCCTAATTTTAAGATTATTTCGAAGTTTCAGTGAATCTGACTTTGAGTCATGTCGTAATTTTAAAAGCTTTGATGGGAATATTATCTACATAAAATGAAGGAGGCTGTCTGCTGCAGCTCAGCTCAAGAGTTAAGGCAAAATCTTTTGCCCATTGTTGATGCTTTTGTTTGTTTTGTTTGAAAAGCATAGAATCCTCTTGTAATGAGGATTTGCTAATTAAGCCCTTAATTAAGACAGCAAGAAAACTATCACTTATTTAATGTCTCCTCTATGCTAGGCTCAACATTTTTCTTTTTTAATCCTCATAGCACTCTTGTGACGTGAACTTTTTTCATTACCATTTTACATACCCCATTAATATGACGCAGTGTCTGACTTTAAAGTCCATCCTCATTCCTAGCTGAATATTCTTCCCACTACAATATGCTGTCTTAGAGAAATATGCCATGGCTTGTGCAATGCGCATTAAGAAAGTCAACAAATTAAGAATTCGAGGAAGGAGAGGTAGAGGAAAAGGGAGCTCGGAGATCACTGTAACAGCATTCTCAGATGCCTGTCGCTATGATCATTGAGAAAAAGAGGAAAATTCATATGTTAGTTTTATTTTTCATAAAAAATGAAATGCATAATTTTAGAATTAGCAAGAAACTTTCTAGAACTAAATTTTAGACTCTAGCCAAAATGTGTCATAAATATCCTTTAATAATGAAAATTTTGTTAACTGATTAGCATACAAAGGTTATATGTGACACTTATTAATCATTGTGGAAAGGTCTGAATTTGAAATACCTGGTCCTCAATTTTAGTTAAAGGAATCTTTGCTAGATCTTTGAAGGAATAATCAGCATAGTTGATTAGCAAATACATTAACAGAAAGTTGTTTTTTTCCCATAAGATATGGGAAACATCATAGCTTGTAATAATACTGAAGCTTACAATGGCAACATTTGAAAAGAGAATTGTTGAACACTTTCGTCAATATCACTTCCACGACCTCTATCAGGAGATATAATTGAATGGACTAACTTCTCTCTTATATGTTGTAGTTCTCTCCCTCAGTGGTTCTCTCATATACAGTCATGCACTGCATAACGTTTCAGTCAACAATGGACTGCATGTACAATGGTGGTCCCATAAAATTAGTACCGTAGAGCCTAGGTGTGTAGCAGGTACACCATCTAGGTTTGCGTAAGTACGCTCTACAGTGAAATAGCTTAACGACGCATTTCTCAGAATGTATCCCCATCAATAAGCGACACATGACTGTATTGAGAGATAACATAACTTCTCATACATTGAGACAGTGAGTATTTATCCTATCAGGAAATTGAGGATATAGTAATGTAGAGCAATTACTTTGGACCCAGCAGTGTTCAAATTCCAGATCTTCCACTTAAAAGGTGTGTGACATTTCAAAAATTACTTACCCCCTCTAAATGTTAGTTTCCTCATCTATGCAATGTGCATAGTAAATACTAACGTATTTCTTTAGGATAACGAAATTATTGTCATTAGCATCTTGTTAAGTGCAATAAACGACCTCTTTTTTTTTTTCATTATTAGGAATGATTCAAGTATTTTCTCATAATATAGATCAGAAAGCTCAGAGACTCACTTGAAGTCATTCTCTAGATCATCCTTGCCTCCTCCTGAGTGATAGATTGAAAAAACAAACTCCTCAAAATAAAGAAAATATTAAATATGAAACAGAAACACATCTGTTGATAAAAGATACTATCAGCTTTCAACTTCTTTGTTGGCACTGTAAAAGAAGGAATCAGGATGTGCTTAAGGGAAACAGAATTCTTTTAGAAGGCTGTATTTTAAAAAATACAGGTCAGCATAAATGAATTTTTTATGACTTGAATAATGATTCTCCTTATGCCCTGCTCTGAGTGGTGTTTGAAGGAAATTAGAACTACATCATTTCTCCTTCTTGTTAAGTTAGGCATATGAAGAAAACAAAATGTGCGGCTCTTTTGGAATATAATTTTATCTTCTTTTCTTTCTCTAAACCTCTTTTTTACCTAGAGAGCTTGATAATGGAAAATATTTTTATAATTGAATACAATTTTTAAAATACCTCAAATATCTTGAAAAACAGACTGGCATTTGTGAAATAGTGTCTCTCGTGAACTATTCTCAGTCTACGTATATCATTCTGCCTTAAAGTAAAACTCCCTGGACCTACAAGTCCATTCTTATAGAAGACTGTATACTGCTATGTGTGTCAGTAGTAAATCCTGAGGCCAGCGAATGTATGAGAAAGAATATCAATTCACTTCTCAATTCAATGATTCACTTAGGGTCCTTTTTCCCTCCGCATGTTGTATTAGCTTACTAAAGAAGTCATACTTTGTGCCTGGGTATATAATTTTCTCCCTTAGACTGCCTTGAAGGGCTAAAATCGAAGCAATCAACCAACAACAGGCACTGGGCCCTCCAGGTCACACTGCAGACAGAGCATATGGACTGGTCTTCTCTACCCCTTAGAGATCCATAAAGAGAAGAATGGCCAAAACAACAACAAAAAAAAACAGAAAGGAGAATAAGAGAAAAGTGAACAGCAAAAATAGAGATAATGGTGAGTTTCCTTTAACAACAATAAACAGAAGCCACAGTCTCAGAAGGGACTTGAAACAGAGGTGGGAGCTGATCTTTCTGCAGAGACCTGAAGTGGCTACACGTTAGGAATCAGCGAGGACGCAAGGTGGGTGAGAATGGGGGACAGGAACCTGCGGCAATTTTCCTCTAGGGAAAGTCTCTGGATTAGCTCTGCCGCTTGACAGCCCTGTCTACTCATGCATGGAATTTCCTTCCAGGCAAAATCGCTTGCTCTGTCTGGCCTTGACAGTTGCAAAAAGTGCCTGGAGAGATGAGAGACATCTTTTGGGGATTGGAACTTCACAGACTTCCTGTCCATGTTCCTGCATGGGGGATGAGGGTGCCTGGTTACTGGCCATTCATTTATTGACTCTTTCTATGAATATTTGTTCAGATAGTCTTCCAGATAATGGGGTACAGATGTGAATCGAACAGTAAAAATCTCAGGAATCATGAAGTGTATGTGCTGGAGGAGGATGGCAGGGAGGGCCAAGGAACACACAAATAGACAGTGTATGTTGTGTGTGTGGGTAAGTGGTATGGAGAAAATAAAGTGGGGCAGAAAGAATAGGTAGTGTGTGAATGTATGAGTGTGTGTGTGTGAGTGTGTGTGTGAGTATATGTGTGAGTGTGGCAGGGGGCGGGTTCTACAACGGGTGGGAGAACCTCAGCTACAAGTGCAGCACTGCGTATCAGAATTCCCACTCAGGAGTAAGGCCTCTTTTAGAAACAGAACTATTTATTTAAGAGCAGAAAATGATCATGCCAGCTACCTACTTTGTTAAAAATAAAAGAAGCAAAAATAACTAGACATTTGAAACACACACACAACACACAAATAGAATACCAAAATAAACAATTATGACTACTGAAACTGAAATAAAAAGTGATAATTTGAAAAGAGGGTGGAATGTTTTAAATTCTTATTAATCTTAAAGCGATGCAGAGCCAAATAGATGCTCTGGAACCTTGAGCATGCTTGTTGAAAGAATTAAAACCAAGAGGTACTTGATGATGATCCCAGTTATGTGATGTGGGAGGCAAACGCAGTTCACCCTCAAAAGGATACAAACTGAATTTGTCTCTAATAACAGAATGCTGGAAGAAAATTTAACAATGCCTTTAAAGTTACATGGAAAAATAATTCTGAACACAGAATATTATACACAGCCACATTCAATCAATTAAGAAATTTTTCAGAGGAGCTAGGTTTCAAAGTTTCTTAACATATGCAGTTTCTGAAAGATAAAATATTTTTAAAAGGAGGATTTATTCCAGCAAAACAAAAAATGATACTAAGAAAAATTCTTAAGTTCTAAGAAACTTTGGCAGTAATGCAAGGGGGCAGGGTAGAGAAGTTTCATTTGATATCTGTGCCCAGGCCCAGGATGGAGCATAAATTCAGGGGGCTGGGCTGAATCTACACTTGGCAGCCTCAACATCTGTGCCTTTCCCACCTGATCACTCAGCCCCCTTTGTCCACTGTCACCCTGAGAAGTGAGGCAACATTCCCACTTACCAGCTCCCTTTGTGTGATCAAAGATAGAAGCTGCAAACCAAGGGGATATTCCTCATGGGCAGGAAGTAGATGTTAAGGGACCCAATTGCTAGAACAGAAGATATTTTCAGACATATTAATGGAGTCACAGAACCAGTAAAGCTGCAAGGAGGGTAGGGCTGTTTAGTTAAAAACGTCTTATTTTAACTCATCTGTTTCTTTTGTTTCCTGGAGGAGGTGTGACTTTAGAAACAAGGCTTATTGGCCAAGGGAACATTAGCAGTATTTAAAAATCTGCGTAAAAACAGACACAGTTTCAAAATTCCAATAATCTCCGTTGCCATCTTACTAATTGGTTGTTCTATGTCAAGCTACTGTGTGCATCAGATGAAGACCTAGTTATAATTTTTGTACATTACCCTCAACATGTGAGAATTGAAATAACACATTACTGTGACCACATGTGAAATAACACTTAAATCATTTTAAATGAAATGTATTTTTTAATTCAAAAAGCAATGCAATCTTATCTCTTTTAAAGAATTTTCTTCTTTCTCTTTGAAATTTAAATAAATTTTTCTTTTTAATAAAACAAGAACAATCTATTTAAAACAAAATTATCTTCAATATGCATAAAATACACTCAATTTGTTATAGCAAAATTAATTTCCCATGGTATGAAATTTAAAAACAAAAACATAAAACTAGGAGTATAAAACTCTAGCATTTTATCATATATTTTCTACAATATTTTGAATTCCTCCAATATCTATACATCCCAAATTATTCTCTTAGATGCCATTTATAAAAAACAAACAAAAAACAAAACAGTACTTGAAATGTAACCAGAAAGGAAACAAAAATTGTCTACTAAAATCACATTCACTTCATACATGGATTACTATGAAGAATATTTTGAAGTTCTCTGGGAATATTAAATTTTGGCAACTGTTAGGATTAAATAAATTTCTTATTATTTAAATAAAAGAGGAGCTGATAGAAACCTGGGCATTTAAATACACATAAAAGAAGAAAAATACTCTTAAGACTAATCCTAATAATGTGCTATTGCTAGAGTTAACTGTTTATGACTTATGTAAACAAAATTTGGTGAGAATAAATCACAAAAGAATGCATAACATTCAGGGGAGAGAAGTCAAAATGGCGGCATAGGCAGACTCTGAACTCACCTCCTCCCGCGGACACAGCCAATTTACAACTATTTGTGGAAAAATTACCCCTGAGACAGAAATGAAAACTGGATAAGAGGAACTCCTGCAACATAGAACAATCATAGTTGAGGTGGAAGAGGCAGGAACTCCCTTCTGGAGAGAAAAACGTCGCCTTCACAAGCCACAGTGCCTCACAGCCACCCCGGAGCAGCCCACAGATCCGCAGCCCTCCTTGGAGGAGCGGGGCCCTGAGCCGAGAGCACCCCTGCTGTGGGCATTTTGTGGACCCAGCACAATCGAGACGAGTGGCACAATATCTGACTTTGCCTGCTACTAAAACATTGGGGAGTACCCCCTGAAAAGCTGGTTCACAAAGAAATTAAAACCAGCTCTTGAAGGGCCCACATGCAAACTCACCCGTTTCAGAAAGCAACCTAAAATCACCAGAAAGAAAGGTGCACAGTGCTTTGGTGAAAAGAGACTCACCTGATAGGCTCTGAGTGCATCTCAGTGAGAGGTGAGTCCTCTCCAGGCACTGGGACACTGGCGGCGGCCATTGTTGTGGCCTGGTGTGGGCATGCTGACACAGAGGCCATTGGAGTTCTCCCAGGGGCCTGCTATCCCAGGTCTGCCCCACCCACTAGAGCACCGATTTAATCCAGCTCAGCCAGGGCAGGCAGCCCACCCTAGAGACTGGCCCCACCCAATGATCAGCCCTCAGGCAACTTGTGGCCTGCATAGATTGGTGACTGGATTCTCTGCAGCCTGGCAACTGAGCCTACTTCAGTGGGGCAGGGTGTGCACAAGGAGCAGGTAGATAGTGTGGGGCCGTGGTGGAGAGTGTGGGGCTCCTGGCGTGGAAAGACTGGGTCCACTTCAGGAGGTTGGGCGCGTACACAGGGCAGGACTGTGTTGACTGTGTGTGTGGACCTGTGGGCAGCAGGACTTGTCAGCTGCAGAAGACTTGTGCTTCTCAAAGACATAGGGGGTTCACTCCACCTTCCAAAGCCTGAAACAATTGTGTACTCCTGTGCCTGAGGCCAGCCCCACCCAGCTGCAATCCTCAGAGAGCTGACAAGAGACCTAAAGCCTGGAGGTTTATAGCAATTGTAAGCCCCTAAGCCTAACAACCTGCCATGCTGGGGGCCTACTCACTTAAAAGAAATACTGCAACACAAATGTGGTATTAGAACTTGCAGCCAACTGTGCTGGGGCTCCCCACACCTGATAAAGAGACTGAAGGGCCCACAACAACTGCAAACAGCTGAGCATTACAACAGCTGACCAGGTTCATAACTCGGCCTCCCTGGGCGCCTATAGGGAGAGCTAACAGGCCACAATAGAAGGACACACGTAGCCCACATAGAGGTACCCCTGGAACTTTGAGAACTGAGGGAAGCATACTGCAGGCCTCCTAAGGCATCACTTACATAAGGTCACCTATCCAAGAGCAGGAGACGTAGCTGACCTACCTAATACGTAGACACAAGCACAGAGAAAGAGGCAAAATGAGGAGGCAAAGGAATACATTCCAAGTAAGGGAAGAGGACAATACCCCAGAAAAGGAACTAAGTGAAACAGAAATGAGCAACCTACCCGACAGAGAGTTCAAACAAAGAGTGTTAAGGATGCTCACTGATCTGGGGAGAAGAATAGATGAACTCAGTGAGAATGTCAACAAAGAAATGGAAGATATAAAAAAGAACCAATCAGAAATGAAGACTATGATACTGGAAATGAAAAATTCACTAGAGGGACTCAAAAGCAGAGTAGAGGATGCAGAAGAACGGATCTGCATGCTGGATGAAAGACTAGAAGAAATTACCCAAGGTGAACAGGTAAAAGAGAAAAGAATTAAAAAGAGTGAGCACAGTCCAAAGGACCTCTGGGACAACATCAAGTGCACTAACATCCATGTTATAGGTGTCCCAGAAGGAGAAGAGTGAGACAAAGGGGCAGAGAATCTATTTCAAGAAATAATAGATGAAAACTTCCCTAACCTAAGGAAAGAAACAGACATCGAGGTGCAGGAAACACAGAGAGCCCCAAACAAGATAAACCCAAAGAGGCCCACACCAAGACACATCATCATCAAAATGTCCAGAATTAAAGACAGAATCCTACAAGACGCAAGAGAAAGACAAGTTACATACAAAGGAAACCCCATAAGGCTATCAGCTGACTTCTTAGCAGAAACCTTACAGGCTACAAGAGAGTGGCATGATATATTTAAAGTGCTAAAAGGAAAACACTTACAGCCAAGAATACTCTACCCAGCAAGGTTTTCATTCAAAATGGAAGGAGAGATCAAAAATTTCCCAGACAAGCAAAAATTAAAGGAGTTTGTCACCAAGAAACCAGTGCTACAAGAAATATTAAAGGAACCGATTTAAGGGGAAAAGAGAAGACCACAAATAGGAAAAATTATCTATTTCCATGATAAGAGGGTAATGGATACAAATGCACAAAAAAGAGGTTAGATATGATATCAAATACATAAAATGTGGGGGAGGAGAGTTAAAGAGTAGAGTTTTCAGACAGACGTCAAACTAAAGTGACCATCAATTCTGTATAGAAGAAGAAAGGAACAGAGAAGGACTACTAAAACACTGAGGAAAAAAAAAAGTTAAAAAATGGCAGTAAGTACATACTTATCAATAGCTACTTTAAACGTCTATGGACTAAACGCTCCAATTAAAAGTCATAGGGTGGCTGATTGGATAAAACAACAAGACCCATATATATACTGCATACAAGAGACACACTTCAGACCTAAAGACACTCACAAACTGAAAGTGAAGGGATGGAAAAAGATACTCCATGCAAATGTCAATGAAAAGAAAGCTGGGGTAGCAATACTCATATCAGAAAAAATAGACTCTACAACAAAAATTGTAAAAAGAGACAAAGAAGGGCATTACATAATGATCAAGGGAACAATCCAACAAGAGGATATAACACTTGTAAATATCTATGCACCTAAATATATAGGTGCACCTATATATATAAAGCAATTATTAACAGAAATAAAAATAGAAATAGACAGCAACACAATAATAGTAGGGGACTTTAACTCTCCACTTACACCAACAGATAGATCATCCAAACAGAAGATCAATAAGAAAACATTGGCCTTAAATCACACACCAGAACAGATGGACCTAATAGACATATACAGAGCATTCCATCCAAAAACCGAAGAATACACGTTCTTTTCAAATGCACATGGAACATTCTCCAGGATTGATCACATATTAGGCCACAAAACAATTCTCCATAAATTGCATCTTTTCTGACCACAACGGTATGAAACTGGAAATCAACTATAGGAAGAAAATCAGAAAAGCCACAAACACGTGGAGATTAAACAAAATGCTACTGAACAACGACTGGGTCAATGAAGAAATCAAAGAAGAAATAAAAAAATAATTGGAGACAAATGAAAATGAAAATACGACATGCCAGAATTTATGAGATACGGCAAGAGCGGTTCTAAGAGGGAAGTTTATAGCAATACAGGCCTATCTCAACAAACAAGAAAAATCTCAAATAAACAATCTAAAAATGCACCTAAAGGAACTGGAAAAAGAAGAACAAACAAAGCCCAAAATCAGTAGAAGAAGGGAAATAATAAAAATCAGAGCAGAAATAAATGAAATAGAGACTAAAAAAACAATAGAAAAAATTAATAAAACCAAGAGCTGGTTCTTTGAAAAGATAAACAAAATTGACAAACCTTTAGCTAGACTCACCAAGAAAAAGAGAGAGAAGGCACAAATAAGTAAAATCAGAAACGAAAGAGGAGAAATTACAACAGACACCTCAGAAATACAAAAGATTATAAGAGAATACTATGAAAAGTTATATGCCAACCAATTCGACAATCTGGAAGAAATGGATAAATTCTTAGAATCATACAACCTTCCAAAACTGGAACAAGAAGAAGTAGAGAATTTGAATAGACCAAACACCAGTAAGGAGATCGAAACAGTAATCAAAAACCTCCCCAAAAATAAAAATCCAGGACCAGATGGCTTCTCTGGTGAATTCTACCAAACATTCAAAGAAGACTTAATACCTATCCTTCTAAAACTCTTCCAAAAAATTGAGGAGGGTGGGAAGCTCCCTAACTCATTCTAAGAAGCCAACATTACCCTGATACCAAAACCAGACAAAGACAACACAAAAAAAAGAAAATTACAGGCCAATATCACTGATGAACATCGATGCAAAAATCCTCAACAAAATACTAGCAAATCACATACAACAATACGTTAAAAAGATTATACATCATGATCAAGTGGGATTTATTCCTGGTATGCAGGGATGGTTCAACATTTGCAAATCAATCAACGTAAAACGAAGAATAAAAATCACATGATGATCTCAATAGATGCTGAGAAAGAATTTGACAAGACTCAGCATCCATTTATGATAAAAACTCTGAATAAGGGCCGGCCCCATGGCTTGGTGGTTAAGTGAGCGCGCTCCACTGCTGGCGACCCGGGTTCGGATCCCGGGCTCGCACCGACGCGCTGCTTCTCTGGCCATGCTGAGGCCGCGTCCCACATACAGCAACTAGAAGGATGTGCAGCTGTGACACACAACTATCTACTGGGGCTTTGGGGGGAAAAAATAAATAAATAAAATCTTTAAAAAAAAAAAAAAAAAAAAAAACTCTGAATAAAATGGGTATAGAAGGAAAGTACCTCAACATAATAAAGGCCATATATGACAAACCCACAGCTAATATCATCCTCAATGGTGAAAAACTGAAATCTATCCCTCTAAGAACAGGAACCAGACAAGGATGCCCACTCTCACCACTCCTATTTAACATAGTACTGGAAGTCCTAGCCAGAGCAATCAGGCAAGAGAAAGAAATAAAAGGGATCCAAATTGGAAAGGAAGAAGTGAAACTGTCACTATTTGCAGATGATATGATTTTATATATAGAAAACTCTAGAGAATCCACCAGAAAACTTTGAGAAGCAATAAATGAATACGGTAAAGTTTCAGGATACAAAATCAACATACAAAAATCAGTTGCATTTCTATACAGTAACAATGAAGTAGCAGAAAGAGAAATTAAGACTACAATCCCATTTACAATTGCCACAAAAAGAATAAAATACCTAGGAATAAACTTAACTAAAGAAGTGAAAGATCTGTATACTGAAAACTATAAAACATTGCTGAAAGAAACTGAAGAAGACACAAAGAAATGGAAAGATATTCCATGTTCTTGGATTGGAAGAATTAACATAGTTAAGATGTCCATACTTCCTAAAGCCATCTATAGATTCAATGCAATCCCTATCAAAGTTCCAACAACATTTTTCACAGAAATAGAACAAAGAATCCTAAAATTTGGATGGAACAACAAAAGACCCTGAATTGCTAAAGGAATCCTGAGAAAAAAGAACAAAGCTGGAGGTGTCACACTCCCTGATTTCAAAATATACTACAAAGCTGTAGTAACCAAAACAGCATGGTACTGGCACAAAAACAGACACACAGATCAATGGAATAGAATCGAAAGCCCAGAAATAAACCCACACATCTATGGACAGCTAATCTTTGAAAAAGGAGCCAAGAACATAGATTGGGGAAAAGAAAGTCTCTTCAACAAATGGTGTTGGGAAAACTCGATAGCCACAGGCAAAAAAATGAAAGTAGACCCTTACCTTACACCATACACAAAAATTAACTCCAAATGGATTAAAGACTTGAATGTAAGACCTGAAACTGTGAAACTTCTAGAAGAAAACATAGGCAGTACGCTCTTCGACATCAGTCTTAGCAACATCTTCTCAAACACCACGTCTGACCGGGCAAGAGAAACAATAGAAAAAATAAACAAATGGGACTACATCAAACTAAAAAGCTTCTGCACAGCAAAGGAAACCATCAACAAAACGAAAAGACAACCTAACAATTGGGAGAAGATATTTGCAAACCATACTTCTGATAAGGGCTTAATCTCCAAAATATATAAAGAACTCATGCATCTTACCAACAAAAAAACTACCAACCCAATTAAAAATGGGCAAAGGACCTGAACAGACATTTCTCCAAAGAAGATATACAGATGGCCAACAGACACATGAAAAGATGTTCAAAATCATTAACTATCAGGGAAATGCAAATCAAAACTACAATGAGATATCACCTGACGCCCGTCAGAATGGCTATAATTAACAAGACAGGAAACAACATGTGTTGGAGAGGATGTGGAGAGAAGGGAACTCTCATACACTGCTGGTGGGAGTGCAAACTGGTGCAGCCACTATGGAAAACAGTATGGAGAGTCCTCAAAAAATCAAGGATAGAACTACCATATGATCCAGCCATCCCACTGCTGGGTATTTATCCAAAGAACTTGAAAACACCAATTTGTAAAGGTACATGCACCCCTGTGTTCATTGCAGTGTTATTCACAATAGCCAAGACTTGGAAGCAACCTAAGTGCCCATCAAGGGACGAATGGATAAAGAAGCTGTGGTATATATACACAATGGAATACTACTCAGCCATAAGAAACGATGAAATCCAGCCATTTGTGACATCATGGATGGACATTGAGGGTATAATGCAAAGTGAAATAAGTCAGAGGGAGAAGGTCAAATACCGTATGATTTCCTTCATTAAGTAGTAGATAATAACAACAATAAACAAACACATAGAGACAGACATTGGATTGGTGGTTACCAGAGGGGAAGGCGAGAGAGAGGAGAGCGAAAGGGATAATTCGGCACATGTGTGTGGTGGTGGGTTGTAATTAGTATTTTGGTGGTGAACATGATGTAATCTAGGCAGAAATAGAAGTATAATGATGTACACCTGAAATTTATACAATGTTATAAACTAATGTAAAAAAAATGAAGGGAAAAAAAAGAATGTATAATATTCAAAGTTCTGAGTTGGATAAAAGAAAAGTGATGCTCATCCTTGAATTTCTATGTACTACAATATCTCAGGATTTTTTTGTTAGTTTATTTTGACTTATTAAAATATACATCCCCTTTTCCTCAACTTACTTCCTGACCTCTACTTCTCCTGAAAGCTGGAACAAATTGCTCTATTTCTATAGATCCTACCTCCAGATCTTTGGATGAGTCTAAGTATATAGTCAGTGTGAAGCCCACATCCTGTGGCTCAGCATCCTATCACACCTAAATTTGTGCACCTTTTTGAGAAACGAGTTTCTGTACGTTCTGAGGCCCAAATGCCTCATATAGCCTTGGCCCCAATTATTTGGTCAACAGCTTTGTAAACTGCCCGGTAAACTGTCTAGCTCTCCCCATTCCTAGGACTTGGCCTTGCTCTTAGCAGTTTCTGTTAAGTGGATTAGGGTCCTGTTCTTAAGTATTTCTCTTAATGTTTTTTATACTCTCTGACATGCCTCTTTAATGCAAATTGTTTGCCTCATGATTTCCAAATTTCGCTTTGTAATGTCCTTGTCTGTTGATGTTTTAGCTATTGGAACACTCTATGAAATCATTTTAGGCCAATATGTCACCTACTTACTTGTACTGCAGTCTGTTTTTGTCATTTCCCATAGATATAATTCTTGCTTCACTACCTGGATTCTAAGGCAGGAGCTGTTTTTCAGGAAGCAGAAACCATTTATAACGGCTGAACTCTAAACCATACCAACTTTGGTTTTATCCCACAGAAAGTAATTGAACAAAGCCTGCTGAAGTCTCAAGATATGCCAATCCCCGACTATGTATCTGCATGCGTTCAGACATTCATGGAACATAACAACAACTGCTTCTCTTAAAATGGCTTTTTCAAACCTCAGAGAGCATTTCTCAGACAGAATATGAATCTTAGAGTATGTACTGTGAGCTTATCACAGAAGTAAAAAACACTATTATAGGGGCATATTCTTTGTAGTATTACTCTCTCTAATGGAATTTTCCTTGTGGTAAAAAAATAAACTGGATGGTTTTAAAGATAATGAACCTGAACCAAATAGCAATGAAACAAGACAGTGCAAACTAGGGACAATCCTTTCTTCTTACAACTCACTATCTTGCTGGGTTTTAATTGTAGTCTTCTGTTAGGTAACAGGGATCCATTCAGGGAAACAGAAACCATGATAGGTGTTTCAAACAGAGGGAATTTTATACAGAGAATTGATTACATAGATGTTGGAAACAGAAAAAAACAATGGAGTAAGTGGAGGAATGTCAGGTTTAATAATAAAAGGAAACAGCTGAGATCACCAGAGCTGAAGAAGAGAAGGTGAGAGGTTCTTACGCTTTTGCATGAGGCATGTGCAGCTAGTGTTTGGATCCTGGGGGGAGCCACCTTGAGGCTGGTGTGCAGACCCCTGGAGGGCCTGGCACTGCATGGCTGCTTCTCAAAACACAGAGGTGACCAAAGCAGGCATGGTTAGCTGGGTTGATGCTGGGACAGCAGAAAGAAGCTGGAGCCTGGGAACAATAAACCAGTCCCCTTTCCCCCTTCCCATCGTCCAGTCATTTGCCAGGGCCTCTGTGGTCAGATTCTAAGAGGAAGCCCACTGAAGATGTGGTTTGCGGACTCCTAGGCCCCATATCGGCAGATCAAAAAGAGTGAGGGGAGGGCTGAGAGAGGATATGAAAATAACTGATATACAATCAATATGTATAGACAATATGTAAATAACCAATATACAACAGATATGTACAGATGATATGTAGGCAACTAATATATACACCTTAAAAATGTAATCTGGCTTTCTAGAATATGAGATTATGAGACATGAAGTTCAAATCCTGTAGCTTGGGGTACAGGAATTTTCACTATGCATTCTTATCTATTTCTTCATTATATACTTTCACTATTACTATAACCTTATCAAGCCCAAATTTTTTTTATGCTCAAGTGCAGCTCACTGATAGCATATTAAATATCATTAGAAAAGAGACTATTAAAATAGATCAATTTGAAGTAATGACTAGATAATTTAAAAACTAAAAAATATTTGTGTTCACCCCAGAATGTCATTTTTTCCATTTTTTTGTTCAGAAAATAAAATATATATTGTTTTACTTGCTCTTCAGAGAAAATAAATTGAGCAGTTATTGGGCCTAATTTCATGTATAAATATGTTTACATATTTTCAAATGAATTTGTCTTTAAAAGAATCTCCATTGTAGTAATTTTTCAAAGTACTTCTCTAAGAAAATAAAAAACAACTTAAAAATGTTATACATCCATTTTCACTAATTTAAAGGATCAAATAAATTGTTTATTTTTGCCGAGGAGTCGTTCAAATTATAAAGTGTCTCTCATCCCACTGCCTTCAAAAATCAGTGTGCTGTTGCATTATTCATACCAAACAGCATTTCAATAGATTAGCAGTATAAGTAAGAATAAAACAGATTTTTATAAATATTCCAAACAATTTGATTAACTGTTGGAAAAGACTTGTAAACATTATGGATTATGAGATTTTACTGCCATCTTCTGATGAAAGTACTTTATGAAGCAAGCAAAATGTTTAGAAATTATGCAAAAGAAATTCTCTCAGTGTGCTTTACTTGTGTTTGGGGATGGAAGTCTGGAGGAACATATGGAAAGTTACGTTAGTAACACACATAGCGTCCTTACTGTCCCATGTCCTCAAACATGTTGCTACCACGGTGCTGATCTCCTTTTTGGCCATTTTCAAACAAGAGATTCAATATTCCCTGTGATAAGCTGGAATGTAAGCAATTGGAAATATTTAGCGATGCTCCCTTTTAGATTGGTAAATTTAAACATTACAACATAATGATTTAGCTTATTGCAAAAGTTATCAGCAGGGTTTTAATATGGAGGATCATTAAATATATTTAACATGACTACAAAGGCCTTCAGGTTTACTGTCCTTCTGAACCAAAGTACTGTTCAAATTCTGTTCTTTTTACTTCTATTTTTTAAATCTATAAACTCTGAAGGAAAAGTAAACAAGATATTATCATCCCATATTTTAGATAATTATATTGGACTACAGTGCCTGGTCCTGCCATGAGCTTGCACTATAACTTTGTGCTAAGTCACACATGGGCCCTTAGTTCAAGATGAGTCCATGTTTCCTAATGACCAGTTCCAGAACAGCAAGCCTGTGCACTCTTGAATCAACTTCTGAGGTGACAAAATGCTGGATTCCTCTTTTTCTCACTTCTCCACTTTTTCTCTCACTTTTGCAGCTGTAGGTTGAGACAGAAGAAAGTTCATTTGTCTGTGGTATAATTGGGGATAGAAAACTGTGGATGAAATGATGACAAGCTTCACGCTCTGACACTCATGACCTGTGACTGTTTTACTGGCTGGATAGTGCCCAATAGAGCTCCTTGTAAAGCTCATCAGAAATGTTGAAAATTTCTTTTTTAGGCAGCTTTTCTTCTTTTGCAGCTTTACCATAGTCTTTTCCTCTATCTGTGTCCTATAATCTCCCCAATCCTCCCTTATCTACTGAATATTGCTTTAGAAAAGTACCTGATACCTTAATTTAAATTTAATTGTGAAAGATGGATAAAGTTCACTTTTACTTTTCCCAGATATATTTTCATTTTAATAATTTTTGTGATATTCTAGAGTTGCCTCTAATTGTGGGAATTAGCTGCCTGTCCCACTTTTGTATATAGCACAGACTTTTCCTAGCCTTGAGAAAGCGAAACTACACCAATGATAGTGACTAGCATGTACTGCATCTTCGTATAAATGACGAAAAGTGCTCCCTATAGCCACAGGGCAGAAAGTACATTTCTTTGGCTGAAAGACCCCCCAACCAGGGACCTGGGCTTGGTAAGTGGAGCTGGAGGTCACTGCTCAATGCTTAAACTGCAAAGCCATATGCAGCGACTGAGTAAGGTGGGATTCTGAGATTTCTCTTGGGTAGTTCTCAGTTTAACTGGTGCCTGAGGCAGGTTTTTATGGTGTCTTTGATTACTACTTCTCTGCCCATCAAGCAAATGAGAAATCATCAGGGCTCTGTCCTAGACCCCTTCTGTGCTCACTCTACATTCTTTCTCTCGGCACTCTCATAATCTCTTCCATGCCCACGTGTTCAGTGCCCCAGATACACCCGCTGTTATAGTTCCTTGCTGGTTTGCTCAGTACTCCAGACTGAAGTGTATGCCTTAGCTTCTTGAAATCTGCACTTGCATGTTTCACATTCATCTCAAACCCTAAGGACTCAAAACTCAACTTGTGGTCTTCCTTCCAAGTAAGACTATTCCTTCTGCAGTAGTTCCAATTTCAATAAATTGCCCTATTATCCACCTAGAAAATAAGTAATCTTAGCTACTTTACCTTCTCTCTCCAAAACGATGCATTCTTCTCCATCTCTAACACTACCATCTCCACATGTTATCCTCGTTTCTCACCGTAACTATGACTTAAGTTGTCTGAGTCTCCCCATGCTGCTTCTGTTCATCTCTATTCTACTCTCCTCACTTTTGTCAGAGGGTCTTTTAAACACAGAAGACTGGCTATGTCACTTCGCTGCTCAGAATCCTTCCAACCTTTGCCATTGCTCGGAGCATGTATGCTTGATCCCTGCCCGTGGCTCCTGCTTCAGGCGCATCTCTCTCTCCCTCTCGGCCTTTATGCTGGATTTCCTGCACTTCCTGCAATCAGCGTACTCTTTCACTTGAGGACCTACCATCACACACAGTTTTCTCTGCCCGGAACATCCTATCATTGCACCTAATACTGCCTGTTTTTCTTCAGTTCTCAGCTGAAAAATTACTCTTCAGAGCCGGAGATGAAGTAGTTGTCCTCCCAATTCCTTACCCCTCGATAATATAAACTCCTCTAGCATCTTGATGTTGTTTATTTGTTTTCACCTTTACTACTTGAAATTATTTGATTACTATGTCTGCCTGGACAGATTCTAAACTCCATGAGGACAGGGACCTTGTCTGCCATGTTCAGGACATCTCAACCATCTGACACTGTTCTGACACATCAGAGACACTCAGTAATTATGCCTGATTAACTACGACATGCATACATTTACCTATTCTACATATATTCATTTAAAAACTACTATAAACAAGACAATATGCTATTATGTTTATGAACAAATTTTACTGACTATAATACAAAGTATGGGTTGGAGTCAGTAAAATATGAAAGCAAAGAGGTAGGACCACATTTTAACTATCTTTTATGCTGATTTTATTAAAAATCATTGTCATCTGATTATTTACAATCCTACTTTGAATTGCCCATATTTTGTGGTACTTTTAGTTGATAAAAGATAACATAACCCATGGGGATCCTATATTATTTCCAAGTTGAATATAGTTAAAATACTCTCTCAGAAAGTTATCTCTAGTTAACATTTATTTAGTTCATTAAGTTTCAAGATATGGCAATGTCATTTACTAACTAGTATATTATATGTTTCACAGTTTTGTGTTCAACTTTGAATTTCCTCCATTTCCTCATCTAACTTATCTGCAATGTTTTAAATACTTTTCAAAGATTATGAACTTCCAATTATGTTTAATGCAAGCAATTTGTTTATAACTGTTAGTTAAAACTTTCTAAAACTTGCAGTGTTGTTTTATTAAAATACCACTATATCATCTGTGATATTGATAAAATGAATTTATGTTCTCCACAAAACTATTTTTCTAAATATTTTCTGAGCAATACTTCTCACATTTTATCTTATGCTGAAAATACTTAGTTTCATCACTGAGTTCATATTTTTACAATTTTCCTTTTCTCCTTCTTGATATTTTATTTCCCAAATTATCTACAGAATGAGAGAACGATCAGCTATATCTGCTAGTTGTTATTAATAAAAATTATATAATAAAATAGTTTTCATGGCTTTATGAGAATGGCTAAAGCTTTTTACTAATTAAAATGTTAGGCTGCTTAGATCAGTTTATAACAAGATATTAGACACACAGGATGTGAGATATCAACTAAATTAAGAAAACTCTTGATAGTGCAAATCAGTGAACCATCCACTTTTAGTAATGAGCTTCACAAAATTAGACTAAAATTCAGATGATAGAAACGGCAGGATATCCATAATGTCCTGTGATTATAGCTGAAATGTGTTTATTTGGGAAAATCTATTACCAGCAGATTAAATTTTTTGATGTTTACTTATTATAATACGAGCTTGTTCAAACATTTGAAAATGAGGTTGAGTCCTCAACAGATAATGATAAACTTATGCAAATCAGTCACATCTTATAATGTAGCAGATTGCATTGTTTATTAAGAACTAAAAGCCTTAAATACATCAATATTCACAGAGTGGCACCGCTCTGCAGTGAAGATAGTTTACGACAAGAGTTTTAAATACATAAACATGCACACCCAATGATCACATTTATATGTATATATATATATATATCCTATTTGTATAGGGTAAGCTTATTCTGATTCTACTCTAAGGAAGCACACAGGGCAAAGCTGCTAAGGTCTTAACCTTGTCACCAAAATATCGTTGTTATTTTGGGGGAGACTCATGTATTTAATATTATCAGCAGAATGTTGACTCATATTACAGCTTTTTATTATTTTTTAATTTCCTGCTAGGCTTTAAGCTCTGTGAAGACAAAAATAGTGCATTATTTATCTTTGTACTTCCGAATGCCCTAGCCAAGTTCATGGCACACCGTGGGTAACACAGAGGTGGTGTGCTGAACCATCTTGCTCCTCCAAGTGTGGTTCATGGGGCAGCAGCATTGGCATCAACTGGGAGCTCATAAGAAATGCAGACTCTCAGACCCCACTGCAGGTCTGGTAAATCAGAACCTGAGTTTTAACAAGATCTCCAAATCATTCAACTCACACTAAAATACAAGAAAGACTGGCGTGAAAGACACTGTATAATTTGAAGATAGGGATTTGAAACCCACTTTTGTCACTTACTGTCTCTATAACCCTGAAAAGTCCTGAAACATCTTTGAATCCTATTTCGTTATCGAAAAATCAGATGAAATTAACGGCCTTGACAAAACTCTGAATTGTTACGAATATCTGAAATTATATACAAATTTGAATATTTGTGAAAATGTTCTACAACCTTTACCAGAGTGGTGAATTAATTTATATACAGTGTTAAGAAAATCAGTCATTTGTTGTATGTGCTGTATATGTTTTGCATGTTTTCATTTATTTTGAGTTTAATTTTGGCATTTTCACTTTATAGAAATTTAATGTTTACGTAGTCAAATATATTTTTTCTTTATGACTATCTTATTATTATTATTTTAAAAAGCCTTTCTTACTCAAATATAACAAATTCTCTATTTTTCTACTAAGTTTACATTTTGATTTATGTTGAAGATTTTTTAAAGTAAAACATACAGAACAATGCACAAAGCATAAGTTTCCAGCCCCATGATTTATCCAAAAGTGAACACACCCGTGCAAATATCCACTGGAATAAGAAATAGACCCTTCCAGCACCCTGAACCGCGTTCCCTAATTGTGCTCCTTTCCAATCACCATCCCATCCTTCCACTCCAGTGGTGACCTATATAGATTAGTTTTGCATGTTTTTAAACTTTATGCAAATAAAATCAAACACTGTATTCTTTTGTATTATGTTCTTTTAACTCAACAATTTGAGAGATTTATGTTCCTGCCTGTAGCTTCTGTTCGTGCGTGTATATTACTCTAATGTGTTTCATCTTATGGATAAGCTGTTCTACTGTTGATATTTTGGTTGTCTCAAATTAGAACTATTATAATGCTCCTATGAATATTCTTGTACATGTATTTTTGCACAAATGTGCATCTGTTTCTTTTGGGTATCACCTAGGAATGCAATTGCTGTGTCATAAGGAATACATGTGTCCAATTGTATTCCAAAGTGCTTGTACTTACAGAAGCAGTGTGTGAGAGTTTCAGTTGTTCTACAGCTTCTGACCCTTGGTATTGTCTGCCTTTTCCATTGTAGCCCTTCCAGTGAAGGGATAGTAGGGATAACATTGTGGTTTTAATATACATTTCCCTGCTGATCAGTAATTTGATTATCTTTAAAACATGACTATTGTCCAATTAGATAACTTCTATGTGAAGTGTATGTTCAAATTGTTACCTGCTTTTTTCTTTTTTTTTAATTTGGGTATCTGTTTTGTTTTATATTTATTTATGGGAGTTCTTTGGATGATATGAATAGTATCCATTTGTTGGTATTATATACATATATTAAAAATATCATATGACCGATCATATCTTGTCCTTTCACTCTCTGGTGTCTACTGACGAAAAAAAAAACCCTAAGTTAATGCAGTCCTACATATCAGTTCTTTCCTTTTGATTAGATTTAGATTTTTTGGGGTGGTGTCCTATGTAAGAATTTCCTAACCAGATATCATGGAGATATTCTCCTTTTATCCTGCGCGAGCTCTGTGGTTTAGTTTTTTATATTTAGATGCACAATCCACCTGAAATTGATTTTTGTATATGGTTGAGACATTTTACATTCATAATACATTTAAAAATATTTATATCCAGGTGACCCAATTTCATTTTTTAAAGTCTGTCTTTCCTCACTAATCTACTGTGCCATTTTGGTCACCATTTAAGTGTCTATGTATGAGTGTTTCTAAACTCTATTCTGTTCCATTGATATATCAGACTATCCTTGTGCCAATACCACATATTCCTTAATTACTGTAGCTTTATAACAAATCTTGTTTTCTCAAAGAGTAAATCCTCCTACCTTGCCCTTCAAGAATATCTTGGCTCTCTTGGAATTGCAATTAAACTCGTATGTTTGAAATTTTTATCTCATCCCCTATAACGCATATGCCATTTTCTCTATTTCCTATTTATCTCTATATTTGTCCCATTATTTCTCATTATCCATGCTGGTATATTTTTTCATGTTCTGTTTTCCAGTTTAATAATTCTAATTGTTGTCTAATCTGCTATTAAATCTATACATTAGTTCTCAATATTGATGATTACATTTTCAATTCTAGAATTTCCTTTTGTTTATTATCTTTAGTTTTGTGCTGAAATTACTGATTTTATTTTCTATTTCCTGGTAACCATTCAGCCTAATTATTTAAAAGTCTGGCTTAGAGTGACATCAGCAACATGGCAGTATAAGATATCCCTGCTTTTTATCACTCTTTTAAATCAACAAATTAGACATCCATACAAGAACAAAAGCACCTCTGTGGGAGTTTTCAGACTGTGCACCTTACTCCAAGGGACCCAGGAGGAATCTTGCCTACCAGTGCAGCAGGTAGGGGATAGACAATGGGCTGTGAAGCCAGTGGAGCCAGTAAGACTGCCTGTACCCCCTTTACCACCATCGGGCAAGAATTGAGTTAGTACTGAACTGGGCAGGCACTCACCCAGAGAGAGAACTTGCAGAATTCCATTCCTTCTGAAGAGACACTCCAACACACCATTGGAGAAAAAAAAATATGCAGTGGAGGAGAGTTTGGTTGCAGTGGAGACAATAAGAGAAACTTTCTCCTTGTTGCCCCACCCCCAAGGAGGTGCTGATTGGGGTTGATTTATCTGGTGGAGGTGATTTATCCCATGGGGAAAGAAGAGGGTGGTGAGACAGGGCCCAGCTACTCTAGCTGGGCAGCACATGGCTGGAGAAGCCCATTTCTCTCCACCAGCACCTGGAGTACTAAGGTGAGAGCTCTGCAACTGAAGGGAGGAAGAATATGGCGAAAGAGGCAGATAAGAATTTCAAACAGCCTTGAAGGCATTTCCCTCAGCAGAAAGTTCACCCAGGAGCCTCTGGGAGTGCCAACCCTGGAGATTTCCCTACCAGGTCTGAGGACATCCTCAACACAATTGACTGTTAGATCCATGCCTCCCTCAACTCTGCTGCCAGCTCCTTGGGCACAGTTCCCCAGTGCTACAACCAAACAAACTCTGGTAGACAGGGAGCACACCAAGAAAGGCAATAGTTGGGCCAGCCCCGTGGCTTAGTGGTTAAGTGCATGCGCTCCGCTACTGGCGGCCCAGGTTCGGATCCCAGGTGTGCACCGACGCACTGCTTCTCCGGCCATGCTGAGGCCACATCCCCCATACAGCAACTAGAAGGATGTGTAACTATGACATACAACTATCTACTGGGGCTTTGGGGAAAAAAATGGAGGAAGATTGGCAATAGATGTTAGCCCAGAGCCAGTCTTCCTCAGCAAAAAGAGGAGGATTAGCATGGATGTTAGCTCAGGACTGATCTTCCTCACAAAAAAAAAAAAAAGAAAAAAGAAAGGCAATAGTTGGTGGGCAAGGGAGAAACCACAAACTTGAGCTATACCATGACCTTCTGGAAAACAAAAGAGAGCTTTCTAATAGTCAACCTGGCAAATTGTAAACACAAAAAAGACGTTAAAAACTAAGTCAAGCAGATGTCTGCTACTTCAAATGCGAAAGAAGAAATGCATAACTATAAGCAAAGTGAAAAATCAAGGAACTATGTTATCACAAAGAAAATTATAATTCTCAGTGACCACACTCACAGGCATGGAATATTGCAATCTAACCGACAAAGAATTCAACATAGCTATTATGAAGAAACTCAACAAACTAAAAGAAAACTCAGAAAGACAATCTGATAGAATCAGGAATAAAATTTATGAACAGAAGTAGTTCTTTACCAAAGAGATTGAAATTATAAAAAAAGAACCAAACAGAAATTCTGGAGCTAAAGAATTCAATGAATAAGATGAAAAATGCAATAGAGAGCATCTGAAGCAGGGAAGGCCAGATGGAAGAAAGAAAAAATGACTTGAGGGATAGAAATATAGAAATAACAGAAGAAGAGAGGGAACTAAAATTTAAAAAGAGTTAAGAGAGCCTACAACAGCTATTGGGTACCATTAGAAAAGCAATATCAGAATAATTGGGATTTTAGAAAGAGAAAAGAGGAATAGGAGGCAGAGAGTTTAATTAAAGAAATAATAGTTGAGAACTTCCCAAACCTCAGGAAAGATTTAAACATACAAGTCCACAAAGCTAATACAACATCCTCTTATCTCAATGCAAAAAGACGTTCTTCAAGACACATTATAATGAAACTGTCAAAGATCAATGATAAAGAAAGAACCTTAAAGGCAGCCAGAGGAAAAAAGAACATAACCTACAAAGGAATCCCCATTATGCTATCAGCAAATTTCTCAGTAGAAACTCTACAGACCAGGAGAGAGTGGAATGACATACCCAAAGTGTTGAAAGACGAAAATTGCCAGCCAAGAATACTTTATCCAGCAAAGTTATTCTTCAGATATGGAGAAATAAAGGCTTTCCCATGCAAACAAAAGCTGAGGAAGCTCACCACCACTAGACCTGCCTTGCAAGAAATGCTAAAAGGAATTCTTCAAAGTGAAGGAAAAAGACACTAATCAGCATCGTGAAAGTACACAACTCACTCATCAGAGTGGAAATAAATGAAATAGAGACCAGAAAACTAATAGAAAAGATCAACAAAACTAAGAGCTGATTTTTCAAAAAAGATAAAATTGACAAATCTCCAGCAAGACAAAGAAAAAAAAAGAAGACAAAATCAGAATTGAAAGAGGAGAAATAATAACTAACACTACAGAAATGCATATGATCATAAGAGACTACTATAAACAATTATATGCCAACAAATTAGATAACTTAGAAGAAATGAATAATTTCCTAGAATCATACAATCTACCAAGACTAACCCAGGAAGAAGTAGCAAGTCTGAACAGACCAATAACAAGTAAAGAGATTGAAACAGTAATCAAAAACTTCCCAAAACAGAAAACGCCACGACCAGATGGCTTCATGGGTGAATACTACCAGACATTTAAAGAAGATTTAATGTCAGTACTTCTCAAATTCTTCTAAAAATCTGAAGAAGAGGGAAGACTTCCAAACTCATTCTATAAGGCTGGCATTATCCTGATACCAAAGCCAGATAAGGACACTGCAAGAGAAGAAAACTATAGACCAATATCTTTGATGAACAGAGATGCAAAAATTTTCAACAAAATATTAGCAAACTGAATTCAAGAACTTGAAAAAAGGATATTACACCATGACCAAGTGATATTTTTCCCTGGGATACAAGGATGGTTCAACATAATTAAATCAACAAATGTGATATACCACATTAATAGAATGAAAGATAAAAATCATGATCATCTCAATATTTGCAGAAAAAGTATTTGACAAAATAAAACATGCCTTCATTATAAAAACCCTCAACAAACTAATATATAAAGAACATACCTCAACATAAAAAGGGCCATATAGGACAAACCCACAGCTAACGTTATACTCAATGAAGAAAAATTGAAAGCTTTTCTTCTAACACCAGGAATAATACAAGGGTGCCCACTCTTACCATTGTTATTCAACATAGTACAGGAGTCTTAGCTAGAGTAATCAAGTAAGACAAAGAAATAAAAGGAATCTAAATTGGAAAGGAAAAAGTAAAATTGTTGCTATTTGCTGATAATATGATCTTATATATTGAAAATCCCCAAGACACAATTAAAAAGCTGTCAGATGCAATCAGTGAATTCAGTAAAGTTCTAGGATATAAAATAAGAACACAAAAATCAGTTGCATTTCTATATACTAACAATAAAACATCTGAAAAAGAAATACAGAAAACTATCCCATTCATGATAGCATCGAAAAAACAGCAAAATACCTTGGAATAAATTTAACCAAGGAAGTGAAAGATCTGTACAATGAAAACTACAAGACTGCTGAAAAAAACTGAAGAAGACACAAACAAATGGAAAGACGTCCATTGTTCATGGATTGGAAGAGTTAATATTATGAAAATGTCCATATTACCCAGAGCTATTTATAGATTCAACACAATCCCTATCAAAATTCCAATGGCATTTTTCACAGAACTAGAGAAAACAATCATACAATTTGTATAGAAGCACAAAAGACCCTGCATAGCCAAAGCAATCATGAGAAAGAAGAACAAAACCAGAGGTATCATACTTTCTGATTTCAAATCATACTACAAACCTATAATAATTAAAACAGTATCGCACTAGCATAAAAATAGACACATAGACCAATGGAACAGAAGAGAATGCACAGGAGTAAACCCCCTCATATATTGTCAGCTAATATTTGATAAGGGAGCCAGGAACATCCATTGGGGGAAGGAGAGTCTCTTTAATAAATAGTGCTGGGAAAACTGGAGAGCAACATGCAGAAAAATGAAATTGGACCCGTTGCTTATACCATTCCAAAAAATTAACTCAAAGTGTGTCAAAGACTTAAACATAAGACCTTAAACTCTAAAACTCCGAGAAGGAAACATAGGGAGGAACCTCCTTGACAGTGGTCTTGGCAATGATTTTTTAATATGACATCAAAAGCACAAACAACAAAAGAAGAAAATAACAAGTGGGACTACATCAAACTTAAAGCTTCTCCACTGCAAAAGAAAGAATCAACAAAATGAAACGGCAATCTATCGAATAGGAGAAAATATTCACAAATCTTATATCAGATAAAGGGTTAACATCCAAATTTTATAAAGAACTCATACAACTCAATAACAAAAAACAATCTGATTAAAAAATGGGCAGAGGAACTGAATAGACATTTTTCCATAGAAAACATCCAAATGGCCAAGAGGTACATGAAAAAGTGCTCAATATCACTAGAGAAATGTAAATCAAAACCACAATGAGGATCACCCCACAACTCTAAGAATGTCTATCATTAAGAAGACAAGAGATGATAAGTGTTGGCGAGGATGTGAAGAAAATGAAACACTCTTGGACTGATGATGGGATTGTAAACTGGTTCAGGCACCACGGAAAACAGTATTGGTTACCTTCATAACCATTTATTCATTTATTCTCTATTTAAGAACTTTGCATATCAGGAATAGTATAAAATTTGGTGTCCTCCCTTTTCTTCTGACCATCCTCACTGCCCATATTGTATTTTGGTTGGTTATATCGTTATTAGTTCTTTCATTGTCACCTTTAAAACCTTAGGTACTATTGAGTATATTACATGATTGATCATATTTTACAACTATATTTTGACCTTCTGTTTTGAAATATAGGGAAATCAATATTATACAACCTCCATATTCTCTCTTTCTTATGCCTGACTTTTGTTAGTTATTTTGCGTAACACTGTGTTCATAGTTTATAGCAGATAAACTCTGTTCTGAAACCATATTTTCCACAAGTCGGGTTCCTCAGTTAAATTGACTCAATATGCCAATTATTTTATCACTATATTTCTATTCCTTTGTAAATCTGTGCCAAATTTATCATTTGTAATATTTTTGAGAAAACTTCATAGGAACTATATTCTCTAAATTCTTACATTTGAAAATATCCTTTGTGGCCTTTATATTTGAAGGAAAGTTTGAAAATCTAAAAGATTCCTAAAACATACTTTCTCTATGGATGTCATAGACATAGCTACATTATTGTATAGCATTAAATGTTTTTCCTTTCTGAATAATATGTATGTGTGTTTGTACATATATATCTATATATATAAATAGATTACTCCATGTCTAAAAACAATAGATACAGATTCACTAACATTGAGAAATATCTTAAAGATATTATTTATTGTAAACTAAAGAGAGAATTCCCCAGACATGCAAGGAACAATCACCATTGGAATAAAAACAGGTGACCTATAAATGGAAAGTTCTATTTTGGTTCATAATACACTATAGCGACATTTAATGGGATAATATAAACATATGTAAAAACATGTAATGTGTGAATAATTACAAAATATAATTAATAATAGCAAAATAAAAAATTGTTCTACTCTACATTTATTTATGTGTATGTTTATTTTTTATTTTTTAGAATAGTCCATGGCTTTTGTGGATTTTGCTGTGTGGATCAATCCTACCTGAATAAATACCCAAAGTCCACGAGCATTGAGATTTGACCACCAATTAGATCCTGAATTTTCTAATAGATTTCACTTAATTGCTTAATGTAAAATAAAGTCCAGCAATTGCAAAATGTCAAAAAAATCATTATCTATATAAAGAGATTATTTCCATTTTAATCACCAAAAACATTCTTGACAATAATGCTTCATTCTCCATCAAGCTAAAGAAAAATATAATTTTTATTAAAATGGTGTATATAGGTCCATAACACACACTAAATAAGAGTTGAATGACCATAATAAACCAATTCAGTCTATACAAATCTAAAATAAGTGTTTTTAATCTTGATTTTGTAACGTTAATTTGTCTTTCTAAAGGAAAATAAGACAATATATGATCTATAATTCTTATTTAAATAGAGAACAATAAAATATTTGCACCATCCTTTTTCACCCAAGTTTTCTACTCAGAAGCCTAACTTAGGGAACAGAAGTACAAGCAATCTTCACGTTGTTCTGTGATCTCTAAAAATTTTTGATGAAACATTAAAAACTTTTTTATATTTGGTTATAAATGTATATGGAAATGAAAAAATATAGTAAAGTGAATATCTATTTAGGACACTGTAATTTAAAACATTAGAAACATTGAGAATTAGTGTTTTATTTCTTAGCAAAATATTTATCAAGAAGAGTCTGAACAGTGCTTGCCTTCCTCTTGTTATCTTATAACTTATAATACCAGGCAATAATCTCTTCAAAGCCTTGAAGAAGTTTCCTACTCCTTTCCAAAACTTTAGATCAGCATCCACTATTTTATCCTTTGAGCTTTAAAATATTGTGAAATAACCCAAGATTTGTTTTAATGTGAAGTTGATTGTCAATGTTTCTTCCTCTGTGATATCTTCATCCTTTGTATCACAACCATTTTTCACATTTATGTCAATATATTCACCTTCATTAAGTTCCTCTGAATAGAGTCTTTCCAATGGTGGCCATGCCAACATCCCCTAGGTCAGCTATTTCTTGTACAACTTCATCTACATTCAATTTAAATTTCACTTTCAGCATTATCAGTTTTCTTCTTCCTTTCTTTTCGGCTGCATTTTTACCTTTGTTGGTCAATTCTCTTTTTCAATTATCCAATTTTGTAAAATGTCAGGTGGGTTTATCACTGGGAGCAAGAAGGCAACACAAATGCATGCTTTGTTGTCTGTGTGTGAAAACTGAATAATGATGCACAGTGATCAATCACCAATCAACAACAGACTTTGAAGGAAATGAAGTGATTGGTCACTAATCATGATGTGCATATGTTATTTGTGTAGTGACTTATGGGCTGAAGAGCTAACAAAGAAATCTGTACTTTATGCAATAACTCACAGTTAATGTATACCATGGTAACTGAAATTTGAACTATGCTGTTGGAGAACTGGTGTTATTTAAGTAAACCGTGGTAACTAAAATTTGTACAACTCTGAACCACACAAAATGAAGACTGGCTGTGTTTCACAGTGCTTACATGGTTCAATAGTTAAATCAGTTGAAATACATTAATGTAACTCATTACATAAATAATATAAGGAAGATTAGCTCAATCAATCAATGCAGCAATGATATTTGCTAAAGTTCAATACTTACAAGTGTTTTAAAAAAACTCTCCACAACAAACAGAATGAAAGAACTATCTTTACTTGGTAAATAAAATATTTAAAAGATGGGTCTATTTATATGGAGAGGCAAAAGACCCAGAATAACCCACTCAATATTAAAGGAGAAGACAAGTCATAGGACTGACACTACCTGTGTTCAAGACTTACTATAAATCTACAGTAATCAAGACGGTGTGGTATTGCCGAAATAATAGACAAGTAGATCAATGGAGCAGAATAGACAGCCCAGAAATAGACCTACATAAATATAACTAATTGATCTTTGAAAATGGAGCAAAGATAGCCTTTTCAACAAGTGGTGTTGGGACAACTAGATATCCACATGCAAAAAAAAAAAAATTCAGACAGTGATCTTACACTCTTCATGAAAATTAACTCAAAATTATCATAGACCTAAATGTAAAATGTAAAACTATAAAATTTCTAGAAGATAACGAAGGAGAAAATCTAAATGACTTTGAGTACGGCAATGACTTTTTAGATACAATTCCATAGGCACAATCCATGAAAGAATTAATTGATAAGCTGGACTTCATTAAAATTTAAAACTTATGCTCTGTGAAAGACAATGTCAAGAGAATGAGAAGACAAGCCACAGACCGGGAGAAAATATTTATAAAAGACACACCTAACAAAGAACTATTATCCATAATAGACAAAGAATTTTAAAAATTCAACAATAAGAAAACAAACTGTCCAATTAAAAAGTAGGCAAAAGAAATGAAAAGACACCTCACCAAAGAAGATATACAGATGACAAATAAGCATTTGAAAAGATGTTCAACACCATATCTCATTAGGAAATTGCAAATTAAAACAATGAGATTCCACTACACATCTATTAGAATGGCCAAAATTCAGAATACTGACAACACCACATGCTGGCAAGGATGTGGAGCAACAGGAACTTGAATTCATTGCTAATGGAAATGCAGAATGGTATACCCACTTTAGAAGACAGGTTGACAGTTTCTTACAAAACTAAACATACTCTTACTAAATGATCCAGCACTTGCACTCCTTAATATTTAGCCAAAGAATCTGAAAACTATGTCCATAAAAAAACTGCACACAGATGTGTACAGAAGCTTTATTCATATTTACCAAAACTTGGAGGCAACCAACATGTCTTTCAGTAGGTGAGTTGGTAAATAAACTATGGTACATCCAGACAATGGAGTATTATCAATGCTAAAAAGAAATGAGCTGTCAATACATGAAAATATATAATTTAAATGCATATTACTACATGAAAGAAGCCAATCTGAAAAGGCTAAATACTGTATGATTTCAACAATATGACATTCTGGAAAGATAATACTATGGAGACATTAAAAAGATCAGTGATTTCCAGGGGTTGGGGAGAGGGAGGGATGAATAGGTAGAGCACAGAGGAATTTTAGGCAGTGAAAGGATTTTTTTTTGCATCAATGTGCTTTGATTTTTCAAATTTTTTATGCAATCTATTTACTTTTTTTATTGTGGTAACATGGTTTATAACATTATATAAATTTCAGGTGTACATCATTATATTTTGATTTCTGTATAGATTACATCATGTTCACCACCCAAAGACTAATTTTAATCCATCACCACACACAGGTGCCTAATCATGCTTTTTACCCTCCTCTCTCCTCCCTTCCCCTCTGGTAACAACCAATCCAATCTCTGTCCCTATGTGATTGTTTGTTGTTGTTTTTATCTTCTACTTATGAGTGAGATCATATGGTATACGACTTTCTCCCTCTGACTTATTTCACTTAGCATTATATCCTCAAGGTCCATCCATGTTCTCACAAATGGATGCATTTCATTTTTTCTCATGGCTGAATAGTATTCCATTGTGTATATATACCACATCTTTATCCATTGTCCCTTGATGGGCACCTAGGTTGCTTCCAAGTCCGGACTATTGTGAATAATGCTGCAGTGTACACAGGTGTGCATGTATCTTTACGCACCAGTGTTTCCATGTTCTTTGGATAAATACCCAGCAGTGGAATAGCTGGATCTTACGGTAGTTCTATTCTTAATTTTTTGAGGAATCTCCCTACTGTTTTATACAGTGGCTGCACCAGTTTGCACTCCCACCAGCAGTGTATGAGAGTTTCCTTCTCTCCACATCCTCTCCAACACTAGTTGTTTCCTGACTTGTTAATTATAGCCACTCTGATGGGAGTGAGGTGATATCTCAGTGTAGTTTTGATTTGCATTTCCTTGAGAGTTAATGATATTGAACATCTTTTCATATGCCTGTTGGCCATCTGTATATCTTCTTTGGAGAAATGTCTATTCAGATCTTTTGCCCATTTTTTAATTGGGTTGTTACTTTTTTTGTTGTTGAGATGTATGAGTTCTTTATATATTTTGGAGATTAACTCCTTATCAGATATATGGTTTGAAAATATCTTCATCCAATTTTTAGGTTGCCTTTTCATTTCATTGATGGTTTCCTTTGCTGTGCAGAAGCTTTTTAGTTTGATGTAGTTCCATTTGTTTATTTTTTCTGTTGATTCTCTTGCCCAGTCAGACATGTTAGTTGAAAATATGCTGCTAGGACTGATGACGAAGAGCATACCACCTGGGTTATCTTCTAGAAGTTTCATGGTTTCAAGTCTTACATTCAAGTCTTTAATCCATTTGGAGTTAATTTTTGTGTATGGTGTAAGATAATGGTCTACTTTCATTTTTTTGCATGTGGCTGTCCAGTTTTCTGAACACCATTTGTTGAAGAGAATTTCCTTTCTCCATTGTATGTTCTTGGCTCCCTTGTTGAAAATTAGCTGTTCATAGATGTGTGGGTTTATTTATGGGATCTATATTCTGTTCCATTGATCTGTGTGTCTATTTTTTGTGCCAGTACCATGGTGTTTTGATTACTATACCTTTGTAGTATTTTTTGAAATCAGGGAGTGTAATACCTCTGGCTTTGTTCCTTTTTCTCAGGATTCCTTTGGCTACTTGGGGTTTTTTGTGGTTCCATATATATTTTAGGATTCTTTGCTCTATTTCCGTGAAAAATGTGGTTGGAACTTTGACAGAGATTGCATTGAATCTATAGATTGCTTTGAGAAGCATGAACATTTTAACTATGTTAATTCTTCCAATCTAAGAGCATGGAATATCTTTCCACTTCTTTGCGTCGTCTTCAATTTCTTTCAACAATGTTTTATAGTTTTCAGTGTACAGATCTTTCACCTCTTTGGTTAAGTTTAGTCCTAGGTATTTCATTATTTGTGTTGCAATTGTAACTGGATTATATTCTTAATTTCTCTTTCTACTGCTTCGATGTTAGTGTATAGAAATGCAACTGATTTTTGTATGTTGACTTTTTTATCCTGCAACTTTACCATATTTGTTTATTATTTCTAAAAGTTTTTTGGTGGATTCTTCAGGGTTTTCTGTATATAAAATCATGTCATCTGCAAATAATGAGAGTTGCACTTCTTTCTTTCTAATTTGGATACACTTTATTTCTTTTCCTTGCCTGATTGCCCTGGCTAGGACTTCCAATACTATATTAAATAAGAGTGGTGAAAGTGGGCATCCTTGTCTGGTTCCTGATCTTAGAGGGATAGCTTTCAGTTTTTCACCATTGAGAGTGATATTTGCTGTGGGTTTGTCATATATGGCCTTTATTATGTTGGGGCAATTTCCTTCTATACCCATTTTATTCAGAGTTTTTATCATAAATGGATGCTGTGTCTTGTCAAATGCTTTCTCTGCATCTATTGAGATGATCATGTGATTTTTATTCTTCATTTTGTTAATGTGATGTTCACGTTGATTGATTTGCAGATGTTGAACCATCCTTGCATCCCTGGAATAAATCCCACTTGATCATGCTGTATGATCTTTTTAACGTATTGTTGTGTTCAAACAATACGTTTGCTAGTATTTTGTTGAGGATTTTTGCATCAATGTTCATCAGTGATATTGGCCTGTAATTTTCTTTTTTTGTGTTGTCCTTTTCTGGTTTTGGTATTAGGGTAATGTTGGCTTTGTAGAAGGAGTTAGGAAGCTTCCCCACCTCTTGAAATTTTCGGAAGAGTTTGAGAAAGATAGATATTAATTCTTCTTTGAACGTTTGGCAGAATTCACCAGGGAAGCCATCTGGTCCTGGACTTTGATTTTTTGGGATGTTTTTGATTACTGTTTCAATCTCCTTACTAGTGATTGGTCTATTCAAATTCTCTGTTTCTTGATTTTGTTTTGGAAGGTTGTATGGTTCTAAGAATTTATCCATTTCTTCTAGCTTATCCAATTTGTTGGCATATAGCTTTTCTTAGTGTTCTCTTATGATCTTTTGTATTTCTGAGGTATCAGTTGTAATTTCTGCTCTTTCATTTCTGATTTTGTTTATTTGAGCATTTTCTCTTTTTTTCTTGGTGAGTCGAGCTAAAGGTTTGTCAATTTTGTTTTGCTTTTCAAAGAACCAGCTCTTGGTTTCATTGAGTTTTTCTATTGATTTTTAGTCTCTATTTCATTTATTTCTGCTCTGATTTTTATTATTTCCCTCCTTCTACTGATTTTAGGCTTTGCTTGTTCTTCTTTTTCCTGTTCCTTTAGGTGCATTGTTAGATTATTTATTTGAGATTTTTCTTGTTTGTTGAGGTAAGCCTGCATTGCTATAAACTTCCCTCTTAGAACTGTTTTTGCTGTATCCCATAAATTCTGGTGTGTCATATTTTCATCTCATTTGTCTCTAGTTGTTTTTTTATTTCTCCTTTGATTTCTCCGTTGATTTCTCCAATCATTGTTCAGTAGCATTTTGTTTAATCTCCACATATTTGTGGCTTTTCTGATTTTCTTCCTGTAGTTGATTTCTCGTTTCACGGCATTGTGGTCAGAAAAGATGCTTGGTATTATTTCAATCTTCTTAAATTTATGGAGACTTGTTTTGTGGCCTAATATGTGATCAATCCTGGAGAATGTTCCATGAGCATTTGAGAAAATTGTGTATTCTGTGGTTTATGGATGGAATTTTCTGTATATATCTACTATGTCTATCAGGTCTAATGTGTCATTTAAGGCCAATGTTTCCTTATTGATCTTCTGTTTGGATGATCTATCCATTGGTATAAATGCGGTACTAAAGTCCTCCCCTACTATTACTGTGTTACTATATCTCTTTTTATGTCTGTTAATAATTGCTTTATATATTTAGCTGCTCCTATGTTGGGTGCATAGATATTTACAAGTGTTATATCCTCTTCTTGGATTGTTCCCTTTATCATTATGTAGTGCCCTTCTTTGTCTCTTGTTACAGTTTTCGTTTTAAAGTCTATTTTGTCTGATATAAGTATTGCTACCCCAGATTTCTCTTCATTGCCATTTTCATGGAGTATCTTTTTCCATCCCTTCACTTTCAGTTTGTGAGTGTCTTTAGGTCTGAACTATGTCTCTTGTATGCAGCATATATATGGGTCTTGTTTTTTTATCCAATCAGCCACCCTATGGCTTTTGATTGGAGCATTTAGTCCATTGATATTTAAAGTAGCTATTGATAAGTATATACTTATTGCCATTTTGTTACTTTTTTTCTGGGTGTTTAATAGTTCTTCTCTGTTCCTTTCTTCTTCTGTTGCTGTCTTCCCTTGTGGTTTGATGGCTTTCTTTAGTATTATGTTTGTGTTCCTTTCTCTTAGTTTTTTGTGTCTTTTTTATAGGTTTCTGGTTTGTGATTACCATGAGGTTCATTTATAATAATCTACGTATCTTGCAAACTATATTAAGTTGATGGTCTCTTTAGTTTGACCTCTTTCTAAAAGCTCCACTCTCTTACTCCTCTCCTCCCACATCTTATGCCTTTGATCTCATACCTAACCTTTTTGTGTGTGTGTAGCCATTACCCCCTTATCATGGAAATAGGTAATTTTAGTACTTTTGTCTTTTGACCTTCATATTTTCTTCATAGCTGGTTGATCTGCTACCTTTACTGTATTTTTGCCTTTACCAGTAACTTTACTGCTTTTCTTTTCTTGAGAATTTTCTTATTCCTAATTGTGGTCTTCTCTTTCTCCCTTAAATAAGTCCCTTTAGCATTTCTTGTAAGACTGGTTCCTTGGTGATAAACTCCTTCAATTTTTACTTGTCTGGGAAAATCTTTACCTCTCCTTCCATTCTCAATGATAACCTTGTCAGGTAGAGTACTCCTTGTTGTAGGTTTTTTCCTTTTAGCACTTTAAATATATCATTCCATTCTCTTCTAGCCTGTAAGTCAGCTGATAGCCTTATGGAGTTTCCTTTGTATGTAACTTACTGCCTTTCTCTTGCAGCTTTTAGGATTCTCTATTTATCTTTAATTCTTGACATTTTAATTATGATGTGTCTTGGTATGGGCCTCTTTGGGTTTATCTTGTTTGGTGCTCTCTGTGCTTCCTGTACCAGATGTCTGTTTCCTTCCTTAGATTAGGAAAGTTTTCAGATATTGTTTCTTCAAATAGATTCTCTGCCCCTTTGTCTCTCTCTTCTCCTTCTGGGACACATGTAACACAGATGTTAATGTGCTTGATTTTGTGCCAGAGGTACCTTCAACTGTCCTTGTTCTTTTTAATTCTTTTTTCTTTTAGTTGTTCAGCTTGGGTGATTTCTTCTAGTCTTTCGTCCAGCTCACTGATCCACTCTTCTGTATCATCCAGTCTGCTTTTGAGTCCCTCTAGTGAATTTTTCATGTCCAGTATTGTATTCTTCATTTCTGATTGGTTCTTTTTTATATCTTCCATTGCTTTGTTGACATTCTCACTGAGTTCATCCATTCTTCTCCCAAGATCAGTGAGCATCCTTATGACTTTTTGTTTCAACTCTTTGTCACGTACATTGCTCATTTCTGTTTCATTTAGTTCTTTTTGGGGGGTTTTGTCCTGATCCCTTGCTTGGAATGTATTCCTTTGTCTCCTCATTTTGCCTCTTTCTCTGTGCTTGTGTCTATGTATTAGGAGCAATGTCTCCTGATCTTGCAGAAGCGGCCTTATGTAAGAGATGCCTTATGAGGCCCAGCAGTGTGCTTCCCTCTTGTCTCCAGTTCTAAATGTTCCAGGAGTGACCCCTGTGTGGGCTACATGTGTCCTTCTGTTGTAGGAGAGCTACTCTTGCTGCAGGTGCCCAGGGAGGTTTGGCTGTGCCTGTGGCCTGTTGTAATGCTCAGCTGTGTGTGGCTGCTGTGGACTCTTTAGTCACTTTATCGGGTGTGGGGAGCCCCAGCACAGTTGGCTGCAAGATCTAATAGCACAGTCCTTTTGCAGTTTTTCTGTTAAGTGAGTAGGCCCATAGTGTGGCTGGTTGTTAGGCTCAGGGGCTTACAATTGCTGCAGTCCTCTGGCCTACAAGGTTCTTGTCAGCTCTGTCAGGATTTCAGCTGAGTGGGGTTGGCCCCAGGCTCAGGAGCACCCAATTGTTTCAGGGTTTGGGAGGTGGGGCTGATCCTCTAAGTGGCTGTTCAAGAAGCACAAGTCTTCTGCAGCTGACAAGCTCCACCACCTACTGGGCCAAACACACTGTCAACACAGTCCTGCCCTGTGCATGCACCCCTACCTCCTGAAGCAGACCCAGTCACCCCACTGCAGAGGCCCCACACACTCCACCAACACCCCACACACTCCATCTGCTCCTTGCCCCCACCCTGCCCTGCAGAGGTGGACCCACTCACCCAGCTGCAGAGTTTCCAGGCACTCTGCCTATGTGGGCCCACAAGTTGCCTGAGGGCTTGCTGTTGGGTGGGGCCAGTCCCTAGGGAGGCCTGCTTTCCTTGACTGAGCTGGATTAAATCCGTGCTCTAGTGTGTGGGGCAGACCCTGGGCTAGCAGGCCAGGGGAAGAACTCCAATGGCATCTGCCAGCATCTGTGTCAGCACACTTGCACTAGGTCACAACAATGGCTATGGCTCTCAGTCCCTGTAGAGATCTCACCTCTCACTGAGACACATCCAGAGCCTATCAGGTGAGTCTCTTTTCACCAAAGGACTGTGCACCTTTCTTTCTGGTTATTCTATGTTGCCTTCCAAAATGAGTGAATTTGTGCTTGGGCTCTTAAAGAGCAGGCTTTTGTCCGATAGCTTTATGTCCGATAGCTTTTCTGGTGGTATTCCCCACTGTTGTTAGTAGCCAGTAAAGCCAGATATTATGACACTTGTCTTGGTTGTGCTGGGTCCAAAAGATGTTTATAGCAGTAATGCTCCCCTGCTGAGGTCCCCCACTCCTCCAGGGAAGGCTGCATACATTTAGATTGCTCCCAGGTGGCCATGAAGCACTGCAGTTCGTGGAGGTGGGTTTTTTTCCCTCCAGAAGGAATTTATACCTCTTCCACCTCAATCAGGACTGTCCCCTGTTGTGGGTGTTCTCTTTTATCCAGTTCTCAGTTCTCTCTCAGGGGTAATTGTTCAAAGAGTAGTTGTAAGATTTTTGTGTCCATTGCAGGAGGTGAGTTCAGAGTTTGCCTACACCACCATCTTGACTTTTTTTTTTTTTTTAGGAAGATTAGTTCTGAGCTAACATCTGTTGCTAAAATCCTCCTCTTTTTTGCTGAGGAAGATTGACCCTGGACTAAATCCACACCCATCTTCCTCTACTTTATATGGGATGCCGCCACAGCATGGCTTGATAAGCAGTGTGTAGGTCCACACCCAGGATCCAAGTCTGTGAACCCTGGGCTGCTGAAGCAGAGCACATGAACTTAACTTCTATGCTACTGGGCCAGCCCCCCTGAAAGTATTCTTTATGATACTATAACTGTGGATACATGTCATTACACATTTGCAAAACCCATGGAGTGTACCACGCCAAGAGTGAACCTTGATGCAAACTGTGGACTATGGCTGATAATGACATGTCAACGTAGGTTCATTGACTGTAACAAATATATCACTCTGGTGTGGGATGTCGATGATGGAGGACATTGTGCATATGTGGATGTGGGGTATATAGAAACTCTGTACTTTCCACTCAATTTTGCTATTATCTTATAATTGCTGTAAGAAACAAAGTTTATTCAGCCAGCCCTGGTGGCCTAGAGGTTAATTTCAGTGCACTCTGCTTCAGTGGCACAGGTTCGGTTCCCAAGCATGGACCTACACCACTCATTGTCAATGGCCATGCTGTGGCAGTGGCTCACATGCAAAAAGAGGAAGATTGGCAACAGATGTTAGCTCAGGGTGAATCTTCCTCAGCATTGCAATACTGTAAGTCTAGCTAGAAATTTTTCATTACCTGAAAAAGAAGAAACTTATGTCTGTATAGCCTTCATCTGAGAACTCTTTATGTTCCAAACATATTTATTAGAAAGACCTATATAAAATTTAGATTTAATCTTGATCATCAATGAGTCATATAATAAAGATTATGATGAGAAACTGCAAGACAGGATATACCATGACAGATCAATTCAACCTTAGTATGATTCCTTATCAGAGGCAAAATCTTTCCAAAGTGTAGAATTTGTCAAATTCAACTGCACATGTTGATTCCAGGGGCAAGAAAGGTAGTTCATAATTTTTTTGTAATACTTTTATAAAAATTGGAGTTCTTAAACTTAGTAGGAACTTCATTAGAAATGGTCAAATATTAGAGAAAATTTTGTGTTGAAATTCTTCATAAAGAAAGTGTAGGTGTTCCCAACTTTCACTTAGGACTTAGAAACCTGGAAAGAGAGTTGCTCCCACCCTTAATAATAGACAAACAAAGCCAAGAAAACCAGATAATCTTCTAAGTCTAATGTCCTACACATGATGTGCGGTGTTCAACTAAAACCTATGAGACATGTCAAAAACCAAGAAAACACACATAAGCATACACCATCAAAAGAGAAATCAACAGAACTGATCTCAGATATAACAGAATATTGAACTATTATCTGGTGAAAATAACATAATTGTAATTAATGTATTAAAGACTCTAGTAGAATGTATGATAAGATGAGTAATTTCAGCAGAGAGAAGGAAACTATAGAGTAGTGGAATTGTTAGAAAAGAGAAGCGGAGTAACAGAAATGAAGACTGCTTTTAATGGGTTCATCAGTACACTCAATACAGCAAACATGAGAATTGTCAACATGAATAAAAGTCAATGGAAATCACCAGTTTGAAACATAGGGCAAAAAAAACGTTAACAAAGATCATCAAAAGGCTTTGAAACTTACTATTTTCTTCTTTCTGCATAAGCCAAACTAATGAAGTGAGTGATGGATATACACTAATAATTTTCAACTCGAGGTTGAATCACCTATAATGCTTTTTAAAATCATATAATTACAAGCCCCATTCCAGATCACTGAACCAGAAAAGTTTGAGAATGGTGCCCAGTACTCAGTCATAAAAAAAGAAAATTGTGCCATTTGTGACAACATGGATGGACATGGAGGGTATTATGCTAAGTGAAATAAGCCAAACAGAGAAAGACAAACACTGTATGATTTCACTCATATGTGGAAGACGAACACAAGGAAAATAGCTTGGTGGTTACCAGAGGGGAAGACGGTGGAGGGAGGACAAAAGGGGTAAAGGGGTACATATCTATGGCGATGGATAAAAACTAGACTATTGGTGGTGAACACGATGCAGTCTATGCAGAAACTGATATATAATAATGTACACCTGAAATTTATACAATGTTATAAGCCAATATGACCTCAATAAAATAATTTTTAAAAATTCAGAAAATAGTAAGTGTTATGGACTGAATTGTGTCCTCCCCCAAATTTATATGTTGAAACCCCAACTCCCAATGTAACTGTATTTGGAGATGGGGTCTTTAAGAAGATAATTAAGATGAAATGAGGTCATAAGTGTGGGGCCCTAATCTGATAGGACTGGTGTCTTTATAAGAAGAAGAGACATAACAGATCTCTTTCTTTGTCTGTGCAGGTGCACAGAGGGAATGCCATGTGAGGACACAGTGAGAAGGTGACCATCTACAAGCCAGGAAGAGAGGTCTCACCTGAAACCAACTCTGCTGACACCTTGATCTCAGACATCTAACCTCCAGAACTGTGAGAAAATAAGTATCTGTTGTTTAAGTCAAAAAAAAAAAAAAAAAAAAAGGCTGTGAAACAACATAAAATATTCTAACTTATGAGTGATTGAAATCCTAGAAGAAGAATAGAGATAAAAGACAGAAGAAATATTTGAAATAGTAATGGCTAAGAATTTTCCAAATTAATAATAGACACCAAACTATAGTTTCAAAGAACTCAAAGAACACCTAGCAGAAGGAGTACAAAACCAACTAACCTACAAAAAACCTCATTCCTAGACATATATTCAAACTCCTGCAAATCAAAAAGCATGGAGAAAATACTAAAGGCAGATAGATAAAAATGGGCAATTTTACAGAGAGGAACAAAGGTAAATAATTACAGCTGACTTCTTTCCAGAAACTATGCAAGCTAGAAGACAGTGAAAGGACCTTATGAAATGGAAAGAAAAATACCGTCAACCCAGAATTCCATACCAATGACAATATCATTCAAAAATGAAGAAGAGATAAAGACTCTTGTTTCTCCCAGATAAAAACTGAGAGAATCCATTGCCTGTTGACCTGCACCAAAATACATATTAAAAGAAGTTCTTCAGGCAAAAATAATATAATACTAGATGGAAACTTAGAACTACACAAAAAAGTGAGGAGTACTGGAAAAATCATAAACAGAGGAAATAAAATGTATTTTTATTTTAATTATTCTAAAGTGATATTTATTATCCTATGCCATGCAAAAGACTATTCAAAAAGAAATATATGGAGGCTAATGGAAGGCTGATGTTTATGTGAGGCAAGCAGCTCTCATTCATATGTCTGCCACCATGATAACCCGAGAGACCAAGTTTTTGGAAAGTTTCAATATGCCTTTAGAGAACTCATATGATTGGCTCTGGAATCAGAAAGAGATGTTGGGAAAAATCTGTTTTCAAATCACATAAATATAATTTTTGGCACTTTCAAGATGGCCACTTAATAGTGCTGGAGGAGTTTGAAAGGTAGCTTGCAAAAATCTTATATGATTATTTGATATTAGGAGAACAAATTGGCCATTCCACTCAATCAACACTGCACATGAATCTTAACTAAAATTACTGATGATGTTTTTGGTCCACGTCTCCTGCTAATTTTGGTAAAACTATAAAGTTAAGACGTGGACAGGTCCCAAACCTCACGTTTCCCTTAAATATCCCCTTCAAGGTTACATGTGACTACAGCACTATATCCTTACCAATGTTGCATAATTCACAGGATGGATTGAAGCTTTTCCTTGCTGAAGAGTTTTGGCTCCAACAGTACTGTGGAATTCCAACTTATCTTTGAAGCTACAGAAGCATTCATTTTCATGCAGCTATGATTAAAAAGCTTTATAAATACTTGCCACTTATTGAGAAGATTCACTGTATCATCCCCAACATTCAGGATAGGTAGAACAAATGAATGGAATTCTAAAACTAAAATCAGCAAAGCCCTCAGAGATCCTCAAATTCATATGGCTTAAGATACTTTCATTGACTTTAATAAGAATGAATTCAACTGATGTAGGGGAATATCTTCTCTCTTCTTAGAAACAGGCCATACCATGCATCTGTAAATATCAACTCTATTGCTAGATTCTATCTTATTTTAACCAGAGATGGCCAATTCCTATCAGATTCATACAACATATCCAGTCTTATCATCAGCATACATGTGCAGCCTTTCTTTAACATCCCTCTCACAACCCTTGCATGACCTAAAACCTGAATACTTGGTCTTTTGGAAGAGATATCAAAGACATACAGTCCTTGAACTCCAAAATATGTTGGACTTTATGGAGTAATGACAATAATCAGCAATTCATGTAAACATTTTCTGAATAGTAAGTAATAGGTGTCCCTAAATTTTCAACTGTTATAAATAGCAATAGAAGTTTTAGTCAGTTATGCTGCACTCTCTCTCCCATATTCTTCAAACAAAATAGTCTAGACCCATATCATCAGTTTATACTTAGTAACTTTTTAAATAAAAATGAAGTGACATATTTTGTTTCATATTTAAGATACTTTTTTTGATCTTTCAATTTTTAGAAGTATTTCCTGTTAAAGTGCTTGCCAGCTCAGACTTTCTGACAGATGAAAGTTTGCATCGTGTCAGAGGAAATCCCTCTGTGAAATACTAATCAGGTAGTATTTGGTATAAAAAATATGTTACATTGAAATCCCTCCCATAGAAAGTCAGAAATTAAGTACAGAAATCTTTCTTTTGTCTGGATTCTCCAGACTTGAATTATATGTGGTCATTTTCTATGGTAAAAGTGACCCATTGAGTTACTAATTAACTTTGGATGCTAGAGGTCTTAGAACCAATTATTATTGTTTTCAAAAATGTGTGAAATTGACCTTGGGTTAAAAATGTATGCAGAAGTAAAAGATCTCTAATGAGTGATCTTATTGGCTGTTCTCTCTTGGGAGTGCGAAATAGTATCCTCTCATCATCTATTTGAATCCAATAAAACCTATTTAAATAGTATGCCACTAGCTCCCTTCCTACCATCCCACTACTCAAATAACCAAAAGAGCATCTGTGAAATCAAGTCTTGCCTGGTGAACACATCCAATAAATACTTTGCAAATCCTGGGACTGTTACCAATTATTATAGTGGTCAAGCAGGCACATGTCTCCAAAATACTTGAGAGGAGTCAAAAGGATATAAGTGGGCTTAAATATATGAACAAGACAACAGAATTATCACTTAAATTGGGTTTTATCTGAGCAAGTAGGGTGCCTTTGTGACAATATAAGGTTAAAAAAAACCTTCCCCACTGGTAGAGAGCATCACTGTGTTCCCACCTCCAATGAATCCCCTATCCATGTTAAAGAAACATGCTGTCTGTACTTTTTCCTATTGTGCCCATCTGTCAACCAAGTCACTGTCACTTTTGTGACAGCAGTATATGCAAATGATATGAAAAACAAATGTAATATTGAACCATTAAATCAAAAAATACCTCATTAATTGTAATAATTTCTTCCTATACTTTTGTGTATGTGTGGGTGAGGAAGATTAGCCCTGAGCTAACATATGTTGCCAATCTTCCTCTTTTTTGCTGAGGAAGATTGGCCCTGGGATAATATCTGTGCCCATCTTCCTCTACTTTATATGTGGGATGCCTCCACAGCATGGCTTGATAAGAGGTGCATAGGTCTGTGCCCAGGATCTGAACCTGTCAACCTTGGGCCACCAAAGCAGAGCACACAAACTTAACCACTACGCCAACAGGCTGGCCCCTTCCTATACTTTTTATTTGAGGAAGATTAGCCCTGAGCTAACATCCATTGCCAATCCTCCTCTTTTTTGCTGAGGAAGATTGGCCCTGGGCTAACATTCATGCCCATCTTCCTCTACTTTGTATGTGGGATGCCTACCACAGCATGGCTTGATAAGCAGTGTGCAGGTCCATTCCCAGGATCCAAACCTGCTTTCTCCAGGCTGCTGAAGTGGAGCATGTGAAATCAACTGCTAAGCCACCAGGCCAGTCCCCCTTCCTATACGTTTTAATGCAAATATTTATTCAGTGATGTCCTTTCTAGGTATATCTTTTGGATTTACATAGTATGTTATAGTTTAGCTATTCATTTATGCATGCCACATACTGTCCTTATTAATAGTCAAAGCTTACTATTTTCTTATTTACCTACTATTAATAAAGAATTGCTGGAACATTTTTCATTCTGTAAATGTAGACTTCTCAATTTCTTTTAAGAACTGGGAACAAAATAACTATTTTGTGCTGTTCTTTTAAAATTATATTTTTAGTTTTTCAAAGATGAATATATATATTGATCTTTAATCATAACTCCACTCATATGCAGGTAGGGAAGGTAAAGAGGTACACATTGTAAAGTAATCCAACCAGGGGCCAGCCCGGTAGCATAGTGGTTTAAGTTCATGGGCTCTGCTTTGGTGGCGCAGGATTCGCAGATTCAGATCCCAGGTGCAGATCTACGCACCAATTATCAAGCCATGCTGTGGTGGCGTCCCACATATAAAGTAGAGGAAGATGGGCACGAATGTTAGCCCAGGGCCAATCTTCCTTAGCAAAAAGAGGAGGATTAGCAACAGATGTTAGGTTAGGGCTCATCCTCCTCACCAAAAAAAAAAAAAAAAAAAAGTAATCCAACCAGTAATACAGGAAATTCCACACAGGACTATGTCCACATGCCCATAGACCACAGGCAAAGAAACAAAGGACCTCTATAAATCAAACAATCCAGAAGCAATATTGCCGCATGTTCATTTAACAGAGCAGGAATAATTCAAAATAATGTTACCATTTGGTTTCTGGAGAGACTCTTTGAAGTACATGTGCTAACATCGTGCTCCTAGTTTGGGCATGGTCTATAATAGTGCCATTGATTAGAAATGTAATGAGAGCTACATATGACATTTAAAAATTTTTAGTAAGCACATTTTTAAAGGTAGAAATAAATAAGCAAAATTAATTTAATGATCCATTTTATGTAACCCAATATATGTACAAGATGATCATTTCAATATGTAACCAATATAAAATTACTGCAGTATTCTATTCTTTTCTTTATACTATGTCATGGAAAGCTACTGATGTTTATTTTACATATACATCACGTCTCAATTCAGATGCTAAATTTTACTGGAAATATTTTATCTGTATATATATTTCATAAAGTTTATAGTAGTAAAAACAGATTTATATACCCAAAGTGTCCCAAACATAGTTTTAATGCCTGATTCAGGTACCAAAAATTATTTTCACTTAACTTTCATACCCACACTGATGAAACTGGTTTATCTTTTTTAGGAGGATGGATTTGACTTTGAAACAAAAGCATATCAATTTTGAAACTACATTTCTGACACTCTTGTCTGAACTCCGTATTATCAACATTGATTTCAAAGTATCATTAACATTAAATGCATAAATTGAATTAAAACTCTAAATATATCAATATTAAAAATTGACATAACACTGCCAATTATACAATTGTATCAGTTAACAACTTAAATTACAATGTGCATATTAATCCACATCAGAAAAATGAATAAAGTTATTATTACTGATTTATATTGTGAAAAATTTCATTTCAGCTTACTTCTAGGTCTTGAATAGATCTTTCCTCTCTTTGGAGTTCATTTGTATGCGGTGTAAGATTGGTGAGAAAACAAATCACATTGACATTTTTGTCTTGATTGTTGACTATTTGGCAAGCATTCCATTGTTTCAAGGAAGTCTTGAATTGGAGTTAACAGAACATGCAAATCTTTATGAAACTCGTCCATGACTCAACCAGTGAACATTGACAAATAAAACAAGACGATTAAATTCATTGTCTTCTATTTCTCTAAACAGTTCCATAAATTGGTGATGATTCATCACATTCCCATACACACACTGAAAGATTTTAACAACCACATCCATGACACTTTTTAAGCATCTGCTTCAGAAAACTGAGCACAAATATATTCAATATATATCATACAATGAAATAAAACTAGAAGGGGAACATTAGTCTCTTGTTTTGAAATTCTAATAAATCCTAATTTTTGGCCTAACAGAAAGAGTACCATCTGTCATGAAAGAAACTAATTTTGTTTTATCTAGCTGAAATTCTTCCTTGGCAGACAAAGTGTACAAAAGTTACTATACCACAGATTTTATATTTCAGACTGCAAATTTACAATATTTCTTCATAAATTTGGAAGTCCTGAGACAACTCAATATATTAATTGGGCAGTATCTATTTTATTGCATGGTTAATCTAAAGCTAGAAAAGTACTTGCAATTTTTTCAATGTTGAACCAACTGAGCTTCTATATTAGAAAAGTTCTGTATTCTGCAGTCAATTGTTTGGTAGCTAATTGAAGATCTTTAACTTTTTGTGAAACATGTTTTTAGTCTGTTCCTCATCATTTCTAAGAAAATTTCAAAAACATAATTTATTTTATTATTTCTCCATCTAAAAATGGCTTTCTTTTTGTACAAGAATAAAAGGGGGTCAAACTTACAAGCTCAGATTCTGTTAAAAATTGCTTAAAAATTTTTTTCAGGCAAAAATTTCTTTGTTTTTGATTGGTGAGAGAAAAACATCAAATTCACTAGGTATCAGTTCAAAATATTTCTTGATATTGTCTCTTTCATTATTTTAGAATTTTTACATAACAAATAGCTTAATTGTTTTTCTCTGCTGCAACAAGTTTGCAACATACTTTCTCCCAGAATCTTTTCTTTAGTGTTCTCATTGTAGTATTAGTTTCTGCATCTTCACTCAATTCTATGTTAGTTGCCTGTTTTCATTTTAAATTTTAAAAAATCCATACTTATTTTTAAACCTAAACATTATCAAATCATAATAAATATTAATTATCAATTACAATTTGCATAGGCATCATTATTATTGCTCTCTGCATGAAACACTCAAATAAATATACCATAATGTTATATTTGTACACAGAAAAAGCTATTCCAACTGAATCAATCTAATGACAATAGCTAGATCAGTGATGTGTTTATTTTTAATGCTAGAAATGATATCTACTCCCAAAACTTGCACTGCAACACCACAATATATCTCAGGCAAATCACCAACCAAAATGAAACAAAGTTTTACTGAAAGAATAAAGTCGAGTTTAAAAGAAAAATATTTCATACTGCCTCAATGAACAGTTTAAAGGAAAACATTCCACACTACTAAAATTAAATAAAATTTAACATTCATTTCCTCTGTACACTAGCTGCATTTCAAGTGTTCTGTGCTGACTTGTGTGGGATGGTCAGTGTCAATCCCCACCATGCTCACATACTCAGATAAACACCGAAACGTGCTCAACAGACAAGGAAGGACATTTCTGATGTGGTCTTTGACCAAAGACATTAATACAGTTAACTGGGAAACATGATGAGTATCATTAGCTGCCAGAGGTGATATTTAAATATCAAAATAATATAGATATGGCAGGACAATTTTTTGATAATTAGAAGAATAGAATACAAATTTCCTAAAAAAATAAATCTAAGGAAGGAAAAGACAAAAATACACTAAAGATTTTAACAGGAAATAATATTAAATTGTCTTCAAACGATGCTGTGACTTGTTGTTATATCCCATAAATGTACCTTTTATATACTCATTTCCAACCTTTTCTTTGAAAATATTTCAAACTTGCAGAAAAGTTGCAAAAATAGCAACATGTCTACTTACCTTTCCCAAATTCTCTAATGTTAACATTTTACATTTCCATTTTCTTTATCCTTTACTCTCTGTACACACACACCGTTTTTTTTAAATGTTTGTAAGTTACAATCATATTGCCCATTTACCTCTAACTATTTCAAAGTATATTTTCTTAAAAATTATTTTAGGGGCCTACCTGCTGGCGTAGCAGTTAAGTTTGTGTGTTCCGCTTCAGCAGCCTGGGTTTGCAGGTTTGGATCCTGGGCATGCACCAATGCACTGCTTGTCAAGCCATGCCGTGGCAGTGTCCCATATAAAGTAGAGGAAGATGGGCATGGATGTTAGCCCAGGGCCAATCTTCCTCAGCAAAAAAGAGGAGTATTGGCATCGGTTGTTAGCTCAGGGCTAACACTCCTTACAAAAGAAAAAAGAAAAGAAAAATATTTTACATAACCATGGTACAATTATCAAAATCAGAAAATTATCAGTGACATAATATTATTATCTAATTTGCAGATTATACACAAATTTCACCAATTGTCCCACTAATTCTCTTTATTGCAAAAGGGAAAATAAACGTTCTTCATGACTAGAATCCAATTTAGGATCAAAGATGGCAGTTATTTCATTGCTTTAGTCTCCTAAATTTGTAATCTGGAATGATTTTTCAGTCTTCAACTTATTCTTACAAGGTAGAGAATATCCTAAATTTAACAATGAGCTATACTCTATAATTATTTTTTAGCCACCTGTTTGCCCCCAAGGAAAACACAGTCTGAGTTCTAAGTGTATGCCTGGTCAAAGCCCAATATTTATTTTCAATTCCATTGTTCTTCAAATTCATTATTATCAACGCTAATCACCAACAGCAAAGTTTCCAATGGAAAATGCACTCAGAATTGAGTTTATCTTGCCAGGAAAACACTTAATCATTGATTTTCCTCCTTGGACATATACATATAGCTTAGGCCAGGTAAGTATCTTTAGGTACTCCTGTCTTTTTCTTTTAAGGAAAAGGCTAAAGAATACTTTCTGATCAGGGTCACAGATAACACATTTTGGATTATAATGGGGTATGATAAGGATAGTCACAATTCTTCCTCTCAGATTGTAACTTCGTTTAAGTGGCTTGGGGGAGTGGAAGAAGAATTGGCAAAGGCAGCATCATCCAGCACTTAAAACCATGGTAAAACCTCAAGATCTTTCTAAACAAAGTCAGCGATCTCTCTGGGCAGAATCCCACGTAGTGTTAAAATAAAAAGTAAATCAGGACAACTCTATACCCCAAAAAGAACTGAAGGACAAAAGAAAAGGCAGTTCTGCCCAGGAGCACAACACACCAAAAACTCGGCCACCCAGTAGCAAAATAAACCACCCAAGCTCAACTCCCTCTTCACTCAGAAACTAGGTGTTCTTAAATAACCTAGACTATTTCCCTCTATTAAATTCTAAACCATGCATGCAAATTTCTTAGGGATGAGAACCTGTGGGCAAGAGAAAGAGAAATAGATGGTTTTGAAGGAAAATGGATTTGAGATCCCAGAACAGTGGCCCCTAACTTGTCTTTGAAAGAGTCAGAGAAGGTGTGCTGATGTAAGTAATACCTGAGAGGATTTAGAGGAGGAAGAGGAGTTAGTCAGGAAAGCAGAGTGAGGAAGGAGTGTTTTGGAGTATCATGGGCAAATGTGAAAGAAAACATGACATACTTGGGAAACTTTGGTTTCCACTACACCCAAAGCAATGGGTTTTATGTAGAGAGGAGAGGTAGAGGCATGACAAGAGATAATGTTGTGTAATTAGGCTGGGGTCAAATCTTATTTGATAGTCTTTGTCATATAGGATTTCATATAGAAGACTATGAAGATCTATGATGGGTTTAAACAGTAGAATGAATTAATACCTAATTCAGATTTATATTTTTTAATAATCTCTTAGCAGCTATTGGGAAATACTAATAGATTAGGGAAGAATAAATGAGAAGGAGTGGAGACTGGAGGAGTAAGTTGATTAAGAAGTTACTGACAAAGACAAAGAGAGAGATAATGAGAAACAGAGCTATGGTAAAAATAAAGGACCAGAAAGCATGGGTCTAAGTGTTAGTCTAGTTGAGATTAGTGATTGAAATTTGTAGCATTTTCATGTCTTACAGCACACTGTCCTCCTGCCTACTCTTGCCATGTTCCCTTTAGTACTTCAAAACCACATCATATAGGCAGGCCTTCCATAGGTATTTGAGGAAAAGTCATGCAGATTTTGCATTTGTCAATCACAAAAAAGTAGGATGTTTGTTTTCTTAAAGTTTATTATATCCTCCTGCTCACCAAAGACTTTCTAAAACCAGCTAGGCTAGTCTTGCATATCACCCCCTACTCTGCTTCAACATTTGCTTCGTAATGGTTGAGAATCACCCTGACCCCAAGAGAAGGAAGGGATGAATAATTGGGTATTTATGAACATGGGCAGGGAGGGGAAAAACAGTGAGAGAATTATAAGACAAAAAGAGTCATATTTTAAAAAGTTAAGAGAAACAAGCTAAACTAGTTAAACAACATATTTTATTTAACTTGATTATATATATACAAATATACATATGTAATATTCATACAGAAAACACACAAACATTTGGAAGCCCCAAATTCTCCTTACCTCACAGAGACATTGATACAACAGCAATATATGGACCAAGTTCCTTTTTAAAAAATCCAGAGGTAAGTTAAGAGAATCCTGTAACCCAAACAAGCACAAAACCAGCCACATTGAAACTGGTAGGGAAATTCATGACACTCACTCAGAGTCCCTCTGTGTGCTCAGTAACAAAGTGGGAAGAGGGTAGAGATGTAAAAGAGTACATTTTTTACATGAGATTGAATTTCAGTTTAAAAATAGATTGCTATAACTTTAAGATGTTTTCTGTAATTGCAATGGGAACTACAAAGATAATATCTAAAGAGTATACACAAAGGAAAATGAGAAAGGAATCAAAACATGTCACTACAAATAATCAACAAAACACTAAAGAAGGCAGAAGAGAGTAAAGGAGGGAAAAAATGCTACAAGACAAACAGAAAACAACTAACAAAATTGCAATAGTAAGTCTTTTCCTATTAGTAATTACTCTAAACTTAAATGGATTAAACATCTTTGTTAAAAGACATAGATTGGCTGAATGAATAAATAAGCAGGATACAACTATATGTTGTCTAAAAGGGACTCACTTTATATCTAAGGACATACATAGGCTAAAAGTGAAAGGAATGAAAAAGATATTATGCGCAAATGATAACTAAAATAGAGCAGGAGTAGATATACGTAGACAAAATGTACTTTAAGAACAATCACAAGAGACAAAAAAAGGACATTACATAATTAAAAAGGGGTTAATTCACAGGAATATAGAACAATTATATATATGTTTCCAATGTCAGAGACCCCAAATATTTGAAACAAACATTAACAGAACAAGAGAGAGAAACAAACAGCAACACAGTAACAGTGGGAGATTTCAACATCCCACTGTTAATAATGGATAGACCAACAAGACAGAAGATCAACAAAGAAATGGAGGACTTGAACAGCACTATAGAATAAATGGATCTAACAGACATATATAAAATATTTCATCCGACAGGAACAGAATTCACATTCTTCTCAAACACACACAGAACATTCTCCAGGATAGATTGATCATATGTTAGGTCACAAAACAAGTCTTGACAAATTTAAGAGGATTGAAATCATACCAAATATCTCTTACAACCACAGTGGAATGAAACTAGAAATCAATAGCAGAAGGAAAACTCAAAAATTCACAAATATATGGAAATTAAACACCACACTTTGAACAAAGGAAAAGAAATCAAAAGGGAAATTAGAAAAATATCTTGAAACAAACAAAAATAAAAACATGACATACCAAACATGGGATGCAGAAAAAGCAGTACTAAGAAGGAAGATTATAACAATAAACATCTACATTGAAAAAAGAAGAAAGATCTCAAATAAACAATCCAACTTTACACTTCAAGGAATAAAAAGAAGAACAAACGAAGTCCAAAGTTAGCAGAAGAAAAAGATTAGAGCAGAAGTAAATAAAATAGAGAATAGAAAAAAAAATCAAATAGTTAGTTTTATGAAAATATCAACAAAATTGACTAAGACTTGGTCAGACTAAGGAAAAAAGAGAAGATTCAAATAAATAAAATCAGAAATGAAATGTGAGACATTGCAACTAATGCCATAGAAATAAAAAGGATCATAAGAGACTACTATGAACAATTATATGCCAACAAACTGAATAGCCTAGAAGAAATGGATAAATTCCTAGAAACATACACTCTGCCAAGAATGAATCATGCGGAAATAACATCTGAACAGACCTATAACTAGTAAGGAGATTTAATCAGTATTCAAAACCTCTCAACAAAGAAAAGCCCAGGACCAGATAGCTTCATTGGAGAATTCTACCAAATATTTAAAGAATTAATGCCAATCTCTCTCAAATTCCTGAAAAAAGTTGAAGTCCAGGGAACACTTCCAAACTCATGTTATGAGGCCAGCATTATCCTAATACCAAAGCCAGAAAAGAAACTACAAGAAAAAAACCCAAAAACTATAGACGAATATCTCTGATGAAAATTGATGCAAAAATCCTCAACAAAATACTAACAAACTAAATTCAACAGTAACATTAAAATGATTATACACCACGACTAAGTTGGGATGCAAAGATGGTTCAGTATACCAAAAAAAAAAATCAATGCATGTGTTACATCACAATAAGAGAATGAAGAACAAAAGCCACGTGACGATCTCAACTGATGCTGAAAGGCATTTGACAACATTTAACACCCTTTCGTGATAAAAACACTCAACAAACCAGGAATAGCAGGAAATTACCTCATAAAGTTCGTATCTGAAAAGCCCACAGCTAACATCATGCTCAAAGGTGAAAAACTGAAATCTTTTCTGCTAAGATCAGGAACAAAACAAGGATGCCTACTCTCACACTTCTATTCAACATAATATTGGAAATTGCAGCTAGAACAATTAGGCAAGAAAAGAAATAAAAGCATTTGAATCTACAAAGATGTAAAATTATCTCTTTTCACAGATAGCATGATCTTATATCTCAAAAACCCTAAAGATTCCACAATAAAACTGTTAGAACTATATTTAGTTCTAACTGAATAAATATATTCAGTTCTAATAAATATATTCAGCAAAGTTGCTAGATACAAAATCAACATACAAAACTCAGTTGCATTTTTATATACCAATGAACAATCCAAAAAGGAAATTAAGAAAACAATCTTATTTACAATAGCATCAAAAATAATAAAATACATATGAATAAAATTACCAAAGGGCTGACAGACTTGTATACTGAATCTTTCATCAATTGATGAGAGAAACTTCAAAAGACACGTATAAATGGAAAGGCATCTTGCATTCATGAATTGGAAGACTTAATATTTTTAAAATATCCATACTTCACAAAGTGATCAATAGATCATGCAATCTACGAAAATCCCCATATTGTTTTTTGCAGAAATAGGTAAAACCTTCCTAAAATTCATATGGAACCCCAAAGGACCCCAACTAGTCAAAACAATCTTGAAAAGAAGAACAAAGCTGGAGGCATCACACTTCCTGACTTCAAGACATATTACAAAGCTGGCATAAAGACAGAAATGAATAGAGCGCCCAGAAATAAACACATACATAGATGGTCAAATGATCTCCAACAAGGGTCCCAAGATTACACAATAAAGAAAGGGTCATCTCGGGTCCAGCCCGGTGGTGTAGCAGTTAAGTGCGCACGCTCCACTGTGGCAGCCCAGGGTTCGGATCCCGGGCGTTCACCGATGTACTGCTTGTCAAGTCATGCTGTGGCAGCATCCCATATAAATTGGAGGAAGATGGGCATGGATGTTAGCCCAGGGCCGATCTTCCTCAGCAAAAAGAGGAGGATTGGCAGATATTAGCTCAGGGCTGATCTTTCTCACCAAAAAAAATAAAATAAAATAAGCATCATCTCTTCAATAAATGGTGCTGAGAAAATTGTATTACCACAGGCAAAAGAATGAGAGTGAACCCTTATTTTGCATTTTACACAAAAATCAACTCAAAGTAGATTAAAGATTTAAATGTAGGACCTGATACTATAAAACTCCTAGAAGAAAGCAAGGGGAAATACTTTATAACATTGCATGATTGCTAATTTTATGAATCACCTCAGTTGGCCATGGGTATCCATATTTCTGGGTAGGCCTGAGAGAGTGTTTCCTTATGAAATTAACATTTGAATTGCTAAAATCAGTAAAGTAGATTGCCCTACTCAATGTGGTTGAGCATCATGCAATCCCTCCAGGGCCTGAATAGAATAAAAGGCAGAAGGAGGAATTTTTCCCTTTTTACCTGCCTCACTGATTGAGCTGGGCCTGTCATCTCATTTTCATTTTTGCCTGCTCTTGGACTGGGAGTTACATCATTGGCTCTCCGTGTTCTCAGGCCTTTGGACTCAGACTGAATTACACCATGCCTTTTCCTGGCTCTCCAGCTTACAGAGGTCATACTGTGGGACTTCTCAGCCTCTGTAATTGCCTGAGGCAATCCCTCATAATAAATCTATGTGAATCTATCCACCTACCCATCCAACTGGTTCTGTTTCTCTGGAGAATTCTGACTAATACATATTGGTCTGAACAATGACTTCCTGGATATGACACCCAAAACACAGGTAATAAGAGTAAAAATTAGACACATGGGACTACATAAAACTAAAAAGCTTCTGTGTGGCAAAGGAAACAATCAACAGAGTGAAAAGGCAATCTATAGAATGGGAGAAAATATTTGCAAACCATATAACTGATAAGAGATTAATTTCCAAAATATATAAGGAACTCCTATAACTCAAAAGCAAAAAAACAACCCATCAAAAAATGAGAAGAGTGCTTGAATAGACATTTCTCCACAGAAGATACACAAATAGCCAACAGGTATACAAAAAGATGCTCAGTGTCACTAGTCACCAAGAAAATGCAAATTAAAACCACCATGAGATATTACTTCATACCCTTTAGGATTGCATTATCAAAAGTAAACAAAAACCAGAAAATAACAAGTGTTGACAAGGATATGGTACAATTGGAACACTGGTACACTGTTGGTGGGAATGCAAAATGCTGCAGCCACTATGGAAAATATTATGGAGGTTCCTCAAAAAACTAAAATAGAACTACTATATGATTCAGAAATCCAACTTCTCGGTATTCATCCAAAAGAATTGAAGTCAGGATCCCAAAGAGATATTTGCACTCCCATTTTTATTGCAGCATTATTTATAATACCAAAGAGGTGAAAATAATCTAAATATTCATCTACAGATGAATAGATAAAACATGGTAGATATATGCAATGGAAGATTATTCAGCTTTAAAGAAAGAAATCCTGTCATATGCTACAACATAGATGAATCTTGGGGACATTATACTAAGTAAAATAAGCCAATCACAGAAGGGTAAATACAAGATGATTCCATGTATATGAGGTATCTAAAGTAGTCAAACTCATAGAAGCAGAAAATAAAATAGTGGTTGCCAGGGCCTTGGAGGAGGAGAAAATGGGGAATTGCTATGCAATGGGTATAGAGTTTCAGTTATGTAAGATGAAAAAGTTCTAGAGATCTGTTGTACAACTATACACATATAGTTAATTCCTACTACAAACTAACTACTACTGTACTGTATACTTAAAATTTTGTTAATAGAGTAGGTTTTATGTCATGTGTTTTTTACCACAATAAAAATAGTAATAATTATGTCAGTAACTCTAGCCCTAACTCATATTTTCAAATACCTGGAATATAGTTTGTTGTGAATATTCATGAGCCTCTATCATGAATCCCCTGTATCCCCTGCTATAGAGGATACAGCTGTGAGCCAAACAGACAAAAATCTCTGCCTTCATGGAGCTTACTTTCTGGTGTCTTACAGACAGTATTTCAACAAACATCCTTAGGCATGCCTCCTTGGCCGTATAGGAGAGAGTTTCTCGCTGGAGAATAACAAGAAGACGAATTGCTGAGTCTCACATATTAGGGCCCTCAGGATCAATTCGCATTCTCAATCAGTTGTGTCTATTGTAATTTATTTATACAATCTCCTGATGCGTATGTAAGTTATTTTGGCATTTTTAACTTATATTAATCTTACTTTTGATAATATTTAAATATCCAAATTATTTTAGATGATAACAGTAGACCTTTTCCTTCATCACAGTGAATTACTGAGATAGAGCACATAATTTTACTAAGGTCCTTGATATTTATTACTAAACTCCTCTCCAAAATGACCCTTTAGCATTATAGGAGGATGTCTCCTCACTTCCTCCTTCGGTTTTTTTTTCACTTTCTCCTAAAATATGATTGAGTAAAAATAAAACATCTTTAGCTTAGGGCCAGTCTTCTTCAGCAAAAAGAGGAGGATTGGCATGGATGTTAGCTCAGGGCGATCTTCCTCACACACACACAAAAAAACAAACACATCTTTTTGAAGGTTCTAGGTAGCTGAGGTTTTTTAAGAAGAAACGGATATAGATTCTTATGCTATAAGAGATTTGTGTAAATATTTCATATAATACTACATTGTGCATGATTCTAAATATTGTAATATCCTCTTGGTCTTAGATCACAGAAATTATGTACAGAATGTATTTTGAAGTGTCAAAGGTAAATTGACATTGATAACATCTTAGGTTGGTAGAGATTTTTAGATATAGTTTACTATATGGTTTTATGAATCTTAATTATTTTGTGGTGCTCTTGTGAGCATCCCCAGACACCTTGATATATATTTTACAGTAAATAAAACAAGTAACAGTGTACAGCAGTGCATATCAATGCAGAGCATCATGGAGAACACATTATTCAAGATTAGTCACTAATATCACCTGACTCAAATCGTAACTTTGCTGAAGTTTGTTAAGGAAAAAAAATAACTCTGATGTTAGCAATTAAGCTTTGTTTTAAATATGGGTCAAAAGTGGATACAAAAGTTTTCCAACTTCCAGGACTTGGATAAATTGTTACTGTGTTTTAATTACTGTATTAGTCTGAGCTCTCCAGAGAAACTAACATATTCATTAAAAAAAACACAGAAAATACTCATGACAATTACAGTTCTTGTTTTTATAATTGATCACATGGTCCTAGCTGGTATTTATAACTATCTTCTTCCACTACCCATTCTGTATTCCGTTTGTCTTCAGCAACCACCTCAGCTGGTTATGGTTTTTTACCTGGTAGAGGGACCCAAACATTCATTGCTGAAAGGTCCGAATCATCTGTAAGCCTGCCTGTTTGGGGTTGTAGTTTTCTACTGACCTTAATCACAAGGCATAGTGATACTAAGAGACACACTAAGGGATCTCCTATACTCCAGACATACTCTTCCTTACTTCCATTATGGAGTAGCAGTCCAATTCACCTTTGTAGTCCAGATCAATAACTACAGCCAGCACAGTAACTCAATACTTTGTCTGTTGATTTAGAGGTACAAGGAGCCCAGAGAGGCTGGGCAGAAATATTAATTTCTGGTTCAACAAGATGATTGCTGTGTCTCCTTTTGGATGCATTCTTCTCTTTGGAACTAAGACCTCTAGGCCAGCAAGGAATAAGGGCATAGGAACAGGAAGTAAAAATTTTGCTAGTGGGTCATTAGAAGTAATAGTGAGAGGTGCCACTTCCATTTCCATCCCTTTATTTCTGGATCCATAAATCCTAGCTATGGGAGAAATAGCACCATGTATTGGACACTGATTCAGACCACACGTGGTCTTCTGGAGAACCTTGTCCCAGCCCTATAAGATATTACTACCTGGATGGCACTATAACTGAGTCTTCAAAAGGCCATTATACTGTTCTATCAAACAGCTGCTTTAGGATGGTGGGGACATGGTAAGACCAGTGAATTCCATGAGCATGAGCCCATTGCCACAATTCTTTTGCTGTGAAGTGAGTTCTCTGATCAGAAGCAATGCTATGCAGAATACCATGATGGCGGATAAGGCATTCAGTAAGCCTATGGATGGTAGTTTTGGCAGAAGCATTGTGTGCAGGGCAAATTCTTATCCAGAGTAAGCATCTATTCTTATAAGGACAAAATGCTGCCCTGTCCATAATGGAAGGGGTCCAATATAACCATTATTCAGCAAATAGCCAGCTAATAACCCTGGGGAATGGTGCTATATGGGAGAGTCAGTGTTGTTCTCTGCCCCTGGTAGATTGGGCACTCAGCAATAGCCATAGCCAGGTTGTACTTGGTGAATGGAAGATCAAGATGCTGAGCCCATGCATAACTCTATCCCTGCAACCATGGCCACTCTGTTCATGAGCCTATTGGATCATGACAGGGGAGACTGAGCAAAGCAGCTGACTGGTATCCACAGAACGTGTCATCCTATTCATTTGATTATTAAAATTGACACTTTGGTGAACATTCACATGGAACAAAAATATTTTCATGTCTTTTGCCTAATTAGGGCTATTCATGTACCTATTCCCCAAATTTCCTTGTCATCCATTTTCCAATCATGTTCCTTCCAAGTCACTGACCATCTAACCAAACCACTGGCCACAGCTCTGAGCTGGTATATAATTGCATGTCTGGCCACTTATTTTAACAAGCAAAGTGAACAACCATGTGCACTGCTTATAGTTCTGCCCACTGGGAGGATTTTCCTTCACCAGAGTCCTTCAGGACTGTCCCAGAAAGGGGCTGTAGTGCTGCACCTGTCCTCTTTCTTGTGGTGCCTGCATATCCTACAGAACCACCTGTAAAGCAGGCCCCTGTCTTCTCTTCCTCTGTCAACTAATCATAGAGAACTTCCCATGAGGCCATAGGTGCAGGCTGGGAAATAGAGTCAGTGTAGCAGGAATGGGGACCACGGCATTTGAGCCACTTCTTCATGTAACTTACTTATGCCTTCACGCCTGCTCAGGCCTGATCAGATATAAACCACTTCCATTGGATGATAGAATGCTGCTGTGCATGCCAAACTTGACGTCTTGGTGGGTCAGCTAATAGCCAATTCATGATGAGCTGCTCAGGTCAATGGTAATTTGGTGGCCAATGGTATAAGCGTTTAGTCTGCTAAGGCCTAGTAGCAGGCCAAGAGTGTTTTTCAAAATGAGAGTAGTCATCTGTGGAGAATGGTAGAGCTTTACTCCAAAATCCTAAGAGCCTGCTGTGTGGTTGACCTCTAAGGGCCTGCCAAAGTCTCCAAACAGCAACCCTCCCTGCCACTGACACTTCAAGCACCATTGGATCTGCTGGATCATATGCTCCAAGTGGCACAGCAGCTTGCACAGCAGCCTGGACCCATTGCAGAGCCTTTTCCTGTCCTGGGCCCCACTCAAAACTAGCAGCTTTTGAGGTCACTCAGTAATGAACTGGAATAACACATCTGGATAAGGAATACATCGCCTCCAAAATCCAAAGGAGTCCACTAGGCACTGTATCTCTTTTTCGGTTGTAGAAGGGGCTAGATGCAACAATTTATCCTTCACCTTAGAAGGGATATCTTGACATGCTCCACATCACTGAACCCTTAGAAATTTACTGAGGTAGAAGGCCCCTGAATTTTTGTCAGATTTCCCACCCTCTGGCATTCAAATGTCCGACCAATAAGTCTAGAGTACTTGCTATTTCTCACTCATTAGATCCAATCAACATAATGTCATCAATGTAAGCAACCAGTGTGATAGGTTGGGGAAGGGAAAGGCATTCAAGCTCTCTATGAAGTAAATTATGGCATCAACCTGGAGAGCTGATATACTCTTGAGGTAGGTCAGTGAAAGGTATATTGCTGGTCTTGCCAGTTGAAGGTAAACTGCTTCTGGTGGGTCTTATGGATAGGGACAGAGAAAAAGTCGTTTGCCAGATCAACAGCTGCATACCCAGGTACCAGGGAACGTGTTAACTTGCTCAAGCAATGAAATAGCAGCTTCAATTGTAGTCACCATCTGGTTAAATTTATGGTAATCCACTGTCATTCTCCAAGATCCATTTGTCTTCTGCATAGGTTAAATAAGCATGTTGCATGTGGATGTGGTGGGAATTGCTACCCATTCATCCTTCAAGGCCTTGATGGTACCACTTATCTCTGCAATCCCTCCAGGAATGGAGTATTGCCCACTTTAATAGGAGATATCCTGTGAGACTGGGATTTCAACTTGCATTGTAATTTAGCCAGTCACAGGATGAGATCATCATTTGATTTTAAGCAATCTCAGCCCTCTGGCTAAGGAGATAAATGTCTCCTTCAGGGCACACACAGAAGATTTCAGGTCATTTATTGGCACTTGAGCTGGCAATTCAAATCCCTAAGATCATTCTTTTCTTTCACCAGTGACATTAAGAGCAACCAATAAACCTCATTATATTCATCAGTTTGCCAAATATTTGAAAACATCATATGGGTCCTTGCTTCTTATAAGTGGTTGATTAGGGTATCCAATGGACATATTTTGCACATCTCTATTATGAGATCATGTCATGGACTATCAGTGCTCTCTTTACTACTGAAAATAGTCAAAAGCACTTTAAATCTAATCATGTTACAGAAACCCAGCAACAAATTCAGAAAATTCATTCTTAAACTTTTATTCCTCCTTTGGGGCTGGCCCTGTGGTGTAGCAGTTAAGTTCTTATGCTCTGCTTTGGTAGCCCATGGTTTGTAGGTTCGGATCCCGGGGGCAGACGGAGGCACCACTTGTCAAGCCACCCTGTGGCAACATCCCATATAAAGTAGAGGAAGATGGGTACGGATGTTGGCCCAGGGCCATCTTCCTCAGCAAAAAGAGGGAGATTGGCAACAGATGTTAGTTCAGGGCTAATCTTCCTCACAAAAATAAAAGAAAAAAATTTATTCCTCCAGAACCACTCTTAGTACCAAATCTATATTAGTCTGGGTTCTCTGGTGAAAAAGAACTAAGATGATATGGATATATATTATTATATGGAATTGGTATGCATCATCATGGAGGCTGGAAAATCCCAATATCTACAGTCAGCAAGCTGGCGACTCCAGAGAGTCGATGGTGTAAATTCCAATCCAAGGGCCCAAGAAGACCAAGGTTCCAGCTCAATCAGTCAGCATGTAAAATACCCTCTTCTCAGCCTTCTTGTTTTATTCAGTCTTTTAATAATTGGATGAGGCCCATCCACCTTAGGGAGAGCAATCTGCTTTACCCAGTATACCTATTCAAATGTTAATCTCATCCAGAAACATCCTCAAAGACACACCCAGAATAATCTTCGATGGGCATCCCTTGGCTGTCAAGTTGACACATAAAATTAACCATCACAATTACCAATCTAAATGGTGAAGGTTTTCAGTAAAACAACCGAAAACCACCCAAAGGATTGTATCAAATATCCTAAAGAGATCAGCAATGACTCCTAAACACTTAAAAGTTTAATATCGTGGACTACAAGCAATGAAAATTTTTGATATCGAACATTTTAGTCTCGAGTTCATGTGCCTGATGTACAATAAGCCAACCACTAAAATATCAGTGCTTGGAGATGGAGAAAGGTTTATTTGAATTGGCCAAAACAAGAAGGTGGGAGGATAGGTTCTCTCAAATCTGCCTTAACAAGAGAAGAAAACAGGGGGGTTTATAGAGCTAAGGGGCTGGGCAGGAGGAGTTTCGGAGAAACAAAAGGGTAATCCATGTTTCTTTCACTCACAGTAAGCCCCAGGGCAGCCTGACTTCTGGGCATCAATGGCATCTAGGAGATGGTTATCTGGTGATCCTTGAAGGCATTCTTTTTCTTCTGTAAAACAGGCTCATAAATCCTTGTGACTCTTGAATCACCCCTCAGGTTAAACGAGAAAACAGAAAATTGACAAGATCAACTTCTTTTCATAACAAAGTTGAAAGGTAATCTTATTGAGTATTTACGTAACCCTCAGGTACCCGGCTTCATTTTCACAATGAAAATTATGAATAATCTAAAATGACAAGTTAGCTGATACCGGCTCAACACAAGGTTGACATAAGGGAAGCCATATTGTAGAGAATAAACCATACTGTAACTTTGAATGACCTCTGATTAATTAACCCAGACATGTTCTGTAGATTTTATGGCTCCTCCCAGCTGCTGTAAATCGATAACTTTGTTTTTTTGAGTTCCTTAGGAATGTGATGACCCCTGAGGCAGAGAGTCTATGCTGATAGCCATCATCAATGACAACTGAAAGATCAGGGTATAGGGCGTTGGTCTGGTCTCCGATGCATATCCAGTAAAACAAAAGACTATCAGGAACTAAGACCAGATGTCTGCCTCCACCCAGAGACCAGCTGCCTCCCCAACCTGGAGACCAGCCCCCTATATAACTGGCCTGCAGTCTTTGTTCTGCAAGATGGTTCTTTCAGACATTAGTTGGCCATCCTCCCCCTTGCCAGCAAGCTGTAATAACAAGCCCTTTCTCTCCTACCTCCTTGCCTCTGGACTATTGGCACGTCTTGTGGCAGGCAGATGACCTGCCCCCTTGGGCGGTAACAGACTTTCAGGTATAACAGTCCTTAAAGTGAATACTTAAAGTTGAGAGCACAAAAGATAGCTGAAAAGAGCCTCTAACTTTGTTCCTTTAAGTTTTATATTTTCTTTAGGCTTTGCCCACTTTACTTCATATTTGCCACTGACACGCTCACTCTCCGATGTTTGCTATACCTCTTATCAACTGCAACCTCAAAGTGGACACAGGTCCCTTTTTGCCCAGGAGAAACAATACTATTTGTTCAAAAAGCCATCTTATTTTCCTTCTGAACGTAGAAGATGTTACCTCGCACCCTGCACCCTTGCATCCAGAGAGGGCACATAAATAGTTGTAGCCGACACAATACAGGAGCAATGCAACATACAATTATGTATGCCTGTTCCAGATCTGATACTTTACGAAAAAACAGTCTCCCAAGCATAATCTTCACTCTTTCCCTTTCATGGTGACCCTGGAGGCCACATGTTGAGAGGCAGCAAATGGAAGGATTGTAGTTTGCTAGGTCACTCCATGGAAGAGGGCCATCTCAACCAGGAATGTCTGCATTGGAATTTGCATAATGAGAAAATATTTTTATTGTGTTAATCTAGTGAGATTTTGGAGTTGCTACAGAAGATAGCATCAATTACTCTAATATATTTCACTCATAAAGCTAAGCTGGCTTGAATATTTAAAAAAAAAACATAAAACAAAACTAAAACGAAGGTAATGTTGAAGGGTTAGGGTAAATATGATGCATAATATCTGTCCCATCAGAAACAGTGAAATTTCTGCTCTTTGGCCTCATATATTCTGTCCTATTCAAAGATCAAACTGGGAAGTCTCCAATATTGTCACAAAAATTCTGGAACATTTTCATATGCAAATATCTTGGTTCTATAGTTTCTGATAATGGGACTGCTTTCATAAACTATGAATCAACTTCTAACAACTACTCAAAACTTCCTTCTCTATGTATACTGATGCCATCTAAGTAAAGAAAGAATGAGTTAGTCTCATATTGCTTATCATGTAGGCTTCCCCTCTCCATTTCCATTTCTGATCCCAGATAGCTGAACCCACACACCCTTTAGATAAGGCAGTTAACTTCATCCTTACAAGAGTAAGTAGAATGATAATACCTTGTTAATAACATCCATGTTCCAAGGATTGTAAATATATTAAAATGAGCCATTCAATCGCAGATCATCTCATAAGGTAACTCCAAATCTTATTAGTAAACATACAGCATCTCACACAGTCATCTTATGAGGAGTTAGCCAGAAAAGTCAAGTAATTTGGTGCTTTGTGTACATTATCAGATAAGACATTGTGGTAAGTGAGACTCTAGAACATAAAATCTGAAAAGGGCTGATTAAAAAAACAGCAAAATACACCACTGAGTATGTAAAATATTTACTGTTATATAGCACAGCTTCAAGAATGAGACAGATATATTTTATTATATTTCAATCACAATATCAATCAGAAGTTAAATGGAATGCCATTAATGGTTTTCTTTTTCAATTTTAAAAGTAACAAAAGTGCCCTTTAAACTAATTTGTATATTTAAATCTCAAATATTGGAAAAATATTACTTTAGCTAAAATAACCCAAAAGTTTAGATTCTTGTAGTATCATTGCATGCATATATGGTCTCAGTGGAATGAATCATTATTTTTGCTGCCTGCACGTACAAAAGAGGCAAATAGAAGCAGACCAGTGATGAAACATCAACATAATTTACATAGAGATAGTTGAGACATTCTTCCTATAGTTATGTTCAGTGCAATTTTCTTTTTATTATTTTGCTAAAAATAATCACTCTGATACCTTTTCACTTTCTATTTTCCCCAAGTGCTCTTTAGAGGTACCCTCTAAATTCCCTTGTAAGAATTTCAAATGGGAGGAAAATTGATTCTGAAGGATGATAAATATGGAAAAGTTATTTCAATAAAAACTGTACAATGATATTTTTAATAATTTCTCTGTTTGCTGAATGTTCGTATTCCGTAAAGTAGCACCCTTAATCTAGAGAATTTAATGTCTTTCTAATGGCTTTCCCTAACCCAAGAAGTCTGAAAAGGCCTCTACTGATGCAATAGAGAGAAACTGAGCTGATAACTGGGTACCAGAAGAGAGTCAAGAAATATTGTATTCCATTTTTTACTCACCTATGACCCTTTCTAGGAGATAGACCCAGTAAATTTTCAAAAAATAAAATAAAATAGAACTCATGCCTATATGGTAGTTAAAACATCTTAGCAGTTAATCATCAATTTATGTCTCAGAAATATTTGAAAAATCCACATTTCCTTTCTCAATCCCAGTGTTATCTCCTCTGTCAAGGTTTCATTATCTTTTCCCTGATCCTATTTTAGAGCCTGGATTCCCTATGGCTAATCTCTCTATTCCAGTCCATTATCTCTACTGCTAATTTCTGCAAAGAGAGTTATTTTCTGCAAAATCCATAAAGATTGTTATAATCCAGATAATTCCAGAGTGCCTACTGAATGAAGGAGATCTCCTTAGTTCTACATTTAAAAGTCTTCAGCATACGCCTACATGTCTAACTTTGCTTCCTGCTGCTCCTCCTTACAGACCTGAAGTTTCAGCCAAACAACTTCAAGCACCTGACTGAACACTTCATACACTTTAGAAGCTCCATGTCTCTGCAATTGCTCTTCTTTTATCTTTTAATAAGCATTCCCACTTTTCTGATTGTCATGCTTCAACTCACATTTTGAGACCACAGAAAAGTACTATTTTCAATTAGAATTTTTCTCAAATCTCCAAGAAAATTGACATTGTTTTCTGCTGATTCTCACATCACTTTATATTCTCTAAGTCAATTATCTGCTGGAGTCATATTAAGATTTGTTGAGATTAAAATATTATTGGAGATATTTCAGCTAATGTTTTGTGGGAAATTTCAATATCCATTCCAAGATTTTGCAAAGGCCACACAGTCCCCTCTGGCTGAGTAAACCAGCCTAATTGAACTCTGAAGCTCACCGGGCTCTGTCCTGCCACCACATTCTCTTCTCTCCAGTTTATGGGAAAATCAACTTGGCATACAGTCACCTTTACTTCCATTTCACCAAAATGCCGCTAAAATAAGCTATTTGAACATAGAATAAAGTGAGTCAAACTTCTTTGTTGCTTTAGCTCCTTTGTGACTTTTGTTTTTCTTCTATCCCCAAAATTACAAGGTATTTTTTTATACAGAAGCATTTATCAAGTATTCTCGTCACAAATTATCCCCTGAATGAAGGGTAAATTTGTTTTTTGCTCTGAAATTTAAGGAAGCTTATTGTGTTATGTATTTAAATCGAAAACATCTATGACAGAGAAAGATTATGATACTTTAGTAGGAATGGAGGTTTTAGATGTCAACTATGGTTTTAAATAACAGGTTTTTCCTACAGATATGCTTCTGTGAAAGGCTTTTATTTGTGGTCATGCAATTAACATTGAATCTGAGTATCTCAGGTATTTAGACCGTGTTGTAGTCTTTGAAAACCTAGCAAGAAGCAAAATGTTTTGCATATATTAGGCATAAAAATAAGATATATTTATTGACTCAATTAATTAATTAAATAGGAAGAACTAAATCAATTACATCATTTGGATTTGCATTTCCTTTCTAGATAAATAATTTATATTGTTAACTAAATATTCTTAGAAACATTATATCGAAACCAATAAAGGTTTTTTATCTAAACTGAAATTAGAAATGGTTATGAAACACAAACTTGAATTATTTCAAAATTATACTTTTTTTCCTGACACCTATAGTTTATGCAGAATTTTGGAAAAGCTTTACTAAGAGTAACAATTTAGTGTGAAGGTGGATCTACATTCCTGGTACTAAAATTGTGGTGTCTGGACATCAAGTTTCTGATTTATTTTACGTGTTAACAAGTGATTTGTAATAACTTATTAAAGCTTGACAAAATTGGTATTTTATTGCATTAGATAATCAAATTGCAGCAAATTCAATTATTTTAAAACTCAATATAGAATTTACACTTCTACTGATATAGTGAATTAGATCATCTGAACTAACCTACTGACAGATAATGCATACATCAAAACAAACACAATTTGTAATGCTTTTCAAAGCTTGTTACAAAGTAAGGCATGATGAGAAAACCAGTCTTCCTCCTCTACCCCCCATTTGGTTAATAGTTATTTAGCCAAACAAACTTACATCCTAAGTAGAGAAAATTGCAAGAGAATATGATCAGCCCAAAAGAAAATACCCAAGCATACTTACATCAGCAATTCTACTATAAAACAGACCAGACTGATGACTTTTAGGTAAAGACCACAGATCATAAAATTCACTCAAATAGAGCTTCCAACCACCTTTTTAGTGTCTTATTCTTAAATATTAGTAGATGGTCAAGGATCATCAGACATATGAATAAAGCAATTAGAAGAAATTGAATAAAGTAAGTTAAAAGAACATAATAATAATAATTTACTGGAAAAATATATAAAAAGAAGAAAATATAAAAGTAATTGTTGTTATGATCAGACAGGTAATAGAAGTTATGGTATTCATGAATCAAGAAATACTCCATAAAAAATTAAGAATTAAAGTAGTAATTAAACACTCGATAGAAGGGTTGGGATATAAGGCTAAGGAAATCTCCAAGGAAATACAGCCAAAAAAAAAAAAAAAAGAAGATAAAGATATTTAAAATAGGAGAGAACACATAAGAAATTAGAAGGAGAACTTAGAAAGAGAAAATTACAAAATAAAGAAAATAATTAAAGAAATATTTCAAAAACTCTCTCAGAATAGAACAACATAAATTTTCCGATACAAGGGACCCATCAAAGTGTCTGAACAATGGAAAGAAAGACATCTATAATAAGGCATATGCAATGTCAACATATAAGAGACAGAGAAAATTCGACAAGTTTTGAAGAAGGAAATCAAAAGCAGAATAAAGAACAAAAGTTTCATAGAAAAGATCAGGGATAAAATCACAGAGTACTTCTAAACATTATTGTACAGAAACTATAAGATAATAGAAAAATGTCTTCAAATTCTGAGGTAACATGATTTCCAGCCCAAAATTCTATACTCAAACTCTCAGGAAGTGAGAAGATAAAATGAGCATATTTTCAGATAGACAGGATTTCAAAATAATGAAATGCATCTTCCCATGCATCTTCCTTAAGAAAGCTGCAGGAGTGTGTGCTCCATCTACTCAGGAAAATAACACAGAAAAGGATTCATGAGTTCACTTCTGGATCACAAAACCACACCACCCGTGTGTCAGTTGGACTCTGGAAACAGGATCTTAGATGAGAACACAGTGATAGGAAGTCTCAGGGTTGAAGGGTCTTTGTAAGGTGATAGCCATACAGCAGGCCTGAAAAGTAACCAGTCACAACTGGACCAACTCAAAAGCCTCAAGAACAGATTTTCTTAAGAAGATAAAATTTTAAAATACCTAAAGTTTTTGAACTTATTGAGTGCAAATTAACATTATTGGAAGAGAGTTGGAGGTTAAACTAGTGAAAAACATAAAAAAATGAAGTAAAAAAAGATACTATACAAATATTAACTCAAGGAAAAATAAAAGTTCTAATGAAAGAAATATTACTAAAATATACCACATGGCTCAGCTTTGAATAGCATTTAAATAGTCATAATATGTAAACAATAAGCCCTAATTTTACTTACATAAGTTTTAAGCCATAAAAATATTGACAGGATAAGGCAATAGGAAGTGGTAGTAAGCATGGTGAAGGTAGAAGTTTTGGGGTTGTAAAAGAGCCAAATCCTTATCCTTCAAGTGGAAAGGCAATAGATAATGCCCAAAATAGATAAATAACATAAAACATGTATTTCAACACATGAAAGTAAAAAGCAAACTTTCAGCTAAAAGAACAGCAAGTGTCAATAGTATGCTGTATTTAATAACATTTGTTGTAAGACCCTTCACAGCAACTAATTCAAGAGTGGGTGCATAATAAAAACTCACATCACATTCAGGAAAACTGGTGACCTCTGAGCAGGTTATAGTAGGAGGGAATAGGTAATAATATAAGGTAAAAAATGTTTCTTGTGCCAGCCCTGATGGCCTAGTGGTTAAAGTCTGGCGCTTTCCCTGCTTCGGTGGCCTGGGTTCACTTCTGGGTCACGGAACCACACCACCCATCTGTCAGTTGCTATACTGTGATGGCAGCTCACACAGAAGAACTACAAGGACTTACAACTAGGATACACAACCATGCACTGCAGCTTTGGGGAGGGGAAAAAAAAAGAGGAAGATTGTCAACAGATGTTAGCTCAGAGTTAATCTTTCCCTGCAAAAAAAAAAAAAGGTAAAAAATGTTTCTGAATATTGCCTTTAAAAACTGGAATAGATTTCTCAAGGACACAACTTTGATTTACCATGAATAATTCAAGTGACAAATAATAATATAATCATAATGAAGGCTTGATAGGTTGTCAAGATGTTAAGAAAATAATACTTACCTGATAATTATCAAAATAACTATTAATAAGTAGGTTAAGTAGAGCTGTATTTCTACTTCTATTAAGAATAATCTTTCTACATTGAAGTCTAATTTTACATAAATTAATATATTTTAATAAATTTTTTTAATTAAATTTACCAGCATACAGGAATTGTACCCTTACTTGATATTATTGCCAGTTAACAGTTTGGGCCATGCCAGCAGACCTTGTTTTTTCACAATTGCACTATTAAAATGTAAGAATATTTTAGACAGTTGTTTTCCAAAAAAGAATGATAAGAAGAAAACATGGCAGTAGTCTCAATTTCATGTGCTCAATATTAAAAAACATTTACACAACTCATTGAAAAGAAAGATAATAATAATGCATTAAACAAAAGACTTATTCTTTCCATATTTTATCCAGTTGTTACAAACTATTAGGGATATTTATGGGTTTTTATCTCAAGATTATGGCACTTTGTTTTGAGAGTCTCATGTCAATATAAGTTTGCTTTCTAACTATTTTACTTTCTAAAATATTTTCAGAAAAAATACTGCACAGAATAGATGTCTTATGAGTTAGATTTTGTCTTTCCTTCATATGTGTCATTTCTCAAAAAACTTTATGTAGAGGGCACAAGACCAAATGTGTCTCTCTTAAAAAGTGGATATTTATCTTAAAATAACTTTAAAAAATGTATGAACTTCTGGTTTCTGGCTAGGCATTTAAGGAGTTTGAGAGTTACCACTCCATCCTAACAACAAGTAAAACGCTGAACAAATTGAAATATTAACAACTTTTCTGAGATCCATGAGAGAAGTGAAGTCACAGGGCAAACTGCTGCCCCGCAAATTGGAGAGTCACACAGATGACACAGACAATCACAATTTACTGGATTAGAAACCCACGAGTAAAACCTCCTTGGGAACCACTGCCCACCTAGGAAAACCCAAACTGTAATTGATGAATTACTGCCGACTCAGTGTGGACAAATTTTAGAATTAAAAACTCCGGGAGGACCCAGTCATCAGGGGGCCCCACACTTATGTGTTTTACCTCCTGGGGTTCTACCAGGTCCTCACAGTGAACATTGGAGAAAAAATCCCCTCATGCTTCTGGCAGGTGAGTTGGGGGAAGAATCATTATGAAAGAGTTCAGAGTATTCTGTTCTTCTTAACAAGGCCTGCCCTCAGGAGAAACCATTTAACAGAGCTTAACTCATTGGCATTTTCTCAGAGCCTAACTGATCTAGAATGAAGGGAAATGACCAGTTCAGCCCCATTTAGCCTTCTATGTGGGAGAATTCCAGTATCTTCCAACTCCAGTCCCCTCCAGCCATCCTGTCCCACCTAAGGTTGAGGGAAACAAACTTAAGAAGTGCTTGTGAATTCATAGTCCAGAAGCAAAGGCTCATCAAAAGATTGATTTCTCTTCATAGGACTATAGACAGCTTCCTCTTCCCCCACATCTTACCACTCCATTACTAACAGCTTATTTATATTAGATTCTTTTATCCAGCACAGCATATCTGGCTATCAAAAAAAATTATAAAAGTGGACAAAATGGGTGACGGTGGTCAAAAGGTACAAACTTCCAGTTATAAGATAAGTAAGTCCTGGGGATGCCATGTAAGGCATGGTGACTATAGTTAACAATACTGCCTTGTATATCTGAAAGTTTCAAAGAGAGTAGATGTTACGAGTTCTTATCACAAGGTAAAAAAATTTATAACTATGTGTGTTGATGGATAATCAATGTATTGTAGTAATCATTTTACAATATAAAAAATAAATTTTAAAAAAGAAAAAAATACAGGGCATAATAAAAGGCAAAACTCACAATTTGAAGAGATAGAGCAAGCATCAGAACCAGACCCAGACACGGCAAGATGTTGGAATTATCAGACTCTGAATTTAAGACAACTGTGATAATACACTAAGGGCTCTACTGGATAAAGTATAGAGCACACAAAAACAGATGGGCAATGTAAACAGAGAGATGAGAACTCAGATGGAACTCACAACACAAAGAGAGATAAATACCAAACAAAAAAATAAACCAAAAATCTCACATGACAACAACAAAAAAACTACACCTAGGAATATCATTTTCAAACTATAGAAGATCAAAGAAAAAGAAATAATCCTAAAATAAGCCAGATGGAAAAAAACACCCTACCTATAGACAAGCAAAGAATTATATTCAACTTTTCAGAAATGATGCAAGCAAGGAAACAGAGGAGTGGAGAAAAAAAACCCTACCAACCTAGAATTCTGTATCCTGTGAAATTATCCTTCAAAAGTGAAAGAGAAATAAAGATGTTCTTAGACAAACAAAAATTAAAGGAATTGTTGACAGTAGACCTGCCTTTCAAGGAATGTTAAAACAAGTTTTTTTGAGAGAAGGAAATTATATAAGCAGATACTTGAATCTACATAAAGGAAGAACATTAGAGTATGATTAAATGATGGTAAAATAGAAACATTTTACTTATTCTTAATTTAAAGGATAGTTACAATAATGGCAACAGTATATTCAATTATGTATGCTTATGCATAAGTGAAATGAATGACAAAATGATAAAAGGGATGGGAGGGAGGAATTAGGATTATTTTGTTATTTTAAAATACTCTATCCATTAAGTGATATGTTCCTGGAAAATGGGCTTGGATTAGGTGTAAATATATATTGCAAACTCTAAAACAACCATGAATGAAAAAAAGTAAAGAAAAAACATAATTGACATGCTAAGAAAGGAGAGAAAGTAAAATCACATAAAATGTACAATTAAAACCAAAGAGGGCAGAAAACCAGTGAAAGACAAAAAGAAGAACAAAGAACAAGGGTACCAAACAGAGAATAATAACAAATATGGTAAATATTAATCCAACTATATCAATAATCACTTTGAACATCAGTGGTCTAAATGCAACAATTAAAAGAGATTGTCAGAGTGGATCAAGAACAATACCCATATATATATTGTCTACAAGAAACCCACTTTAAATATAAAGACATATATAGATTAAAAGTGAATAGATGGAGAAATATATACTATTCTAACACTAATCAAAAGAAAGCAGAAGTAGCTATGTTGATTTCAGACAGAGCAGACCTCAGAGCAAGGAAAGTTATCAAGAGTAAAGAAGAGCATTACATAATGAGACAGGGGTCAATTATCCCAAAAGACATAATAATCCTAATGTATATGCACCTAACAACAGAGCATCAAATTATGTGAGGCAAAAACTGATGGAAATGCAAGGAGAAGTAGATGAATCCACTCTAATAACTGGAGATTTAAAATCCCTTCTATTAGAAATGGACAGATTCAAGAGGCAGAAAACTCAGTAAGGACATCGTTGAACTCAATACCACCATCAATCAACTGGCTATAATTGGCATCTATAGACCACTTCATCCAACAACAACAGAATACACATTATTTTCAGGCTCACACAGAACATTCACCAAGAGAGCACATTGTAGGCCACATGTTTTAACAAATTTAAAAAGATAGAAGTTCTCAGACCACAATGGAATTAAACTAGAAGTCAATAACAGAAAGATAGCTAGAAAATCGCAAAATATGTAGAGATTAAATAACATACTTCTAAATAAGAGATAGTCAAAGAAATTAGAGAAACTAAAAAATATTTCAAATTAAATGAAAAGAAAACAACATAAAATTTGAAGGATACAGTGAAAGTAGTGCTTAAAGGAAAATGTATATATTAGAAAAGAAGAAAGATGAAAATCAATTATCAAAGCTTTCACCTTATGAAATTAGAAAAAAAAGACTAAATTAAATTCAAAATAAGCAGAAGAAATAAAAATTAGAGCACAAATAAATAAAATTGAAAACAAGAAATCAACAGAGAAAGTCAACAAAAGCAAAACCTAGTTCTTTGAAAAGATCAATAAAATTGATAAGTGTTTAGCCAGGATAACTAAGAAAAAAAGAGAGAAAACACAAATTAACATCAGAAATGAACAAGGGGGCATCACTACAGATCCCATGGACATTAAAGGGATAACGAAGGAATATGGTCAACAACACTATGCCTGTGAATCTGACAACCATTGGTGAAATGGACCAATTTCTTGAAAAGCACAAGCTGTCAAAACTCACACAAGAAGAAACAGATGATCTGAATAGGCATACATATATTAAAAAAATTGAATTAATAATTAATAACCCTCCAACACAGAAAATATCAGGCCCAGATGGGTTCACAGGTGAATTCTACCAAGCTTTTAAAGAAGAAATCATACCAATTTCCTACAATCTCTTTCGGAAGATAGAAACAGAGCAAATCCTTCCTAACTCATTCGGTGAGGGCAGCATTACCCTAATACTAAAACCAGACAAAGACATTACAAGAAAAGTACTCTACTCAAGAGCCCCCTAATGTCTGTCTATGGTACTGAAGGCTCTGGATCAAGCCACATTGATTGCCTCTGTTTTCAGTGGGCCCCTAAACTGGAGCCTCTTCCGTGTCAGTGCTTAGACTTATTCACATCAGAAACTAGTCCTTAGGGCAGTCCCTTAAAAGTTAGAATGTTGGGCTTTTACATTCCACTTTCCTCCTGGGGAGAAATTGGGAACTAGGAGGTTTCTTTCTATCATACCACACCATGCTGGGGAGAAGGGCCTCTGGCAAGTGAATACCACCGATTTTTCTACTGGGCTTTGCACTTGCCTGGGGTACAGGACTTCTTGACTGGTTTCTGGATTTCTTATAAAGGCCAATTGGTCCACGTATTCTTTTGTTTGTTTGTTTGTTTATTGCAGTAACACTGGTTTATAACATTGTATAAATTTCAGGTATACATCATTATACTTCTATTTCTGCACGGATTACATCATGTTCTCATGTTCACCACCCAAATACTAATTACAATCCACCACCACACACGTGTGCCTAATTATCCCCTTTACCCTCCTCCCTCCCTCTCTGTGTGTTTGTTTGTTGTTGTTATTATCTACTACTTAATGAGTGAGATCATACGGTATTTGATCTTCTCCCTCTGACTTATTTCACTTTGCATAATACTCTCAATGTCCATCCATATTGTCACAAATGGCTGGATTTCATCGTTTCTTACGGCTGAGTAGTATTCCATTGTGTATATATACCACATCTTCTTCATCCATTCGGTCCATCTATTCTTGTTAAGTCAGTGCCTCTGCGGGTGAAAGGATCTGGGGCTTCCGATTCCACCACCTTACTGATGTCACTGTTTGTATGCTTTTAAACCAGTTTAGTTTGTATTAAACTAACTGATTTGCCAGCACACTCTTATTTCCAAGAGTTTCAACTTGCATATATTATTCTAAAATTTAAATCAATATATTAAATAAAGTAAATTGCACAACTTTTCAGGATGGTCATTATGTAAGCATTTATCTTTTTTACATGCATTATTTCCTGCAATGAGAATCTATAAAATGATATTTTACCTGAGAAATTTGCAACTGATAACAACACTCAAGCTCAATCATTCTTACTTATTTTGGTTCCAGATCCCTTTGCACTTTGAAATGCTAAAATAAATAATATTTTTAAATTAAAAGTAATTATATTTTCCAAAACAAACAATATTGAAAGAGTGGCATTTTTTATATTTTTACAAAACTCTTTATTATCTGGCTTAATAAAGACATTGAATTTTTGTATCTGTTAATGTATTCAAACTGTTGCAACATGCTTTTTGTTGAAATATATAAAGAAAAGCCAGTCTCATACAGATATATACTTGGAAAAACAAGGAATAATTTAGGGGATTTTTCTGATAATTGCAGATATTCTTTGATATTACATCAAAACTCAAAAAGTGGTATTTCTTTCAAAATTAGTTTTAATGTATAATCTGAAATCATAAAGTTTTTGAATATTGTCATATTAAAATCTGCGGGTCTATCTTGTGCTTTGAATGGACTTTTACCCATGAGTGATTCTGGCCGTGCAGTGAAAGAGTCTTGTGAACTCTCGAGCATTCCCAGAACATATTTTGAGAACCACTGCCCTAGCTTGTGCCTAAAAGATGCTCTCTCTCCCTCTCTACCTAAATGAGGATAACAAAGACCATGTATATGTCGTTTTAATGTATGCTTTATTCACTAAACATCATATCAAGCAGTTTCTTTTATCATGAGATAATCCTCTATAACAGAATTATAGGTTACATAATATAAATTCTAGACATAAAAATTTATAGGGAGATTATTTAACCACTTCCCTATTATTGGAAATTTAGTTTCCATTGTTTAAATATCGTTTATGAGGCAAACTTGATTCACACTCCAGCTACTTCATGAATGGGGAAAATAAACATTATGAGAACAGGGAGCAGTAAAAGCAGTTAAGTGCTTTCATTTGTTACATTACTAATAAAATGCAGAATATTGTATTTGAATCTCTTAGTCACGAAACAAAATTAAAGAAAAATATCTACTTCAGTCCTATAGATTTCACTAGGTAAATATTTGCTAGGCATTACAAATTAAACTAGGGTCTCTGCACAAACTAATTTTTAGTTGTGACCTGAAGGTTGGAAGATGGTATCACAGGAGTGGACAATGACAAGGGCTAGCCACGCTTCAGGTGTCTGACTTGTGGCTAAATGCAGAGGCTGGATATATTCCTCCCCATTTAAGGTTGGGGAAACAGACACAAAAACACAATAAGGATTATGTGCACCAAAGAGGACTTAGAAGAAGACCTACTTTTCTCATTATTTATTCTACAAACTTACTTCTAATTTTTTAAAAGACAAATATAGCTGTTTGCTATATTCAATTGATTTAAAATATTTCAGCATAGATGATATGATGTTACAGTTAAACACCCCACAGGGTCTGAGCTATCAACCAGAGGCTTTGCTATTAGCATGATGAATATTCGAAATGAGTTTATTAGTAAAATTAGTAGTAATGGAAGTCAAAATTGTATGTCCATTTGTTGAAATTAGAGGCATTCAAGATATGTCAGTTGGATAAAATATTGTAGAAAAATGCTCTGTGCCTGCATCAGTGGGGTATAAGAACCCGGCAAGCACTTGAGGAATCACCCAGATCCTTGCACATGGCTGCAGTTGCACGAGGACCACTGCCACACTAACCGACTCCTACCTCTGGAGTCTCGTCTTGGCCTCCCTGAGTGAGCCGCAGACCTAAGTGACAGGCTGCATGGACTCACGGCAAGCCTGCACTATAGGTTTATAAGCTGTTTCCTCAACCTTCTACTGGCTAACAAACACTTCATAACTGCCTGTGTATGAGGAAGACTTTCTCCCCTCCTCAAACTTTTCGGTGGCTGATTTTATCTGCTGAAAAGAACCTAAGAGTTGTGCATGACCAAACTGACTTTGGTCATTTCATAGCAATAGCTGTAGGAATTCTGTAAATTTTAGTAAACACCAGTAGAATTAAAAACAATATACCCAACGGCCAAAACACCTAAGACTACATTACAGAAAGCATAATTTATACAGCGAAATCCAAAAATCTAGGAGCCACGCAGAAAAAACAAAAGCATAAAATTTAGACAAAGGAAGATATAATGTTAAATATAAACAATTGTGTATTTTGCATAAGTGTTACTTAATCTGTAGTGTATTTTGAAATTTGTTAAGAGGATAGATCTTAAATCTTCTTAACATGCACGATGGTAACTATGTAGAGGTGATGGATAAGTTATTTAGCTTAATTGTGCTGATCTTTTCACAATATATATACACATATATCAAAATATCAAGTTGTATATCTTAAATATATACAGTTTTTATATGTCAAAGTTCTAAATAAAGTTCTTAAGAATGTTATTTCATCTGGAAATTTCAAGTACACCTTCACGATTAAGTTTATTAGCATGAAAGAGTATCATAAAGCTTTATAAATAAAATAGGCATTGCGATACTAGAGAAAACTAAAAGTTTACACAGAAGCTAAAACCATATATGAGTAAAAGAAAAGCTAAAAGCAATAAAAAAAAGTAGAACTTCAGTAGAAATGAAATAAGGTGTAACCTCCAAATAAAATTTTACACACAAAAATACAATCAATAGGTAAAATTTAATGTGGAATTCTCAGGCCAATATTACATTAGAACAATATCTCAGAAAATGTAGAATCAGACAGTCAGTGCCACTACATGGGTTATGCTCATAAGCCAAGCCAATTTTCTCTTTTAAATCTTATAGGTGAGCTAGAGAATATTTTTTATTAACAGCTTTTGTGATCCTCATTCCTACAGCTAACTCAGTAATACCTTCAGACACGGTGAGAAACTAGTACATGTAAAGAAAAACCGTGAGGGAAGAAAGAAGAAAATCATATTCGTCTAGCAATGAATGATTTTTCCTCCTACTGACACGATTGCATTTGTATCTTTTTTCCTGTAAAGTATTTAAATTAAACTGTATAAATTGTAATCTAATTTATACAAGAAGTCCAGTCTGAGAAATATTTTCATTCTATCTCTTTGGATGTCAAATTAGCTATTAAATATTAAAATATGAATGGGAACTTATGGGTAATGAGAATATATTACATCTGATAACATTTCCATTCACATATAGTCATTCCAAAGGATCCAAATGCCTAATATGTGTGGAGAACTGTATGGTCAGTTGGGTGCTGGAGAAAAGTAAAGGATTTCATTAACTAGCCAGGCCAAAGAGAGATATAAATATATATGCTGTAGTGTATTTATTTATCGTGTAGAGCATTTACTCAAAATCAAAAAGTTTCACAAAACAGGTACAGACTGATGTGAGAATCTGTCTATGAAGTAACATTTTTTTTTTAAATGATATATCACAGGGAGAAAATACTTAATAGAAAATTCAAATAAACCTTAAAATATTTTACCACTTTTAAATATATTTCAGAATCCTAATTTCCTTAAATTACGATCTTATATAAACATTTATATTCTGAACTTCATTTTCTTGAAAAGATCATTGAATAATCACAGTAGGAGTGATACAAAGTACAACACAAACTATAAAATAGGAAAGAGCAGCACCGACCTGTTTTTTCTAAAGAAGTATCTTTTTGAGAGAGCATCCACTTTCCTAAGGGCTGCAAAGTGAATCACAGTGTCTGTGACAATGTTTTCACTCAAGACAGCGGTGACAATATGACAGCGTGTGAGCAAGTCGTCTGGTCTTCCCATTGAAGGTTTTACAAATTTTATCTATATTGAGAAAAGAAAATAAGTATAAAATGACACATGTTAACAATGTCATGATATTCTTTGGAATGAGGCATACCATCTTGTTCAATTTTAACAGACTGCTGTGGAGGCTATTACACAATAGCACAGAATCAAGATTATATCCTGAGTAAAAATGGAAAATCTAACATTACAGCTTGTTTTTCTGTTATCTTTCTCCTTTAAATATTTTCCTATTGATAAATAAGTAAAATATTTTAATATATCTACCACTATAAATAAATGAAAATTTAGGTAGTTACAATCTATAGTATTTACACTCTTAATAGAATTATATCTAAAAGCTGCTGTGCCAAGTTATTGAGTAAATCCTTTTTGTAATACCATAACTTACTATTCATGCGATGTTCATGATGCGATTTAAGGAAACTCTTTAATTCATTAGAATGCTGGACAGAAGAACTGAATACAAATGACATGTTGGTCTGAGTTTCAATCCATCCTCTGTCACATTCTGGCTCTGTGATCTTGGGCAATAATTTTGACTTCTCTAAGACTTATTTTGGGATCAATGATAAAATACAGCATTTGAGGGCAAGTCAATGGTTTTGCACAAACAGCTAAAAGAAGAAAATTGTGAGTAGGCAGGATGACAAATATCTGTAAATTGGATTTTCTTATTGAGAATATCCATTTGCCTCCAGGACATAGTGAATTTTCTGTTATGGAACTTTGTCAAACTATAATGTAAAGCCAACAAAGGTTTTGCATCATTTTTAACAAAATATAGTAATCTTTGATACATCAACTGAGCTTTTATCCCCGAGAAGCACAAGGACAAAATGATGCTTTTCAGTACAAAATTGATGGATTTTGTTTTTTAAAAAAGAGAAAAGCTCAAAACCATGGAAAAATCACTCCTTGTAGAACAAACAAGCGAGTCTTATTATGCCAAGAAGTTTGCAAAACCAATATAGCAGCTTGAATGACAAATTTTGTGCTTGGAGAGAAAGAACAATGAGTTATTGGCAAAATATCTATACCTGATGACATTTTTGGTGCTGTGTAATATGACGGAGAAGGAAAAGCAATTACTATCACTCTTCTTGGAGCAGTAATACAGCCTGCAAAAGGGCATTGCACCCAGTGCCAACAGAGAAACAGCCACATGTCGAGCAATTAAGGCTGAGCTCTCCATAGTATTTTAGGAATCTATGCGTGTCCATCTCCTAAATTCTAACTCTCGCTTATCAAAATTCTGAATGTCATATAGTCAGAAACTTATCTAGCAAATGTTTAAAGTAATTTTTAGTCCATAACTTTTAGGTTGCCTTTGATCTGAATATCTAGAATTATCTGATATAGATACTAACATTTTTGCATTCCTGATGACATAAAATTGAGTGTTGGGATTGTCTGGCTTATAGTTCAAGTTATTGTTCAGTCAGATATGAATAACTTGGTGAAAGATAGCAAACAATATGCCTGTCACAAACATAAAACAATCATTATAACTGCATTTTAGTTTTATTGTTGAAATGTTGGAGAACACAAATGCTAAATGTTTCATAGATGCTGATCTATGATTAAGCTATGTGGAAAAACAACATTTAGAAAATATTTAGGTAACCTCTCCAGGTTTATATTTTCCTCATATTTTATAGCCCTGGTGAACTTCAAATGGAAGTAATTATTATCATTTATATATGGTGCTTTCCTGAAAGACAAGAGACCATGATAATGTCCTCCAAGATTGATAAAAAAAGTGGCATAAAAACCAATATTTTTAGTGCCATGGAAGAACTGAGAACTAACCTTACTAACTACTTGACTTCCTCTCTTTAGTATTTTTAACACTACCATTGCCAAAGCTAGTGATTATGGTGACATGGTCTAGGGCGGTGGAAGTGAATAAATGGAAATAAATGTTCAGATTTGAAATATAATTAGGAGCTGATTATCAAACATGAGAAGACGAAAGAGAAGCATCAAAGAGGTCGCGTCGGTAATTGGCTCAGATGGGAGGGTTCATGATGGTGGAACAGAACTCACAGAGAGAAGCAAGCTGTGGCTGCAGACTCATGACCACAGTTTCTATTGTATTAGAAATGGCTGAGGTTATTAAAGATGATGAAGTCAAAGGATTAAGATCCTAAATCTTAATCCCTTTGGTGGGTCATAGACTTTTCTCAGAAAAATTTCAAAACTTGCAGAGTATGGAGACAAAGATAATGCAGCTAACGTCTTCAGTGAATTAGAAGAGGAACTGAGGGCCGGCTCCATGGCTTAGCAGTTAAGTGCACACGCTCCGCTGCTGGCGGGCCAGGTTCGGATCCCGGGTGCGCACCGACGCACCGCTTCTCCGGCCATGCTGAGGCCGCGTCCCACACACAGCAACTAGAAGGATGTGCAGCTATGACATGCAACTATCTACTGGGGCTTTGGGGGGGAAAAAAAATAAAAAAATAAATAAAATCTTAAAAAAAAAAAAAAAAGAAGAGGAACTGAGAAGCCAGTGGTATAGCCAGGTGCTCCAAATAAATGGGTTTTTAATAGAACTTGAATGATCTAAAAGCATCATTAGGGACGGCTGGATCCCATCTGCCATGCCTGATGTGTGGAATGTAGGACAATGAGCCCCTCTCCTTAAGACAGCTGTGCAGAAAGTAGTTTCATTTAATGCTAAGAAGGGGAGGAAGCATTTTCCGAAAAGGTTGAAAAGGTAGCTTTTCTTTTTTTCAGTACAGTACAAAGTTCCGGAGGGACGTGTGGAGATTTCTTGGAAGGATAAATGCAATGGGAGCTTGCATGAGAGGAAACAAAGCACAAAGCGATATAAAGAGCAGAGTATTGTAGAGAAGGGTTTCAGTGCAGTTTATATTAGGATCATGATGGAGGTAAACTCGGGAAGTGTGGAAGAGTGAATTGTGTTGCATTCAAGATTTTTTTTAAGGTCTTAGTCTCAACACTCCTTTTATCTTTTAGTTATCATGTACCTTTCCTGCATAAAACTAACCATAATATGTGTGTGTGTGTGTGTGTGTGAAATGAAAGTCAGTCTTACCCTTTGGCCTGTAAACTACATGGTGAGGGCAGAGAACCCTGCTCATGATTGTCTTGCACAGGTCTTGGCACATGGTAAACTTGTACTGAGTGGATTCAGCTACAAGATTTAGATTTGTTTTCTTGTCTGAATCTAAATGCAAATAGATTTTAATATAATAATCCACAGGATGTCTGTATGAGACTGTGTACAAAGAGGAGAATAAAAGATTAATCAGGGGCCAGCCCGGTGGCGTAGTGGTTGGGTTCATGCGCTCTGCTTCAGTGGCCTGGGGTTTTCAAGTTCGGATCCTGGGTGCGGACCTATGCACCGCTTATCAAGCCATGCTGTCTTATCAAGCCAAGCAGCGTCCCACATACAAAATAGAGGAAGATGGGTACAGATGTTAGGCCAGGGCAAATCTTCCTCAGCAAAAAGAGGAGGATTGGCAACAGATGTTAGCTCAGGGCTGATCTTCCTCACACACACAAAAAAAGATCAGACACTAAAAATTTTATTCTACCTATTTTCTTCTTTATTTTATTTTTATTAAAAATTTTCTTTAATGGGTATGTATAATTTTTGTAATCCCATGAAGATGAGGATGTTTGTTTGTCTGTTTTGCTAATAGATCCCCATTATCTAGAGAGGTACCTGGTGTATAATAGACACTTCCTATATTTGTCATACGAATGATTGAACCCACTAACGTTACTAAAAAAAAAAAAAAAATCAGTGTCCTTACCATGTGTTCTTCATTGATTAAGAATATTATTTGGTGATAATGATACTTGATAACACTCCCAACAGATCTACTACTTTAGCCATACTAAAGGGAACCAGGACTCGTGGTGGTCTGGTATAATAGCAACTATTCATGTTTGCCATATAAAATGTGTTTTTATAAGAGTAACATGAGGTATACTAGAAGCATCATGCTCAAAGAAGTTAAAGTTATGTTCTGAGAAATGTGTGGAGGGATTTGTAATGAGGTCACAGCTGCTGAGTAATGTACACAATAATAGTATAAATTATTTGTGTACCTATTTTTAAATGCATTTTTAACATCAACCTCACTACCTTCAGGGAATAATTTTATTTCCTATTTAATTTCAGGCGTTGCAACTGCCTTAAGGTTATTATAAATTATGTACAGCCCTACATAGAAATAAAAGTTGCAGTTTCTATTCTTTACCAAGTACAAATTTTGTTTTAAATTAAACACACTGTAGATTTATGGCTCAATCCACGATCTTGCTGTGGTTACATAATAATTATCAAAGGAGAATTTCAATGGACAGCTTTGAAAAATGCAGATTTTTTTTAGTAGATTACCAAGAATTCTATTACTACAGTCATTATTTTTTAAAATTCACAGAATAATCAAATATATAAACTATAATTAAAGATCTACTTCTCTAACTGGAAATTAGGTTACTTTCCTTAGAGCTAAACCTTCAGTAGTGGTGAATTTGTCCTTTCTTTCACTCCCAACTGCAACCCTCAACTCTTCTTTATTTTATCACATTGTAACGTGGCTTAGAAATCTGATGTCTTTTCTATTTTGTCCTATGTCGCAAGGGAACACGGGAGTAAGCTGTGATTTTTGTTCCCTATGACATGTTTTTGATGAAATTGACAAAAAGATCATACTGTTATATAGGAATTTGATATCTTTTTCTTTTTAATCTCTGCAATTGGTTAAATTTATTTGCTTCTTAAACAGGATCATCACATAACTGCATTATTATATGTAAGAAGAGTTTTTTATGCTCATTTCTAATCATTTCTTTTTCTCCAGAATTTCTAAGAAATTTTGTTATTGTGTCTATCGACACAACTTATTTTAGAATATAACAGATATTGAATGAACGAGAAATCTTCCCTTTTGTGAAATAAGGCTTTTTCGACAACATCGACGAGCGGTGTATTGAACTCAGGCTTTCATTTTTGATCCTGAGCATGTGCAGCAGCTGACACCCGTTGTGAAACACGCTCCTCTCCTGAACTTTCTGGCGCCATGTGCTTTACTTCTCCTCCTGCCTCTTTGGCCATGACTTTCCAGACTATTCACATCGTTCTCTCTATTTAGTGCTGCCACTGTGCTCAGTTCTGAGCTCTCAAACTGACTCCCCTTTAGGCTCTAAACACCTTAGAATAACCACTTTGACCTCAAAACTACTACATCCCTGGAGCTCTTGCTCTGTTCCCCTTCCTTAAGTATCTAGCCTTTCCCTACTGTGTAAAGTGCTGAATATTGCAGAAATCTTTACCCAGTTCTGAATATTAAATTTAAGGGATTGCTTTATTCCTCTTTTGCTAATACTCTCTTCCCTCCTTAGTAAATGCTTTTTCTGTTCCTCCAATTTTTCCCAAAACATATATCTCAAATCCATCCTCTTCTGTCTCCTCCCCTTCCACCATCATATCTCATCTAGACTATTGAAATAGCTTCCTAACATGTTTCCCTGGCCCACTCATGATCCAAAGAGTTAATTCTCCACACAGCAACCATGGTAACATTTTTTAGATATAAACTAAGTAATTTCACTTCTGTTTAAAAACTTCAATGGCTTCTCATTGCTCTCAGAATAAAACATAAATGCCTTGACCTGGCCTCAATACTCATTATGATGGTCTCTGACTTTCTTTCTCACCTCATTTCATAACATAGCCCTTATCTCCCTCTCCACCATGTTATACCTTCACTAACTCCCTCTCTATTCTCCATAAAAACCTCAAGCCCCTTCTTACCTCAAGGACTCTCATCTTACCACCTCAATACCTGGAGAAGTTGCTGTAACGTCATACAGATCTTAGCTCAAATGTCATGTTTCAGAGGGGCCTCTGATGATCATCTTCCACAAAATAATCTTTCTTATTAACTTCTTCATAGTAATTGCAATCAGAAATTATATTATTTTTTATGTATATGTGGTCAATTTTTCCTTTTTTGAATGCAAATTGAATTAGATCATGGATAATATAGGTCTTCTTCAAATACATATTTCTAGCCATGAGTATAGTACTAGAATATAGTAGGCACTATGCGTAAACTTGCTGAATGAATGATTTTATGAACAAATGGATGAATGAATGAATGTATAAGTCATGTTTTGCCACATCAATGGATGAAGTGACCTCTGTTTCATCTTTATCTATATGGAGAAGACATATATTAGTGCAAGGAAAAAAAACCTGTGAACAGAACTACTTAATCCTCATGTATTGATCTTTTTTTTTTGGCTGAGGAAAATTCACCCTGACCTAATGTCTGTTGCCAATCTTCCTTTTTTTTGCTTGAGCTAACATCTGTGCCAATCTTCCTCTATTTTGTATGTGGGTTGCCACCACAGCATGTCTGATGAGTGGTGTAGGTCTGCGCCTGGGATCTGAACCCATGAACCTGTGCCTGTGGCTGAAGTGGAGCATGCCAAAATTAACTGCTACGCCACGGGGCTGGCCTCTGTATTGATCTTTTTACAAACCTCATAAATGACCTTCTTTTGAATCTGCTCACAAATCTGTGGAAACCATTTTTCTCTAAATATTCATAGTATTAAGTTGCATAGAGCAATAATGACCCTAGCTTCAGAAATCCGTGGCTATGTCTTTACAACATGGACACAAAACATCTCCCTGAGCACTGATGGAGTAATTTTTTTGAGGTGACTGAAATCATATGAGAAAGGTGCCTTCTGACCCAAGTTTCTCACTAGACCTAAGTAAGTGTATGTTACTATAACATCTGATTCCAGGACCAAGAGGAATTCAAAATTGTTTGACATCTCCAAGCTCAATGTTATAGAAAAGGCGTGTGTTGCCAATGAAGGAACAGGGCAGCATTTGCCAACTCCTCCAGATGCTTCTCCTTTTAGCCAGATGAAGGCTCACAGCTAGTTTTATTTTATCCAGATGCTACCTTTTGAGGTCTTGGCAAAAAAAAGATAAACTAGGTCTATGATGCATGTAAAAATAACATTTTCCTTCTCTGCCCTTAATGTCCCTATCAGGTTTGCAAAAATGAGCTACAAATCTCTCTTCAGAATTGCCTATTTTGTTTGACCCATGTACTTAAGTAATGGGTAAGTTATATGATTTAATGTTGTTTTCTGATCGGTTGTAATGATCAGCCACTGCACAGGTCAAATTAAACATTTTACACTGAATTGCCACACGTGTACACACTCACACACACATGGAAGTGACATCACTAAAAGATTTAGATTTAACATTTGAATGTTTTTAAGACTTTGTGCTTTTTTAAAATTGAAAAAAACAAACATTGCTCCCTCATTGTAATTTTATATTTTTTATATATAAGAACCAGCTCTTGGTTTTATTAATTTTTTCTATTGCTTTTTTGGTCTCTATTTCATTTATTTCTGTTCTGATTTTTATTATTTCCCTTCTTCTACTGATTTGGGTCTTTGTTTGTTCTTCTTTTTCCAGTTCCTTTGGGTGCATTGTTAGATTGTTTATTTGAGATTTTTCTTGTTTGTTGAGATAGGCTGTATTGCTATAAACTTCACTCTTAGAACCACTTTTGCTGTATCACATAAATTCTGGCATGTCATATATTAGTTTTCATTTGTCTCCAGGTATTTTTTGATTTCTCCTTTGATTTCTTTGTTGACTCAATCGTTGTTCAGTAGCATTTTATTTACTCTCCACATATTTGTGGCTTTTCTGATTTTCCTCCTGTAGTTGCTTTCTCATTTTATACCGCTGTGCTCAGAAAAGATGCTTGGTATTATTTCAATCTTCTTAAATTTATGGAGACTTGTTTTGTGGCCTAGTATGTGATCAATCCTGGAGAATGTTCCATGTGCATTTGAAAAGAATGTGTATTCTTCGGTTTTTGGATGGTCCACCTGTTCTAGTGTGTCATTTAAGGCCAATGTTTCCTTACTGATCTTCTGTTTCAGTGATCTATCCATTGGTGTAAGTGGAGGGTTAAAGTCCCCTACTATTATTTTGTTACTGTCTACTTCTCCTTTTATGTCTGTTAATAATTGCTTTATATATTTAGGTGCTCCTACATTGGGTGTATAGATATTTACAAGTGTTATATCCTCTTGCTGGATTGTTCTCTTGATCATTTTGTAATGCTCGTCTTTGTCTCTTGTTACAGTTTTTGTTTTAGAGTATATTTTGTCTGATATGAGTATTGCTACCCCAGCTTTCTTTTCATTGCCAGTTGTCTTTAGTATCTTTTTCCATCCCTTCACTTTCAGATTGTGAGTGTCTTTAGGTCTGAAGTGTGTCTCTTGTATGCAACATATATATGGGTTTTGTTTTTTTATCCAATCAGCCACCCTATGCCTTTTAATTGGAGCATTTAGTCCATTGACGATTAAGGGAGCTATTGATAACTATGTACTTACTGCCATTATTTTAGCTTTTTTTTCTCAGTGTTTTAGCAGTCCTTCTCTATTCCTTTCTTCTTCTTTTGCTCTCTTCCCTTGTGGTTTGATGGATTTCTTTAGTATTATGTTTGGGTTCCTTTCTCTTAGTTTTTTGTGTATTTATTATAGGTTTCTGGTTTGTGATTACCACGGGGTCATTATACAGTAACCTACATATATAGGAATCTATATTAAGTTGATGGTCTCTTTAGTTTGACCTCTGTGTGAAAGCTCTACTCTTTAACTCCCCTCCTCCCACATTTTATGTTTTTGATATCATATCTAATGTTTTTTTTGTCCATTTGTATCCATTACTGTCTTATCATGGGAATAGATAATTTTTCCTATTTATGATATTCTCTTTTCCCCTTAAATAAGTCCCTTTAGCATTTCTTGTAGTACTGGTTTCTTGGTGACCAACTCCTTTAATTTTTGCTTGTCTGGGAAACTTTTTCTCTCTCCTCCTATTTTGAATGATAACCTTGACAGGGAGAGTATTCTTGGCTGTAGGTTTTTTCCTTTTAGCACTTTAAATATATCATGCCACTCTCTTCTAGCCTGTAAGGTTTCTGCTGAGAAGTCAGCTGATAGCCTTATGGGGTTTACTTTGTATGTAACTTGTCTTTCTCTTGGGGCTTTTAGGATTCTCTATCTTTAATTCTTGACATTTTAGTTATGATGTGTCTTGGTGTGAGACTCTTTGAGTTTATCTTGTTTGGTGCTCTCTGTGCTTCCTGTACCTGGATGTCTGTTTCCTTCCTTAGGTTAGGGAAGTTTTCAGTTATTATTTCTTCAAATAGATTCTCTGTCCCTTTGTCTCACTCTTCTCCTTCTGGGACACCTATAACATGGATGTTAGTGTGCTTGATGTTGTCCCAGAGGTCCCTTAGACTGTCCCCACTCTTTTTAATTCTCTTTTCTTTTACCTGTTCAGCTTGAGTGATTTCTTCTAGTCTTTCATCCAGCTCACAGATCTGTTCTTCTGTATCCTCTACTTTGCTTTTGAGTTCCTCTAGTGAATTTTTCATTTCCAGTATTGTATTCTTCATTTCTGATTGGTTCTTTTTTATACCTTCCATTTCTTTGTTGACGTTCTCACTCAGTTCATCCATTCTTCTCCCAAGATCAGTGAGCATCCTTAACACTCTTTGTTTGAACTCTCTGTCAGGTAGGTTGCTCATTTCTGTTTCACTTAGTTCCTTTTCTGGGGTTTTGTCCTGTTCCCTTACTTGGAACATATTCCTTTGCCTCCTCATCTTGCCTCTTTCCCTGTGCTTGTGTCTATGTGTTAGGTAGGTCAGCCACGTCTCCTGCTCTTGGAGAAGTGACCTTATATACCCGATGGCTTATGAGGCCCTGCAGTGTGCTTCCCTCAGTTCTGAATGTTCCAGGAGTGACCCCTATATGAGCTCCATGTATCCTTCTGTTGTGACATGGTTGCTCTCCCTGTCGGTGCCCAGGGAGGCTGAGCTATGCCCCTGGCAGAGCTGTTGCAGTGCTCAGGTGCTTGTAGTTGTTGTGGGCCCTTCTGCCTGTTTATTGGGTGTGGGGAGCCCCAGCACAGTTGGCTGAAAGTTCTAATAGCACATTTGTGTTGCAGTATTTCTTTTAAGTGAGTAGGCCCCCAACGTGGCAGGTTGTTAGGCTCAGGGGCTTACAATTGCTATAAGCCTCCAGCCTTTAGGTCTCTTGTCAGCTCTCTGAGGATTGGAGCTGGGTGGGGCTGGCCTCAGGCACAGGAGCACCCAATTGTTTCAGGCTTTGAAAGGTGAGGCAAATCCCCTATGTGGGTCTTTCAGAAACACAAGTCTTCTGCAGCTGACATGCCCCACCAACCACAGGTCCACACACAGTCAGCACAGTCCTGCCCCGTGTGTGTGCCCCGACCTCCTGAAGTGGACCCAGTCTCTCCAAGGCAGGAGCACCACACAGTCCACCAACACCCCACACTCTCCACCCTCTCCTTGTGCACGCCCTGCCCAACAGAGGTGCACCCACTTGCCATGCTGCAGAGAATCCAGGTAGTTCACTTAGCAGGCCCACAAGTTGCCTAAGGGCTTGTTGTTGGGTGGGGCCAGTCTCTAGGGTGGGCTGCCTGCCCTGGCTGAGCTGGATTAAATCGGTGCTCTAGTGGGTGGGGCAGACCTGGGCTAGCAGTCCCCAGGGAGAACTCCAATGGCGTCAGCTGGCATCTGTCTCAGCATGCCCACACCGGGCCGCCACCAATGTCCCAGTCCCTGGAGAGGTCTCACCTCTCACCAAGATGAACTCAGACCCTATCAGGTGAGTCTCTTTTCACCCAAGAACTGTGCACCTTTCTTTCTGGTGACTTTAGGTTGCTTTCTGAAACGGGTGAGTTTGCGCGTGGGCCCTTTGAGAGCCAGTTTTAATTTCTTTGTGAACCAGCTTTTCTGGGGATACTCCCCAATGTTTTAGTAGCAGGCAAAGTCAGATATTATGCCACTCGTCTCAATTGTGCTGGGTCCACAAAATGCCCACAGCGGGGGCGCTCCCAGCTCGGGGCCCCGATCCTCCAGGGAGGGCTGCAGACCTGTGGGCGGCTCCCGGGTGGCCGTGAGGCGCTGTGGCTTGTGAAGGCGGTGTTTTGCCTCTCCAGAAGGGAGTTTCTGCCTCTTCCACCTCAATTAGGATTGTCCTTTGTTGCAGGAGTTCCTCTTATCCAGTTTTCAGTTCTGTCTCAGGGGTAATTTTTCCACGAGTAGTTGTAAATTGGCTGTGTCTCTGGGAAGAGGTGAGTTCAGAGTCTGCCTACGCTGCCATCTTGACTTCTCTCCTCCCATCGTTATATTTCAACTGTAAGGACTGCATCGCGTTCACCACCAAAAGTCTAGTTGCCATTCATCACTGTACTCATGTGCCCTTTTACCCCTTTCTCCTTCCCCTCTCCCCTATCCCCTCTTCTTACCTTAATGGATGTTTCTTCTCATTAGGAAGTGTTCGGGGACTTAATATTGAGAACTCTCTTTATCTACATGCACTCTCCATCAGTCGTTTCATCCATTTCTGCAGCTTTATAATTATTTGTGCGCCAGCACCTCTGCACATTATTTCTAACACCAGGCATACAGTCAGCACTCAGTCAGTATCCAATGCAGAGCTGGCCCCCGCTTTCCTAATCTTTCCTTAGAACCATCCAGCTCACACCCAACTCCAATAATGTCTCTCCAATTCCCTTTGTTGAAATGCTCTCAAGGTTCCTGTGGAGTGTGCTCTCTTTTTCTGCAGCAAACTAAATCAAACTTTGATTGATTTCAGGTGCATTCCTAGAGGTCCCTTGCTAGAGGTCTTTGACAGCAGTTGTCAATAGCTGAGAGAATGTTTGCTTGTTTAATTGTTATTCTCCACCTCCTACACTAAACTATAAGCTCCATGAAAGCAGGATTTTTGTTCTCTTCACTGCCATTCCCTCAGAGTCTGGTTCAAAGTTGATGCTCAATAAATATTTTTTGAGTGAATAAGAATGAATAGATACTATAATATTGCTATGATTTCTATTTTCTTCTGTCACACTTAGTAGTAGTATAGAAACAGGACTGACAACTTGCCCTCCTCTACAGGTACATCATAACCCACATTCAGAAATGCAAAAAATTTTGCCCACGAAATAGACAAAAATAACAACAAAAAACCGGGATGACTCTCTCTAGTTCTGTCCCCAAAATAAATACAATCTTGAGACATTTCCTGTAAGTTATTGACTAACAGAAACAACTTCATTCTTAATTTTGACAATAGTGATACATGACAACGCTTGCAGGAATAATAATCATGCGGAAAAAAACTTCTGGCACCAGGAACAGACTAATTGTAACCTGGTTATCTAGTGGGGATTTCTATGTGTTTGCTCTTTTAAATGTGTTTGTTTTCTTTTAAATACTTGTATTTTTTTATTTGTTAAGCCTGCATATCCAAAACATGGATCCTCTTGAAAAAGTTGTTTGAAATAAACCAGTTGTCTTTCCAAAATTCTTTTGCTTTGGAGTCTTTGCTCAGAGCTAGAAATACCATAAAATAAAAATCAATGAAATTGATTTAAAAATTTCTCATAAGTTAGTCTGATTCCACGTTCCTGTTCTTCCTCAATTTTAAAGAACGTTTTAAAATACCACAGAAAATATAAATTATCCTACAACCATATGGAATCTCATTGGAAACTCTTATCTTGTTGCATAGCAGGTAACAGATATATATTTTTTTCCAATAAATCATATCTATTATATATAATAAATATGATTGGAAAATGAAAAATGCAATTGGGTAAAATGAAAGTTCTGCCCTTATAGCAGTTGCCATATATAACCCAAAATAGCTTGCTATAGGTAGATGTTGATGGTTTAACTAATTAAAAACAGTACGACTATTTGAACACATAGGGCAGTAAGAGCTCTGCCATTCCCAGGTTTGGCTGTTAATGATAATAAGATCATTTACAATAGCAGGTGTTTAAAATGCCATCTATGCAAGTGGAAAAATATGTATTGGGCATAAAAGATTATTTTTAACCTGTTCAGGATTTTTTCTCAACTTAGGAAATTCAGTTCTATTTAAATGTGATCTAAAGATGGAATCTCTTCTAAGAAATTCAACTGATTATTAAAAAGTTATAATTTTTATTCTATAGACTTACAGATGAACATGGTGGCATATTTTGATAATATTTAAGCACTTTATTTTTACAGTTCTGTACCTAATCTAGGTCTTCATGACAAGGAAAGATATCTTTCTTATACCTTGGTCCCAAATTGGAATATCATCAGTAAAATGGGGATGTAGAACTTGCCCTGTTTTCTTTATGGCATTGTATTAAGACTCAAGGAAATGGCTTGAAAGTGTATATTATCGGACAAAATGTGTTGTTGTTTATATCTTTATTACTTATTACTAATGATTTATATTTTTAATTAAAAGATGCAGGCTGCCACTAGGAATACTATTTTCACTTAACATGTGTGGTTGTCTGCAGTTGATGAAATAGTTCCCTTCTGAAAGTTACAATATCATTCCAGATTGTGCAAGTCAAAATGAATTGCCTTCTGTGTTTGAGTGACCTTGCTTAAGCCTTTTATGTGTGGTGAAACTCTTTTTACCATTACTTTATTAAGAAAAAAAAAATCCATAACTTGGAAATAAAGCAGGAGGATGACGGCATGTCCTCTCAATGTCCTTGTGTAACAGGCTCGCTCCAGAATTATTTAATTATCTAGGAGGATGTACCTGTGTTTTACTGTGCTATTTACTATTTTATTAGAGTCCCGAAACTGTGAAATTAAATGTGAACTTATAGATTTTTGTCAGGTAGAAAGCCCAAAGGTTTCAGGGTTTCACTTTTAAGGCTTTCAGCACATTTAACAGTTTTATTTCTATTATCAAAATCTTTTCAGGAGTGGCTTGAAGACAAAAATCTCTGCTCCTTGAATTATCCTTTGAACCAGTTTTACCATCATCAATGGTTCCCTCATTGATGAATGAGATGAGTAAAATCGTTGAAACATGTTTATTTTATGTTTGTATGATTGTCACATTTTTAACTTTAGAAAATTACACTGTAACAGTTTTGGAAGTTCTGCCGGAGACAATTACACCGAAGCACCTGAGAGGAACACCAGACTGCACACCTAGTCTTGGCTCTCAGAGTAATTCCCAAGAGGCGTCAGAACTTTAGCTTGCTGACTCTCTGCTTCTGTTATTTTTCCTAACTTTGTGTTTTTGACCTTGCTTCCAGTTCTAGACCAAGTTTGGTTCTGGTTCTCATTTGTTCAGGGCCAATAAATTATTCCCAGTTGGTGGCAAAAAATATTAGGAATCTGGTTTTATGATCTGATCACTTAGTGGTCAGTGTGGAGTGAATGATGGGGATTATTTTTTCTTTGGGCGAGAGCTGATAGGGAATCCTGCTTGATGGTCTTTTTAAATTTGTTTATTCTATTTGGGAAAGCAAATTACTTGAGAAAATATCCCATGCCTCCAGGAAGGAAAAAACAGGTCTTTGAAACCTGGACCAGGGAGTTTTTATATTTCTGTATTTATTTTAACCCATTATGGAGGTTATAGAACTTAAGCTCCAAGTTCTGTGTGTCTCTATGTTTGAATTAAGAGCCTTTATCTCTCATTTTGTGAGTTGAAATATTTATAAGATGTTATTAAATTAGATTATCAAGACTCAAATTCAAGGGGTGTTGTATTAATTGCTTTATAGAGAATAAAGTTCCTTAAATAAGTCTAATATTTCAAAAATTAATAGAAAATGAAGAAATTGACCTGGTAATATTTTAATATACTTGGCTTTTAAGAGACACAAAAATTATTTTTTCAGAAATTTCTGCTCACGAACTTGTTTATATGAGAATCCAAGTTCACAAGAGTCTCTTGATAACCCAGGACAATTTTCGTTTAAAAACACACATCTTATGTTTTTTGTGATTATTAGTGTGAAGTATGTGTACAGTTCTTTATCAGATTTGAGTTTATTAATACAACATAATGTTTAGGATTGTGAAATGTAAAATTATATCTTCAATTAAATTGAATCATTATTCTGCAAAACATTGTCATAATAGTCATTATGCTTTGTAGCATGTTAGCTTGAACACAATTTCAAAGATTGATCCTTAGTTAATTTAAAAACTTGGACTCATATTAAATTGAATTAATAAACAATCTTTTGATAGATAATTTCTGGGTAAGATAAAATACTAGTGCTTTGGTTACTAGGCATAATTTTAATACATATATTTATATTTACAATATATAGTTAGATATTTATATTATACAATTACACACATTTCTATATGTATTATTTATTTATATCTATATTTAATATATAGTACATATTAATTTGCCTATAAATAAAATATATATTCTATATAAAATGGCATGTAAATATATATGATATATATATTTATATATAATTTATATAAGCACTGTTTTAAGATATTGCTTCTTATTTTTATATGCTATAGAATAGCTAAATTCTTGGGCCATATTCAGTCATGCCACTTTAAGAAGATACAAAAGTTGTTTGTGGCTGTAAAAAGTTGTGCCATATATTTATGTTAATCTGCAAAATGATTATATAGGGTAGATATTTCTTGCTTATCTACCCATTTTCTTTGTGAAGTACAAGGCAGTTACTTTGGTTAAAGTTATCATTAATATGGGAAGTTGGAATATCGTAAGATCAATATTGACAGAGAAATGCAACTGTGTAGACAAGGTTATGGGATGAGTTCTTGCTTTTCAAGGAAAAAGAGAGTAATTTTGTCCTAAAGGAAAGCTTCTGTTTATTCCGGAATATAAAAGAGCATAGTGAAAGACAAAACTTGAGTGTGTATGGCAAGTTGTGAAAGGTTAAGGGAAATGAATTTTATTTGTCTTGGTTTCTAATATTTTAGTATGAAAATAAGCTATGGAACGTGTCCAAAGTTTGGCAATGTTTGCCCAGTTTTGCTGAGTTTGTTCATAAGAAAATCATTTTTTTAGAAAGGAGAGTATGAATCCTTTACTTTCAAATATTATATTACTGCAAAACCAGACTTTGGCTTTTCTTTATTAGAATGACAATTGATCTTGAAGAATTCAGTCTTCTATTATGCAGGAATATTAAAAGCTATTCTTTACCTTCAGTGAAATCTGCCCAGGTGACAGAGATTCTGTATCTGACCAGAATGCCTCTCTGTTCTTGGTATTGACTCTTCACGTCCTTGATTATTTTTTAAAACAAACACAGGTTCCCCGCTTCTGAACTGGCTACATTTTCATAGAGCTGTGTGAACGTCTTCTCTATTATGCTGCAATATGTTATGACCATACTGATTAGCTAGGCAGTCAAGTATTGATTCTCAGGTGCACATGATCCTGTCTCAATCAAGTGACCAAATCTCCTCTGACAGCTGTTGTTTGTTTACAACATTCTTGGTATTATTTTAAATACCAATACTTATCTATTTTCTGATGGATATGTAAGAAATTCCTTTCTCTTTCTTCTTATGCTATTTAACGCTCAATGATCTTAGAGACACTTTCAGGGACTCTCTAAATCAACGTTATTTTCATAATAATACTAAGATGTTATTTATGTTTTTCACTTTCATTCTTTCTTGAGTGTACAGGGGAGTTTTCCAAAAGCTATACAACCTGTGATATTGCAACAGATTCAAAACAGAAGCAGATAGGATAATCCAGTTGTTTTCTATTACAGTAGCTATTACAGAAATTTGCAAAAAAAAGTGTAATGCCACTCTTTTTGCTAATTTTTTTTGATGGGATAATAGTGTTTTCATAAAATATTATTTATGTTTTCACATACTGACCTTATTATTATTTTAATATTTTTATTGTAAATATTGATAAATATTGCCTATATAAACAAAAGCTCTTCGGAATTTTCAAAAATATTTAAGATTGTAAAGTGGTGTTCACACCAAAAGGCTGGAGACCCACTGTGGTGTATACTGTGCTGTGTAAACTGGTGGGAATGTTTTCCGAATGATGCCCGATTCTACTGAATCAAAGAATATTTGAGTCATATAAACAAATATTTTACTGAGCCTCTCTACATGGAAATACAGTTGTTTTTATAGGTTCAATAGGTTCATTAAGAGTCTGCCCTGCTTTTATCTTTTGTGACTAAACAAATCAATTTAGTAGCCAGTGTATGTAGAGTGTCACTCAGAAATAAGCCAAATTTAATAAGATGTGACCAGCCCACCATCAAAGAACAAGGACTGCACATCTAACAAGACCCAGAAGAAATACTAAAAGGAGCAAGGGGTAAGGCAGGACACAGTACTGTCAAATGAACAAAGATAGAAATGAGACCCAACATTACAAAAGAAAATATGAAAACAAAAGATTTCTCTAAAGTACTGAGAAAAAAATTAGCACCAGCCTAAAATCCTAAGCCCATAAATAAAGGAAAATATAAAAGTTTAGAAAAATAGAATTGGGAAAATTCCACATTTGGAGAAATTCAGTAAATAAAATAATAATAAGAAGAATTCTGTAGGGCGTTCTTTAGTGATAAGGAAAATTATAGCAGATGGAAAAGCATGGAGATCCAGGAGGAAAGGAAGAGCACTGGGAAATTAAAATAGTTATATAAATCTGTATAAAACAATATCCTCATGGGATTTAGAGTATATATTGTATTAAAACATACAACACAATTATACAAAAGGAGGAGGCTAGTAAAGATACAACATACTAGGTTCTTGCATTGTCTGGGACATGGTGAAAGCGATTATTAATATTAGGCTTTAATAAGTCAAGAATGTATGTTTTCATTTCTAGACTATACACTAAAATAATGATAATGTATAACAAGTGAATAAGGAGAAAATATTTAGAAAGAAATTTTTTAAAAAAAGAGCAAAAATGAAACATGGAACAGATGGAACAGATATAAATCTGAGACTAATCTTTTATATTTGAATAAATTATAGACAATAATAAGATAAAGATTATCAAGACTGGATTTTTAAAAATGCAGCTTACTGAAGAGACACATCTTAAACATAAGGATACAGAAAGGTTGAAATTAAGATGAGAAAATATATACCATGTGAACAGTAACAAAAGAAGCTGTTGTAGTTATATTCACATCAGACTCTAGATTTTTGAGATAAAGAAAATTATTTCAAAATAATAAAATATCTGATTCGCTATATATTTATAAATTCTAATTTTTTATGTATTTAATAACAGAGTAAGATATTGAAAAACTTAGAGATATAAAGAAGAAATAGATAAATCCACCAGCATATAGAAAATTTGAATAAAACTTTCTCAAAAACTGATTAAAAAATCAGCAAGAATATAGTTTAGACAAAACAAATTACAAACTGCACTTGACACATGTAGAACACTGCATTCAACTGCCAAATACACATTCTTTGAAAGGTGCATGGAATAGTTATGTTGTCATAAAGTTAATTTCATGCCCAGATAGTTTCACTGGTGAATATTTTAAAATATTTGCTTTTGCAGAGATTAGCAAAAGGAGAAAACACTTCCCAAATTTTTTCATGAGGCCAAGTTACATTTAATACCAAAATCTGTCAAGGTTATTATGAGGAAAGAGCATTCCAGGCTAATACGTCTCTCGAACATGATGTTAAAATCCATTTAAAAAGATAGCAACCTTGAGTCAATAATATATGCATATGATAACAAATACAATCATGATGTGTTTGTTACAGGAATGCAAAGTTTGCTTAACAGTCAAAAATATATTACTATAATTAACCACATTAAATTTAAAAATATGATATCAGTATGTGCAGAAAAGTTATCAATTTTGTAATAGATGTGAACTTTATATGGTAATGGATATGTACAAAAATTATATACAAAATTGTATTTAATAGGAAAATATTGAAGGGCTTTTCTGCTGTGATTTAAAAAAAAGTCAAGGATGCCCTCTATCACCACTTTTATTCAACATTGCACTAGAGACTCTTGTGCAAAAGTGAGATATGAATTGTAAGATTAATATGGAATAAATGAAACCTATTACTTAGAGAGGACCTGACTATATGTAAAATCTTCATATCTGTGTATATATATGTCCATATGTGAACATACATACAGACAGTCCGACAGAAAGACTATTACAATTCATAAAGGAAACTAGTAAGGTGGTTAGATAAACATTCTAATATACAGAAATCAATTTTACTTATATGGAATATCAATAAACAGAAAATAAATTTTAAATTGTTACAATTATAATAGCATCAAGGTCATTAAATATCTAAATATAAACATATGGAAGAATTCTGCACATACATTATTGAGAAAAATGAAAGGTGAGCAAAGGTGTAAAAATAGCCAAGCAATTTTAAAGAACAAAGTTGGACAACTTATTCTAATGGATATCAAAATCAGAAATCTGAAGTAATTAAGACAGCAGGGCATTTGTGTAGGATAAAATGCAGACCAATGATATGGAATAAAGAGTCAAGAAACCATACATATATAAATATTTATAACAAAATGTAGCACTGCAGAGGTTTATGGAAATACTGGCCTTTTCAATAAGTGGTGGTAGGCTAATTATATTTCTCTTATGGGGGAGAAATATAATTTCTTGGCTCTTGGCTTACACGTAACATTATACAGTATTTGTTCCAATGAATTGTAGATATAATTGTGAAAGGCAAAATTCAAGATTCCAGGAGATGTAAGAGGATACTTTCATGACAACAGAGGAGACAAAATTTCTAAAACAGGACACAAATTGCTTAAACATTTAAGGGACTAATTGGTAAATTGAATTTTAAGATTAAACCCTTTCTCATCAAATTCCACTATTAAGAGAGTTAAAACACAAGGTACGGAGTGGGAGAAGATATTTGCAATACATTTATCCAACAAAGAACCTATATCCTGAAAATATAGATAATTTGTGCAAGTCATCATGAAAAGACAAACTAATTTAAAAAATGGGAAAAAAAAATACTACTGAAGAGACACTTCACGAAAGAAGATATGCAATAAACATACAAAAAGTTTTGAAACCTCCTTCAAAGTCATCAGAGAGATACAATTGAAAAAGTGAATTAAATATCACTCTACTCCTACCAGAAGACCGAAAAATAAAAACACTTACAATTTTGAATCCACATACAGTGCAGGTAAGAGTAAATTGGTTCAACTAGTTTAGAAACTGTTTAGCAATACCAGCTAAAGCTGGATATACACACACTCTATAAGCGAAAAATTCTATTGCTCAATAGAAATGTTTACATATGTTCACCAAACAATATGTGCAGAAATATTTCTGGCTACATGATTCATAATAGCCCCAAACTGCTAACAGTGCAAATAGTCAAAAACAGTTGAATGGATAAGTAAATTATGTTACATTCATGCAATGGAACACTGTGCAGCAACTGAGAATAAATAAATTTGCTACATGTATAGAAAAATCTCAGTATAGAAAAATACAGTATAGAAAAATCTCACAAACATAATTTTGAGAACAAAAAGGCACACACAAAGTGTCCATGATATATTACTCATTGTAAAAAGTTCAAAAATAAAAAAACTAATGTGAGGTGTTACAATTCAAGATTGTGTTTATCCTCTGATAGAAAGATGCGGGTATTGACCGAAAGTTACAGGATGGATTTCTGGATTGCTAACAAATGACTTTTCCTTTATCTGGATAATTATTATTCATGTGTGTTCAATTTGTGAAAATTGATCAAGCTGTATAGTTATGGTTTGCATTTTTCTCTTGGTTTATTATATTTCAACAAACATTATATAAGTAGAAAATATGTTACTAAAACGTGAATCAAATAGCCAGATATCTTCAAATACGTAAGAATGCGTAAGAGATCATACCTACTAGCCCTTCTTGAAAAAAAATGTTAATATTGATTATCCAGGCATTTAAGAGGACAATGAATGCAAAGGTCTCAGGAATGGAGACACCATATGAAAAACTCATTGTGAGCCTTGGGTTTACTTAAATATAGAATTGGTGCCAAGCAAAGTTAAGAATTAAAGTTAGCAAACCTAACTGAATATAGTAAATGTGTGTAGTATAAAAAATGTAACATAATTAATAAAGATTGGTGATAAAGAGCGTATTTGAAAAGAAGATTTTCATAAGCATTATTTTTTTATTTTTTATTTTTTGGTGAGGAAGATTAGCCCTGAGCTAACATCTGTTGCCAATCCTCCTCTGCTTGCTAGGAAGATTCGCCCTGGGCTAACTTCCGTGCCCATCTTCCTCTACCTTATATGTGGGATGCCTGCCACAGCGTGGCTTGATGAGAGGTGTGTAGGTCCACGCCCGGGGTCTGAACCTGTGAACCCCGGGCCACCAAAGCAGAGTGCATGAACTTAACCGCTACGCCACTGGGCCAGCCCCTCGTAAGCATTATTTTTAACCTCAGAGTGATATTTCAGAAAGTAATATCCCTTCTGTTACTAAATAATTTTTGAAACTCAACAGCTTCACTTTAGTATCTTTTTTCTTCCTAAGTACAAGAGGAAAACAAAAAAAGAACACAGAAAGTATATGAAGAAGTAAATGTAATATTTTAATTATGATAGCATCAATGACATATGCTCATTTTTGTAAAAGTGTTACTGTTCTATATTAAAGTCAATTTACCTCTGGTTATAGTCATAGAAAAATTCCTGGAATGGGCCCACCTAATGTAAATGAAGATAATCAGTGGACAGTTGAACTTTAGGTTCTTTTTATTAATTTTATATCTGTATAATTTTCTGCATTTTAAAAATTCTTTTCAATGCATGTAACATTAAAAAAATTACAGAATTATCTTTCATAAAAATACAATAAGGAAAAACAAAAATACACCTAGAAACAAATATACAAAATCATTGAAAAGTGATTAATTTCAAATGGTAACAACATAGATGCTTGATATTTTCTTTTTGACCAAGTTCAGTTGTTTGAAATTTTCCAAAATTTTAAAAAATAAAAATAAAGTGATTTGAGGAAATTTGCCATTTTGAATACCAAATAATTCTATCCAGAAAGTATGTATATCCTATAGTACACAGGTTTGACGGTTCTCATAAAAAATTTGATAAATGTTTGCATTGTTCTTGTTTAGATCCTACACTTTTTTGCCAAACTGATTCCTAAATATATTATTTATTGGTTTCATATATTCAACAAAAATAGGAAAAATTCTCTTCAAACTCATTGTGTAAAATTGATTTTTATTGCAGTTAACTTAGATGCACTCTGCATACATGAAACCAAGAATTTACTGGAAATATATGGGACAGCACAATTCTGAAAGGAAATTTTGGAAAATACAGTTCAAGATGGATAAAATACAAAAGAGTTATGGGCTGTAGGCATGAGGAATCAAAGAGGTCTCGTCAGTACCTCCATTGGTATTTATCAGTTCAAATTATGTTGGATATTTTGGACATTTTAATATTTCAAACTTCAAATTAAAGCATCTGAGTGATATCATGTGGTTACATGTCCACTCTTGGCCAGTGGAGACAGTAACACTGGATTGGCCTTTCTAAAATTAAAGACGGGTTGCTAGTTTCCACAGTTGGGAGATATTACCCAAAAAAGGAATGGGGAAGCAATTGAACAAAACCACAGTGGCTCTTTTTCTTCTTTTTCCCCCTAGATTCTAGAAATGAAAGTTTAGGTTATTGATTTGAGGTATTTCTTCTTTTATAATGTAGGCGTTTATAACTATATTTTTCACTCTGAGTGTGCTTTGTGTGCCCATCATATGTTCCATTACCTCCAAAATATAGAACCAAGTTGTCTTGTTCTCATTTTCCAAAGTCTTTCCTAGTTTGACCACACACTCCCTCCATTTCTTGAAAACTCCCTCCTCTTCTGGCTCCTAGATTGTAACACTCAAGAGATTTACTTCTTTGGTTTACTCTTTGTATTTCTTTCTCCTACCCATAAAGACTGTTAATGGAGTCCTTATATTGTCTCTCTATATGCTTTTCATTTATCTGTCCATTATTGCATTTGTTAGATTGCTCATGCTTATTTTTCACTAAAGTCAATTTGTTTCCCAAGCTCTAATCTAGCATTTCAAAGATCCTGCTGCACACTTTTACCTGGAAAACTCAATACACCTTCAAATAATTCTAAAGTAAAGGATTTCATACTCTGCTTACAAATATGGAGCCTCTTCTCCATTTGTCTGTCTTTCTCTCTTTCTCTCCCATTTTCCTCATCACACTAAGTAACCTAAGAAACATATCTTAGACATTTAAATACTTCTCTTTACCATTGAAATTTAGCTTCAACATAAATTATATCATTTCCATTTAAATCATGCTTCTTTAATACTTGTGGATGTTATCTGAATTTTTAATAAGATAATAAGAATAATTCATAATAAGAATGAATGTCCTTTGAAATCACTATTATTTTCACAGTAATGATGTAGAAAGTATTGGTAACCAGAAAAATGAAAAGACATTTGCTGGCTGATTTCCTACATTGGTTCATTTGTAAAGGTTGGTAATTGTACTTAAAAGTTAAAATTAGCACTAAGAAATGTTTCATAATTGTCCTTTAATTAGAGACTAGATTGCAGATGATTAAGTGTGTGCAATTTATACATAAAATGTCTCATAATTTCAATAAATGTTCATCTCTCAAAAATGAATTTAATATTTATCTTAACAATAATGCAATTAAAATATAAATCTCAAGTTAAAGTCACAGTTAACAAAACACTAAGAATTTTGCATAGAAAAATTCTAATACTCTTAAAGAATATGTTTTCTATTATAGGGAAAAAATTAAAATTTTATATGTATTATTTTTTGCAAAATATTACATATAACTATAAACAATTTTCAATGACTTATTCTATGCTAGAAAATACATTCTAAGATATTAAATTTCAATCTGATTTAATATCTGCAACTGTATTCTTTCCAATCTTCCAAGAAAGAAAAGATTTCAGAAAATATAACTTTTCATGTCATTAACTAAAATATGGTGGCTTGTAGGCTACAATTAATATTTGCATGTATTAAAATTCAGATTTTAATTTCAAATGACTAATATGATTGCATCAATATATGCATATAAGATTATTAATTTTATTTTACTAAGGCAAAATAGGCAACACAAAAACTTAACTTTTTTTGCCCCAAAATATTTTATATTATTAAATAATAGTATCAGTTTTTTAAGTATAAAATAATTTTTCACTGTAACAAGTTTTATTATGTAAAAATATAAATTTAAAAGTCTATAACAAAATTCGTAATACAGCCACTTAAGATATATGTATTACTTTGAGATTCCTCAAAACACGAAACATCTGAAAAGTTCTTTTTCCTTATATCTGTTAGGAAAACTAGTGATAAAAATTTCTGTAGATAATCTTAAAATATCAAAGACAGAGAATAGTACCCCTCAAACAGAGATGCTTAATGGAATGCATCTTCATTCAACTCATCGGAAAACATGGAAGTGGACGCCAATGAGGAAAGGCTATTTTTGTTTTGAAAATGTGTGATTTCTTTTTCTTTCTTAGAAGCTAAGATTTTATTGCCACTTGATTTGTAGTAAAAAAAGTAGAAATCCATCTTATTATAACACTGGAGTTATGCCCACCACTGCCTGATTCAAAGGGTAACCCCTATCTGAGAAGTTCTACCTTGGTCAGAGATTTACGATTTCCTTCATGCCGTCATCCCTACTAAGGTTGAAAAATTATCCAGATCTTATCTTGAGAGTCCTGAACATGTTCTGGTGGATGGTACTCAGGAGAGTCTGATGCTATTTCCTTCTACTCCACTCTCAGTCTTCAAGATACAAAGTCCCTTTTCCCTCTCTTTCTCCACTGTTTCCAATCCAGGTCAACCCTCTGCCTCTTCGTCTCCTTTCTTCCAGCTTTAATCTCATCTATTCAGGCAAGCACACTTTCAAATCCTTCTTTCATCTACTTAGGCCAGAAAGGTTTAGTGTACACATTTCTATTTCAGGGTGAGCTGGAGGAAGAAAAATGTTGTCTGTGGGTTCGCAATGAAAGAATAATGAGGAAGTGAAATACTCGTAAAACTCACAGATTAATTCCTGAAAATAGAATGCTGCCATCTGATCTTGAGTACTTTCAGAGGTAGAACTCTAGCTACAGAATCCTATGATCCCAGAATTTAAAGTAGAAGAGTAACACAGATGCAGAAAAGAAATCTATAAAGATTTGGAAACTGTTAAGGTAGAACTGGGAGAAAGGACTTAAAATAGCAATGGTATAGTAGAGCACAGTGATAAATACTGGGCATTCAAAAAGAAAGACTTCAATACTGAAACACAAGGCACAGAAGTAAGTCAAAATTACTGCTAATAAATTCAGACAACCAATAAGAAAAGCCATCTAAGAACCAGAAAGACAGTACAGGCAGACGGGAAACAGAAGCCTGTTTGTGCAATCCAGGCTGCATGGAATAGACACACAACTAGTCAAGAAGATGCAAAAGGCTAGTATTTCCAGGCCAGTGGTTTGGAGTACAGGAAGACTGACCAGCTAAACATAAATTTACACAAGAGCCAATTCTCCTCAAATAAAGATTTAAAAGCTTTCTCGTAGGACAAAAACTAATCAAAGACATAGCGTAATATTCACATTCCAATAAGATGTATGGGTACATTTAATTTTAAGAAAGAACGAGAAGAAAATAAAATTATAAATACTAAAGTCTATTTAATAAAATTTATAATTTAGAATAGTATATGTTAACCTCCTAATTATAGACATCTGTCACTGAGACTCTCCACAATGGAAAGTGAGAGAAAAAAATATATTTCAGATTATCGTGCAGCAGTTGACTAGTCATCCAATAAGCTGTCGGGATGCTCAAAACTCTACTAGCATCAAGTATTGGCCAAATATCATCCTTAAGAACTTTAATTTCCTTTAATTTTTGGCAATTAATCATTAAGTTTGTGTTAATGTTAACATCTGCTCCGTTAGGACAAATAGCATTTGATGAGCCCTCCATGATGACACACCGATAGTATCAGATAGATTGAAAAACTTGCATTTAATCCCTCATGTATTTTATATCCTGGTATCTCTCAATCAGTTGGAAAGTTCCTCAGCCAGCATAAAACAGAAGTAGCAAGATATTTGGATACATATCAATATTGATTGACACTATAAAATATTACTTCCTAACCAGAATCATGTCTAGTTTTATTCTGCTCCATTAGCACAACTACTAGTAGAAATATCAATGGTTTTCAAAATTCTTGTACTGAAAATTTAAGAGACTTTTTATAACAAGTAATTATAATTTTTTAACAAATTCAAATAATACTTTGCATTATTCGTGCTGTATGATGCAAAAACTCAAGTCTCAGTCATTTTTGTTGAGGCAGAGGACGTTTCCCAGGTCACATGTATCTCATGACCTATCTCCAGGGGAAGAATAAAATCACTCTATGATTTTTATAGTTAAACCTCTAACCTCACTAGGGAATCATCAGGACAAAGGGACAGATATAAAACAAAGATATCATCTTCCAATTATTGATATAAAATATCCACCATTCTTAGCATTTTTGAGGAAGCTCAATCTGGAATTGACCACTATTCAGGTTTATCCAAAAGTTCGACAGAAATGACGACTAAGTGTTGTAATGTGTACCTGCATTTTACCAGGTAAGATAAATGAAAGTTCCCACTTGCACACAGTGATTCCTACCATCATGCAGAATAATTTTTCTATTGCTTGTAACTATTTTTAAAGAGGAGTATAATTACCGGAAAGCAGGAGAAAGCCATGATTATTTTCAATTAAATTAAGTTTGTTAATAGTGCTATTCAGGTCAACTATATCCTTATTGATTTTCTGTGTGCTTGATTATCAGTTACTGAGAGAAACATGTTGAAGTCACCAATTCTAATAGTGGACTTGTCTATTTTTCTCTACAGTTCTATCAGTTTTTGCCTCATGTATTTTAATGGTATATTGTTAGGTGCGTAGACCTTAGGAATTATTGTCTTCTTGGAGCACTGACCCCTTTCTCATGTTATACCCCTATATCCCTGATAATTTTCCTTGCTTTGAAGTGGCTTTTTCTGAATTTATATAGCTGGTCTAGCTTTCGATTTGTGTTAGGATGGTACATCATCCCTGTATTTTTTTATTTTTTGGGAGGTGAGGAAGATTGGCCCTAAGCTAACATCTGTGCCAATCTTCCTCTATTTTGTATGTGGACCACCACCACAGCATGGCTTGATGAGTGGGGTAGGTCCGCACCCAAGATCCAAACCTGTGAACCTGGGCCACCGAAGCGGAGCGCACAAACCCAGGCACCATGTCATTGGGCCAGCCCCCATCATCCCTTTATTTTTGACCAATCTGAGTCTTTGTATTTAAAGTGGGTTTCTTGTAGATAGTATATAATTAGGTCTTTTTTTTTATAGTACTCTGATGATCTCTGTCTTTTAATTGGTATAATTAGACTTTTCACATTTAAAGTAATTAGTGATATAGTTGGATTAATATCTATCAGGTTTGCAGCTGTTTCCAATTTGTTGTACTTGTTCTTTGTTTCTTTTTCCCCCTCTTTTTCTGGCTTCTCTGGTATTTATTTATTTATTTATTTATTTATTTATTTATTTATTTGTGTGTGTGTGTGTGAGGAAGATCAGCCCTGAGCTAACATCCGTGCCAATCCTACTCTTTTTGCTGAGGAAGACTGGCCCTGAGCTAACATCTATTGCCAATCCTCCTCCTTTTTTTCTCCCCAAAGCCCCAGTAGATAGTTGTATGTCATAGTTGCACATCCTTCTAGTTGCTGTATGTGGGACACGGCCTCAGCATGGCCAGACAAGCAGTGCATCGGTGCATGCCCGGGATCCGAACCCCGGGCCACCAGTAGCGGAGTGCGCGCACTTAACCGCTAAGCCACGTGGCCGGCCCTCCTCTGGTTTTAATTGAGCATATTACATGAGTCTTTTATCTCCTCTCTTAGCATATTGATTACACATCTTTTTAAAAATCTGTTAATGAGTGAGCCAGAGTTTGAAATATGCATTTGTAAACTAATATAAGCCCACCTCAAAAAACAGTATATTATTTTGTGTGTGGTGCAGGTATACCTCATAACAGTATTCCCAGTTCCTATCTCCCATCTCTTATGGCTTTGCTGTCACTGATTTCACTTTATTCATAAGCTGTTATCACCCAGTACATTGATGCTATTATCTTAAGTTATCTTTTAGATGAAATAATAGAAGATTTTATTTTGCTTTCATTTGTTCCCTCTCCAGCACTCTTCCTTTTTTATCTAGATCCAATTTTTCTAACCAATATCGTTTCCTTCTCCCTGAAGAACTGTTTTGAACATTTCTTGTAAGGCAGGTCTGCTGGTGATGAATTCCCTCAGTTTTTGTTTAGCCAAGATGGTCTTTATTCCTTCATTTTTGAAGGATAATTTTGCTGAAAACAGATTTCTAGGTTGGTGGTTTTTAATTTTCTTCTTCATTCAATACTTTACATGTTTCAATATATGTTCTTCTTGCTTGCATAATTTATGATGAGAAGTCTGATGTAAATTTTATCCTTGTTTTTCTAGACAAAAAGTGCTTGTTTTTTTTTTTGTTTTTGGTGAGGAAGATCATCCCTGAGCTAACACCCGTTGCCGGTCTTAATCTTTTTGCTTGAGGAAGATTGTCCCTGAGCTAACATCTGTGTCCATCTTTCTCTATTTTGTATACGAGATGCTGCCACATCATGGCTTGATGAGCAGTGTGTAGGTCCATCAGAACCTGCGAACACCAGGCTGCAGAAGCAGAGGGTGCAAATTTCGCCACTATGCCACCGGGCCAGCCTTTACACATAAAGTGTTTTTATTATCTAACTCTTCCCAAATTTTTCTCTTTGTCCTGAAAGACAAAGAAAAATTGAAGACAAATTGAAGAAAAACCAGGGTTTTCTTCAATTTGAATATGATAGGCCCAGGTATAGATTTTTGGGGTATTACATTGCTTGATGTTCTTTGAGATTTTGCATATGTTATTTGGTGTCTGTCATTAATTTTGGAAAGTTCTAGCCATTATTACCTCAAACATTACTTCTATTCTGTTTTCTCTTTCTTCTTTTCTGTTATGCCAATTACGCATGTTACCTTTTCATATTTCAAGGATGTTCTGTTCTTTTTATTTTTATTCTTTTTCCTTCTTGCATTTCCATTTTGCAAGTTTCTATTAATATTCCTTCAAGCTTCCTGATTCTTTCCTCATCTATGTCCAGTCTACTGATGATCCCATCAGAGGTATCCTTTATTTCTGTTACAGTGTTTTGACTTCCAGCACTTTATTTTGATTCTTTCTTGGAATTTCCATCTCTCTGGTTACCTTACCCATCTGTTCTGCATATTGTCTACTTTTCCATTAGAGTCCTTAACGTACTATTCATAGTATTTTAAACTCCAACATCTGTGTCATGTCTGAGGCAGGTTCTAGTAATTGCTTTGCTTCTCTTGCCTTTTAACATGCATGAAATTTTTGTTTAAAGCTAATCAAATTGTATCAGAGGTAGCTGAGGTAAAGGAGGCCATTAGTGTGCGGTTTATGTCAATCTGGCTAGAACTTGGGCTATATTTAATGTTTGCTATATCTGTAGATGCCAGGGGCTTCAAAATCCTGTTGTTCCTTCCTTCAGCCATTAGCTCTAATCCATTGTTATTACACTGGAACACTATTGGTATGGTGCTAGGTGTGGCAGAAGGAATCATTTATAATATTGCAATGAAATCTCAGTCTTTTAGTGGGCCTGTGTCCCTGGGCTGTGCCTTTTACAAAGGTTTCTTAGCGCTTTTCCCCCTTAGGTGACACAAGAAGCCTAGAGAGTGCTAGAGTCAAGGCAATATCTTCTCCATAGTGAGACATGTCCTGACAAAGTCGTACCCACTGGAGAGGAGGCTTTTGTAAGGGAGAATATTCTAGATGTATTTCTCTGTGGTTGCTTTTCTTTTCCCCCTGCCAAAGCCAGGAGAGGATCTTTCTTGGCTCTTTGCCTTGGGAATCTGGTAAATTTCCTGGAGGTAAAATGCAGGAAAGTGTGCCTCAGGCATTTCTCACACTAACAGTACCTCACTCAGCTTCCAGAAATTTGTCAAAATTACAATGTAAGCATTTCTACCAATTTATCACATTAGTAGCTTTTGTTCCAGGTAAGCAAATCCCAGCCGTGACTTGCTGCATTACCTGTCCTCTCATATTTCAGGATAACAGATTGCCCTGAAACCTCAACTCTGTGTTGGGTTCAAGAATAGTTGCTGATTTTTAGTTTTTTTTTACCTTCTTTATTGTAAGAAATGAAGTGATGACTTTCAAGCTCTTTACATGTTGGAGCTCATAATTATTTCCAGATGGGTATGATTAAAACCCTAAGAAAATCAAATGTTATAACTTATAAGAACATTTATAAGGTATCAGATTGCAAAAGAAATATAAACATAATAGTTTATTAGTTAAGATATTTTTGGCTTCAATAATAAAAAAATCTTTGACTCAAACTATCATAAGGATACGGAGACTTATTATTTTATATGACAAGAAATTCATAGGTAAACAGGCTTCCAATTTAGTATATCCCATGTTCTGGCTCTACTTTCCTATGATTCTCTTGATCTACCCTCCTCTAGATTAAATGCTTCATCCTTGGGCTGATAACAAGATGGTGGCAGAAGTTCCCAAGAATAATACCATGTAAGCAACAATCTTAAGAAGCAGCATGAAATTGTCTCTTCTGGTTATATGGTTTTATGACCGATGATACTAACCCCTGAAGTCCAACAAAAGGTATTGTTCAGGTATCATTGGCCAGAATTTGGCTATATGCCCATTCCCAATTCAGTCATTAACAAAAGCAATCGAGTATCCTGACTAAATTTGTATAATCTGGATCTAACTGTTGGAGTTGGAGTCAGAGTTACAAAGTAACATGGGAGGAGTTTGAATACCTGACCACAGAGGCTTTAGTTAGAAGAACAGGAAATGAAAGAAGGGTATATAGACACAGTGCTCACTACAAATAGTTTTCTTTCATATAATTAATAACAATTGGGAAGACATAATGGAAGAATTATCATATTTACAATCCCCCAATAGTTATAAATTAATGGGAATAAATTTAAGAAATATATAGGACTGAGCTATACAAAAATAACCTTCAAAATCCTACTAAGAAAATCATAAAATACTAAATAAAAGGATAACCCTAGATGTACCTCAATGAGAATACATAATACCACATATATTCTGTATTATAATCGTGTGCTGCATAACGATATTTTGGTTGACAACAGACCACATATACTATGGTTGTCTCATATATCCTAGGTGGGCAGTAGGCTATACCATCTAGGTTTGTGTAAGTATATTCTATGATGTTCACACAATGATGAAATCACCTCACAATGCATTTCTCAGAACGTATCCCTGTCATTATGTGACGCATTACTGTATACAAAATTTTATATATGTATAGTCTGTAATACTGAATATATAATACTCTAAATGTGTCAATTCTTCCCAAGTAATTTAAAATTTTAATAAATTTCCAATCAAAATCTTAAAAGGTCATTATTGAAATTTAAAAGAACCCGACATGATTATAAAGGTAATATGAAAGAATAAACAGAGAATAATAAGCAACCACATACAAAAAATTAGTACGTTCTGTTCATCAAAAGATATTGTAAGAAAAGTGAAAAGAGAAGACAAGTACGGGGAATAGATTCTTGACACATATACAATAAACAAAGGGTTAATATATAGAATATATAGATAACTCCTAGAAATCAATAATGAAAATAAAAATGACCTCAAAACTTACTTTTAAAATGTTTAATCTTATTTTTTAAAAAGGGAATGCATTAAAAATAGACTAGTGACCAAAGCTTAGTGAATTAATCACAATTATTTAAAAATCTATCTATGCTCAAAACAGATGAATTAAATGAAAGAATAAAGCATGTTAGAAACATTTTCTTCAATGTATAAGATTTCATAAATAAGAAAAATGTAATTTCTATTAAGTATAGTTTCTATCACAACATAATGCTGACCTAGTTAGAAAACATATTAGTAGACAGTTCCTGCTTTACACTAAAATATTTGAATAATAATTAATGAAAGCATACAAAGACTAGAAGAAAATATGCCTAAACAGTCAAATTATTTCAGAGTGGAAAATATTTTTCTAAAGCAAAAAAAAATAACGTGATAAAAGATGAGGTAAAAGACTGGTTTAATATAATTATATAAAACAAAATAATCAGGGGCTTGTCTGGTGGTGTAGTGGTTAAGTTTGTGTGCTGTACTTTGGTAGCAGGGGTTCATGGGTTTGGATCCCAGGTGCTAACCTACACACCATTCATCAAGCCATGCTGTGGCAGTGTCCCACATACAAAGTGGAGGAAGATTGGCACAGATGTTGGCACAGGGCGAATCTTCCTCCAACAAAAAGAGGAAGATTGGCAATAGGTGTTAGCTGAGGGCCAATCTTTCTCACACACACACACACACAAAAACAGAATAATCAAAAAAATTAAAAGGCAAATTGTGATGGTTAATTTTAGGTATCAATTTCACTAGACCAAGGTGTGCTCAGATATTTGATTAACATTATTTCTGGGTGTGTCTGTGAGGGTTTTTCTGGATGAGATTAACATTTGAATCAGTAAACTGAACAAGACAGATGCCCTCAAGGCTCAGTAAGCCTTTTCAAATCTAAATCTTCAAGTATGTGCCTGTTAAAGAATTATATATGGGGCCAATCTTTCAGCTGTAACATAGCTTAAAGAATAGCATATAAAATCAATTAAGGAATTAAGCTAAAAAAATATCATTCAGTTCCTACCAATGGCATTACAAGAAAAAATTTTAAGACAAACGTCTTTAATTTTTTTGAGGATATACTTCCTTTTAAATGCAAGGAAATTAATGTACAAAGAGTGTGGTAGAAGAAATAAACCTATTTTTATGCATAACATTAGTCACCAGGTTTTTTCTATTAATAATTTTTACTTTAATATATGGAAAATCAAACCCAGCAGGGAAAACCATCCTGTATACTAATATTAATTTATTCATTCAATTGCTTATAAATAGGCTTAGAAGGATGTGGATAAAATTCATGAGTTACCCATAGATTTGAAAGCTCCATCCCATTCCACTCATTCCAAATTAATTACCATCATGCTGTACTCTAGACCCACTTTGATCAGTTTCAAATTGAACACATTTCACAATTCACCCTTACAGCCTAGTTTGAAGCATAGTATACTCCTAAGTTCTGGGGCTAAGATATAAAAACATGAATGTCTGAGAAATGAGGAACTGAGCTCCACCTTCAAGATAATCTTTTTATGTTTGAAGGACACACTGTCCGACTTAAAGAAAACTGAGCAGAGCAGACGCTAAATATAGCATTTGGTGACATTATGCATGAGCAGTGCTTAAATAAAAAAAAATACAGGAAGGTTTATCTGTTGGTGCCAATTTACTATCTCTTTGTGTATGTCTGTATAAAATATGAATTTAAAAAAAGTTACTTTAGATGAATTCCTAATCTCAAGAACTCTTGATCCTCATGCTGGGAGTGTCTATTCTCCAGGCTGTTCTCTGACATGTAAATGGATGACAGACTTATGTGTCCTTTCTAACCCTTAAGACACCTCCTGCTGATAGTTAGTGATTTCAACTGAATGTAATTTTCAATATATAGGTTAAACTACTAGAGTGGTCCTTCAATATGACCACTAGTCATTATGAGCAATAGGCTAGAAATAGTAATTTTCTAAGAGGCTTAAGACCTCATTGAAGTAAATGTTTACATTAGCACTGGCTCTCATTCCTGTTTTCATTCATAAAAATATATTTATAATGAATATTTAAAATGTGCTGACAAATTTTAGTAAATTTTTAGAATATTAAAAAATTTTTTTAAAAAATTAAGAATATTTAAAATGTGCTGACACAAATAAAAAAATCATTTATTTACCTGCAATAATGTTTTTTATATTGTGACCCCAAATTTCTCAATCTTAACTCTTTTCAAAACTGAAAACAAAATGCTGGCCCCAAAGCAAAGTCATACACACAGACGAACTAGTACTAAAGTTTTAATTATGAAGAGAGGTTATTAGCTAATTATCCTCTCTACCACATAAAAGGCCACTACCAAATGAGATATGTCACTTAATCCATTTAATTTTGCCTCAATTCTTCATAGTAAATATTAGAGTAAATATTATCCTTTTTTTTTTTTTTTTAGCTAAAAATTTGAGTATAAAGACAATTAAATTGCCTAGGGTCACACAGATAACAAACCACATGCTGTTTGACTCCAAAGGCAGTGCTCGTTCTAGCTACTCTGTGAATTGAAGTAGATTAGGTCTGTAATCGAAATGTTTTTGTTCAGTTTGAGGTCTTGCATGCTGAGAGAAATATACAAACTGACAGAATTCTAAAGAGAGTACTGAAATAAGAAATAGAAAAATATATAACATCAAAATTAGGTGTCACATTTTTGCCTTTACTCTTAAGAACTTTTTAGCAGAATAGTGAGAATTTTCCCACTGTGTCTCTAACCACAGAAAATGCTCTGGTGAAATGTGTTAGAGAAACCTGTTACCCACTTATGGAAGGTTATCAGAAAGCTCTAACCTTGAAATTTTTAGATAGATGACTATTGCTCAAGAAATACTATCTAAACAATTAATAAATAAAGGAAAAGGTTAGTTAGTGGTGGGAAAGTAAAATCTAGAAAAATTTATATTTCCTCTGTTTAGCCAAAAATTTTGTTCCATTGCTCATCATAAAAGAAAAAATTGAGAGAAGAAATATAAATATTAGGAAATATATTTTATTACAGAAGAGTAAAATATCATTCAGGGACATTGGGGTCTTCATGAAGCCAGCATGAAAACCTGGGTTCCTGCCTCAGTAATGTGGTGGCCAAGCCATGGTACCTCTCTGAGTCTTAGTTTCATTAACTGTAAAGTGCAGGTGGACTTTCAATCTCTCCCAGTATTTCCAGAAGCAATCACAATTACTTATAAGCTCTTTTAAACTCTACAAAGTTTATTTTCATTACAAAATGGTATAGTGCTCTTAAGATAATGCTGTGGACATTGTGCAGTGTTAGCTCTCTGGACTCTCGAAAATGTCATGCTCTTTGTTAAAACTGTTTTTAAAAGATTTTCCCAATATTGTAGATGTTATAGGCTGAATGTTTGTATCCCCCAAAATTCATATGGTGAAGCCCTAACTCCCAATGCAATGGTATTTGGAGGTAGGGCTTTTGAGAGATGAACTTAGATGATATCATGAGGTTCATGGGGCCCTCATGGTGGGAATAATGCCCCTATAAGAAGAGGCACCAGAGAGCTTGTTCCTTTTCCCTCTCTTTCATGTGGGACATAGAGAGAAGGTGGCCATTTGCAAGCCAGGAAGACAGCCATCACCAGAAACCGACCATGCCGACACCCTGATCTTGGCCTTTCAGACTCCAGAACTGTGAGAAAATAAATTTCTATTTTTTTAAGTCATCCAGTCTGGAGTATTTTGTTATGGCAGCCCTAGCAAACTAAGACAGCAAGATATGTTAAAAATGATGATTTATTTCAATTTAGTAGTTTAAGAACAAAGACAAAACTAAGACTGTATTGGGTTTTTATGTCTAGATACTATAGATTTTTTCCATTCTTCCAAATGAAAATGTATATTGTGAATTTTAGACCCAGATCTATAATTCAGAACTAACTCCTAGTTAAAAGGAAAATAAATAACTCATGGGTTTTTTAGCAAGTGTAACAGTAAAGTTCTGAAGAGTGGGAAAATATTCCATCTTAATCCAAAATCACTCAGGCGTAACTTGATCAAAGATAATATGCAGGACGCTGCCTTCAGTGAGACCACAGGACCAGAAGGCGTCAGATGGACACAAGCCAGTTCTGAGCACTGCAGCTGATGGGAATTATCTCCGCAGTTCTATTGCTGTTCTTTCCAACTCTTCTTTCATGCTAATGTCTACATAAGTTCTTAAAACTGCCCAAATATCGTTTATGTGGAGGAATATCAATCCTTTTTAAAGCAGAGTGAACTGGAAACCCCACAAAAAAACTAGCAGAAACTGTACATCAAGTGACTCAATCAAATTTATAAGCTAAATTTCCTATTTTTACCAGGATAATCAGAGTGGAGTAATAGAAAACATGAATTCAAGACAATGTTATCCTGATGATGTACACTGGGGTGCAGAAATTAGTAGACGGAGAGACCATGGCTGACAGTTTGAATGGCGGTTATATAAATGACCTAGTCTGCTTCACTAGCTCTTTCTTCCATGATATACTTAAGTCACTCTGCCAGCACATCATGGAAATGCTGCTACTCTCCAGGGATGAATTGAAAAATTATTAATTCATCCGGCTCAATCCATCTCTATTTTATACAATCAGACCATATTGACTTCAAATAAAAATTTGTTAAAAGATTACACTGTTTATTTGTACATTAAAAACACTTTATATTTTATTTGTTATTTTTTATTTAAAAAATAAATATCTCAAACAAATCTATGCAACTTTATTTCATTGTTTAATATAGTTTTAAAATACATCCCTGCTATGTTTCATAAATTGTTTATCAGATCATTTTAAGAGATATTTCACTGTTTCTACTAATTATTAAGTTAAATATAACAAATATTTTATGGTGCTAAAGCATATAAAAATAATATTTCGAAAAATACATTGCCCTGGATTTTAGATGACGATGTTGAGACTTTTTAATTTCACCATCTAGAATTAAGATGTTTCGTGAACTCAAAAGAAAATATTCATTATATTGTTATGTAGTCAAACTGCACTTTCCACTGAAAGACGAAAACTGAATAAGTGATTCATAATCCTGTTTTAAATTTTCTCTAGAAAGTGTTTCACATGTAGTTTCAGAAATGAAATATTCTCATTTCTTTCTACCATGCTTCCCACACAAAACTCTAGATTATGATTATAACCGTAAACTCCAGGAAAGCACATAAAAGCAATTTTCCATTTCTACACAAGAATGGATTTTTAAATTCCTATGTTAAATCCTATGGTCAAATTTTATTCCTGTAATAATTTGTACATTTTAACTCACATTTAGTACTATCTTGCTTTCAAAACCACAGCATAATTTCCCTCTAAATGCTCTTTTTACTTAAAAAAATTACTTTAGTCCAACATTATCCCATTTTTTAAAAACCTTTATTTTGGAGTACATGTAAATTCATAATAAGTTGCAAAGAAATGTGCAGGGAGGTCCTATGCTCTCCTCATCCAGCCTCTCCCAGTGGGAGCATCTCACATAAAGTACAGCATCACAACCAGGAAGGTGGCCTTAGTGATCCATTCTTTTGCTGAGCTAAATGAGTTAATAAATTTTCTCTATACCTTTAAAATTTTACGTAAATACATCTTTACATATGTAGGCTGTCCGGGAAGAAGGGGAATCTCCCCCCGCCCTTTCCCTTAAGGTTCATATGGCTGGCCAAATAATTAAAAGACAGATTAGCAAGAGAAAATAATACCAAGTTTAATAAGATGTATACGTAGGAGAAACCAGGGAAACTGAGTTTCTCAACACAATAGTGGCGATTGTCATCTTAAATACCATCTTCAACTAAAGACAAAGGAGGATGTTGGGAGCGGGGAGGGAGACAGAGGGAGACAGAGATTACAGTAATCAAGGCTATGCAGATTTAAGTCCTCGCCTTCCATTCTGATAAGTTTCTAGGTAAGGCCATCACCCCCTTCTTCATGGTACAGGAAGAAGATACCTTTACAGATGGAGATTTTCTTTTCAAATGTAAATGTTTGTCTGGCAACTCTTTACAGGGCCACCTAGAGAATGTGGCCTGGGAGAGATAGAATTTTTGATAAGATGGGCTTGTTGGTGCCTTTCCTATTGTAACATATATTTTACATTATATTACAGCCATCACATGATAGTAACTCCTTCCTGGAACAGGCTTTCTATGTTAAATTCTTTAAGCAATTAGTGGGGGAGGTCAAAGGTCCATCAGAGAAAATAATCAAGGTAAAGAGACATATTTCAGGGTGGCCAAATTTTGATCTCCCACAAAGTGTATGAGTGTGTGTGTGCATATATGAATGTTGTATAAATAACTGTATATTAAATATCTAAAAATTAGCTGTCTCTTCACTTTTTCCTTTACATAATTTAAATACTTATTAGCTCCACCATTTAAAAGACCACTGTTTTCTAAATATCTTAATCATACTACATTTATAATCATTCTATGCTTCCTTGCCTCACTTCTTTTAAAGGTAGGTTTCTCAACAATAAATTACCTGGATAATATATATTCTTCTTTCTGACAATACAAATACGGTGAATTTAATATTGTCTCAGCTGTCTAAAAATGCCTCAGGAATACTGCATTGGGAGGACACTTCAGAAATTTGTCTGATCTTGAAGAATCTGGAACAAGCTCCTCATATAAAGTTTTAATAACATATTATATAGTTTTCTCCTGAAATTTGACTTAGAGTTTAACATTTCAATGTCATTTCTAGTACTAGTTACCAAATCCTTACATGACAGTATTTATGAGGTCATTTTTTACATCATTAATTTTATAATTTTTATGACAGTGTTATGGCTAAATTTCATATTCTAGTTTTTGTGGAATCAATTATCTATAATACTGATGGGAAATTAATAGTAAAACAAAGATCCTATTTTCTTCTTCTGTTTATCTGCTGAAGTGATCTTGGATTTGAGATCCAATTTGCTGTATTTTGCACTTGTACTCTCTTATTCAGACACAGGTGGGGAGCACAGACTTCATTTTAGGCTTTGACTTCCTCAAAACTGGCTGTATTTATGAAGCATCATTAGTCTGACAGCAACTGGAAAGAGCCTGAGCATCTTTAGTTTTGTGTCTGGAAGGAATCTTAGAGAAAAACACCACATTGGGAGGTGGACAATATTGTCTGTTTTCAGGATGTAAACCAAGACAAGAGGCAGCGAGACATGGGGCAAATAGTTTTGTATCCATTCAAGCTTCAATATCTCTAACTTGCTGAGGTCTTCAGGAATGATAGAATACAATTACAGGCAATCTGAAACTGGATAAATAGAGAAAATGGTACCATCAGTCAGTCTCTTCAATGGGACCTAAGGAAATAGTCCCAGATTGGTGATGGCAAGTGAAAAGAAGGAATGGCAGAGTGGTAAGATTGGGAGATTTTCACGCACATTTAATGTTTCCAATATCCGTACAGGTTTGGCATTATTATCCTTACTTTAAAAATATGAAAAAGAAATGTTCAGGAAAGTTAAGTAACTCACCTAAAGTTGCAAGGGTCGCAATTATCAAAGCCAAGATGCACACTCTGCTGTAACTTCTCCACAAACCTCTCAATTGCTCCTTTCACTGTAACAACTGGAGACTTCTTTAACTGTTCATTTTCAATAAATCCTGAAAATAAAGATAAAAAGACGTTATTGTTATTTTTTCAATTAATGTTAGAACAACAATGCATATATCAAGAATAATGAGGCTATTTTCTAGGAACATGACAATTAGTAAAAAGGAAAAAGTTCAAACAACTTCTAGAAACTGAATTATATATGTGATTACAATTTCCAAAACTCTCAGTGTGCTAGGTATTCAGCATCAACAGATATCTGACACATCACAGATATCCTCTCACATAACTGTCTAACCAGGAGGAGTGTCTGCATTGTCTGGCTGGGATCTTTCTTTCCATACCATTACTGTCCATTTTGTGAGAGCTTCAAACACCTCAGCTGATGTTTGGGAAGGTTGAGAGGAGGCTGAGTGTTCTAGACCTTTGATATGGGGCAAAGTTCATGGGTGCTGAGCAAAATTTCAGAAGACGTGAAATTATTTTTCTGCTCAATAGGCCCTACAGGTAGCAAGTACCTAATGAGGCTACTGAAACCCTCACTCTACAACTACAAAAATGGACTCTGTGTTCACACAGGGAGGATGTCACATGTTCCCTTCAATGACAAAGGATGGGCCACAGGCATGCTCAATGTCAGGGTAGAACCCTGGCATTGGCCAAAATGTGCTCAGCTGTCTCAGCATCCTTATTTCTATCTACTCCTTCCGTCTCCCCTTAGTGGTCAGGACCCACCACCATATGGCTCCTCTCACAGCCCTCGGGACCTTCATCTTGGGAGTAGAGGCCAGGGCAGAGCTGTCTCTGTCTCCCTTTTTTTGTTTTCCAATCTTGTTAAGGCATTATCTGGAAATTCCTCTCCCCTGAGTATCTTCTCTTTTAGTTTACAAAAGTCTTGCTTGGAAATAAAAAACCAAATTAAACAAAAACAAACCGAACATTAGTTTTTCCCTTGTAGTCTTGCTGTAATTTGCCTAATTTGCCTCTAGGCAATGTGACGTTTTCTGTGTACCAGAGGAGGATTTGGGAATTGTGGGAGAGAAAGAAAAAAAGAAAAGTACATATTCTAAGATCTTCTGCAGCTACGTGCATGTATGTGTATCCAGGTAAATGACACAAGCGTGCACACACACACACATGCACACATTATACTAAAAATATGCACTAGAATACGAGCTGCAAGGAGACAGGGACTGCCTACTTTCTCACCTTCGTGTTCTCAACGTCTATAATGGTACCTATCATGAAAAAAATATTTGTTAAACAATTGTATATCCTGGTTGTGTATCCTAGACATTTGGTTTGTGTGTTCTGGATATTTTCAGTTGGCCCCTCAGGATCCACTTGCCACTCTTCACCACTATTTTCTGTGCCAAGTGGAGCTAACCACGTGGGCTTCATCAAAGGGATCTCTTGCCCTCTGGCATCCAGTTTGGTTCCATCATTGGGTGTCATCAGCAAGAGATTGGAGGACAGGAAAAAAAATTTCTTCCCACATCCTCACTCCGTTCAGGGTCATCAGAGCTTGGCCATGTCTCTCTACCAAAGGCCACAGCTTCTGTGAGGGGAGGTAATGCATCTCTTAGAGCTACAGCTCTTCTTTGTCAGTCTCCCTGACTGTTCCCTCCAGTTGCATGTGAAGCCCATGGGTGTTTCCATGGGTGGAACCCTGATAGTTCCCATTGGTCCCAGCCACCTCTTCATAAATAGTTCCTTTATTAAATTCCACTCATTTTAAAAAGTGGATTATGATGTGCATCTCCCATCAGGACCTTGACTGATACAAGTTCCCTCTTTTATTTTCCTATAGATTCTTAAGTCAGACTTCTACTTTAGTTCCCACTCTCGCTTAAATAAACCATGATAATATTATAAAAGCCCTAGTTCTTCCAAAGCAAGCATTTTTTTATTTGTTTACTTATTTATTTATTTATTTAATTGAGGTCATCTTGGTTTATAACATTGTGTAATTTCAAGTGTACATTATTATATATCAGTTTCTCTATAGACTGCATTGTGCTCACCACCAATAATAGTCTAGTTTTTATCCGTCACCATACATATGTGCCCCTTTACCCCTTTCACCCACCCCTTCACCCCCTTCCCCTCTGGTAACCACTAATCTGTTCTCTTTATCTATGTGTTTGTTTATCTTCCACATATGAGTGAAATCATACAATGTTTGTCTTTCTCTGTCTGGCTTATTTCACTGCACATTAACCCTCAAGGTCCATCCACATTGTTGCAAATGGGACGATTTTGTCTCTTTTTATGGCTAAGTAGTATTCCATTGTGTATATTTATGTATATACATATATATATATATACACATCACATCTTCTCTATCTATTCATCAGTTTATAGGCACCTGGATTGCTTCCATGTCTTGGCTATTGCGAATAATGCTGCAATGAACGTAGTGATGCACAGATCTCTTTGTATTGTTGATTTCGTGTTCTTTGGATAAATACCCAGTAGCGGGATAGCTGGATTGTACAGTATCTCTATTTTTAATTTTTTGAGAAATCTCCATGCTGTTTTCCATAGTGGCTGCACCAGTTTGCACTCTCAGCAGCAGTGTATGAGGGTTCCCTTTTCTCCACATCCTTTCCAACACTAATTATTTCTCGTCTTGTTAATTATAGCCATTCTGACCAGTGTGAGGTGATATCTCATTGTAGTTTTGATTTGCATTTCCCTAATAATATAATGTTGAACATCTTCTGCCTATTGGCCATCTGTATATCTTCTTTGGAAAATTGTCTGTTCATATCCTCTGCCCATTTTTTTTTTGTGAGGAAGATCAGCCCTGAGCTAACACCTGTTGCCAATCCTCCTCTTTTTTGCTGAGGAAGACTGGCCCTGGGCTAACACCTGTACCCATCTTCCTCTACTTTATGTGGGACGCCTGCCACAGCATGGCCTGATGAGCGGTGAGTAGGTCCACACCTGGGATCCGAACCTGTGAACCCTTGGCCGCCAGAAGCGGAGGGCACAAACTTAACCACTGCACCACCGTGCCAGCCCCATCTCTGCCCATTTTTTGATCAAGCTGTTTGTCTTTTTGCTGTTGAGTCATATGAGTTCTTTATATGTTTTAGAAATTAACCCCTTGTCGGATATATGATTTGCAAATATTTTCTCCCAGTTGGTGGGTTATCTTTTCATTTTGTTCCTGGTTTCCTTTGCCTTGCAAAAACTTTTAGTCTGATGTAGTCCCATTTGTTTATTTTGTCTTTTGTTTCCCTTGCCTGAGTAGACATCGTACTCAAAAAGATGCTGCTAAGACAGGTGTCAAAGAATGTATTGCCTATATTTTCTTCTAGCAGTTTTACGGCTTCGGGTCTTACATTCAAGTCTTTAATCCATTTTGAGTTAATTTTAGTGTATGGTGTAAGATAACAGGCTACTTTCATTCTTTTGCATGTGGCTGTGCAGTTTTCCCAACACCATTTATTGAAGAGACTTTCCTTTCTCCATTGCAAGAATTCTTGCTGAGATTCTGCATTTGTCAACATTCTACCCTTTCAGCTCTAGGAACTCCTGCTGTATTTTCCCTATTCAGAGCAAAGATGGGGTCAGATAAAGGGCAAAACACAGAAGATTGTAAATAAAGGAAGAGATTGTAAAACATGATGCACACAAATACTTTTTCAAAGATGAATCATAGCACCTTGCAGAACAGAAGTAGGTGAATAACACGTAACACAAACATTTCCCTGAAACGACTGTGTTGTGGACCCACATAAACGTGACTTCATTCCTTCCTCTTCTGAGAATCTACAGCTTTCCTTACCACTTGTTCTTCCTACTAGAAATAATAAACATAAATCAGTGAAAAGAATTACAGGTCTCATTTTAAAACTCTTTTCCTGATGAAGAATTTCTCCAAAGAGTTTTGAGAGATCACTGTCCCTCTCAATGCATTGCTTTTTACTCCAGCTGCTATTATGTTGTCTTCTGATTCTTCAAATTGGTGTATTTTCAATTCGGACTTCTTATCAAGGCACATTATTCCACAATCTTCTTTGTCTACTCCTTTTAACTAGTAAGGGTCCCTGCAAGCCTCCACAGACCTCAGCTATGCTCCTAATAGTCTTGTTGTTTCAAGTGTTCAAACCTCACTGGAGGAGAGGGGTAATTGCAAGTGTGATGCAAGGCTCTGTCAGCACAAGCAAATCACCTTCCCCAGTCCCAGGGGAGTAGTGCTGGAGTGAGTGACTGAAGGGAGGTTATTTCCTACTCGGATAGCAGAGATGGAACAAATTAAGTTATTGTTCAGGGATTACTTCACAGGGAAGTCAGAGGCATCTATTAGTAGCCATTTTTGTCTATTCTTCTAACACAATCATATCTCCAAAATTATTTCTAATGTGTACCCCACGGAAAGAGTATGACTTCCTAGAAACAAAATTATATCAAAAATATAAATAGAAGAATAAAAGAGAAAATATAACCAAGACTATTTTGATAAACTTTGAACTATCTCCCTCAGTTGCTGAGGAAGGTCAAATGCAGGCTTCCAATGTGCTTTATCCTGGTGTTCAACGATGCCTTTCTTTCCTACAATGTCGGAGCGGGGCAGCTGTCATTTAGAAATGATTGAAGTAACTCTATCCATGTGAGATGGATGTTTTAGTCACTTTGAGGTTTAAGCCTTTAGAGGACAGTTGAAAGCCACTTGTGTGTTGATTTTGCCATTAACATACTGTTATAGTTAGGTTAATTACTACTGTTAGTTATTCACACCAAGACGAACAAAATTTTCTAATTCTGCTAAAGCTGACAAAACCGACTAAAGTCTAAGTGAAATAATATGAATTTATCTCTTGTCAAACTTTATGCCTGATCTTAGAATTCGGATCAATTTATTTAATAAGGGTGATTTTTTTCATAACCCTTCTCTTTGTTTCATCAGGAGACATTGAGAAGTTTGTCAATAGCCAAATGAAATTTTATAATTAATAGAAATAGCTTTCAAAGTAAATTGTCGTTTAAATATTGTAACTGAAGAATAAAAGGACCAGATAAATAAATATTTGAATAAAAACTAACCTTTATCATTATGCATCAGGCATTGTTCTAAGTGCGTAATGTATCATTTTAATGAATTCTCAAAATTACCCTAGGATGTAAGTCATTATTATCTCCACTTTAAAAAGAAAGGGAATGAGGCAGGGTTCAATAACGTGCCCACATGGCAGATCTGGAATTTTATAAAAGAGACCTGTCCCTGCCCAAGACCAAGTTTCTATCCAATATACTAAATCTTAAATACAAAGAAAACTAATGTCTGTTACATAATGTGTAGCAGTTCCTTTCAAAGTCCCAAGAAAATTATTGTTATATTTTAAATCAGAATTCAGTTATTTCAGCAAATACTTCTCTATTTATCACATTAGGGCAAGTCCACCAGTTGATGCACATGATTACAAGAGTTTTAAAATAAAAATGTGTTTTTAGCATACATAAATCAGTCATTTAATAACCAAGGACATAATGTTTTAAATCTTCAAAGAACCTTTTAAACATCACTACAGCTCTTATTTATAAGTTGTATTTTTTAAATACAAGCTTTAATTGCTTTCAATGTTTGAAATCTTCAACTTGAGGGAATTCAGTGTATTTACATTTCTAAGACCAATAAACATAAATTACAAGACAGAGTTAAATCAGAGGTTTCGTCTCTTGGTCATTAGAAATGAGAGCAGATACGTACAAACACCTGTTCAAGTTCTCTTCAATTCACTATGGCTTCGATCCCATTTTGTCTAAAAATTCTATCCAAGGCCTGCATTTAGTTGAGGCCAATAACTAGTTATACTGTTTTCCTTTATTCTAGGATAGTCATCCTATTCGATTTTCTTCTAGAACAGTTTCTATTTTTATTTTTAATAAACATGAGTGAAGTTAATTTTGATTAATGTTTCTTTCTGTAATTATTGTAGTTTACATGGAAATAAGAAAAACCATTGATAAATGTTAGTAAACATTAATTTGTTTATAACAATGATGCAGTAAACTAAATTAGAAGAAAAGTGACAGATTGGGAATATTTGAAATACTTATCCAAAATGATGGCAAAATCCAAAATATATGAAGAACACGTGGAATTAATATGCAAATACTAGAGAGCTTAAGAAAAAAATATGCAAAAAGTAAAAACCAACCAACTCACTGTAAAAGAAACATAAATGGTCAAATGTATGAAAAGATTGTCTAGCTCATAAAAAAATCAGGAATACATTGGGCTGGCCCCGTGGCTTAGCAGTTAACTGCGCACGCTCCGCTACTGGCTGCCCGGGTTCAGATCCCAGGCGCTCACCGACGCACCGCTTCTCCGGCCATGCTGAGGTCACGTCCCACATACAGCAACTAGAAAGATGTGCAACTATGACATACAACTATCTACTGGGGCTTTGGGGAAAAAAAAGGAGGAGGATTGGCAATAGATGTTAGCTCAGAGCCGGTCTTCCTGAGCAAAAAAGAGGAGGATTAGCATGGATATTAGCTCAGGGCTGATCTTCCTCACAGAAAAAAAAAAAAATCAGGAATACAAAACTGAAATGATGAAATATTTTTAACATTCATGTTTCAAAAATGAATAGATTGATAACATCTAGTATAGGCGAGGTTTGGGGGAAATATTCTTTTTAACTTTCAAACTGCCAAAATAAAGAGACTATAATATCCAGAATAGGTGAGTTTTTGGGAAATCATTAGTCTCATACTCTGTGAAATTGTAGGGGAAATATGATATAACATTTGGAGGGCATTTAGTTTACATTCAGTGTTTTCCTTAAAAAATTTAGTTTTCCTTAAAATTTAAAACTGGGGCTGGCCTGGTGGCATAGTTAAGTTCATGTACTCTACTTTAGTGGCCTGGGGTTCACGGGTTTAGATCCCAGGTGCAGACCTACACACTGCTCATTAAGCCATGCTGTGGGAGCATCCCACATACAAAAAATAGAGGAAGATTGGCGCAGATGTTAGCTCAGCGACCATCTTCCTCACAAATGAAAAATGGGCAAAACTTTTATCCGATGTCTAATTTATAAAGCAAAGAGAAATAGTGGCATTTGTGTACAATGAAACACATAAGAAAATTCATTGCTTCGTTATTTTATGAGCAAATTGTTTTAACAATCAAAATGTTATAGTTAAACAAATACTAAGAAGTGGTTCTAATGAATGAAATCAACCTAAATACACTGATATGGAAAGATTTCCAAGACATATTTTAAGAGATAAAGCCAATAATCAGAACTCTAAGTAAAATATAATACTATATCTATATATACTATATACGTATATCTATAGATACTATATGTAAAATATAATACTATATCTATGTGTAATAAGATACATATAATATCTATAGATATGTATAAATATACATATGTGTAATACATATATATAATACATATGCACAATATCTATATCTATATGCACTATATATGTAGATTATATTATATATTATATGTAGCTATCTATATACACATACATATATATGTTATATATACATATCTATGTAGTTTAGATGGAACACACATCATATCAGTTACAGTGGATAGCTATAGATGAACTCGTCTTTCTTTGAGTTTTTAACAAAATAATTTATTCACATATTCTTTATATAGTAAGTATTTTTAAATGGACAAGAAAAAGAAAGATGGCTCTTGTTTAGTTTATTAAAGTAAGGATCCTCTCTTTTCTTCTAAGTAGGGGGGTTTTAGATGTACAAAAAATCCTCATAATGAAATTGATTCTAAATTGTTAAGAAAAAGGAAATATATTTATATTGATTATTTCTATTCCTTCAAATATTGTTACTATTCTAGAATAATATCTAATTTCTAGTCAGTGGAACTCGTCAAAAGCTGGAGCTAGGAAATCGAAGGATGCAAAATGTTTGCATTTGACAGTCTTTAGTCCTCTCTCAGCTGTGCCTGAAGTCAATGATCCGTTGCTCCTGCCTTCTTATGTTCACCACTCACAGCTCAGCAGGCTTATTACAAGAACACATCAAAGAAGAAATGTTTTTGTCTCAAGTTTAACACGCCCATCTCCTTCTTTAGATAAGGTGACATCCTTTTAAGGCAATGGTTTTCAAACCTGTTTTGACAAACAGAATCATCTGGGAAATTTTTTGTAATGTAGCTATCTGCAAATTCTGACTCAGAAAGCCTGTGGTGGCTTCAGCAATCAATCAATCAATCGTGCGTGCGTGTGTGCGTGTGTGTGTGTGTGTGTGTGTGTGTGTTTCTGGAAAATAGAAAGGTATGTATACTTAAGAGGTCCTCAGGTAATTCTGATGATCTGTCAGATTTTAAAATCCTTCATATATTTTCTAGAAACATTGAATATGATGTGTGGACCACGTGGTGCTATTTTTCTTCAAAATTTAAGTATACTACTGCTTGAGAGGATGGTGGAAGTCTGTTTTTGAAATTGTATATTGAGACCTACATATTAGTGGTTGTTAGGGGTTGAATTGTATGCCCCAAAAAGATATGTTGGAGTCCTAACATGCCCATCCCCCTTCCCAGGTACCTGTGAATATGTCCTTATATAGAAGTATGTTCTTTGCCGATATAATCAAGTTAAGATGAGGTCATTAGGGTGGGCCCAGAGAACCACAGAAACACCGGGGGAAGACAGCCATGTGAAGACAGGCAAACATTACAGTTAATCCTGCTATAAACCAAGGAATGCCTGAGGCTACCAGAAGCTGGAAGAGGCAAGGAAGGATCCTTTCCTAGAGGCTTGAAAGGTAGCGTGGCTCCAGAGATGCTACATAGACCTGAATTCAGTGGAGCAGAAGATATGGGTCTCACTTCTGGTTTTTTCCAACTCTTTCTTTTTGTCCTCACCTTCTAAGTTCTTTATCATGTCTGAATTGAAGTGAGTTTACAATCAATGTTGTTGTATGTGAGCTTGAGGATTTTTCACTTAGTGAAATTTTGGCCATTTATCAAGTACAAAACTTTTCTAACCTTAAATTTTCTCACATATTATATATGATTAAACGTCTATTTCAGAGTGTTTTTGGACGACTAGGAACAATATAAAAGTGGCTGGAATTGTGTTTGGAAGACAGAAAGCCCATAATATAAAGTAACTATTGCTAATACTATACATTCTAGAACTTGTTCTTTTCTGGTACTTTCTATCTTCTATTTTTATCTGTTCAAACAATTTACAAATTCGTGTCCCGTTTGGATAACCCTTATATTAGTGTCATTCAAATATTTTGCCCAGGACCCACAATTAGAACTATATTTTACAGTGTAACTGAGTTGAAAATTGGCTTCAATCTTAACATTTAGCAAAAAGCAATTATTTAGCTTTGGCTTCAGCATTCAGAAGACCAAATAAAGATGCAAACTTCAGTGTAATTGTTGGCAAATGTGAGTTTTAACTTATGTGTCATTAATTATCATTATGCGAGTGCACACACACACGATCTATATATATATATATATATATATATAAACAACTATGTAATTATATATGTGTATATATAATTTATACCAATGTAACGATTATAATTGTAAGTAATACAAAAAGACATGTCATGTGGACTCCCTTGGCTTTACTCAGCTAACTCACTATCTACCTCAAAACAATGTATAGCTTTATCAGGCCTCTTCTTTTTACATTTGCTTAGAGAAAAATGTGCTCTTTACTTTGTCTTGTGAGCTCATCTCTTCAAGTATTCCTAATGTAGAAAGTTCTTTCCTCCTTGTGTTACCATACCATCTCTCTTTTCTGTTAACAATTACATAATTACCTATTGTTGCATAACAAACTACTCTACAGCTTTGTGGCCTAAAATGACAATGAATCATTTCTCATCATTCTGAAGGTTAGCTGGGTGGTTCCTCTGTTGCTTTCACCGGGGCTCAGCCATGCAGCCCTGTTCAGCAGGAGTCTCAGCTTGGCTGGAAGGTTCGAGATGGTGTCACTCACATGCCTGCCAGTTTGTATTGGCTGGCTGCCATGGAGTCTCGGTTCTCTTCCACATGTCTTCTCATCCTCCAGTATGCTAGCCTGGCTTCCTAACATGGTGACTTCAGGGTGGCATCCAAGAGGGTAAAAATGGAAACTCTTTCGGCAAAGCTTCTTTAGGCATGGGCTCTAGAACTCTTAGCACCACTTCCGCCACCTTGTATTATTCGAAGTAAATCACAAGGCTATTCCAGATTCAAGGAGGGAGGGAAAGAATGCCATCTTGTGATGGGAGGAGTGAACAAAATATGGTTCAACTAACATAAGTCATTACCTTTGACTTCCAGGTTATCTTTGCTATTTCATAGACCAAAAAAGGCTAATTTTCAAGGGAAATTTTAGGAAGATGTTAGCGTTCAGCAGCAAAAGAATAAACGACCCGAATTAATAATTCTCCAAATTCCTGTTGTGCTTACTAAGCGCCAAGCAAAATGCTTAGAATCTGGAAATACAAAGATAATTAAGATATTACCTTGTTTTAATGGCAATTACAGCAAATTAAACCTAAATAGACGTACTAAATACAATGAAGTAATATATAAGAGGTTGAAATAAAATGAAAATGTTTTAGAAAGCGTTTAATTTTAATAAATTTAGCACACTGAGACAAAACTTTCCTTTTAGGAACTTTTCTGAGTTAAAATAATTAAAGCTCTTTCATAAGGCAAAAATATATTGCATTATAAAGCAATAACATTCCTTCAAGTGTCAAAGATAAATCTTCAAAGTGCATCTATGCACTTTGCTATTATGAAAAGAAAAGATTGTCAAGGAATGAACTCATTTTGAAAAATATCATATAGTGTAAAAAATACCTATTTATGACATATAGTAGTTTTATCATACAAAACATTTTGACATCTCAAAATATAAAGACAAAATCTTGTCAATTATGATACAATTACTCTAGATATTTTTCCTGGAGTCTCCCTTCAAATTATAATCAATATCTAAATACCAGGGACCTGAAAGAGCAAATGTTAAGTTTCAATACAAATAGATGTATAAGCCAATACATCTTGAAGAGTTAATAAATACTCTTGCAGTTGTAAATGTTTTGCCATTTATCTGCTAGCCTGAATCAAATATACAGGTATTCATTGAGTTTTAGTTCAATATTTATTGAGTGACAACTTCTTCATTTTATCAAAGCAATCTAAAAATTCTGACATGCAAAACAGATGATTTGGAAAAATTATAAATTATATAATATTTGTAAAATGGTTTATAAAAATTAAATGTTCTCTATCCATAAATTTATTTCTTTAATGACTAGAAGAGCTACTTCTGCAGCTGGTTATTATTCGTTCCACATATATTTAGACAGCCTTAATTTTGAATTAATGACATTTTGGTTTTTAAATAGTTCCCAGCCTGATATTTAGCTAACTATTTTATTTGAAAATAAAGTCTACTATAAGTTGTTTCTATACTTTTTCTGATATCTAATAAAATTATATGTAGTTAAAACATTTTTTGAAAACTACTAATTTTCTGACCTTACCCAAGAGGAAATGATATTTTAATAAAAATTTTTCTTTTGCAATGAAATACATTTCAAGTTATGCTAAGTAATATCTATCTGCATAATGAGGAAAAACATAGAGCACAAGAAGTTATTAGAAATCTTACAGTGTTGTTTATTTCCATATAACGTCTTTAACATCTACTTTAATCCTTCAGTGAGGATTTCACACTTTGTGTTAGTGTAGTAAGAATGAGAGCATAATGAAATAAATTATTATTCAAGAGTGCAATTCAAGTGAGAAATTGGGAACTCTGTGGATTCAGAAAACCTGATGGAGTATAATCCTTGGCATCTACTAGGTATTATTCACTTGAAGCATGTGCTGCGGGAAGCACATGTTGAGTCAGAGTTAGAAGTTCAAAAGGTTTCCTGAGAAGTAGAACTTACAGAAGGAAAAGGAGGAAGCGGTATTGGGCAAGGGGAGCTGCCCCAGTGGGACGTTGACCTGAGGACATCTATGCCAGCCCAGTGGAACCCTGCAGAGCAAAGACTGCACATTAGAGGAATTTCCTGTCGGCCACAAATGCCAAGGCCCTCGCAGATCCTTGCAGATTGCTGAAGGGGGCTGTCCTGGAAATAAGGAACCTCAGATCAAACACCGAGGCACACCTGACAAACCCACAACTGGAGGCTGTCTACTAGCCTTGCTCCTTGCAGCGATGTCGCAAGTCAGTGTCGGACGCACAGATCTTCCTTCTTTTCCAGTCTCTCTTTTCCTTGACACCAATTAATCAAGACTCCTCATTTTAAGCTTTCCTTTCTGGTGGCTCCCCTGCAACCTACCTCTAAATGTGGTGGCCCTCTGGTTTAGTTTTGGTCCTCATTCTCTCTAGGTCTAGGTGAAATATTTTACTCACGTGTTCCTGTATCATCTCTATGCTAAGGATACCCAACTTTGTATTTCTATCCTAGCAACCCCTCTTGAATTTGAGACTCCTCCATAGCTCACAATGTGGCCAATGGTTCAGGCCTAAAAACTAACTAAGGGAGCTCCTGGACTCGCTCTCCAAGCCTGCTCCTCCCCGAGTCTCGTAAACTGTTCTAGTCAGAAACACAAGACTTGAGAACTGCCTCTTCCTCACCAAACTGCCACACACATGTAGTCCAGGAAAAGGCCTTTGGCTCTTGAATCATCAGTCTATTTCTCTTCTCCACTGACAGTACTCTGCTTCAAGAAAACATGATCTCTCCCCTAAATTTCCAATAAACTGCATTGTTTGGTTTCCCTGATATCAGGCTCATCCTTTCACCTATTTCCCGTGAAGCATATAGAATGATCTTTCTTAAACTGTAAGTTAAATGACACCATTCTCTTGTTTAACATCCTTTAGCTGCTTTACCTTGTACTTAGAGAAAACAAGTCAGATAGCAGTACCTGGTTATATAGCCCCTGTTTGATCTGAAAGAGCCTCTCTCTACTCGCATCTCCTGCTTTCCTCCTGCTGTCCCGTTGTGGTCCAGGAATGCTGGTCTTGCCGTTTTCCAGATCAGTCAGCTCGGGACTTCTACCCAGAACAGAAAATCAGCAGACCTTGTACACCCACCACTGATGTGTTAGAGTTCTATGAAAGTGAGCCGATCACTCAGTCTCACTCGGAACCTCGCTTTTCTCATTTGTAAAATACCTTCTTCACAAAAGAGTTGTGTAATCTTAGAGAGATACTATGGGAAAATATACTCTATAAACTTTAATCTCTTTCATAAGAATATGCTATTAAATTTGACCATATTCTGCACCCTTGGAAGCTTTGGTGAAAATATAATTTTTAATACCTCAGTGGACTTGGGAAAAAAACAAATTTGGATAAAAATGGATAGATTTGTTCTATCGTTACATTAATGATAAAAAATTATAAAAAATCCTAGGTTATAGAAGATTTAAAAGATGCCAGGAGAAAAGCCTCTGTAAATGTTCATACCTAGCAAGAAATACTTTACATAGAGGACTTGACACAGGAACAAGATGGAATTATGTCAGGAAATGTATAATATAGAGGAAGCGATTATCCACTCTCAAAATCTGCAGAGTAACCAGAAGAACAGCCTGTTAGCTGGTCCTTAAGGCAGCGTGGGGTCCCTCTGATATAGAGGAAATGTCCCCTCCACTTGAAGAAAGTCCTTCAGTGTTTCTTGCAGAATGAATGTGCTACCATGAAATTGTCTTATTTTCCCTTCATCTACAATGTCTTTATCTTGCTGTCATTCCTCAAGGATATTTTTGGCCTATATGGAATTCTGGATTGATACTTTTTTTCTTTCAGAACTTTAAAGATGTTTCACTATAGGTATAACATTTCTTATGAGAAATTTTCAGTTATTTGAATTGTTCCTGTATATGTCACGTCTTTCTTTTTTGACTGTTTGCAAGATTTTTTTTCTTTATCTTTGATGTCTGGTGCATATATGATAAGTCTGAGAGTCATTTTCTTTGATTTTATCCTGTTTGATATTCACTAATTTTCCTGAATCTGTAAATTTGTACTTTTAGGAAGTTGTTAGCAACTATTTTGAAAAATATTTTTCTGCACCAGTATCTTTCTCCTCTCCTTCTGAAACTCCAATGACAAAAGTGTTATATATTTGGATAGTATCTCAGTGGACCCTGAGGCTCTGTTCACTTGTTTTATATATTTTTTTCCCTCTGTACTTCAGTTGGATGATTTCTATTGACATATCATGAAGTTTGCTGACTCTTTTCTCTATTATTGCCATTCTGCTATTGAGCCCCTTCAGTGAAAATTTTTATTTCAGATATTGTGTTTTCCAGTTCTAAAACTTTCACCCAGTTCTCTTTTACAGTTTCTATTTCTCTGCTGAAATATATCTTTCCATTCATTTCATGAGCTTCTACTCTTACCTCACAGAGCATGGTTAAAGCTGCTTTAAAGTTTATGTCTAATGACTCCAACATTTGGTTCATCTTGAGTTGGCATTTGTTCATTTGGGAGAGGCCCAGAATAGGCATTTTTATAAGTACCTCAGTGTCTGTGATGCAAGTCATTTATAACATCTGAAGGAAATAGATAATATAGAATGTGGTAGGGGCCCCTACTTAACCTCTTAATGAAACTCTCCAATCTTAAAGAAAAAGACATCATCTCTCCCAAAAGAGAACAGAATTATCCTATCTCATAATGTCCATTGCCACTTGGTAAAGCACTTGCCATGATCATTTTGATGTAGTTATATGTTTGAGACTCTGATGTCTTACTCCAGTAGACACACACACACACACCAGTAATTTAAGAGATATCAATATTTTTTGTATTATAGAATATTCCTGATTAGAATAATCTAACATAAGAGAATGCCAAACAAAAGAAAGGGAGCATTCTGCATAATTAGAAGTATAAACCTCTTATATTTCTGCAAAATTAGAAGTATAAGAGGACACATTTTGATTGTTGAGTGCGTAAAGGCCCAATTTTAATCTGGTTGGTACTTTCTGTGGAAAGAACATTAATATAATTAATAATGAAGAAGGAAATGCTCAAAGAACCACTAAAATTTAAAGAAAATGTGAAGATATTGTTTGTTTCATTCCCTAGATGCAAAAGATCCCATTGGAGCTGCACACCTCAGTGATTACAATACGCTCATCTACCACTTAGAGTAACGGGAAAAATGTACAGAAAAATTACATTATGGTTTTACCCCTACAAGATTATAGCATATGGAAATAAAGTCTCTTTTCGATGTTCTTCATTACTGTGAAAAAATTCAAGTTCATTCTCTACTGTCCATGTATAAACAAAAACATTTTAATCACCTTTACTTCTTTCAGCTTCAGTTTTTTTGCAGTGTAGATATGCATCAGTGTGACAGGGACCCCTGACACCTCTCCTCTGCCTGAATAGCCCTTCTCACCAGACACTCTCAATCTTCCTAAAGCTACTAATCCATAAAGAATTATTCTACCACAAAGACTGCAAACTCTCCAGGCAGAAATAATAGAGTACCATTGTTTTGTCATGACACTTTTTCATTCATTCAATTTCATCAGGCAACAAATATTTATTTACTATCTACTTATGTGAGCACTGCGCTAAACTGAGAAGACAGTTGTGAACAAACAGCCATAAACTTGGCCTTTTAAAAATCACCTTGATTCCCGCCATAATCATTGAGTAAACACCATATATGCACAAGGCACTATACTATGTATGCATGTGTGTGTGTATACATATGTTTCATATATATGTGTGTAGAATTTCAATTTAGATTTATTTTATCTGAAATGATAGAAAGAGCTTCAGCTTTACTAATACTTAATATTCATAGAGATATTATATATGTATATATTTTATAAACATATACATTTAGTTATATACTCAAAAATTTAGGGAAATTATGTGTTATTGGATTCTCATAGGTCTATCATAACAGTATCACATTGAATTTTAGTTAGCTTGCTCCTTTGAGAAAGAAAAAAAAAAAGACTTTTTATTCATGAATGTGCCTAGCACAGTATTTAGCACAGAGTTGCAAAAGCTTGAATTAATTAATCAATTTTAAAAATGGTAGCTACACAAATATGGAATGTATGGCCTTAGGTAGTAAGTTCCACTTCACAAAGTTGTTCAAACAGAAATTTTGAGAGAATATCAAAATGGTAATAGAAAGTAACATATTGGGGAAATAAACTATGCAATATTTTAAGTTAACTTCTATAGTAATCCTTTGTGAATTTATGATTACTATTTTATTTAGATTCTTATAAATATTATATGAATAAAAATGAATATCAATGGCCCCTATATGGAAAACATACACTTTAACAGTATATTGTTGTGGTTAATCTATTATCCAGTCATTTCAATATTTCTTTTCCTTTAAACAATATGATTACTGAAATGTGTATTAACATCTTTAACAAAAATGCCATTACATACCTTGTCATTTTATGTAAGATTGGAAAACACCTACTACGAGCTGGCCAATCCATAAAGCAGATGATAAATACCTATGTATTTTCAGATATAATCCGCACATTCCAAAATATATATAAAGGCTGACAAAAGAAGTTGAAAATGGGCAGAAGGAAATAAGGGAAGAAGCAAAAAGAGTGCAAGGGATCTGACAGGACCAGACTTTCAAAAACAATCGTCTGCATAAATAATCTCGCAGAAGGGGTGGAGCTCACCCTGAAATGGAAGAGCCGCATCTCTTGTTTAACACAAGAACATGGAACTGAGAGTATGACGGCTTTATCATAGACCTGATAACAGAGATGCAGGGGAGGCAAAGCTGCACACAAAGATTACACAGACTAGCAGTTTTTACAGGAAGCAAGTTCCTCTGTGACCACAAAGGAGAAGGAGCTTCAGAGTCGAACCGTCTAGAAGGCTAATGTGGCCCCTCTGTATCTCATACCAGAACGTCTTGCAAATTGCCATACCAGAAAACCCAACTCTGTTTAGTAGAAATAAAAACAAAGTGGCAAAGAGCTGTTTAAAGTATGCAGTGAGAAAACACGTACAAAAAGGACAGTAGGCTGCCCCAACAGAGATATTTTTCCCGAGTAGAATAAAATTATGATCAACATTTTACCATGAAAAACATTGTAAAGACATAGTCACCTCTATTAAAGAAGATCACAGAGCAGAAAATCAAGAATTCTAGGTCAAAATTGTAAGACAAAAGGATCTGAAAAATGAGCTGGAAGACATGAAAACAAATGGAATTAAGGCTCAAAATATGAGAATTAATGTGTCATAGTCTGGGTCCTCAAAACAAAATAAAACTGATCCTAAAGGGAAAGATAATGTGCAAACACGTCATTTGAGAGTGCAATTTTAGGAAAGGAAATTTCAGGAAAGAAGCTAAGGAAAAGCGAATGAGGCCGAGAAGAAGGGAAAATCAAAGTAACAGAGGGCTTTACCAAACAGGCTAAAGCACTGTGACAAGCACTCTTCACAGCTTTTCTTGAAGGACGCTTTCCTAGAGGCCTTATTGCATCCCAGAATCATGCATCCTGAGAATAGAGTGGAGGAGGAATTTATCATCCGTCCCTGTATCATTTTAGTCAAAGTTTGCCCCATAGGGCCTCAACTTTCCTCTGCTTCTGAACTGCACTACCAGGCTCCCCAAACAGCTGCTGTGGAAGCCAGGGCCCGATAGAGCAACAACTACATCCTAGGCCCTGCGCAGATCAGTGAACTGCCTCTCTGCCCACTGTTGCCTGCAGGCTATGGGCCTGGCCTGGTATCCATGCATTACAAGCACGCCCTGCTGTTTCTCATGCCTCGGCAGCAGCAGGGAAGCCCCAGAGCAGAAGGTGGGAGGCCAGTGAAGCAGGCATCAGGCTACATACCATTGGGGTTTTTTTCTGTATGTGACTGTATATGACTGTGAGCAACTACCAAAGCAAAATCCTTGCTGGGTCTTTAGAGCCTGTGGCAGCAACAACCTTGCTTGGTGCAAGGCAAGGAATGTCTCTTAGTGCTATCCAACCCAGTAATAAGAATATAAGCATATTCAACAGTATAAATTGCAACACTAAGAAAGATTATATCATTTCTGAAATTTGAATGGTAGAGGAGAGAGATGGAAGAGGAGAAATAATTATTCATGTCAATGAAAATGAATGAAATTAACTTGCCTAAAAGAAATTTAATGATATGGCCAAGGTCACAAAATTATTAAGTGACAGGATCAGGGAGGGAGTTTAGATCTGCTGATCCTTGGCAGCTGTGGAAATAGTGCCCAGTACAGCACTACTCTGTAATACTTCAGAAGCAGATTGTGGTTCCTGGAAGACTCTGAGCTGGAAACAACATGATGCATGAACGTGTGCACACTCGAACACATAGAGAAGTGTGCGAACACACACCCTTATACTCGTACACCTTAAAATAAGCCAATACTCATTACAAGTATTGCATACCTAGTTTTCTTATTTTTAATAAACTATAAGTTCAGAGAGAGTAAAGAGCCTGTCTCCCGTTTTTGTTTTGTTTTGTTTCAGTTTGGACTTGGTTTTTTTGAGAACATGTAGGTGATTTTATTTTATTTTATGTTTACATAGTTACAAAATGTTTTTCCTTGTGATGAAGACTTTTAAGATCTACTCTCTTAGCAACTTTCAAATATGCAAGCCAGTATTATTAACTATAGTCACCATGCTGTACATTCCATCCCCACATATTATTGATTTTATTACTGGAAGTTTGTACCTTTTGACCCCCTTAACCCAGTTCAGTTTGGATTTTTGACTTTTTTTCATAAGCTTTTCTTCAAACACTTAGGAGAGTTATGACAAAAGACCACCCTGTGCATGTGAAACCCTCATGAGGGACTCCTCTATCACAGATATGTGCATGTATTGGGTGAATAGCATCCTACATGGATGAGGATATATTGCATTAATTAAGATACCAGACGATCTGACAAAGCTGCTATTGATCTTATGCCTAATGTCCCTCTTCTTTAGACAAACAAACTGGATCAAAAAATAATCACATCTAAATTGCAAATGCGTTTTCGAGCATATCCCTGGAATGTGAAATAGACCTGCTAAAACAGGCAATTTGATTTTTCAGTCTTGCTTCCAAACTTTTAGCAATTTATTATTTTTAGTTCATGTTACAGTCAAAATTAGAAATCTATGGTCATTTTTTCTTTTTTCTGCTGTAGAAGTATTTCTGGTCACTTTATTATTTAACTTGAAATATTCTTTGAATTCTTTCAGACTGAAATATTGAATAAGGAAAACAGTGAACACAACCAAAGTGATAATCTTACAAACATACAGAAGAGTTAGAGATAAGAGCCACAGAAGCAAGTGACAGCCTTCCTTTATTTGGCACCATTTACACAGGCCCAGCAAAGAGAAGTCTGACAGACACGCTGCATCTGAGAAGTGTCAGCAGGTCGTCAAGCTGAATCTTGGCTTGAAGTTCCGTGGCTGTTTGCAATACAGGCTTGTTCCAAGGGTCACAGAAGCTGAGGTGAGCTTTTCATTTGATGCCAGGCTATATCAACAAATTCAAGAGGAGCGTCCTGCACCCACAAACCTTTGTGAGCTGTGGGCAACAGAAACTACTTACCTAAACCTGAAGAATGGCTGCTTCGACAGAAACCATTTGGTATGTGGCATAGCCAGACCTCAAGGGTGATAAACAGCTAGTCTATTAGAGCTGATGTTTTTCCTCCTAAAAAACAGAATCCCAGTACATAACTGTCTTCTAGCCATGGCTCAGTGATTGTCAGAACCAGGAAAACAAGGTTTGACAGTCTGATGGGTGCACTGAAAACTGACAACAAAGTGTGATAAAGCAGTGACTAACCTATCGGTCTGTGGTTCAGATAAGGCCTGAAACCAGTGTGTTTTCTCAGGTCTCAGAGCAGTGAACCCAAAACTGGCTTCCACTGCCACTTGGCTGATGTCAGGAACAACTTAGACCAGGGAGGGGCCAGAGAGTGTTTCAGAAAGACACTGCCAACAAGAGTGGAGGGAGCGGCATCTCCTGTTTGTTGTCACACAGCAGCCAGTTTCCAAAGGTCTCAGATACTAAAGGGCTTTGCAGTAAGGCTATTGATTCTGAAAGTTTCATTAAGGGACGGTATAGAGAAATGGAAGAGACACCTCATCACGCAGAGAGACATATCGCTCTCAAATGGCTAAGCTTACATAAGGTCTCAGACAGGGCGGGACAGGTGGCCAGATTTGTTCCTTTACCGTTTAACTCTGCAAGCAGCAGACTGACAAAGCAGAACTCCTTCATCAATGCCTCCAGAACCAGGAGTTTAAGCCTTCCATGGCGTCGTTGTGGCAATTTAACTTAATCTAGTTTCTCTGTTTTTGGTGGGTTAGATGACTATGCAGGCTGGAGTGTGTTTAATGATAAGCACTTGAGGACACAGAATACGTTGATGCTGGTTGAAGAGCATGGGCAGGCCAGCTTGCCTTTATAGCATGATGATTTTCTCCCTTTGAGGCCCAGGGTTAGTTAGGATCTCCCTCAGTGCACTGCTCTAGCGTTGACAACACACACTGCTGCAGCCCTGCACCCAGTGTGTGAACGCTGATGGTGCTATTGTCTCTACACTGTCTGAACACCTTAAACACATGTGCCCCACACCAAATGAAACTCAAGAGGAATCAGCTGACATTATAAACAACGGTTCAGTTTAAAGAAAAAGACTGGAAACCCACATTAAATCTCCACAGAATTATTGTGAAGCGGAGTTGACCCCCGCAAAGTTGGAAAGGGCCCATGTGGGATGAATGAGGGTCCAATCTCATCATAATGTCTGCCACCCCAGTATAGTGTAGTGGTTCAAATATAGACTTGGATAGCCAATAAATTATTCTTAATCTTGCTACCACTTCCTACGTGGCTTTAGGCACCCTAATCTTCTTAAACATCAGAGAATTCATGCACAAAAAAAGAAAAATGATGGAAATCACACCTGACTCGTGGAGCTTTTATGAGGATTAAAGAAGATAATGTTAAAGGGCTTAGTATAGCACCTAATATCACAAGAGCCTGCGAAATGTTAGTTATGATTACAATGATCATACTGCTTTTTTGAGTAAGGCATTTTTTTCTAGAAATTTCTTTCTAATATAAAACACTAGTGTGGGATAGCCACCCAGTCAGTGTTTGTTAGAATGGATAAATTTATTACACTAAGAATGTAGAGTGGGTTTGGGACAGAATAACAGATTTAATCACAAGGCAAGCTGAATAGAGCATGCTACCAGCTCAGTGAATGCACGCATGGTATAACAGGACTTGTGAAGAAAGCACTGAAAAAGGAAAGTGATGAATGAGGAGGACAAAACAAATTCATCCACTAGGTGTTTCATTGGTTGTTCATACTTGAGCCTTCCTACCACGGTTGAAGGCACAAAATAAATCCAATGCAAAGACAACCACCTCACTGCCACAACCTAGAGCCTCCCATCCCTCACCTGTTTATTAATACATTCTGCAATAGCAGGAGTTTCTCAAAAGTGAATCTCTCGATTGTTATGGCCTCTACATACCATGCAAGGGCATTGTGGATATCACGTCCAAATCCTCTAATTGAACCTGGGATTTCTCTCTCTCAGCCCATAGCCCTATGACCCCCGAGTTTCTCCCTCATCTAAAGTGGAGAGAGAATTCATAGGCCATACAAGGTTGAGAGGCCCAGATGGGATCAGATTGATAACAAGGTTTTGTGAATTGTAAAACACTGCAGAAGTTTCAGTTCTAGGGAATCAAATAGCCATCAACCTACTGCCCTCTTCTAGAACACAATGTCTCCAGTGCTACAATAAAATCACCATAAGCCTTAGTGACAGAAAGATGTGAGTTCAAATCTGAGCTCTAACATTTACCGATTAGTGACCTTGGACAAGTTATCTAAGATATCTGTAAATCATAGTTGCATAACATTTAAAATGATGGTATAATTATACATAAAGAGAGAGAAAGAGAGAGAGAGAGAGAGAGATTTAGAGTTTAAATCATTCAATTGGAGGGTTTTTTCCTAGCAAAAAAAGTAGCTACATGAGAGAAACGGAAAGTGTGTGTGTGTGTGTGTGAGTGTGTGTATGTGTGTGTAGTATGTATTTTGGTAGCAGGGATGACAGGAACCTAAATAATTACTCAGTGATCAGAGGAGTTGAGTGTTTTTGAGCGTGTCTCAGCAGGTCACATACATTTGCAAAACTGAGAATTTGATTGAAAGAATTTGACTGAAAACAGGGAGATAAAAAAAGAAAATGTAGTTATGGTTACGTGGAAAGGCATTCTAACAATTGGCACAAAAAGAAACAGATTTGCTAAAAAAAAAAAACAAAAAGAAAAAACTAGGACAGTTCTCTAAAAAGAGTAAAGAGAACTCTCCCTCTTTACGGAGAATAGACTTGCTAGGTCCCCCAAAGATGTGAGTCAGGAACGCCCCAGGTGGTGCTAACAGTGCAGGGAAGGTGGGAACCACAGAGGCAGGCTGGTTGTGCGGCGATGGGCTAAGAGCTCTCCAGATAACTGCCTCCAACACACACACACCCTTTAAACCCTGAACAGGTTTTGATCTTGTAGCCACGTAGCTAAGAATTCCATCACTTCAATACCCCTGGAACATTTGTGGACTCTCTTGAAATGGCCAAAATAACAGAAAAACTAACAATGAATGAAAAACATAACACTAGAGAGATAATGAAGGTCATCTTATAGTATGTTGTAGCAAAAGGAGCAGTACAACTGCAAAAGCAATATTAAAAATATTTTTTTGTAGTTAAGACGAGTAAGCTGTATGTTATAATAATCCACCTCTAAGTAAAATGCGTACATGTCTTAGAGTTAACAATGTGGGTTAGCATGACGTTCAAAAATGCAGACAATACAGTTTTGGATAAGAAAAATACAATGAGAAAATAAACTATAACATGCTTCATAGCCCACTGCATATTAAAAGTTGGCCTTTGAGGGGTCGGCCCCGTGGCTTAGCGGTTAAGTGCGTGCGCTCTGCTACTGGCAGCGCGGGTTCGGATCCTGGGCGCGCACCGACGCACCGCTACTCCGGCCATGCTGAGGCCGCGTCCCACATACAGCAACTAGAAGGATGTGCAACTATGACGTACAACTATCCATTGGGGCTTTGGGGAAAAAAAGGAGGAGGATTGGCAATAGATGTTAGCTCAGAGCCGGTCTTCCTCAGCAAAAAGAGGAGGATTAGCATGGATATTAGCTCAGGGCTGACCTTCCTCACAAAAAGAAAAAAAAAAGTTGGCCTTTGAGGTTACCCATGAGAGTGCTTACACTGTGAGGACTGACTTCATTCAGCTAGTTATAGGGGAATGGCTAATTATAACCTGAATCACCTTGGGGCAAAATACCAGAGTCAAGGGAAAGGCACCATAACTAACCGAAGAAGGAACAGAAAGAAAACAAGCAGTTCAACCCTCAAGATTATACTCGTTGGCTGTGTACTGCATCAATTTATATTTTTTGTGAGCTTTACCATCACATTTACTAGATTAATAACTAAGCTATACCAGCCAGGCTGCCTTTTGGTATTATTCGTGAAGGATATTTCCATAGGCTACAAAATAAATAGCACAGCCGGCCAAGTCAACAAGCTATTCTTTTAAAACCTGAAAAGTACAAATGGTTTTCAAATTCTTAAGAATAAACTCAACAGTTTGTAACTTTAAATACTTTGCAAGAAAATAAATTAGCCTTTTTTTCATGGATTTACAAATATATTGATAGTCTCTGGTAGCTGTTCTTCTCTTTAGCTCTTTTCTGGGGTAAAGAACAGGCAGGGATTACCATGATATTATAAATTATGCAGATAGGTAGAAATAAAAGGAAGTCTAAGAAGGCTGTGAGACCAGACCTCTGCCTGATTTGGCATCATTTCTTCTTTTTTTTTTTTCCTGAGGAAGATTTGCCCTGAGCTAACATCTGTTGCCAATCTTCTTCTTTCTGCTTGAGAAAGATTTGCCCTGAGCTAACATCTGTGCCAGTCTTCCTCTATGTTGTATGTGGGTTGCCACCAAAGCATGCCCCGTGATGAGTGGTGTAGATCTGGGCCCAGGATCTGAACCCGGGCTGCTGAATAGAGCACACAGAACTTAACCAGTAGGGCATGGGCCGGCCCCAGGGCACCATTTCTTCAAAACAGAGGTGGCAATATTGTGGGGAGATATTTACCACCATAAATAATTAGGTGCCTCAGACTTATAATTAAAAATATATTGGCTGTCTCTCATAATTTCCCCAAACTCAGTATTATTGGACAAAACAATGGCACTAGTGAGAAAACGGGAACACAAAAAGTGCCTCTGGTTGTATTTTCAATTTATTATTGTTCAAACACTTCATTATAACTTGGCCAGCTTTTAAGTTCATAGGGTGCACATTCTGAACAAAATGAATATATGATGAGGGAACCACCATATGACTAGAACATTTCATCTAAGCTTTAATTTTAAGGAAAATTAATAAACTAGTGATTTTGACGGTCTGCGTTCCAGTGGGGAAAGAAAATTAGCACAAGAAAACGACAAAGAGTAATAATTGCATATGATGAAAATGTTTTGAAGGAATTGAAATGGGCAAACTTTTGAATTATAACCTTGATTTAACATTATCTTATAACTTGTCCTCTGCTTGCTTTGAATTCATCTATTATTTAGAATATGCTCACCCACACATCTATGGACAGCTAATCTTTGACAAAGGAGCCAAGAACATACAATGGGGAAAAGAAAGTCTCTTCAACAAATGGTGTTGGGAAAACTGGATAGCCATATGCAAAAAAATGAAAGTAGACCCTTACCTTACACCACACACAAAAATTAACTCCAAATGGATTAAAGACTTGAATGTAAGACCTGAAACTGTGAAACTTCTAGAAGAAAACATAGGCAGTACGCTCTTCGATATCGGTCTTAGCAACATATTTTCAAACACCACGTCTGACCGGGCAAGAGAAACAATAGAAAAAATAAACAAATGGGACTACATCAAACTAAAAAGCTTCTGCACAGCAAAGGAAACCATCAACAAAACGAAAAGACAACCTAACAATTGGGAGAAGATATTTGCAAACCATACTTCTGATAAGGGCTTAATCTCCAAAATATATAAAGAACTCATGCATCTCAACAACAAAAAAACTACCAACCCAATTCAAAAATGGGCAAAAGACCTGAACAGACATTTCTCCAAAGAAGATATACAGATGGCCAACAGACACATGAAAAGATGTTCAAAATCACTAACTATCAGGGAAATGCAAATCAAAACTACAATGAGATATCACCTCACGCCCGTCAGAATGGCTATAATTAACAAGACAGGAAACAACACGTGCTGGAGAGGATGTGGAGAGAAGGGAACTCTCATACACTGCTGGTGGGAGTGCAAACTGGTGCAGCCACTATGGAAAACAGTATGGAGATTCCTCAAAAAATCAACGATAGAACTACCATATGATCCAGCTATTCCACTGCTGGGTATTTATCCAAAGAACTTGAAAACACCAATTTGTAAAGGTACATGCACCCCTGTGTTCATTGCAGCGTTATTCACACTAGCCAAGACTTGGAAGCAACCTAAGTGCCCATCAAGGGACGAATGGATAAAGAAGTGTGGTATATATACACAATGGAATACTACTCAGCCATAAGAAACGATGAAATCCAGCCATTTGTGACAACATGGATGAACATTGAGGGTATAATGCAAAGTGAAATAAGTCAGATGGAGAAGGTCAAATACCGTATAATTTCCTTCATTAAGTAGTAGATAATAACAACAATAAACAAACACATAGGGACAGAGATTGGATTGGTGGTTACCAGAGGGGAAGGGGGGAGGGAGGAGGGTGAAAGGGATAATTTGGTACATGTGTGTGGTGATGGGTTGTAATTAGTATTTTGGTGGTGAACATGATGTAATCTATGCAGAAATAGAAGTACAATGATGTACACCTGAAATTTTTACAATGTTATAAACCAATGTTACTGCAATAAACAAAAAATTAAAAAAAAAAAAAGAATATGCTCTAAGAAACCCAATGTTCAGCAATTAACAATTGAGCAAAAAATACAGAAGAATTAGTTACAGTTGTGATAAATGGTATATATTAAAATTGTTTAAAAATTCAAATATTTATATTCATATATTTGTTTGATATTACTATTACACTAATAGATTACACATCCATTATTTTAAGTAAGAAGAAAAATTAGATAATTCATGAATCATGGTTAAATTTGTGAATATATTGTGACACATAATTATTCGATGATTTCAGTAAGTTCATATAAATAGGAAAACATTTTTGTCAGAAGGAGAACTTATTAATGTTAGATTTCAAAACTTAAGAAATGTTAATACATTTTTATATCTCATTGGTAAACATGAATTTATTAAAAGCAGAACATCTGACTTGAAGTAAATGGTTTGTCCTGACAAAGGAGCTCCAGTCAAGTTGCTAATTAACAGCATCTCTGCTGTGTACCAGAAGAGCATTACATTAGAAGTAGAGAAGCCTGGGTATTAATTTGGATTCTGCCATCAACTATCTGAGTGATCTGAGTGAGCTCCTGGAGGTTTTAATTTCTTTATGAAACAACAAGAATTATCTAGGTTGAGCAGATCCAGAGGAACCAGAATCTGGAATTTATTTCTCTTACTAAGTAAGAGTTGTGTCATGTCCAAATCAGAGATTGATTTCAGTTGATCTCAGTTTCATATTACTGCTGTGGAAACACTACTTAGCACTAATTTTGATCAAACAAGAGCATCAGATAGCATGCAATACTTATTATACATTACGAGTTTGTTGAGCAAGATTTGCATATTAGTGATCTGTTAGACTACTTATTTTTTGACAACATTTTTTTGAACAGTGGAATCACTTAGTCCTTCCATGAGTACTTATTATTTATATACTGTGGACCAAGGATAATGCTAAGCTCCAGAGAGATACAGAATGACTTAGACTTTCAAAATATCAAACTTGGCTTGAATTCTTAAATGAAAAGAAAGTCAGTATTAAAAAATAAAACAAATCATGATGAAGTATAGGTTTCTTTTCCTTGTCAAATATAGTGATTCTTCTCAGTGTGTAGTGTTGTCGTTTGCTTATTGGAAGGGATTGACCAATTGGGAAATAAATCATCTTTTTGGCATGGCCCTTTTATCTTTATCCTGTTCAAGTACCTTATTCCAGGGAACACTTACAAAACAACAAATGCCACTTGGCATTTCGCTATAAAATATCAGATGCGTTTTCAGCTCTCAGTATAGAAAATGAGTTTATAGTCTCAGGAAATGTAATTAATTATCACCGTTTTTGCAATAATTTAAAATAGCCGTATCAAGGAAGAGAGCTTATGACATTCAACTGATCTCATTTATTATTGTGTGGACTTCTAGCATCTCTATAGTTAATGGCCTCTCAGTATCTTGTTAGCAACACTATTTTTTATAACTTTAATTCAACTAGATTGAAAATAAGTCCATTTGGGGACTCAGACTAAAACCTAGTAAACCAGCTTTTACATGAACCACATTTTTTTCATCATTCATTTTAAATCAGTTGAAATTTTAAGACTTAAAAGAAATTTGCCCTCATAGTGTAAGTATTGTCATGTATAATCTCAAAGACCAAATTTTAATATATTATGGACTATGGAACATTTTACAATGAATAGATATCTTTAATAAGTAATATAGGTCATGCGTCAGACACTGCGCATATTACATATATTTTTCATCGACTTAACATACAACTTTTGAGGGCCTACTATGTGTCATAACTATGTAAGGCAATAAGACTATAATGATGAGAACAGACACAAGATCTCTACCTTTATGGCTTTACCAGTTTATAGTGAAATACATTAATCACAGATATAAAATTACGACTGTTATAAAAATAAGCGCATGCTATTCTGAGAGAACATAACCTCATATCGGCCTTCGAATTGTGTAAGTAAGAAATATTATTACATTTTGCAGATGAAAAGGCAGGATAATCTACTTAATATCTATAAATCTAAATTCTCAAAAATAAATAAACCCAATTTCAAACAGAAGGAATGTTTAATGCTGAAGCTAGAACTCATAAGCAGTAAATCATACTGTCTTTAAGATCTTCCACAGTTGTGACAAATGACTAGCATTTGTTCATGCAATTCAGGAACAGGCTCAGATGTGAATGAATGACACTTACCTCAACATAGGTTAAGATAAGGGTTTAAGTCCCAAACAATAATTTAAAATTCTTTTTAATTATCTGTGATATATATATCTGCAATTCTTAGATGGGACTGTACTTAGCTATAAAAAATGTTGTATTTAATTATCCTTCCCAAACTTTTTTCTAATAAATCAAATGAGGATATTGAACCACTCTAGAATGCCATCAATAGTAAATACTAATTTATTTTTATTATTTTAGTGAAAGTATATCTATCAAATTGTCAGAGACTATTTATGTTCAGACCTTCAGTGTAATGTCATCACAATGACATCTAAGACTGTCTAAAAAATACATTTTTTTCCTCATTTCTTTTACTGTATCACAAAAATAAAATTGGATGCTTTTTTTCCAGCCATTTTAAGAGAATGCATGACTTAAGATATAGGTAAGGCTAGGTGGCATATATGAAATTCAGTATTGGGGAGAGGTATGATTTCAAAACAATTCACACCAAAGTCCCAAAAGGTAGATACTCAGAGTGGATGGGGTTGTTTTGTAATCTAGCTGCTTCTCACACATGCAGCTCAGTGTAGCATTTTCCAGGGCAAGCAGCAGCAGAGATTTAATTATTGAACAAAGATCAACAATTCTCCTGAGCGACACCATCGAGGCCTGCTTGACTTGCATATCTGTCAAAGCATATTGACAAAGACAGTGCGACAGTATAAAAGCATCCATGTTGACTTGTCTTATACCAAACTATCACAAATTCCACTTTTCATCTATAAAGTGAAAATAACACCTTCTCCTAAAGTGAGGTTATAAAAGAAAATACACGGAGAGCATTAACACTGTACCTGACACACTTTCTTTTTTCTGTTTCCTCTTAGTCAAACACTTCCTTACTTCCAGCATCTGTCTCATATGTTGTAAGTGTGCCGTACTGCAGCTATAATTAGAGCTTCTTTCCATGGGAAGACCATGAATGATTGAACTCATGCTACTGGACCTCATTTTACCAATTTCTAACCAAATAAGTGAAATAATCTTTAATTTACTTAAACTTAAACATCTGAGAGTGGTCAAAAATTTGTGGAAAGGTGTCTTAGACGTAAAAACTTGTAACTATAGAACCACTGAAAAGAAAAATGGGATGGAATTACCACAATAATAAAAATAACAGTAGATCAGTATAACAGAAGAATATTCCACAAAGAAATGTTAGTATGTAAGAGGCAACCAGTAACCAAATAAACTTGACATTTCAATACATTAGGAAAAGAATGCTGTGTTTACAAATAGTGCTAGTACTAGAGATCATGAATCTGAAAGACAACAGTGAATGAAATCCTTCAGAATATCACGTACAATTATTATAGACTACATAAATTAAAATTTTAAACATAAAAATAAATTATTTTAGAACAGAACTTAGGGCTGCATCCAATCAAGAAACCCAGTAACTATTAAAGAAGCAAGGTAGATTTAACTATGAATTTAAAAAGGCTAAAAGATTAATAATGGCCTGGGGAAACATGGGCAACATACGTAAGAAATATAGAGTTAACATTAAAATGCAGAAAGTTTATGCTAATTTATTTTAAAAATAAAAATAGAAACAACCCAATATAAAAATCTGCAAAGAATCAATAAACATTTGAAAGCAAGCTGAAATGCCCAGTAGCCAGAGAAATATAAAGTCACAGTACAGTGATATATCAATTTTTCTCCCAACAGATTTAAGAGTAAGAAATACTATACATTGATGATACATTAATCATGCATTTGTTTATTTCTACTGCTGTTTGGAATTTAACCTAGCAATATCTTTTAGAATTATAATTGTGCATCCCCTTTGATCTAACAAAACCACTTTTAAGAACTAGAAAAGAAAAATGTATACATAAATATTGTAACAAATATGTATTATCACAGCATTATTTCTAATAGTGAACAAGAAAGAATACAAATACCCTTCAATTGACCTATTATTCAGTGATTAAATAAAATACTTTAAAATCACTTAATTAAAAAAATTAATCAATTGAACTTGATGGATGGATAGAAGGAAGTCCATGATACATTAATAAATAAGAAAGCCAGCTTGCAAAAAAAAAAGTATGATGAGTGATCTTTCTTTATAAAAATAATTCACGAGAAAATATAGCATGAATATGTGTTTGTATTTATGCTTACATATTTTGTATGTGAGAGTGAAGAAAGTTGTAGAAGCTATTGCTCAGGGCATCAACGTTGTTATATTATGAAGACAGAAAGTAGAGAATGGAGAGAAGAGAGAGGAGACTTAATTTTTTAAGAAATATATATCTTTTTATCATTTCAGTGGTTGCATTGAGTCTCTGCTAATTTTTTTCATACTTTTAAATTATTTATCAAAGACTCATTCTGAAACAACCTGTATACTAAATATCTTTTTAGGTTTTCCATAATATACAAAGATCATAATATATTATTACCTTTTCTTCCTAAAGAGTTTATATTTGGGCAATTGCTTACATATCATAACAGGGATTTCAGAGGAGAGAAAATTTATTTCAGCTAAAATCAGGAAATTTGCATGGATGAAAAACTTTTAAAAGACTATTTTTGGGCAAGTTGAAATATAAGAAAAGCTTTATTTGAACTTCTAGGTAGAGATGGTAAAAAGACACACACACAAAACTGAATCACAGAAAATCCCTCATTCAATACTGAGGAAATATAACAAAAATCTTAAAAAACCAGGAACATTCAGAGGAAACTGCAGAAGGAACCCTCATACCACAAACAATGGGAAATATAGTAACAAGAAAAACAACAAAAGGAAGGAAAAAGAAATAAAAGATTCAAGCATGATTCAGTGTCTACTGGTTCTATTCTTCTCCCTCCACACCAGATGGAAAAAAGAGTAATATCACCTAATTTCCGGAAAAACAAACTGTGACAACCACTGCAGACCGTCAGAATCTCAGCAGAAGAGGAAAAATTGCAAGAGATAGTTATTTTTAAAGGCTCACTATTGAAATGAGACATCTCTCCGAAACCCAGAGATAGTCACCATAATGACAGAATAAAATCCAACTAGGCGACGTGAACTCTGGTTTGCATAGGTAATGACACCTCTTACATGGCAACAGAGCCCATGGAAGTTGTACTGTACTACAACACTCTCTCTCCAACCACCAAGTAAACACAACAGTACTCATTACTCAAACTAGTTAAGAGAGGAAGAAAAGCAATTCTCAAATGAGGTGAGATGGCTGTTAACAATAATTTACTCATGCTAACTAAGAACAAATTAAATGAGTGGATAGTGCTGCCAGTTGAAGCATAATCAACTTGAAGAAAGATGGCAAGGGAAATTTTGCAAACAGACTACAGGAAATAAGTGAAAGACAGAAACATAGTAGGCAAAAAACAACAACAAAAAAACATGCTAATCTGGAATAAAATATAGACTTAGGAATAGCAATACATTTCCCCAAAATGTATCGTGCTCTAGAATAATTTAATATGAAAATGAATTGAATAAATAGAAAACTCAGAGATCATATGATAATACAGAAAGAGTGGAAAGGAGAGATGGGAGGGCTGAGAAAATCAGACCTACACTACTAAAGGAATAATTATTAATGTCCTTCATTCAAAAACCACCAGGGACACAACTGTAGTTGAACAAAGTTGATTTTATTGATGCAAAGGATCATCTTAATGATGGTGATCTCACACCATGGGGAACCATGGGCTGTCTCAGTAAGAAGATGTTAGAACATATTATAGGATTTGAGCTTGTGTATTTTGGGAAAGGCTTCAAGGAAGTGACTTTACTTTGGATTGGATGCTGTCAGAAAGCAGGTATGATTGATTATCTTAATTCTTATCAGAAATACAGAAAGAATGAAATGAGACTAAATACGTAATTGGAAGGAAGCAATAGTCATTTATACTAAGCAGGATAGGAAAACATGTAGCCATTTTTATCGTATGAATAAAGTTCATGTTTTGTCTGCGTTCAGACATGGTTACAGAATAGTCCTGACTTTGTCTTGACCCATTATGGTCACAGAGTGACCTTGTCTGATCTTGCCATTCTGTGAAATTTTTTGGGTTCAATAGGAAAACGCCAAGGCAAGTTGTGATACAAGGCCGGCTCCTAGAAATATCAAGGCCTAGACAATAATGCCAGGTGGGTTCCAGGCTGTCAGGAACCACTTTTCTTTTCCCTTTTCTTCTTTTTTTAATTAATAAACTTTATTTTTTAGAGCAGTTTTAGATTCACAGCCAAATTGAGTAGAAAGTACAGAGAGTTCCCATATATGCCCTGTCCCCACACATGCACAAACTCCCCCACTATCGACATCCCATGGGACAGTGATAAATTTGTTAAAATTGGTGAATCCACATTGATGTATCATTGTCACTCCAAGTCCATAGTTCACATTAAGGTTCACTCTTGGAGTTGTTTATCCTATGGGTTTGACAAATGTATAATGACATGGATTCACCATAATAGTATCAAACAGAATAGTTTCACTGACCTAAAAGTCCTCTGTGCTCCAGTTATTCATCCTTCCTTTGCCCCTAACCTTGGGCAAACATTGATCTTTTTACTGTGTCCACAGTTTTGCCTTTTCCAAGATGTCACATATTTGCAATCATACAGTATATATCTTTTCAGATTGGCTTCTTTTACTTAGTAACAAGCATTCAAGGTTCTTCCATGTCTTTTTAGGGCTTGATAGCTCATTTCTTTTCCGTGATGAATAATACTCCATTGTCAGATGTACCAGAGTTTGTTTATCTATTCACCTACTGAAGGACATCTTGGTTGCTTCCAAGTTTTGGCAATTGTGAATAAAACCCACGTGTAGTTTTTGTTGTGGACATAAGTTATCAATTCATTTGGGTAAGTACCAAGGATTGTGATTGCTGGATCATATGGTAAAAGTATGTTTCGTTTTATAAGAAACTGCTGAACTGTCCTGCAAAGTGGCATTTTTCATTTTCATCAGCAATGAATGAGAGTTCCAGTTGCTCCACATCCTCACCAGCGTTGGTGTGGTCAGTGTTTTGGATTTTGGCCATTCTAATAGGCATGTAGTGTCATCTCACTGTTGTTTTAATTTTCAGTCTCCTAATGACATATGATATTGCACATCTTTTCATATGCTTATTTGTCATCTGTATATCTTCTTTGGTGAGGTGTCTTTTCAGTCCTTTGCCCACGTTTTAGTCAAGTTATTTGCTTCTTCATGTGGAGTTGTAAGAATTCTTTGTATATTTTGGATAAGAGTCTTTTATCAGATGGGTCTTTTGCAAATATTTTCTCCCAGTCTATGACTTATCTGCCCATTCTCTTGACATTGTCTTTCACAAGTCAGAAGTTTAGAATTTGAATGAACTCCAGCTTGTCAATTTGTTCTTTCATGAGATGTGCCTTTGATGTTATATCAAAAAAGTCACACCTTACCCAAGATCACCTAGATTTTCTCCTATGTATTCTTCTAGGAGTTTTATAGTTTTGCATTTTACATTTAGGTCTATGGTCTGTTTTGAGCTAATTTTTGTGAAGGATGTAAAGTCTATGTCTGGGTTCTTTTTTTTTTTTGCATGTGGATGTCCAGTTGTGCCAATGTCATTTGTTGAAAAGACTGTCTTTGCTCCACTGTATTGCCCTTGTTTCTTTGTCAAAGATCAATTGATTATATTTATGTGGGTCTATTCCTGGGCTCTTTATTCTGTTCCGTTGATCTATTTGTTCTTTTGCCAATACCACACTGTCTTGATTACTGCAGCTTTTTAGAAAATCTTGAAGTCGAGCGCTGTCAGTCCTCTGACTTTGTTCTTTTCCTTCAATATTTAGTTGGCTGTTCTGGGTCTTTTCCTCTCCATGTAAACTTTAGAATTAGATTGTCAGTATCCACAAAGTATATATGGTATAGCTCCTGAAGGTAAAATGCACAAAAGCATGTGGGCACCACTGTGACTGGTTCCCCCCGGAGTTTTTAACTCTCAGAGGTGTCCATGTTGAGGCTCCAGCAACCTGTCAATTACAGTTTAGGTTTTCCTACCCTGGCACTGGTTCCCATGGATGTTTCTGTTCATAGCTTTCTACTCCAGTAATTTGTGATTCTCTGTATTTATCTTGCCTGTTTCTCAAATTTTGGGAGCAGCAGTTAACCCTGTCATCTCTCTTCTCTGACAGATCTGAGAAGAATTGTTGATTTTTCAGTTTGTTCAAGCCTTTTAGTTTCTGTTAGGACAGAAGGACAATTTTCAAGTTCCTGACATGCCCGACTGGAAACTAAAAGTCCATTTTCTATTTTTCACAATAAAAAAAAATTAGATACCACAAGTAGGATAATAGCTATGGCTGAAAACTCAGCTATTGACTTAGAAAAAATTCTTAATAAAATAACAGTAAAAGACAGAGTGAAACAATTAGAAAAAAGATAATTTGTAAAAACAATTGGCTTCTATGAAGTAGAGAATAGGAAAAAAAAGCCAAAAAAATACAAGGATATAGTAGCTGAAAATATCTCAGAAATAAAAGAAAAACTGAATATGTAGTTTGAAAAGGAATATCAAGTTATTAAAAGAAATCAGTAATTGATTACAAGTAATCGTTGGGAAGAATGGGGGAGGAGTGAAGGAGACTATGGTAGCTTAGAGCTCATAAGAAATGTAACTCTGCAGACATTTGTAGAATTTCCTAAAAGTTCAGAAGTAATGAAAACTCGCCCTCAGAATATACCCATTAGTGCTGTTATTAACCAGTAAAAACAAACGATAAATTTTCTCACCAATGAAAGAACTTGGGTAATGTAACCCTGGTGGGCTCTTCTGGCATAACAGAAAAACAAAATAAAGCAAAAGAAACAACATTATGAACACAAAAACAAGTTGACGAAATCCAGCCAGGTAATAAGTGAATGAATAAGCTATTGAATTTCAGTAAAATTAAGTATATTCTTTTCTCGTGCAAATAATCTTTCTAGCTTTTTAACCATTAGGAGACTATCATTTCATAGATTTCTCCAGACCATTGTTTATCTTCTTTTATTTTGAGACTTATGTCTGTGTTACATGTAAGTATGTGACCATGCACTAGAATTTAATAGAAAAAATAAAAAATTTCAAAAATTTATGAACTTCACATTAATATTCCCTTAGTAGAAAAGATAAGAGTTTTTAAATTTTCCAGTTAAGGCAAAGATAATTATTCCATTTTACAATTGATTTAATTGCAAGTGTTCTTTTAAGTCAGGTTCATAAAGACTATTTCTTGAGATCTTTTGTGTGTAAGAATGTCTGAATATCTTCATTAAGCCTGAATAACCATGTAACTAGATGTAATTTTCATAGATCAAAAGTTATTTTTAAAAATCATCTAGACATTGCTCCACTAACTATAGCATCAAATAAAATGGAGAATTAGTAGAGAGTTGTGATGATTTTCCCCTCTGATGACTTGCTTTTTCTACCTGCCTATTTGGCCATCCAACACTCTCTACATGTGCTTAGAGAAATGTTTGAGAAAATGTTCATCTAATGTTATATTTTTGATCATGTGATTTTGGATGTATTTGCAATTTTTTCTTGCACTTTATAGTTCAAATATTTATGAAAGTATATATTTTTAAATGAAAGAAAGGCTTTTTTTAAAGGGGGAAGAATAGAAGTCGCATGGAACATGGAGAGAAACAGATGTGGTGGAAAGCACAGAACATATTTGGGGAGAATTCTTGTAAAGATGAAGGAGTAGTTGTTGCAGAAACTGAAGAAAAGCTTCCATGCCAAGCTGTAGAGTTTAAATATGGCCAGTAAAACAAAGATGAATTATTAGAAGGTTTTGCATAGAGTAATAGAGTAAGGTGCGTGAGAGAGTTCATATGCCTGGCATGGTCAGAGGAATTACTTCAGGTACAGAGACAGGAAGAGACAGTTGAAACAGAAGAAAAATCACAGTTTCTTTCTGTAGTTGATATGACATAGGTAATGAGTCCTGTGGTGAAGAAATGATAAGGTTTTGGGTTTTGGTTTTATTTTCCTTTTTCCTTCTAGCAACTTCCTGACATGAATGCTATATGGAGAATACTGAAGCATCTGGAAAGTACTAAGGTCATACTCAGGACTGACTTAGAACATTTGCCCTCTGAGATTTGTACTCAGTCCTTAGCTCCAAATCAGGTAGCCTAAAAATGCATTGCAACTGTTGTAACAATCATGGCAACCTAGGATAAAGGAAGGAAAGTAAAACAGCACTTCAGAAGCTGCCTTTTTAGGTATTTTAGCTAGAAAATAACCAATGTCAGTGTCTTAAGACAGGGTGGCTTAACTCATAGCTGGAAAACTAAATAAGCATCATGTTTTACTATATAAGTTCCATATGATGTTTGAAATTTTTTTTCAGTATATCTGTGAAGTACTAAAATTTTAAAAAGAAAATCACTCCATTACTTTACTAATACCAATGTAATGTCTAGAAAATTCCCAAATACCAAAAATACTACATAGCTATTTCCATCTCGAGAATCTTAATCCTGCTCTAGCCTAGGGCTTCAGGACTGTTTCCTACAACAATATTTTCTGGTCAGAGCAACTGATAATCTAAAATTTTTTTACGGAACTATAAAATACATCTACTAAATGGCTGCTTTATAGGGGAGGGGTTGTAGGAGATGAATGAGACTATGTGCAATTTTCCATGGAAATAAGGACAATCTTTCATCGTTTTGTACTTTCTGCTGAGTTTAATATTCTAATTCCAAACATTTTATTTTATTCACCTTGTATAAAACTGCATTATCTGATAAAACAGTGAAGTGGGCTAGGAGTTTAAAGATTACATCTTTTAGTCTCAATTTTTTCTAATAGGATGTCAATTCTTCATTTATTTAACAAAAGTGATGAGTTAAAATGCAGTTCTAAAAGTATGACACTATGATTCTTTAACAGTATATTAAAATGCTATATAAATATGCAGGGAAACAATTACTTACATTATTTTTCATAATACTCTTGATTAAACCATGATTTGACTGCCTTAAAAAAATATAACTGAAACTCTACATCCTACATCTTATAACCAAATAACCTTTTATAAGCAGATAGAATTGAGCTGAAAGGCTACAAACAACTTCCAGATATGGTCCAACAATACAATCCAACCTCAATTTAATAATGAAATCACATCCTAAAAACTACTCCCTTCACTTTAGAATCCATATATTTAGAATCAGATTGTGCTCAAGCCTAGAATCACACTGCTTTATACCACTAATTTAGAAGGAAAAGTATACTTTCCTTTTCACCCAATCTTTTTTCCAATTTTAATGCCAGCTTGATAATTATTTTTTCTATACAATTTTTTAAACATCAACTACTTATTCAGCTCAGGATTCATTGCTTGAGTGTCTAAAATGTAAATGTGTAGTAAATGATAGAAAAAAATTAGGGTAACATCATTAAGACCCTATCAAGAGAATATAAACAAACAAATACTTTCATGTCTCCAATTGTAATCTCCATGGCAATCTTCCAGACAAAAATAACAGACTAAAAGTTTCGTGCTTTGTTCACAAATAGTTCAAGATTTATGCCCACAAATCACTAACGAAGGGTTTAAGAACAATGAGGACCAAAAGGAGAAATAAATAGGTGCAGTTAAACTTTCAAGTTTTTCAAATTGGCAGCCATATAATTTTAGTAAATGCATTTTAATATCTGCACTCCACTATGTTTTTCTGTCCTGCTCTCTTCTACCTCTCCCAATTATACACATTCTGCAAAGATCAGCCCAAATGCCATCCCCAACATGGGAACTTCCCAATCACTGCCTCACCTCAGACCAGAGCTAATCTCTATTTTATCTAATCATGTGCATATCCACTTCCACATCTACATCAAAGATATTCTACAGTTTGTATTTTTAAACAGTAGGACTTGACTTAGTGCACGAATGCCATATTAGTGATTGACATTTTGAAAAAATAAAGTAGTAAAGAGGCCAATTATTGAGTAGCTCCTCTCTGCTGCTTTATTTTGGATTCTAACAACAACTTTTCATAATGGGTATTAGAACCCTTGAGTAGTTTGCCCAAGGTGATACAAGTTCAACTAGGATTTGAACTTAGGAATATCAGTCTCCAAGTCTCATGCTCTCTCTACAAGTATATTTGTTCTTATTCTGAATAAAACAAAACAAAATAGACTATCTCAAAATAGTCTTTATACTCATTCTGGTCATAATTTAATATTGTTCTTATAAATTATCTGATTGATAGCAATAGGATATTTTCAAGTTTTACTTTAATGCAGTAAAAACCTTATAGCCCCCTGCAGACTCAATAGGATATAAATGTCATTACTGTCTCTGAGTAGGCTTGCCTGGCATTGAAACTTGACTATATTTATGTGTAAATCAGAAATTCTACTAAGTGAAACAGAAATAGAATATATAGAGATGGAAATCTTGTCCTAAAACAGCTGTGTCAATAGCCAGCAGATGATAGGAAGGAAGAGCAAATTGTGCCCTCTTCTTCTTACCAAAGGCCCCGTTAATAGACGTTATGGTGTGCTTCTCATTGTTGGTTGTGGACCAAATAACAAACTTAACATGTTGGATTTTCCCCCCTGGTAACCTGACCTAGGGTTAGCATAAGCTGACAATAGGCGGAAGGATGGTGCATTAATGGCCTCAGGATCAGAGGGTCCAGGATTACCACTAACATGCTCAACTATGTTAAAGGGATATTCCACTTGGTCTGCTTTTTCTTTAAAAAAATTATTTTTAAGAGGCTAAATTCAAACTCTAAGTCACATTTTAAAGAACAGCAAACTCCTCGGTATTTTATCTAATAATTCCCAATTCCATACTATTCCTTTCTCTTATTTTTAATTATTTTAATAAGTGAATAGTTACATATTTCTCTTTATCATATTGACGAAACCCCAGAACTCTTGGATGAAAGGTTCTTGTAACTTTCTTCACAGTGACAGATGTTTTAACTTTTTTTATAGATACTCAGAAATTAATTCACATATTAATTCATCTTACATTTACTACTTTCCTTACCTGTGCCACATGCATAAAGAGATGAATAAGACCTAGATCTTCTCCTTAAGGAGACAATAGTCTATGGCTGTGCTATCAGTATGGTAGCCATTAGGGCATGTGGCTATGTGCACTTGAAATACGGCTACTTAGAAATGAGAGGTGCTGACGTGTAAAGTAGCCCCCAGACTTCAAAGACTTGGAGTTTGTTTAAAGTGTGTAAAATGTCTCAATATTTCTAATTGGTCACATGTTGAAATGACTATATGTTGAGTAAGTAGGGTTAAATATCATATATTATTAAATTAATTTTACCTCTTTCTTTTTAATTTTTTAATAGCTCTACTAGAAAATTTAAAATTACATCTGTGGCTTATATTATATTCCTATTGGACTGCCCTGGTTTATAGAATCATAGACATAGTTTATAGACTTATGGGAATACATGTTTTAAATATGCATTAGGATATTAAATATATAACAACATGTCAATGGGGATTTTAGAGTTTCATCAAAGCTTCAAAGCTGAAGTGGATAAGGTACAAATGCATGACATTCTAAACAGCAAAGCTAGACACATAAATGCAGGACTAACTAAGAATAAGGCAGACAGGTTTAGTAACTAAGACAGTCTCCAAGGTCCATCAATCATGGTAAGGCTTTATTGATAGGGTGGGGGAGCTGTTGTAAAGGAATTGGTAGGAGTATAGAATGCTGCAGCATTTCCTCTTATCCCCATGATGGAGAGGATGGAAATTCCCCCCTTCCCCACCCCACCTCAAGCAAGCAAAGGAGGCAGCAAGTGAACACTTCCACAGGTGATGGGCGCTTGCTAGAAGGGAAACACGTGTCTTACTAACTGAAAGGATGCTGACTGAGCTGCTTAAACTTGTAAGCTGGGCTAGGGCGGCCACCAGCGCGGAAGTCAAGAGAGCTCTCCAGAGAGCTTTACATACACAGGTTGAGGGGGGCGGGCATAGCTACCTGCAATGACTTTTGTCTAGAATAGTCTGAAGACAAGAGGCTGCCTCGAGCATGCAGAAAAAGAGAGGATGGCCGTGGGAGCAAGCTGCACTCCTGTGGTTGGTGGGCTCAGCTCCCCAAGGCCAAGCGGATACTGCAAAGGTAGTTAGAATGGACATATTTAAAAGGATACTGCCCAAGAGAAACACATATTGGGGCAACAGGGGTCCCAGAAGAAAGGAGCTGTATGTGGTGCTACCACAAGATAACAGCTGTGGGTTGATTAATATGAAGTCAGCCAGAGAGTGTATCGCTATGTCAGGGGATGGTGAAAGCAGGGGCTTTACACAGTCTTTGAAGGAATGCACTAATAATCCCACACAAAAGAGCAAGCCTTAGACACCCGCTTTGAAAAATGGACCTCACCAGCTAATACTGAACTGCGGTATCAGCTAAGCGGAGAAATATTCACCTCTATTCTTCTCATGCTGCATTACCAGTCCAACTCTGCATGAGCCAGAAGATGGGGTCAGGGGCTCAGGAGAGCAATTAAATAGAACAAGGAGGGCCCAAAACAGACCACAACATTCTTACCTACTGGTTGTCCTGGAAAAGCAGATCAGGCTTGAACTGAAGGTTCAAAGAGAAGACTGAAGATAAAAGTGAGAACAAAGCTTTGGTTTAGACTTTTCTTAAATTTTAATTGAAAATGAAGTGTTTTAATGTCTGAAAGTAACGTTAAAGAACATTAAAAGATCTACCCAAGATGTCAATGATAGAGTGGGGAATTAGCATCTGATAAAACATGTTTGAAGTCAAAGTGGCCAGAAAAAATAAAAGTCATTCTCTGATCCTAACTGTCCACTTCAGCCTATTCAGCACCTGTTAGACGGGAAATGCTGTGAACTGTGAAGATAACTTACCAGAGCAATTCACCAGTGATTTTGCAACTTTCTCCTCATACAGATGAACTTTTCATACTGTCAAAGGAAGGAAACTCCTTATTCGATACTGACTCAAATGCTTTATATAAAACATTAAATTTTAAATGTTACAGCATCACAAATTATAAATCCTCACTTCTTTTAAGTAACAATAAAGGAACCAGTTATATCTACCTCGCAATGTAAATTCCGAACCTAAGTTAACTAGACAACTTTTCAGACAAATACATAGCAAGGCCAGTGGGGCTCTTCATATAGGGGTTTGAGATGTAAAAGTTGTATTTCTTTGTGTAAAAGTTGTATTTCCGTGTGGAGGGAGGCAAAGAGGACTGCCCTGGAAATGGCTTAGATAGGACTAGAATAAACTTACTAAGAAATAAGGACTAGTCTCCTTCTGGGAGAAATTTATAGCTCAAATCATTAACTTGAGGGGGCATAAAAAACCCACGCCCAGTCCAGCGCTCAGTGCCTGCGTATCCACAAAGGACTAGCGGAAATGGTCAAGACTGGAGGGGCTTTACCTCAGTGCTGGTAGCTGTTTATCTCTGGTGAGCGAAGGCCATCAGAGTGATGAGCAGGATTTATTAGAAGCAGGATCCAGCTTCAGGTGACAGGAGAAACTGCATGGGGATGGCGAGCCCCCTAGGCAACATGCTTGACTTTCTGGAACAAATCCCTGTTCAAGTGATAAACAGGAAGCAAAATCCCAGGACAGACAACAAGTTAGGCCAGAAAATACGAGTTGGGGTTAGAAGCAAAAAAAGCAGTCTGCTTTTAGGTCTCTCACGTACATATTTTTAACATTTTATTGAATCGTAACATAAAATGAAAGTGCCAACATCATAAGTGTCAGCTTGGTAACTTTTCAGAAATTAAACACACCTGTGGATCCCTTCCAGTCATAACCATCTCCCAAAAGTTCCTATTATCCTGACCTCTAAAAGCACAAATTAGTTTTACTGTTTTTTTTTTTTTTTTTTTACTTTTGTAAATCAAATTATGCAGTATGTATACTTTTGCATCTGGCTTTTCTGACTCAAGAGCATTTTGTAAGACTCATCCATATTTTTGTATGGAGTTGTAGGTCATTGATTCCCATTGCTGAATAATATTCCGTTGTGTCAATATACCACGACTTACCCACTGTTCTGTTAGTGGGCCCTTGTGTAATTTCTAGTTTGGGGCAATTAGGAAGAGTGCTGCTATAAACATTCTACCTCATATCTTTCATTAAGCATATCCACCTATTTCTTCTGGGTATATACCTTGCTGCATCCTGAGGTATGCACTTTAGCTTTAGTTAATGCTGATTAAACTGTTTTCCCAAGTCGCTATGATAACGTATACACTCACAAGAATGTAGGCAAGTTTTGTTGGCTATACATGTTCATCACACTTGGCCTTTTCTCTCTGTTTCATGTTAGCAATTCTGGTGGCATCTCATTGGAAGTTTTGATTTGCATTTCTTAATGACTAATGAATTTGGACAAATTTTCATATTTTTTTTGCCTATTTGGATATTTTCACTCTTGTGTATTCAAATTTCCTGCCCAATTTTGCTATTAGATTATTAGTCCTTTTTTATTTGTTAGGAGTTCATATATTCTGGATGAGCCCATTTTTCAGAAATACGTATTGCAAATATTTTCTCTCCTGTGTGTTATTATTACACACTATTGATGGTGCCTTTTGATTACAAAAGTTGTTAATTTTAGTATAGTCCAACTTATCTTTTTTCATTTGTGGTTAGTGCTTTTTGTTTCCAGTTTAATAAATCTTGCCTACTTCAATGTCACAAAAATATTCTCCTGCAAATTTTTCTCTAAAATTTTTATTGTTGTATCCCGAGTGTATTTAAATACCACATAAATTAACCCAGGGCACTGAGGCAAAATGTTCTGTCTAAACCCCATCGGCTTGAATAAAAGAAGCTCCTAATGTCTCATCAGACCAGGCAGGGCTCTAGGCTCAGAATCAAAACAGGGCCATGTCTACTCAAAACAGGACTTTTCAAACATTGATCTGAGCTCCGGACTAAGATTTGGAAGAAAAGAAGCAAGCTGCTTTCAGTATACTTACTGTCTAATTAAGATCTGAGAAGATGTATGGGAGTAATATGGGTGAAATTTGCAATAAATGTCAAAATAACTCTCTGGCTCTTACAATAGCACTGATTTCCATAAGATGACAGCAAGCTGTTTCAGGCTTATCCACAGCCTGGGGCACAAGCTATTAGTGCATCACGGTATTATAGCCTTCTTCTCCTATTACTTCTCGAGAGAGTTATTTGAATCTTCCATGTAGAGGAATTCAGGGAGGTATAGAAAAATTTGAAAATGCTCATTGTATATATCAGTGAGTTAGACACTAAGACAATCAGTGGTTGCTTGTTACAGATTGACTGTTTGATATACTGATAGAATTAAAGGTAATCCATGTTTGGACATATATCTCAATCTACCCTGATTATTTTGTTTTCTTCCAAAATCTTCAAGGTCTAGCTTTAACTCTTTTCTGGCCATTTATCATTCCAATCATATTCCCAGGAACTATGGCCACAGGAGATGTTCTGACATTTGTGGGTATAGGTTGGGGCAGCTCATTCCCACTAACACACTTTCATCATGTGAAAGTTTACAAAATTCATAACCAACTGATGCTCGAAGGCCTTGACACACCTCAGGGAAACCAGGTTGTTACAGAATCCAGACTGCAAAGCTCCATATATTTAAGAGTTTTGACAAAAAAAAAAAAGAATTTGAAATATTTATTCATGCACACCTAAGACCAATGAATTTTCCCAATGATTAGATGTGAGGAAAAAAACTAAAAGAAAAACAGAAAAATTCAGCAGTTGGTTTAAATTCATTAGTTCCTCATTAGGCTCAAGAAATCTGTATTTTACCAAGTCTAATAAATAATACATGGAAGACAATGTGTTTTATACATAGCTAAGACATGTGCATTCTCTATCACTGTCAATTATTACCTTTGTAATTCATCTTAATTTAAAATGGCATTTAATGTCTCAGCAATATTTATAATGGAGAACATCTGTATTATTTCATAAAACGCACACTGCTCACAGCTGTTCATGGCACTGCCTGCAGCTGTGAGATAGTTTGCTTAGTCGGGCCTGGGCTTCCTGTTTTATCTGCGAGAAAAAAATATGAAGCCCAGATGGTCCATATCAATTACGCTGTAAAAAGTGTTGGCTGGTCCTCTCCTTCTCAGTAGGACTTCTGTTGATCTCAGTTCTGTCAGGATTGGATACAGTGATTGTGGGCAAGTTATTTGTCTCTATGTCTCATTTTCCTCATTAGTAAAAGGAGGATGTCAGTTTTAATTCCATGTTTTGCAAAGACATGAGTTTTCATGGGGCTGTAGAGGAGCAGTGCTGGGGTCAGGCTGGGAATGGGAGCGATTAGGACAAGCAGACAGGGTTCCAGAAACTTCTCCTCCTCTTTCACACATTGGGGTTCTAGGAAAATACTTATCAGAATGAAACATTATTCTTTAAACCTCTAGGCAAGATTAATGCCCCTTTACTTTCTAAAGATCTTTGAATCCCTACTATGAAGGAAAGGCACTTATTGTAAAATTTTTAAAAACTCTTACTTTAGCATTAGCAAGAACTGAGATTTGACCACAGCTCCGTTATTTAACCAGCATTAAGTGGGAAAACAAAATCTCCCTCTCTCTTGATTACTTCATCTATAAAAAAGAGGATTATAATAGTTAATGCCTCATAAGGGTGCTGTGAATAGTAAATTAAGTACTTAGTACAGATCTCAGCAAATAGACACTCAAAAAGTATCCTCAATGCACTTCACTTTTATCATACACAATATGTACTCTCTTGGTCAAATATAGCAACAAAATCAAAGTGAAATTGATTTTGTTATTCATTATAGCATTTTTATAACAACAAGAAGTCAAAGGCTGTATTCAAAACCACAAGGACTCTGCATTAGTTTCCTAGGGTTGTCATAACAAACCACCACAAACTGGGTGTCTTTAAACACAGACATTTATTCTCTCACAGTTCTGAAGGCTAGAAGTCTGAAATCAAGGTGTCAGCTGAGCCATGCTCCCTCTGAAGGATCCAGGAAAGAATCTTTCCTTGCCTCTTCCTATCTTCTGGTGGTTGCCAGCAATCCTTGGCACTTCTTCACTTGTCCCATTCTACCTTCATCTTCACACGGCCCTCTTCCCTATGTGTCTGCCTTTATCTCTATCTCCCTCTCCTTTCTCTTAAAAAGATACCAGTCGTTGGATTTAGGGTCCATCTATATCCAGTATGACCTCGCCTTAACTTGATTATATCTTCAAAGACCCAATTTCCAAATAAGTTCACATTCATAGGTACCGAGGATTAGGACTTCGATATTTTTCTTTGGAGGACACAATTCAATACACAATAGGCTCTGTGAAGATAGTGACATTGAGCTTAAAATGCTAATTAATCTGATGGAAGCATGCATACTCTGGAAATAATTAGGCATCAATAAAAGGAAGTTGAAGAAGTCTTGACATAATATGGAACATACCTGAATATATTGAGAGTATACCTTGCTAATGTATAGAAAACTCAATCATTTATAATGTCCTAAAAAACTCTCCCCCATGTTAATTATTAATTCAGTAATTCTAATCAAAATAACAAAAGGATTTTGAATATGCATATGGATTTGACAGGCTAATTCTAAGACTTACAGGATACAACTGAGGGTCAAGCAGAGCCAAGTCAATTTAGAAGGAAAAGAATATGTTTGTAGAACATGAACTACTTTATAATGAGAAATTATTAAGCTATCATAATTGTGACATTGTAACATTTAGACAAATAGATGAATGAACCTAATTTACTAGTATAGAAACAGACCCAAATATACATGAAACCTTGGATTGTGACAGATATGGTATTATAGATCAGTGGTGAAAATTTAAATGGTGCTTTAACAATTGCTTACTCACAAAATAGAAAAAAAATTGAATCCCCATTTACGCAACAAAAAACTCCAGACAGGTTAGAAAACTAAATGTGAAAAGTAAACTTTAATACCTTTGAGAGACATGTAAGAAATTATTTCTATGATATTTGGGTGGGTAAGTTTCTCAAGAAATTCTTTTTTTTTTTTCGTGAGGAAGATCAGCCCTGAGCTAACATCCGTGCTAATCCTCCTCTTTTTGCTGAGGAAGACTGGCTCTGAGCTAACATCTATTGCCAACCCTCCTCCTTTTTTTTTTTTTTTTTCCCCAGATCCCCAGTAGATAGTCGTATGTCATAGTTGCACATCCTTCTAGTTGCTGTATGTGGGACTCGGCCTCAGCATGGCCGGAGAAGTGGTGTGTGGGTGCGTGCCCAGGATCCAAACCCAGGCCGCCAGTAGTGGAGCACATGCACTTAACCGCTAAGCCACCGGGCTGGCCCAAGAAATTCTAAATTCTAAGATGATAAATATTAAAGAAAAAGATTGATAAAATTGATCACATTACAATTGAAGTATTTTGAATGATAAATTAAAGCATTAAAAAAGTGAAAAGGTAAATCAAAGCCTTGGGAAAAGCAAAAAATTAGAAAACACCTTACATACATGAACAGGAAAAGAAACAAACATTCTGTAGTATATTGAAAAAATTGAATTCTTTATAGCAGTGAAAATAAATGAGCTATAAACATAATAGTGAGTTAAAGAAATCAACTTGCAGATAAGTTTAAACAACACCATCTCATTTATATGGATCTTGAAAAGATAAAACAATGCTTGAGAATGAGTAAAATTCAAGATAGTGGTTATTTCCAGAGAGAAGAGGAATAAGAATAATATGTGTTTGGATAATAATATGTGTTGGATTCTGTTAGAATATATATTTCTTCAGATAAGAAGTGGTACATGAATATTAATGTATTATTCTTTATACCTTTTGTATGTATAGCTTTTCATAATATTTTAAAAATCATATATGATAAAAGTCAGCCTCTTATTCCTATGTTATCTTAAATCACAAAAACATATTTTAGACATCTGAATACATGTTATAAATTAAATTTGGTGAGGAGGGGATTCTGAAAAGATAGTAGCAACCTTTTTTTTTTTTTTTCAGTCACCTATATCTCTCCATTTAAAGAAAGACAGAAGAACTAGGATAGCCAAACAAAAATCCACACTCAACATCAAAAACAAAGCTTAGGTGACTAAGTTCCCCTTAGCTTCAAAATATAATCAGATGATGACAAACGCTGACAACAGCAGGAAGTGTGTCATGCCCACAATTGTGCAAGAGGAAGCAATGGAACATCTGACTACACTGAGAGTTCCAGAAGAGTCAAGAAGTGCCATGGTAAAGCTTGGATTGCCAAGGTGAGAGTGGTGGCTGACAGGGGAGGAGCGTCCCACATCCTGATAGATTTCCAGCAAGGTCTGCATGACCCAGAGCAGTCTGATCTCATAATTCTAAAATGTCACAGCAAACTTCATAACAAAACTCCACAGCGAAGATAATCTGCTGGGAACTGAATCCAAATGAGCAGCAATAGTACAATAGGGAATAGAAACAAAGAAAGTACAGATAACAGGGTGGGGGAGGAAATATCTAGGAGATCTCAGAAAGTAAACTGCTATATTTTTTAAAACTGCGTGAAAATAATACTAGACAGAGCACTATGAAGTTAGAAAAACTATCCTGTACCATGCTTCCTCTAAACGCCAGGTAATTAATTGCTTGTAAAACTGGACAACTGAAAGAATTGGGTCAAAGTCATTATAAAGTTGTTGTTAAAAGAAAGAGAGCATAGGGCCGGCCCCGTGGCTTGGTGGTTGGGTGTGCGAGCTCTGCTGCTGGCAGCCCGGGTTCGGACCCCGGGCGCGCGCCGATGCACCGCTTGTCCGGCCATGCTGAGGCCGCGTCCCACATACAGCAACTAGAAGGATGTGCAGCTATGACATACAACTATCTACTGGGACTTTGGGGAAAAAAATAAATAAAATTAAATTAAAAAAAAAAAAAAAGAAAGAAAGAGAGCATAAGGAGCAAAATACATCCTAAAGACAATAAAGCCTTGCCAGAAACATGCTCAAAAATTTGGGAAAAAATATAAGCTATTTCAAAAGACTTTGAGAAAATGATATAAGGTATTAAAGAAAAGAATTAGAAAACTCAGAAGAGTGATGACAGGACTCAGGAAATAACTAGTAATAAAAGAAAAAATTATTTCAGAAAGAAAGGTTAAATTAGAAGAAACAAAGAAAAATAAACACAATGTATGTCTCCTTAAGTAGTAAAGAAGATGATGAGAAAAAATCTAAAATAAAAAATCAATGAATAAGAAATGATTTAAGGGAGAATGACAAATTTAGAAGATAGGTAAAGAAGATGAAACATTCATATAATAGGAGGGCCTGAAGACTAAATACTGAAAGATACATTTAATAAATATTTGTTTAAAAAAAGTATTTCAATCTACATGTAATCTAATTGCAATTTTTGGATTGTGATATTTGGATTATGATGGAAACAAAATGAAAAGTCAAAAAACTTCTCAAAGAAAAAAATTCCTAAACAATCAGAGAAAACATGATCAATGGCTGGATATTTGATGATCCTGAGGAATTACTGTTAATATTGTAAATGTGCCAATGTTATTGGGACTATACTCAAAAAAAGAGTTTCTATCTTCTAGAAAATTACATGAAATATTTATAAATGAGATGAGGTTTGTGATTTGTCTTAAAATAACCCAGTGATTGGGTGAGAAGGAGTGGTTGGTGGTCTAAACAAAACAAGACGGGTCATGACGATAATGGTTGAAGCTGGTGAATGCTACCAGCAGGGCGTTCATGTAATATTTTCTCAAATTCTATATATGCTTACAATTTTCACAAAATGTTAAAAATATAAAAGTGTTGTTAGAAGATAAGCTTGATAATCTCTACTGTAATATAGAGGAAAGGAACAAACTTATGAACAATGAAAAGGAAGATGATTCACATTGAGGGCAGAGAACGTCAATATCCTCCTTTCCAAAAATAAATCACCCTTATTTAAAAAAACAATCTTAACAAAGACAGAAAACATCTCAAAGACTGAATTGAGGAAAACTTGCATAGATTGAAAACAAAAACACAAATAAATAGTTTATTCAGCTCATACCTTCAGCAAATGTATTGAGAACAGCCCATGTGATAGACATTCTTCTAGATACAGCAGTAAACAAATAAGAAAAAAAACTGAATGGACTTAAAAATATTCCAGGAAAAATTAATATCCTAATAACATTTTAAAAACAAAGATAATTAAAATAATCCTATGTGCAAGCAAGCAGTAAAAGCATTTTTGCTCTAAGGAATCAAATTCAGTTTGGCCCAACTATATTTTTTATAGCATGAATATGAGACAGAAATTAGTAAAAGTAAAAGCTTCACCAGAACTTTTCAACTTGTAGCAAATGGAATTAGGGTGGGGAAAAAGGGAAAGGGCTTTGTGGGAAAAAGAAGTGGAAATAGTGAATGAAAACTGGCCTAGAAACTGAGAATTGTTTGCTAAAGCCTGACTTAAGATATTTCGCTAAAAGCTATAGTGTACTTTATTTTGAATGACACATGTACTCAGTTTTTGGCTAGGATAAACCAGACTTTTTTTTTTCTTTTTTAAACAATTTGTTAATGAACAAGTTATGTTGGGTCAGCTCAAAAACTTTCTAAATTAAAAGTGTAAGACCACGTTTGTCATTCCTCACAACTCATGTAAAAATATTCCCAATGATCACCAAAGAAAGGAAGGAGGATCTTGAACAGGCTGATCCCTTATCATAAATGTGCCCATGTTAAGATGTCACTGTGGTCATTAGTATTGTTTAAGAAGCTACAGTGCTGGTGTTCTGACTTAGAAAAAATATCATTTACTTGTATACTGTGTATATGCACTGATAAAAAAAAAGAAATAATTTATATCTTCATAAAATGGATCCACTGCAAAAAGCATCCTAGCCAAAATCAGAAAATTGTCTGTGAACAAAAGCAGGTTGCTAACTTTCTATAAGGCTGTTCCTCTAAAGTAATAATGATTTTTAAATGCCAGTTAAAAGGCCTCCATTTTATTCTTAAGTAAGTCAATTAATGATTCGTACTTTGATTGGTATTATTCAACAGTTAGTTTTAATAGATAAAAGTATTGATATTATGGGCTACTTAGCCATTTCTTCTATAAATCTATTATTAAAGTTGGAGGAATATGCTGAACTATCAAGATATTTCAATAAATACTTAGTAATAATATTTTAAAAATCGACTCAATAAAGAATAAAATATTTAACATGGAAAGAGCACTCTTTTGGCTTTCCATCAATTTATTGCCACCCAATACAGAAGACACGCTTCATGCAGGCTGTCAGGTGCAGATGGTTGGAATACTTTTCACCTGAATTTTCAATTTATTTCCTGGACTCACTGCATAAATACTAACATAAACCATGAAAATTCTATACTGTATTTGAACGTAATAAATACTTACAGTCACTCTTTATTAACCACTTCCACATTTTTCACAGTTGGTTGTGTGGTGTCTATTCCTTCTTTTATCAAGTAATAATGATGATGATAATAACATTTGATGTATATTGAGAACATATTTTATGCCAGGCATTGTTCTAGGGGTTTCATACACACTAACTTTTCACAAGTCTGTGGGTAAGATGCTTTGGTTACCCCTATTTTAGAGATGACAAAACCATGACCCAGAAAATTAAGTAATTTGTACAAAGGCACACAGTGGGTAGGAAATGAAGACAGAACTCACACCGAGATGGACCAAACCTCAGGCCTGCGATTTAACCACTGCAAAGTACCACCTCCATGGAACAAGCCTTACAGAGACTGAAATAAGAAGTTATTTTTAATAAGTTCTAAACCTCACATATCTGAATCTCAAATAATTACCTTAAGGTATAGCATACAAAAGCTTTCACTTAAAATTACACATTATGACCTAGAAATTTTCCTTCTAAATAAAGCACTTTTAAATATTTGAGTTATTTTGGTCTTCATTCTTGTTTTTCATTTGTTTTTGCAGAGATTATGATGTATCTTCTGAGAAAGATGTTTATGTTTTCCAATTTAAACTTGATTTTTTCCCTTTCCAAACGAAGTACACTAGAAACACATTCTTAAATAGGATATTTAGAGGGGAGTCTGTAAGGCTCTGTAACTTCCCACAGAGAACCAGCAGATTAAAAAGATCATCTTCCCCTCACTTCCACTTCCTTACATTATAAATCTGAAAAGCTTATAAACTTTCCAAAATTCTATCACCTTTCTGGGGGTCAGACTGAAATTTAGAGAGGAGTAGGGTTGCCAGATTTAGAAAATAAAAATACAGTATGCCCAGTTAAATTTTAATTTCAGATAAGCAACAAAGGTCCTTGACATCTGGTCCTGTCCAAAATGTCCACGAGCATATTTGGTCTATGCCAAATGGTTTTTAACAGGATCCAATATCAAGGACCTTTTGGCGTAGACGCACTGTCTCCATGAACGTTTTGGACAGGACCAAATTGACCAAACATAAAGGACATTTTGGGGTGGACCCAATGTCTTAATGGATGTTTTGGACAGGACCAAATGGTCCTGAAAATACCAAGGACCTTTTGGCATGGACCCAGTGGTTCCATGAACATTTTGGACAGCACTAAATATGACGAAATATCAAGGACCTTTTGGTGTGGAACAATGTCCTACGGACGTTTTGGACAGGACCAAATGTCGGCTAATCTGTTAAACTGTCTTCTAAAGGAGGTCAGTATGGTAAGCAGCATTGTTTTCTTTCTTTTTTTCTCTCTTTCTCTTTCTTTCTTTCTCCTTTATTTTCTTAGTAGAATAAGAAAGTTTGGAAAAGTGCCAAATTGCTTAGTATATAGAAAAACTCAAGCTTATCAATAACATTTATTCTTTTCTGTCCCTCTCACTTTACCACTCAATGGCTCCACTAAATTAATGTTGAAAAGAAAAATAAGAACATTGGTTTCAGTAGATGCCAAATATTATCAGCCTAGGCCACCAATTTTGGGCCCATTTTGTATACCTAGTGGTGTGCTGATAAATCGGTTGTGGGAAAGGATAGTGGGGTTGATTTCTAGTATGTACTAACTTCCATAGTGCAAATACTACCACCATGTAAAATTCAAGTTCCCAAAGCTGACTTGCTAAATTCCTAAATATTTTATAATCAGCTCTTGCAAGATTAAAAGAGCTGCTTCAGAACAAAATGTCCACACATCACATTCTACCTCGGGATCAAAACTATATGAATGTGCTCAAGGACCCTTTCCAGAAACACATGACATCCAAGAGTTATAGATCAATGTGTCAGAACTCATAGACTGAATAACCAATTCCTTGAAACTAGGAAGGAAGGGAAGTCACAAATGCAGCTAATTTAAATACTTCAGAAATGTATATGCACCACACTTGTGAGTGTTTACAGAGATTCCTTCAGGCATCTCTCTAATCTTTGTATCTCTCATGAGGCCTTCCATGATCACTTCTTAATACCTTGGAACATTCTCTTCTCTGTGCTCACAGGAATACATAGCATGTTTCAACTCTCAGTAAACAGTCAAAAAAGTTATCACAATTAATTGTTAATATCTATCATGACTGACTATGAGCTCTCTGAAGTCAGGGACAAGTCTTATTCTTATTTGAATCCCAGAATCTTTCAGAGTCTCTGGTATATAGTAAATGACCAAGAAAATAAAGCTTGGTAGACTTGAGTATTGAAAATCCTTAAGCTGCTTAGAAAAAGAGCTGGTGCTTATTAGATTTTTATCTCATCACTTCCATTTTACTTCTTCCAAGGAAAAAAAGAGGATTAATTTATCATCCTTATCAGAATGTCAAGTAAACTGAGTTTCATGCTACTGTTTATTGCTCTCCGTTCCAAATGTTGATAGAATTTCCTTTTTGAAGGTGAACAAAGCTTTATTCAATTATCTCTCTGGTGAACTCTCAGCATCAGAGCTCCTGCTATTATTTTAGTATATAGTCCCGTGACTTGAGTAGACACCATTTCAACAGGAGTCATATCTTGTGATGAAAGTGTCAAGTTCACGCATACTGATCTATTGCATACAAGCACAGCATGCAATTGATACAAGTGGCCAGTCAGTGAAAGACTGAGGAGAGTGTGTTTCATTTCAGGACTTATGCCTAGCTAATGATGAGAATAAGAAAAACAGAGCGTATAAATGATGAATTTGCTGAATTTGTTTTAATATCATTCTATAAAGTAATGCCCTTTCTGTTAAAATCAAACATGTTGTTTTCATTCTTCAAGTTCACACAAAAATTTTATTTCCTTAAAGAGTAAACTCAGGTAAAACCACAAATGAAAGAACTTTGGATCATGCCATAGCCATTTTTGAAATATTTTTTTGAGCAACTTTTATGAGATAGTGATGGGTTAGTGGCCTCAGCACATGACATTGAACTGCATTTAAAATAAAGTTAAAAACAATCCTCTGCTTAAACTTGGGCTGTTAGGGAAGGAGTCTCAAAAAAGTAGATTCTTCAAACCCCAGAACTCACAGGTTAAGAACCAGCATGAGGGTCGGCCCTGTGGCTTGGCGGTTAAGTGCGCGTGCTTCGCTGCTGGCGGCCCGGGTTTGGATCCCGGGCGCGCACCGACGCACCGCTTCTCCGGCCATGCTGAGGCCGTGTCCCACATACAGCAACTGGAAGGATGTGCAGCTATGACATGCAGCTATCTACTGGGGCTTTGGGGGGGGGGTAGGAATAAATAAATAAAATCCTTAAAAAAAAAAAAAAAGAACCAGCATGAGATAAAAAACAAAACCCAAAATATTTATCTACTTATATTTTTATACATATAATATTTTAAAAAGTTTTATATAGAGTTTATTTTCTAAACTGAAGCTTAAGACATAAGTAGTCTATGGAAAGCGGAACTATTTCCCCATTGTTTTAATTAAAGATAAATATGCTTGTCAAAAATAGCTTCTAGGCAAATAAAATTACACAAATGATATTATACTGTATTGATAAGAGAGCGAAAAGCAACAACATTTGTCAAGTCAGTTACCTGGTATATATAGGTGGTTTATTATTAACTCTATTGTTTCCACTTGACATTTTGGATTATTATACCAGAACTTCAATACGACTTTTATGAAACTCTAGATATCTGGAAATTCCAGAAAATTAAGAGCTAACTTAGCTTAAATATTAAACAGCAGAGAGAAGATGTATGATTCAGAAACCAAAAGGAGTATTAATTTCTGAAGATGAGTTTAAAATAAAGCTGATGACCATAGAAATTAGTTTTAATTCATATAGCAAACAGAAATGAAACACTAATACAAACATCTTATTTTAGAAATTTGACAGTTTTTATTGAAAGTCATTAATATTGAATCACTGGTTACATTGTCTTTATTAGAAGTAGACATGTTTATGAAATTTTCCTTTCTATTTAATCTAAACTTACTTTGAAGTAATTATCCTTTTTAGTTTTCCTTAATATTTTTCCCAGTAACTCTATTAAATATCTATTTAGAACGCTACATAACATTAAATCTGATTTTTTAAATCAGTTTAGTGTTGTTTTGGGTCTTGGAAAGTTCAGAGAATCAGAACATGTCAGAGTCGGAGGAATTCTAGGAAACAAATTGTCCAATATCCACCTGCACATTAGGGTAAAAGTTTCCAGAATTGTCATAATTTGAAAATTCATACCCGTTATTTAAATTTAGAAATCATATTGTATTAAAAATCTGAAATATTACTACTGTTAATGTAGCATAAAGTGTAATATGTATCTTTAATCAATTGTCCAGCAAATACGTATTGAGTGAGTATTTTAAATTTAGCTGATGTTGTAAGATTGCTTTTCAAAAAGACCGTAATGTTGTCCATTAACACCAGCAATATGAGTGCCCTTTTATCCACGTTTACTAATAAAAATTGCTATTTTATAGTTCTTTTCAGTTTTTAGTTTTGTATGAAGTGATGACTTGTTTTTATCATAATTTGCCTTTCTTATCCCTTTAATTTAAACAAGCTCATAATTCCATATAAAACTCTGTGCCAAACCAGTAGATTCATAGTTTTTGAGCATTTACTTATTTATTCATTCAGAAAAATATTTTGAGTTCCTAATATGTAATATCACCACAACCAGAACAAACAAAGATCTTGCCCTTATGCCCTTGTGGAATTCACATGTTAGTGAGTTAAGATACAAAATGTAAATAATTAATATACATTTAGATGTAGAAATACAGATAGAGATAGAGTCAATAATAAGTATTAATGAAAAGATAAAGCAGATGGTTGGAATATGCAATTTTAAGTATGATAATCAGAGAAGGTGTCATGGAGAATATCACTTTTGAGCAAAGACTTGAAAGGGGACAGGGAGGAATATTCCAGATTGGAAGAAAAACTGATGCAAAGGTGTTATATAAAGACCATGTTCAATTGGAGGAATTGTGAGGATGTCAACAGAGAGAAAAAAATCATAGAGACGAGGTTAAGAAATGAAGAGGGCAGATCATGGGGAGTCTGGAGGTTATAAGAGTTTGATTTTACTCTAATTTACATGGGAAGCCACTGGAGAGTTTTGAGGAGAGTTATGCTATGATTTGACCTACGTGTAAAAGGAGATCATTTTGCCTAACGTATTGGGTGTAAACTATACGAGGACAGGGGCAGAGGCAAGGAGACAAGTTATAATATAAGGGAGAAAGAATAGTGTTTTAGAACTTCATGGACTCAGAAGAGATGATGATAAGTGGTTATATTTTGAATATATTTTAAAGAGAATGTCAACAGGTTTGCTGATGTGAAGTTTAAGAGAAAAAGAATACTCAAGGATGACTATAAGATGTTTGACCTGAGGATCTGAAAGGACAGATTAGATGTTTATTGAGATGGAGGGGATGACCAGAGGAGGAGGTTTGGAGGTGAAGATCAGGAGCTTGATATTAGGTGTAGTAAGTTTAAGATACATTTTAGATAGCCAAGTGGAAATATTGATTATATTATTACATATGTGGATCTGGATTTATGCAGAGGTTAAGACTGGATATATAAATTTTTGAGTCATCAGCATATAAAAATATAGCCAAGGGGCCAGCACGGTGGCCTAGCGGTTAAGTGTGCGTGCTCCGCTTCAGTGGCCTGGGGTTCGCAGGTTCTGATCCCAGGTGCACACAGACGCACCACTTGTCAAGCCATGCTGTGGCGGCGTCTCATATAAAGTAGAGGAAGATGGGTATGTATGTTAGCCCAAGGCCAATATTCCTTTGCAAAAAGAGGAGGATTGGCATCAGATGTTAGCTCAGGGCTGATATTCCTCACACACACATAAAAAAATAGCCAAGAAAAATAGACGAGATCAACAAGGAAGTGAATCAGATAGAGAAAAAATAAATTACCAAACCTTGGTCATTGAAAGTTAAGAGTTTGGGAAAGTGAGGGGAGATGCAGCAAAAGTGAATGAAAAGAAACAGCCAGTTCAGTAGAAGGAAAACTGGGAGAATATGGTATCCTGGAAACCAAACGTAGAAAGGAATGCATGGGATCAGCTGTGTCAGATGCTTCAATGAGTGAGTAAGATGAACTAGAACAGATACTCATGTTTAGCAAATGAAAGACCTTCGTGGCCTGTACAATAGCAATAGCAGCTTTCACAGAGTGGTGGAGACAAAAGCCTGTCTAGAATTGGTTCAAGAGAGAATGGGAGAAGAATCACACCTTCTCTGTGGAAATCTGATGTAAAGATATCAGAGAAATGGACATGGTTTGGGGAGATTATTATATCAAGAGAATTTGTTTGGTTTTTAAGATGGGAGAAATAACAGCATGTTTGTACGTAAGTGAGAGTGACCCAAAAGAGAGGGTAAAATTGAAGATGTAGGTGAAAGTGGCTAGAACTGGACATGATTCCCTTGTGGAGTCTGGAGACAAATGGACTAAATTACCATCACTCTCCAGGTCCTCTGTAAAGCACACCAGCGAAGTCTGTGGCACACTGAACACAAAACTTCTCTATAGAGAGCATATCTGCACAATTCTACCACAGCAAGTTCAACTGTATGATTACAAAGGATCAGTGGGATTGTTCCAAAATCTACCTATGCCAGCTGTACTTGTCACTATTATTATGCAAGATAGTTCTTAATTATGTAAAGAAATAAAATATGAATGTTTACAGAAAACTGTACCTTTAGTGAAAACTGTATTGAATTCTTTGGAAAAATGAGACAAATATGAGTTACCAAAAGGAAAAAGAAAATGCTGTGATGTTATATATAGTAAAACTGTGGAAAAAAAAAAAGGAGTAATTCATAAAAATGTAAAAGGAGTTTGCACTTAGAGTCCTTGGAAAGTGTCTTTAAATTATTTTTTCACTTAAAAGAAGCTGAAACTTTACGTTATGAAATACATTGTGAAATTGGTTTATAAAGAAAAACAGGTTGGATACAAAGAGCACATCCATATTCAAAGAGAAGCCTCGGAATTATTTCAAAAAATTGAAGAAAACATTTTTTTTATGTTGTTAATTTCATTTATAGTAAGTAGAAATAAAATGTTTTAGGTATGTTTGAATTCTTTTGTGTGGCTGACCACTTAAAGACAATTTTAATTAATTGACCACTAACAGTCTCAGTTCGGATGAAAAGATGTCTACGTATGTCTCAAGACCTGTGTAATGCAACTAAAATAGTAGTAGGGAGCAGATTTAAATACTTATTTGCATATATTATAAAATAAAATTTTAAGAAAATAAGATGGAAATAAAATGATAAATCCCTCACGAGTGAAAGGAAATAATTGATATAATTAAAAAATCAATAAAATATAAAGCAAAAGCACAATTGAAATTACCAAAAAAGCATAGAACAGTTTTTTTAAAAAATATTGTTAACATAGACAAACATTGTGCTATACAGAAAGAAGATACACAAAAAGCATTAAAAGGAATATGAGGGATATGGCTAAAAATGTAACGTAGATGAAAAAGGATGTGCAAATATAGTGAGTAAAATTTTCCATTATATTTTAAAACTTAAAAAGAATATTTTTATCAGAAACTGTGAATGTTCAATATTGATACAAAAAAATAGAAAATCTGAATAGACAATTTCTATAAAAGCAATTAAATCCTGTGGTCAAAAATCTCCCTTGCAAAATGACACGGGGGGGGCCAGTGTTTTATGGTTTTGCTGTCACAAATCTATTCAAAGAGTGAAAATTCTTTTCACATACTAATGGTTTTAGAAAATGGAAAAAGAGAGAAGACTACTTAACTCATTTTTCAAGACTAGAGTAACCTTCACACCAACAGCATTATAAGAAAATAAAATTATAGACTACTATTGTTTATAAATAAAGCTGTGGAAATCTTAAGTAAAGTACTAACAAATTACATCAAGTCATAAATAATCAAATACATCATATTTCATTGAGGCATAAAATTTGTTCAGCATCATAAAATTTATCAATGTGATAATTAATCAAATTGGGATATTAAGGGAGAAAACTGTACTAGAATTACACTAAATTTAAGAAATGTATAACCATGTGTAATTACAAATCTGTAGGGGCCGGCCCCATGGCATAGTGGTTAAGATCGGTGTGCTCTGCTTCAGTGGCCCAGGGTTTGCAGGTTCGGATCCCAGGCGTGGACCTACACCACTTGTCAACCATGCTGTGGCAACAACCCACGAACAAAGTAGAGGAAGATTGGCACAGATGTTAGCTCAGGGCTAATCTTCCTCAGAAAACAAAGAAAAAAAAAGTAATGTATATCAAACTAGGAATAGAGGGAAATTTTCTTAACTTAATAAAAGATATTTTCCTAAAATATCAACGTTAAAGTTAATACAAATCTTTAGAAGAATTCCCTTTTTTCCAGGAATAGCCAACTTTGAAACAGAAGAATAATGAGTAGATCTGGCTCTGACAAATCAAGATTCAAGTAGAAAACAAGGTAATTAAAAGAGTATGCTATTAGTAATATATAGGCAAATAGATCTATGGAATCCAATAGAGATTCCCAAATAAGACCCAATTATACATACAAAGGGGTACATGTAGAAGTAGAAATTCATTCATAATAGTGGAAAGAGATTAGTAATTTAATGCATTAGTACAATAGACTTTTTAATGAAAAAATAACATTAGATGTTTAACTAATACATAACAAATTATAGATATATTAATAAGCCAAATTTAAAAACCAAAACTTTTCAACTTTTTAATTAAGTATAAAAATTACTTTATTATCTGGAGTTACACAATTGTTTTTTGTAAAGGCAAATGAGTTACAAATCTTAAAGGAAAATATTAATAAATTTATTCACTTAATTTAAAAAATTGGCATGACAAAATTTTAAAAACCTCAAAGTTTTGAAAGAGTGGCAGATGGAAAGTATTTGCAAGATGTAACAGTCAGAGTATGAATTTCTGAAATGCATTTCAAATAAAATTCAAAACCAATTTGGAAAATACAATTAACTCAAAATAAAAATGGGAAAAGGATATTAAAGGGCAAATTTCAGAAGAAAACTAAATGGTGGATATACAAGAAATTCATATGTGCTCAGACTCACTGTTAATTAGGAAAATGCAAATAAAAACAAGATATATGTAATTTTTCAACATCTGTGTGGTCAAATGAAAATACTAACAACACCTAGAGTTGTGAGGACGTGAGGAAGCAGGAGCTCTCACACTCCGCTGGTGGGAGAATAAACAGGTGCAACCACATTGGAGACGTTTCTAGCAGTGTGCAGAAAACATCCAAGCAGTTCTACTTTTAATCTGTCTCCTGGGAGATATGGTCAAGCCTATGTGGTATACTATTGTACACAGAGTGAAATTTTGTTACTAAGGGAAGGTATACATAAAGTGTGGTAAATTCACATGAGGATATATTATACGGAAATTAAAAGGAATGGATTCAAAGGCTAAATATGTGGAAACAGAATAACATATACCATCTCTCTGAAAAAAATTATGAAATAAAAGATACAAAATAGTGAGGGGAGGCAAGGAGTGAGGGGAGGGGAGGAGAAAGGAGAAGTGAGGAAAAAGAGAAGAGAGGATTATAATTTTTTCCTTAGGACTATCATTTTTAAGTTTTAGCCTCAAAGTCTGTTATTTTGTCCTATGGCTTTCATTTCTTTATATATATATAAAGTATGTATATATGTATATATAAGCACATAGACACACACAATGTGTATATATATAAGCATATATGCATATATATATTTCTGTATGTATATATACACATACACACTAATGTATATTTTTGCTTCAAACATTTTAAGCAAAAAAAAAAAGTTACACAGGAAAATTAAAGTCTCATTTGCACTCATCTCCACCTTCATTTTCTCATTAACATCCCTGAAAAAACTACCTTAATGAATTTAACACATATCCTTCCAGTTCCTGACTTTATATTTTTGCTGGATATAAATATATTCAGAAACAATATATAGAGAGTTTTCGTGTGTATATTTCTGTTTCTATTCTGATTAGCCCATTTTCCTAGTTAATATTGTATATTTTTATCTCTGGCGTTAATGTAAATGTTGTCTTCCATTTTAACTGCCAGGTGGTGTCCAGAACACGAATATTTGATATTGTAGATATGCATTCCCTCACTGGTGAACATTTAGGTTGTTCCTAATTTTTTGCTGGCAAATTGTTATCTAGAACCCTCTGCTGGTCCCGAATGTGGAAGTTTTCTTGCTCTCAGAGCTTCCAGTTCATATGCAATAAATACACAGATATTCTACAGAAGAGAAAATATGAATGACCAATAAATATAAGATGATCAATATGATTAGAATTCAGAGCAATGGCATTTAAAAGGACAGTAAGAAATCATTGGAAATCCACCAGGTTGGCAAAATTAAAATGTTAGACAATGACAAGATTAGTCCAGGGTATAGAGCACCAGAAACTCTCATTCCTTGCAGGTGGGAGAGAAACTTGATACAGTTGCTTTGGAAAACATTTTCACATTACCTAGTAAAACTTAATAAGATCATACCCTGAGCCAGCAAATCCACATCAAGTATATAACCTTGAGAAACCCTTGTCCTTGTTGATAAAGACCTGTACAAGAATGACCATAACAGCAGCGCTTGTAATAACAAGAAACCGGAGGCAACTGAAAAGTGTATCAAAAGGAGAATGGAAGAATGAATAGTGGTATATCCATAAATAGAATTCTGTGCAGCAGTAAAAATGAATGGACTACATCCTACACATTATTATGGTCACATCTCAAAAATATAATGTTGAGTGATAAAATAACTCTCAGAGGAATATGTACTATACATATGACACTGCTTACATAAAGTTCCAAAACTTGCAAAATTAACAAGATATATTTTACTAATAAAACACTAATACACATATAGTAAACTAGGAAGTAAAGCAAGGGGATGATATAACATTTGAATTAGTCATTATCCTTGGATTAAAAAGTATGGGATCTGATTGTGAACGGGTATACAGAGACTTTCAAATGTCTTAGTGATATCACTATCCTATTTCTTAATTACTTTCAAAAATAAATATATAACTGAATGCATGAATATTTGCACAAACGAATGAATGAAAGCAAAAGACGTAATGCTGTCACTGATAAATTCTGTCACATTAGTGAAGTCATTCTACCTTTCTACGTATAATTATTCATCGATTAAATAAGGAGATTATATGGGATTATATGGGATCATATCCAAGAGTCTCTTATGGTTCTAATATTCTGGATTCCATATAATAATATAATAATTTATAATAATTTATGTGACATAACACTATTTTGGCAAGTGTGGGGAATGTACTTACAAATCAGTTAGATGTAGAAACTTAACCTTTCATGATTTTCTACGTCTATTAAGCCTTTACCTAATCTTTTCCCTGAAAATATACATCCCTAATGAGACACATTGAATTCATTCCACTTCTATAAACAAAGATTAAGAAATGTTAGAATGATTGATTTACATGTGAGATAATATAATACCACATCTAGATACCAAATATTGTGGTCGGTGGTGTAAGCAACAAGAAATTTGCAAGCACTATGTCAAGATGAAATTTTTTAAGTGGAATGAAATCTTCATATTCATAATCAACTCTCTACCATGAGGAAATAATAATCCTTGTTTTATTATACTCATTTAAAGTTTACTTTGCTCTCTGGATGTTGTCTCATATCTTGCTGAAAAGCTTTACTGCCAATTTTAAGTCTTAGATGAAAGATGCATGATCAGAATTTTGTAGGTGCATTAGGTTCAATTCAACATGCAGATCATTATATACATTTGTTTAAAAGCCAATTATTGAAGTGGATTAGTTTCTTTATCTGGAGGGTGAGTTAATATTTCAAATAGATGCTGAACATAGCTTACTTTTAACTTCCCTTCCTCCTCATAAAATTTTTTGGCACGAAAGTTGAAAATATCCAGTTCTGAATCCACACATGGCATCTCATTCTTTTCTGCAGCAGAACAATATGTCACTAATCAGCAAAGCAGCTATGCGAAAAGTGCTCTAACGTTCTCTTCGCTTTTTAAAGGAAAGACAGTTTCATCTGATAAATGACACAAGACACAAGGAATCGGAAGAAAAGGCTGAATGCCTGAAAGTACAATGTCTCTATGCTCGTTGTAGAATGGAAGAGGGCCAATAATTCTGTCAATCCTGTTAGCTTCAGCTCCCTCTCTCTGTACTTCCATAGACTTTAATTGACAGCAGCGCTGAGGCCACGATCATTACTGCAATCAAGGAATAGTGGGCAAGACACGGCTGAAAAACAAAGAATTGCTTTCTGGAATTGCATATTTGATATATTCATAGGGGCCCTGGCTTAAGCCAATTCTTTATGGAGAGTTCCTCCTTTTTCCCCCCCTCAAATTAAAAGCAAATGCTTTATTTTAAAATTCAAAGCCCTTATAAGACTTACTGAACAAGACCTAAAGAAATAATAATTTTGAATATCTAACAGAAATGATCAACTCATATATCACATTAAAAAACTCATTATGCCATTTTTGATAAGCAAAATCTGCCTCATCTTTAGTTTTATCTCTGTTTAAATATATAACTTCATAGAAGAGATGAAGCATGTAACACTGTAAATTCATTCTACTCTTACTCAAATTTTTCATATTTCTTGAAAATGGATTACAGGAGGGAGGGCATATATGGATATTGGACAGGAGTTGACAAGAGAGATTACCCAAATTTGAAAACGCCTTGCAGATTTTTCTATGGCCAATTTAAGTCATGATTAAAGCTTATAATTTTACCAAGATGAAATAAAGCAAGTTCTAAAAATTTATCAACTACTGTATGGTATATTTCATTTTCTATTCTTTGGCAAGCAGATGCAACATTTACTATGACGATTGAAACATTTGCATATTATATCCTGTTTATAATGGTATCTTTTCAATATATATTAGCACATTTAATTTTCAAAAAAAATTTGGGGGCCAGCCCAGTGGCTTAGTGGTTAAGTTCATCACGTTCTGTTTTAGCAGCCTGGGTTGGGTTCCCAGCCACAGACCTACACCACTTGTTGGTGGCCATGCTGCGGCGGGACCCACATACAAAATAGATGATTTGGTGACAGATATTAGCTCAGGGTGAATCTTCCTCAGCAAAAACAACAAAAAAAAGGGAAAATGAACACAGTAATTCACATTTTGCAAATGAAAAAACTAGGGTTGATACAGCTGAAGTACCATAGCTAGCGAATGGCAGAGCTGGGATGTGTTTTCTGTCTCCAAAATAACATTTTTCCAGTTGCCAGCACTTCAAATCCAGCAAGCTCTATATTCCGTCTTATCAATTAAAACCATCTCAAACTCCAAGATTAAATAGAAATGTAAGGTAATTATATTTTTGAAATATAGTTTATGGAAATATGTTATACATGTAACATAATAAAAATATAGCAATTTTTCTAATCTCTCTTCTGAGCTCCCTACCTAGTGGAGGAAAGGGCTATAATTAGACAAGCTTTAAATTTGTGAATCTCAGCATTTCCAGGTTTTAATGGTGTCTGTTTAAGGGTTGATTCTTTCAGGTACAAATGCAGACACTCTTATTAAACTCCATAACAGAACTTCCTACCCAGAACACTATTTGGGTAATAGACAAAAGAGACACAGAGAAAGTGTCTAAGTCTATGTGCACTGGGCACTATGTGCACTGGGTGGTGGGGTCCACGTGTCATTCTCTAGCTGTGAGTGGAAGTAAAGGTGGGTGCCCTGGACTAGGTCCTCTAAACCATGATCCCTCTCCTCATGCTTTTTGATGTTGGATGGCATCTACTACTGATCTCCTGACGTACCATTGCTCCTGGTCCTCACGATCCTGCCTGAGCAGATTTTCTACATGACCTCTGTGGAATAGAAGTCCAATCACTACTTCCCCACTCCTCTCCAGGGCACACAGGAACATCTGGATCCCTGCACACAGGATCTGGAGCTTATAAGCCAGGAGCTTATAGCCAGTCACTTCACACCGCTGCTACTCTATTATTCCTTTTTTGCCAGACATGGCCACCTGCAGGACTTCTCCCAGAGTCATGGTTCTCAAACTTGGTTGATTATTAGAATCTTCCAGGAGGCAATAAAAACCACCAATCCTGCACCTATTCTCCAAGACTGATTTAATCGGATTCTTCACCATCAGAAAAATTAAATCAGAATTTCAAGGAATGGAGCACAACATTGATTTTTAAAAATATTCTCCAGGTGATTTTAATGTGCAGCCAGGACCACTGTCCTAGAGGCTGCAGCCTTCCCTTGGCTGCTTCCAGGAAGTCATCACACCAATCCTCCCTACCCCATGTTCTAGGACAGCCCCTATCTGTCAATGTGGCTCAACTGTGCCACAGGCCCCTTTCCCTGCTCCCCCACAGACTCTACCAGAGAAGGGAGACACAGAAAACATAGCGTGACCTCTTCTCCTCACATCCTTGATTAAGCCTCAGACCTCAGCTTTAGTGATTACGCTTTAATAAAACACTATTTATGAAAGAAAAAATGTGCCACCCATATCATGGCTTATCAGAACAAGTCAAAAGTCCTACATAAGCATTTATTCACAAAATAAATTAAGTCAAATTATGAAAAATAACCACATAATTGGATTTAAATTTCTTCGATCAAAAAAATGTTAATCCCACGCCCATGCTAAGAGTAAATTGCTATATAATATAATTTTATGGTGTGAACCATGGCCAAAAGAGGAGTATTAGTGTGATTATGAAAAAAAAAAATTAAAATATACCTGAGTATTTTCAGGAAAATAATATTTATACCTGACTTACTTGCAAAATTATGTTAATTTATAATCCACTTTTCACACAACAAGAATACTTTAATATATGTTCCTTAAATCTGTTCGGTCTTAAAAAGATAATGCTATGACTTTCTGTTCTGAATTCATCATTCTTGAAAGTTGACATGGTTGCCAGGTTGCTGTCCTAGACACAGGTAGGTCATTTCCTCTGCATCATTCCATATGCACGCAGAGGAAACTTGCCACTTCCATCACCATAGCACTGGGGTTCCCTTCTAGATTCTTAGCTAGAAGTTAGACAAGACATAGAGTTTTCCACATATGCAACAGTATTTAAGCATATTTTTCACATTTCACCTACTTAAACTTAGAGTGTGTGTGTGTGTGTGTGTGTGAATCTCTACTTGTTATGTCTGGTTTACTTGGGTAAAACATCAGGATTACTGAAAAGATGCCTGGGGCCATCTATGGCTTCCCTTGAGCTCTTTAGCTTATCACTGTGATACCCCCAAAATACTTTCCTCTGCTCGATCCGGTTCTATTACACTGAGATTTTTTTTGGTCCAATTATCCAATTATCAATTCAAGGAAACTTTCCCAGCACTCTGAGCTTCTACCTTTCCACCCTGTTCCCCCATCAAGGACACGTGGATTAGGTCTCTTTTCCTACCCTTAGTTAGACTAGAATGATCCTAAGGTTCAGATCTCAATTTACAATCAAAGTCAGTTTCTGGCTGCCCAAGGTTTTCATATGGACCCCTCCCACTCTGTTCTTATTTTCTACTATTCTCTCTGCCTTTCTACATCTTCTTTTACTTGGAAAGCATTAGATTTTTAGTGTAAAAGATGAAAAATTTCCCTGTTCTGTAGTCCTTGTAGTTTTCCAAGCTGATACTACCATTAGTATTCAATTTTGCTATGTTTTACGGAGGCCAAATTTCTCCTGTATCTCTAAACTTTTTCATCTGATTATGAAATATGTGTATAACAACATATATAAAATGTGTGTATAAATATACATATATAAACACATATTACGTATAAATATATATAAATAAATAAATATGTGTGTGTATATACATACATTTTATATATATCTAAATACCATATATGTTATACTTCTCCACATCTGCTTTTATACAAGAGCAAATGGCATAACATGATACAGGGGAAAAAAGGGTCTAACTAAAAACTGCATATTGCTTTTATTTTGTTCAATTTGGATTTTTTTAACCAGTTTACCTTTAGCTTCTTCATGTCAATTTTTAAAAAGAAAAATAACATTGTTATGTTTCTGTCACCCTTAACCGAAAAAATATTTGTAAAAATAAATGCCACTGTACTCAGTAACTTTATGCTGTTTGTGATTAAATTTGAAAAAACGTTGACACTTTGAGCGTTCAAGTTAGGAGAATAGCAGTTGTTCTGACTGATGTACATAATGGTGTGTATAAACACTCTGTGTCCTTCAACAGCATTGCTACTATTACTAGATAAAGAAAAAAAGATGACTTAGGGCTAGGATGAATTGTCCTGATTTTCTAGAATAGAATAATTTCTTTTTTCTACATGAAGGCTAAGCTGTCAGCAAACAAAGATATGCCACTTATGTCAGTATTTATGACGATACTAAATTTCCTGTGAGTTATCTATCATGGTATAAATGTATTCTTCTCAAAATTTAATTTAATTGCAAATAACATTTCGCGTTTTCCAAGTAGTTTATACTTATTTTACTGTTAAAATAGAAAGTGATAAGAATTCTTTTCAATGATATCAAGGCAGTTTTACCACAGTCTTTTTATTTAGAATCAAGAATTTAAATCAATCTCTGATTTACATTTTCTAAAAGCATTAGTTTGATACTGTAAACTGCACTTGAAAGAAGAGGATTAAGTGAACTCAAGTATACTATGAGCCACCTTATAGCATTTTGTTATAGTTGTAACCATGGAAATTGTCCCTCTTTCCATCGCCCTCTATTTTAGAATAAAATTAATGTTCATTAGAACAGAGAGGCTTGTTTGTTTGATCAGTACAATATAATTTAGCTTCTCACATATTGCCACATGTCTAACTAATTTGTAAACAATAATCTGGTGAATTACAGGATTTTAAAATCCTCACTCTTAAGTGTTTCTCTCTTTAAATGGAAGTGCATGCCCATAGACTATTCTGTCTCAGCTATTCTCAAGAGCTGATTGCTAGAATGTATTTGTAATGTTATTAATTTAAATACTCTTTAAGGACTATTCTTAAAGCTGACTTTGAAATAAGTGTCTTTAAATTTAATTGTGTACAACATATTATGATTAGTTTACACTGTTCTTTAGCTCCTCACTTCTTGTGTATAGATGAAACAATCATTTTAGTATGATCTTCAAGAGACATTAAAATGCAAACATATGGTCTTCCAAAAGAATCTAAATCACTTGGATTTTTCCATTTCTACAACTTTGTAAAGTCTTCTGTTATTGCTTCTGGGCTAAACTCATTAATTACTTCCTGGTAGTAGTAAATTCAATATTTAAATTGCTAATTGCACCATCATTATGCATATATATGCTTTTGTTTTACTATTGATTCAATAAAGATTTTGATAGAACAACATTTTTAAAAGTTACCTTTTTTCCTCACTGGCATAACATTCTATTTGCTTTTTAATAATTTTCTCTGGGCTTTTAATAATTTTTTACCTTTCAGAAAACTGTTTAAGTGAATTGTTTCTGATATTAATTTGTTTATCAACTAAATGTGATCTAAGTCCCTTAATACAAATAATATAACTACCCTACTCAATAGCGAAGTTTAATGCCTTGGAATATAAGATAAATGTTTCAAATACTCAATTTGACAGAAGATGTTATGTTAGTTATATAAATTTTTATGCTTGATTTAATAAAATCTAATTTACCAAGCTAACTGGTCCAGGACTCAAATTTCTATCATCAAAATCTTTATTTTCCCGATTATAGTACTATTCATTCCATGAAGGCGCGTATTATTTGTAACATAGATGTACTTATATTTTGAAATAGCATTTAAGTAGTATTTACTGTGTGTCTAACAGTGTTCTAAGCACTTCTTAAATAATAATTCACTTAATTCTTATGTTACAATAAGGAAGACAAAGCAAACAAGAGTAAATAACTCAGCCTAAATCACACAGGTAGAAGAAAAATAGAACTAAGATTCAAATTCAGGCAAGCTGACTTGAGAGTTGCCCTAAGCAGTTAAACACTATACTCTACTGCCTGAAAGAACATTGTGCACCAAAATGAGCAAACCAGCACTGTCTGCTATAGTTCTCGATTAACTTTTAATTTTCATGAGTTTTGGGACCAGCCAGATCAGATGATTTTAGGCCATTCACCTGAGGGAGGGACCATCTGTGTTTTCCCTTCGCCAGTGGTGATTCTGTTGTGGTGGGGATCTCTCCACTGTTTAATATATTTGGACTTCGTGACGTCCCCTGGATGGGGTGGGCCAGGCTTACTTCTTATTCACCCTTCAACTGAAGGTACAGACTTTTTCATGCTATTTTTTTGAGGAGACACTCTCCTACTAGTCTTCCTGCACTGCCTGAGCCCTGGGTTTGTTCTCCCAGGTCCCAATTTCTGTGAGGCTGTGAAATGTGAAGCTTAAGCTCACTTCAGCAAATGGCCTCAATTTTGAAAGCCAACTTCAGAGCTCTGCTTAATTCTCTGGCTGAAAACTCCTTACTTTGTTGCCTGCTCATCCAAGCATTTACGTTTAAAAAAATTTTATCCAGGATATTAGCTGTTTGCAGTGGAGAACTGATCCTCCATAATGCCAGAAACTGGAGTTTATTTTAACTTTTCTTTAAAAGCCTAACGTGCAAGTTCCCTCACTTTGACAATGGATGTTCCTGTTCAGTCATATTCAATAAGGAAACTTATTGAATATTTTAGGGAAACTTAAATGATACAAAGCGGGAGGATAGAAAGCTGGCCATAAAAATTCGTATCCTGTGGTTACTTGAAGTAATAATGTATGCTACACTCATGGTTTTCCAATGCGAATTCATACCCTTAAAATTGTTCTTCCATCATCTTAAGCTCTAAATATGAGAGAAATCTAGAGAGAAAAATTTAGAACCCAACTCATAAAATTTAAAATCATTCTTCTACCAAAATTAACTTATTAATACCAAAAACTTTTGCATTTCCTAATTTATACATTTTATCATATACTCAGTTTTCAAAATTGTTTTACTTACAAGTGCTATGTTGTAGTTAAATATTTCACAAGCTGTATATGGAAAATACTAAAATAAAAAAAGAAACTAAAACATCTATCAATAAAAGATTTACTATTATTAATAGGATATAATCTGAGTGTTTGAACAATTTGCTTTGTTATTAAAGTCAAAAATATCAATGTCAATAAAAAGTGATTAATCACGATGATTATTTTTATTCAAAAGAATGTTGCATTTAGAGAAATTTTTGTGAATAACGTAAGAAACGATTTGAATTTTGGATTAATATTTTAAAATGCTGATTTAAGAAATCAACTGTGTTTTAACAATGTGGCTATTTAATAAATGGTTTAGAATATTTTATTTCTACATCTTATTTATGGAATTCCACAACCACACAATATTCCTTGAGAAAAACGTTAGCTTAAGATACACAGTATTCATTAACAATTTAAACAATTCTAACCCTCAAAGGACTCATACATGTATTTCTATTTCAAGGGACATATTATGGATTCTTATGAAGCATTAAATTGGAAGATGAGGAATAATTTTATGTTATTTTTCTTCTCGTGACACGTTTTGGCTAATAGAATGTGGTGGAAGTAACAGTGGGCTGGTTCCATGCCTCGGCCTTAAGAGCCTTGAGAGTATCCACTTACTTTCTTGGAACTTGACGACCACCATGTGAATAAGCCCAGGCTAGCCTGCTGGATAAGACCCTCTACCTTGATGGCCCCAGCCAGATGCCAACTGACTGCAGACACATGAACAAGCCCTGGCAAAGTCAGCCGAGCAGGGCCCAGCGCCGAAGAACTGCCCAGCTGTCCTAGCAACCGTGAGTTGAATAAATGCTTATTGTTTTAAGTCACTAAGCTTTGAGATGGCATGTTATATGACAGTAACACCTTAAAATCACTTAGCATATTCCAAGCACATGGTAGGAGCACAAAATGGTAACTTTTATTAATAATCATATATTATCTAAGTTTCCTCTGTGTGCTAACTTTACACTGTTCTGTCTTTGAATGTTTCCCTGTCTCATCTCTACTACTTCTGCCTTAAATAATTTAACTAGTTAATTTTTGTATGTCAAAATTATTGATCTAAAGGTACTAAGTGTGTTGATTTTTGCTAATAAGACAATAAGAAGTAATTTCGAGATTAGCATACTTAGCACTAGTGAGACTCTATTTTCTATTATATATTCTCATTTGACCAATAAATATATACCAGTAGAAGAGAGTGTAGATCAAATGAGACACAATTCTTTTCCCCAAAGGATGACTGGGAAAGGATGCCTTCCATCTCAGAAGAGAGAAATAAAGTGACCTTTATTTCCTGTATTTATAATTATTAGTCACATCAACTCAGAATAAAGCTCAACAGAGCAGCAGGCCCTGTTTATTTACTATTTTCCTGGTGTGATATAGACCACAGAACTACTATATATTTTCAGAGTGAGAGAAAGCTGGGGTGAGAGGGAGCCTAGGAAACTCAAACCATATAGATCAAGAAATGAAGGAATATAATATAGCCTTTGTCTAAAAGGGTTGATGATCTCCTTCGAGTGACAAAATAATATTTGTGGGATTACTAAGGAAAAACACAGGCACCTTTTGAAACGATGGGACCTAGAAAAAACTAGAAAAAGGAGGCTAAGTATATTTAATATGTATCTACTGTAGTACGTGGCTGCTGAATAGTTAATCTGCTCAATCAATTAACTAATCAATCACCCCTCCAAAAAAAATTCACCAAATGGAAAAATACCCCCAAAAAACTTGTGCAACAGTAATAGAAATATTATCTATAATATATTATAATACATTATATATATTGTCAAATGCCAAAACTCAAACAACTTAGTCACGAGTCTACTGTCCTTTATTTGAGGGAGAAGAAGCCATGGATGGGGGTACAGTGCCTCACGAGCAGTGGAGCACAGCTCCAAGGGATTTTGGGCGAGAGCGAGTTGTACAGCATGTCGGAAGAGGTCACGTGGAAACCTGGCATGACGGCAAGGAGATGGGGGATTTCGTTGTGAGGCCAGTAGGTCCTATTTTCTAGGGGAAGTCAAGCTAGCTAATGCTGAGTTGGAGGATTGTGACTGGTGTGTTAGGTTTCCGTGACAGGTGTTTTCAGTAAGTGCAGGCTGACTTAGGTTTAGATTTGTGGCATGGGCGGGGTCACTGCAGCAGCCTCTGTTTTCTGGGTCCTGATATACAATTAACTTTATCAGTATAATATATATAAGGATTCTGCTCCTAATTCCAGTGTGGGAGGGGGAGGGTTCCCACACTACCAAGGAATTCTCTTGACACCTGGGTGTCCTACAATTTAATTCAATTCTGACATTATCTACCTGGAGATAGCATCAGATCCCAGGCTCAGTCCTACAAGACTGCCCCACCCCATGCCAGATGCCAAACGCAAGTCCAGGTTGTCACCTGTGCTTCTTTGCCTCTTTTATAAGTCAGAGGGTCCATGACCCTCTCCTCAGGTTCAATCAATTTGCTAGAGTGGCTCACAGAACTCAGAAATCGTTACCTACATTTACCAGTTTGTTAGAGGATACAGATGAACAGTCAAGTGAAGTGTGTAGGGGGGTCCCAGGTGCAGGAGTTTCTTTCCCATGGAGCTAGGAGGCATCACCCTCCTGGTACGTGGATGTGTTCACAATGTGGAAGCTCTCTGAACTCCATCCTTTTGGGTTTTTATGGAGGCTCCATTACATGGGCATGATTGATTAAGTCATTGGCTATTGGTGATTAATTCAACCTCCAGCCCCTTCCCCCTCCCCAGAAATCAGGGAGTGGGATTGAAAGTTCCACCCATATATGTTTGGCTCCCCTGGCAGCCAGCCCCATCCCTGGGTGCTTTCCAAAAGTCACCTCACTAACATAAACCCAGTTGTGGTAGAGAGAGACATGTTATGAATAACAGGACCCCCATTTCACCTCAGGAACTGAGGACAGAACACCAAATATTATAACAAAGATGCTCCCACTGCTCTCATTGCTCAGGAAATTCCGGGTTTTGGGAGCTGTGAGCCAAGAACCTTGGATGAAGACCAAAATATATATTCTCCTATAAATCACAATATCACTATATATAATAGCAGAGATGCTAGCTTCCCAAAATACCCTATGTTGATCAAATGACATCTGTTAGATGGTGACAAAAAGCAAGATGGTGAGAAAAATAGAAACCCTATTGTCTGGCCACACGCCCAGTTGTGTGAGCAGTGTGGGATAGGTTGCCGAGAGACCAAAGAAAAGACCCGGAGATGGCAAATGAGACATAGAGGTTCATTGGGAGTTACTTACAGGGAAGTCCAGTGGCTGCCGGCTGGACGGCAATGTGCACCCACAACCGTGGGCGGGGAGGGGGTTGCTTATATTGGCATGGGACACAAAGGCTATATGCTTGCCAAGATGGGCTGTCCCTGGTAGCTCACATGGAGGGGCTCTGTGTCCCTTTAAGACATGATGTTCTTTCAGAGAGCTAGGTAAGATTCGGGCTGGCCATGCCCTGGACTGTTACAAATCCCAGTGGCTGGGTGTCCTCCCAGAAGGGACCCAGAAGGACACATGGTTGCAGTGGGCTTGTGGGCTCTTGCCAAGCAAGCAAGGCCCAGGCCCTACACCTATCATATTAGGAATGATTGCTTGAAGGAATTAAAGGCACTTAATCAGGTGAATAAATTCAGAGTAATGAAACAGCTGTCTTCAGAGATATTGGATTTGTGCTGTTTGACCACAGGGATTGAAATTAGGACTAAGGATGAAAGCTACAGTGAGAGAGGATTAAACTGTGTTAATAAAGAAGAACTTTCTAACATTCAGAGCCCCACAAATATAGTATGCCTGCCTTAAAGGTAACAAATTCACAGTTATTATAATTGTTCAAGCCAAAATTAGATAGTCATTTGGTGGCATCACTGTAGATGTCATCCAAGTGTAAAATATGGCCATTCAGTTAATATCTGTAAGGTACGATATTAGACTATGAAGTGCATGAAACTATTTAATGTAGGGGGCATCAATTTAACTTGGACATTTAATAGCCCCATCCCCTTTAATGGACACCCTGGCCCTCCTGCTGTAAGGAATAGAGAAGGTGGGTCAATTACGGGTGTAAGCTGCTTATAATCACTGCAACCACAGTTTAACTCACAAGGCCTGCTAAGGAAGTACAGGTTGCTTTTTCCCTGTATAAGAACCTATGTTTGCAGTAACTCAAATCAGTAGAGGAGGCAAAGCACGATGAATGGGGCTGCCGTTGATTTATTTACACTGAGTGTTCCTGAGCCTGTGGAAAGGCTTGCAGCACATGAAAAGATTCAAATTACACAGAAAAGACTTTGTATTTATTAAATAACATCAACAAAACAACAGCAAAGCCTATGTTCTATGCTTCCTCTTTCAACATCCAAATTTCCACCTATTACCTCTTTTAGGGCATCTATCCTGGCGTTGGATACAGCACTATGCTGACACTTTCAATATCAAAGTTTTATATTGTAATGTGGGGAAGGGCATAATGCTTCAGCCTACCTGAACTAGCCCTCTGCAGTCCTTCCTTGCAGGTAACACTAACATTAGTTTATTGTCTTCCGGGGAAGTGTCAACAATATTATGATTTTCAAGGTCAGAACCTTGAAAGAGCTGGCCTCTGCTTTTATTTCTCTCCCATCAATGCCAATTGGTATTAATATGATACATCTCTCTTTACACGGCCTTCATATTTTTGGTTCTCTTTCTATGGGAAAACCTTCCTTTTCTCAGATAGTTATTACATATTTCAAAAATATAATCTGAATTCAAATATACTAAATATATTATATTGGAAATTTTACACCTTCAATATTACACTCCCAGCAGAAATATTTAGTGTAAACCCTAGAAGGACCCTCCACAAAAATGGTATTCAAATAGAATTGTATTATCTGAATAGTCAATCTTTCCTCCCAGAAATGTTTAAGAATAGACTTGAGGATTTGACAAAGAAGTCACTGATAGATTTCAGAGATTTCATCTCATTTTTTGAGTCTATAATTTATACAAAATGATATATCTACTTGCATAGATATCTTACTTTAACTCATTATAATAGGGCCTTAGATTATCACTACATTTTTTTCTGAGAATAGCACTTTTTTTGAAAAGATAACATTTTTGTCTCTAAAATAAAAATCATAAAAAACTCAAATCCCCTATAATCAAATTATTTCAGTTTCTATTAACCATTCATCTATCTAGCATATTTTTCAGTGTTTACTAAGATAAGAAGTTATTTTATATATTCCAGCTTCTTTGTTTCTATTCTAGATTAAAAAGAAAAATATGTTGAGAAAATATATATATACATATGTATGTGTATATATATATTTTTTTTAATCACATAGTTCCCAATTTTATTTTCCTAACAAGTGAAACTTCTGCAAGTTTAGTCTACCATACGTACCACTAGTATCTTAGCTCCTGTTGTTAAAGTGTGGCCTGGGCAGAGATAATGAGCACCGGGGGCAGGAAAACAGGAAATTAATGATCCTGCTAGTTAAAGCAGAGTCTCAACCCTTTCATTCAACCTACTCCAAATTACTCCTGAAAATGCAATCTTTTTTTTTCTTAATTGCGGTAACATCAGTTTATAACATTGTATAAATCTCAAGTGTACATCATTATACTTCTATTTCTGCATAGATCACATCATGTTCACGACCCAAAGACTAATTACAATCCATCACCACACACATGTGCCTAATCATCCCTATCGCCCTCCTCCCTCCCCCCTTCCCCTCTGGTAACCACCAATCCAATCTATGTTTCGTTTGTTGTTGTTTTTATCTTCTACTTATGAATGAGATCATATGGTATTTGACCTTCTCCCTCTGACTTATTTCGCTTAGCATAATACCCTCAATGTCCATCCATGTTGTCACAAATGGCTGGATTTCATCTTAATGCTTAAAAGCTGGACTTTTCCTAAGGCCTTCCTTGGCGTTCACTCAGAACATTAGCTTCATCTTATTGTAGTTCCTTTATTCCAAGCATTCTTAATTTTTATTAAGATGCCATGTCTTAAGATATTTTTCAAAATAAGAGAGCAAAGACTAAAACCAGACAATTATTCTAATACAAACATGGGTATTTTTCTCTACTTTTTCTCTTTGTACCTGTTGCTGTTCTTCTTAATGGTCACCCTAGTCAGTCATTTTACGAGATAATATTCTTCCCAAATTCCAGCAAGACAACACAGCAAGGTAGGTTAACTCCTGTTGTAGGATCCCAAAAAGGAAACCCAACTCTAGTCTCGGGAAGGCGCGGATCCACAGACACAGAAGACCGAGCTTGATGCAAACGCAAGAGGTTTTATTAAGCGGAGCTCCGGGTCGACACGTATCTCTCGCAGGAGACAGAGGAGTCGACCCCGAACCTTAAGGGGCAAGCTCTTTTATAGGATTCGGAAGCATAAAGCGGGAAAAGGTTGGCGCGGTCTTACATGATTGGCTAATTTAAAACATTTAAACAGTTACATTTTATGGCGCGAATTGCTATGGTGCGAAGCAATTATCAGGTTACACACACGCGTCCCCATCTGGACCCCCTCCACCCCGACCCTCCCAAACTTATCCCTCTGGAGCACTCTCTTGTTCTCAATTTTCCCCGAACAGTTTAGGGCGAGTCTTCTATGAATAGAGTCAGTCAGGATCGATAAACGTTCCCCCTTATACCAGGAATCCTTAGGGTGTGGAGGTGCCTGTCTCTAAGGTATTAGCTTTTAAATTTTTAATATAATTTACTTCCTTCACTGTCAAGAGTAATGCATTGCTTAATTTAATCTAACATTTCAAGACAGCTTATTAAATATATATAATATATATAGGAAATACATGTATTTAAATAGAAATATAAGATATAAATATATTGAAATTATTATTAAATAAACAAACCACTCCACTTAAAAATAATGCTTGCTCAGGCATTGCTCCAAGGCAAGTTTGCTACAACTTTGTTCATCAAGACATACAATTCAATCTAAATTCATTTTATCTTGGCCCTTCTATAAAGTCACTCTTCACGTGGTGAAAGGATTTTATGAAAACATGGTTGCAGCTTGCAGTGGGTCTCATGGTGCGCTTCTTCAGCTTCGGGTTGGTTAAGGAGAGCCTGTTAGTGAAGCACGAGGTTGACCTCCCCTACTGGTGAGCCCTACGGCTTGAGAACTACTGTTCTCACCAAAGGAAGCTGGCAGCACTTATTACCAGGCTTGTTCAAGAGACTGTACAACAAAGCAATGGAATCTCTGAGGCACTGGGTCAGCCCTTGCCTACCTCATACTGATATATTCATAACCCTGGTCAGAGATCATATGCATTCCAGCTAACCCATTTGTTGGGGGTCAGGGTTGGGGTACGAGATGTTAAAGGCAGGGGCACAACCAAGGATGCCCTTGCTCAAGCTGCAGTGGTGCTCAAGATGATCCAACGCATTCCCTAATGATGCTCATCAGAAGACAAACTAGGGTTGAAATTAATCTTGATATTCCAAATCCCACATGAAAATGTATTGCAAAATAAATTCTTCTCATTTTTTACATCGACTACCACCTCAATAAAGTGAAACTCTCTTTATTCAACTATATCTGTCTCTACATTGGCCATCCACATGTCCTAGAATAGCACTGACTCTCTGATTGTGTTGCACACTGAGATTTTTGTCCCCTTCGGAAAGAGTTAGGAAGCATCTCTGTGTAAAGTGGAGGCTTGCTCAGTGGCTGTGAAGTAGACGGCATTAATGTCTACGTCTTGTGCCTGTGAGACATACCTGCTAGTGGAAGACACAAGGGCAAGAGAGTGTGGGAGTGAAAGGCACCAGCCTTAGCACCAACCAGACCATTTTACTTTCTTAATTTTGTGACGGGGAAAGTCACTTGTTAGGGCTTCAATTTCTACGTCTATAATATGGTCAATTCTCCCTCTCCTTTCTCTCTCTCTCACTTCTCTCTCTCTCTCATACACACACATACACACCCCCACACACTCGACTCTTGCCTCATTCTATACCCTTGTTGGAAAGGTCTCTTCTGCAGTGTAAGACAGGCCATTACAAGTTATTATCCTCCCTGCGTCTGGCTAAGGTAAGCTCCAAGAACCCAATCTTTCCTTTTCGGCAGGTCCTAATGTTCACATTTTAGGGGAGAAAGCATGAGGCTTCAGCTTCAAGTCCAAGCCAAGTTCTTAAAAACAGCTTTACGAACAATGAAGTATTCAGAGTATTTTAATTCCCACTTAGTTCCTTAATGCATTGCTCAATTGTTCCGTCTCTGGAGTGGCGGAGGGTAAATGAATGGGCTCCCCCAGAACTCCCATCACTCATGGGAGCAAATTAGTTTTATGTGAGCATACCAATTATTTAGATTGAAAAAATATACATTTTATATATTCAGGGTATTGAAATATTACCTTACTTAATGAGCTAATGTAGTTTGCTAAGTTCCTTAATGTATAGCTTACTGAGATATTGTGAAACTATACTTAAAATAATATGGCAAAGGAAAACATGTTGTGAAGATGTGATCATTTTATTTAAATTAACGTTAGTAAGGTAATTGTTTAGGATCAGAGTGCTGAGAGTGTTTCACTAATAACCAAAATTCAGCAGAGAACAATTCATCACAGAACACCAGTATTGGGTTAGAAGTAGATGACCTCTTGTCTGAATTCTTCCTCATAGGAAGGAAGTAATTGAGGTCGAGGGAGGTTAATGAACTCACCTAAAGTCACCGAGCTAATGAGGCGGAAGTGAGAAAAGCAGAGCCAGGCTGATAGAGCTGAGCAAACTGAAGCACGTGCGGCATAGTTCTGGGAGTGTGTGATTAAGGGATCGAATAGGAAACATAATTATTTAATTAAAGCAGAGTCATTCCGATTAAATATTAGTATAATAGTATTTTTCAGGATGCATATCTTAGTAATAAAGTTTAAAAATACAGCAAATATATTTCAGGCATGAGAACCTGAAAGCATATTTCAAATGGTTTCCTTAACTTGGAAATTAGCTATGTTTATTTGTGGATTTTAGAGATGTCTGAATCTGACATAAATAGCAGTTATGCCACAGAAGTATTGGGATTTTAAAAATCTGTGTGTTGCATTTTAAGATAACCTGGAAGTGTATATTTTTTTTCCATGCCCCGGTGACTTGTAAGACACTTAGAACAGCTGTGAAACCAGTGTTCTAGCACCTTAAGATTAATCAAAGCAAAACTTTGCAAGAGAATGAATGACAAACCTAAAGTGGTTCTTGTTCCTGGAGATGACTGAGCGCACTGAGGTTCTACTATACACACTGTGATGGGAGGTGACTTAACAAGAAGCAATTTAGCCATGACAACGTCCTATTTCCACTTCAGCTGAAAATGTTAATCACATATACTGAAGGGAAGGATAAAAATATAGTTTGTAATGATGGAGACATTAAGACTTTAAATATTAACAGAGAAATATACATATTTTGACACCATTTTCTTCAAAATTTTAACCTATATGCTACTCACATCATAGAATCCCTCAAACCTATTACCTTACCAATTTAAATAGAGGTAGAGGTCATTAACAAAGGCGGTATGTTATTACAACTAGCACCTTAGATTAATTTAACAGGGCGATGATGGTTACTTAAACAGTTTAACAGCTGTATTGACCTTAAAAATTTCTTAGAAATTAACTTTGACAGAAGGCTACAATGTCTGTGTGGTATTTTAAGTGCAAAATTTGAATATTTTCTAAATGCACGAGAATTATTAGTAAGCCACCTATCATTGGTAATGATAGGAATGGGTAATGCTGATAGAACCAAAAGAAATGAAGGAGGATATCGGAAGTGGGATAGGGAAAGAACAACAGCCTTCAAAAGACGCGCTCTCCACTGCAATCATGTATTATATCTTGGAAAAACTTTCTCCGTGAGAAAATCAGATTTTCTTGGTGGATTCAACCAGTGATGTAATTTTCTCTTCAGTCTTAAGTCTGTTGCAGATATATACGGTGATCAGACAGTCAACTTATCAGCACCCAGGAAGCCTGGCTTGGTGACACAGGAGCTCTGCAAAAGGGGCTTAGAAGCAGGCATACACGACTCTAGGCCTTGGGGTTGTCACGTGAAAGGCAATGGAGCCGTGATGTTTTGCAACATTAGCAGGCATTCTCTGGCTGCCTTCCCTTCCCTAACTCCTTAGTTAAGTGAAAAAAACTAGTCTCACCTATGGTCTCAGATAACTAGCTACATTTTTGTTTTATATCATGCATTAAAGTTATAATTTATATCTATATATTTTCAGTGTCTGTGTCTCCTGTGAGAATATAAGATTCAGTGGGGGCAGGACATTTTTGTTTTTTTTTTTTTGTGAGGAAGATCAGCCCTGAGCTAACATCCATGCCAATCCTCCTCTTTTTGCTGAGGAAGACTGGCTCTGAGCTAACATCTGTGCCCGTCTTCCTCCACTTTATATGGGATGCCACCACAGCATGGCCTGACAAGCAATGTGTCCGTGTGCGCCTGGGATCCGGTGGAGCGTGTGCACGCAACTGCTACGCCACAGGGCCGGCTCCGGGATGGGACCATTTTTGTCTGCTTGATTACTTTAATCCTAGTGCTTAGTTAGCACAATGCCTGGGACAATAAATATATATAGAATTAAAAAAAATCAGTGAATGAATATTGGACATCCTTATCCCCGTGTTTGTAGGATATCCATGAGTTTTCAACTCGCTGTATTTCTGGAATTCAATTGAATACTTGGGGCCCAATTCCATCTCTAGGGAGACTGTATCTGGTTTCCAGTTCCCCTTGCTTCCTACCAAATTGGCTTCCTCAGTAAGCACCATTACCTGTGTTGATAAAGAGACTTGCTACTTTCCAGAACCATAAGGTCACTCATGACTGATTCCTTAATTAGATATTTCTTATATTTTGACCCATACCTGAAATTGAACTGGAGCTTTGCAACACTCTTGGAACTTGGCTGCTGCAGACATGGGTAGCTCAGGAAAGCAGGTAGAGGCAATTCAGAGAGGAAGCAGTGTTGTTTCTCTCCTCCAGTAATTTCCCTGTCAAAACTTGCTTTTTTCCTCATTTCTTATCTCTCCATATCCCCAACACTTTATCTACAGTTGTATACAGCAAGATTGCAATTTATATTTACACTCTCAAGATTTACAATTAATTCCAAATATCCTGCTGTGTTTTGGACTAGGAATCATAAAGACGAGACTAGACATTCTATAGAGTCTTCAGACATTTAATAACCTCAGCTGTATCTTTTATAGCACTAATTATTCATCATTGTATTAAACTGATGTTAGATTTTACACATACTTAAAGATTTGAACAATTTCAACACTTGGCCCACAATTTTTATCTTATCTTAGTGAATATATATATATATAAAATTCTTGTGGTGAAAGAGTTTTTATCTTTTGAAAGTATCCATATTTTTAGCTCAGAGACTATTTTTTTCAAATGCACAGTAAGGTTCTTTGGAAAATGCCATTTCTGCATCTCCGCTTTCCAGATAACCAACTACCAAAAATTGATATGAAATAATAGCTCGGTGGCCTCTAAGAATTTGGAACAGAGAGGAGATAAAAATAGGCTAAGATGGTACACGGAGCATGAAGTAGAATACTGTAATAGAATCTGCGTGAAGTAAAACTTGGATGGAACATCAAGTAAAACTTTTCACGAAAGATTGTATTGTCATAGATTCCGAAGGAGAAAGAAGCAGAAACTAAAGTCTATAAATGCTGCATGCCAAAAGATGTGCTTTATTTCTTGCTTACTTTCTATCATGGCCTTTGGGAGAAAAAGTTGAAAAATTTAATAACACTGCAAGGAAATTCAGACCACGAGAAGCATCCAGTTTCCATCCTGCTTCACAGCAAGGAATGCATTTAGACGTATCTGAGAATCATTCAGCGTTTCAACCTCAGGCAGAGCTTCTGGACAGCAAACAGAGAAGAGAGCTGCAAGTACAGCAGGGGTAGCTATTTCTTCCACTTGTCGGACATGACAATGTTTATTTTTAAATGCCAACAGACACCACATGACGATATCTCTAGCACCTTAGGCAAGTGCACATTTCACAGTCCCAGGTGTTGGCCATGAAGTCTAGGTCTCTCTAACGGACAGGAAACTTCTGGACAAACGTCAAAAGATTCTTTTTTTAAAGGCCAATTCTATTCCAAAACTAAAAAGAAAGAAAGATAAAGAGGGAAAAGATAATGATTTGTATGACAAGGTTATCGTCATTGTCAATTTCAACTTAATTTTACAAGGCCTTCCTTTCACATAGTAAGTGTTCAATACATATTAAATAAATTATATAATAAACCAATACTGGGAAATATTTTAATGATACGTAGACTATTTCATAGTCAAAGACCAGTTATATCAATGACTCAACAATATACATTGATTCTGAGGCTTTCAAAACTCCTAAAATAGGGCAGAGTTAAAGATTGTATCCCCATTTATTAAGCCTGAAATTTGGAGAAGGTAAATATTTAAACTAAGTCATATTATTGTCGTAGTTAAACGTGTAAAGTAAATCAAATGTGTTTTCCTTCATAATGATGCTCTTTCAGAACAATTTCCTATACAATTGCCTGTTCCGGACACCACAAAACTTAAGTCCTGCTCTTTTTTTTTTTTTTAGTCTGGAATTCTCATTTTCATAGATTCTAAATTTCTGCACTTCATTTTCCTCATACCTTTCAAATACATTCATCCTTTATCTCACCTATTCTAGGGCTCCAAAGGGGTCATATGCTAAACCAACCCCTCATTCACTGCAGAGAGGGCAGCTCCTTGATGCAGTAGGTATATTTTACCTGATCTTTGATAAATTTTTAACCCAAGCATAAGCAAAAATTCACTGAGGTGTTTATTCAAAATTTTTGCTTCAGGATTGGCATCGATGCTTGGGTGCAACAATGAAAGGTAGCAGTGGGGAGTCTGAAAGGTTTATTTTAGCAATTGTGCAGGGGGATTTCCTAGCCAGTTTATATTTCTTACCCTGGTACTTCCTAAGAATATGCTAGAAAAGTCCTAGGCTGTCAAGTCTCAGGCTGCTGCTGACTGCCTGAGGGGCTAGAACAAGGCGTTGAGATTCCACCCCAAAGGTAAGCATAATCAGAGCCACAGACTCTTTTGTGAGCAATTGCAGTGGATTAACATGGCCACACATTCTTTGACACTCCACGCGTTGTGAGGTAGTGGCTTTTCTCTCCCCTTTAGTCTAGGCTGGCCGGTGACTGTTTTGACCAAAATAACACTGGGAAGCTCTCGGCCCAGACTTTAAGAGGACTGACAGCTTCTGCTTTGGTCTCTTGGCGCATTCAGCCACCGTGTAGAATATCTGGCTCCCCTAATGCAGAGGTCCTGCGACTACAGAGAGGGAGAAGGGCTCAGCTGAACCCACTCTTTCTTCTGACCCCAAGATGCCAGGCATTTGAGTGAAACTGACAGGGACCTTCTAGACCAGCCTAGCAGTCACCTAAATAGCACCAACTTGCCTCTGTCACGCCATGTGGAGCAGAAGTACTACCCAGTCAAACCCTTCCCAAATGCCTGACCCACAGAAAACATGAGATAAGATAAAATGGCTGTCATTTTAAACCACTAAGTTTTAGGGTAGTTTATAATGCAGTGATTAATGACCAGAACAATGACAGAGCACAAAGTGTCATTTTCAGCAATCTGGGTAACCTGTTCCTTGTACCCATCCGGGAGAACTCTAACCTGCTTTTTCAAAGCAACTCACACAAATCTGTGCAAATCTTGAGACCTGTCCTGACAACAGACTTTGAAGACCTCCCTCTAAATGACAAACTTCTAATCATGCCCTTTGAACAAACTGTTGCATTATTAGAGAAGACTATTATATGTTTTGATCCTCCAATCGCCTAATGAACAGAGAGAGTGGTTGTGGGGATAAAGTTAAATAGTGTACAGAAACTTCCTCTGTGAAATATAAAATACATTCCAAAAATAAGGTACCAGTACCGTCAAGGTTTTATGAACACTTTTTCTCACTAAAACATTTTAGTTTTCTCTCTGAAAACATTTAGTCTGGACTCAGGGGAACAGAAGTATTATGGTGTTGTTATAAGAAAAGCACTATTCAAACAACCAACCAAATGAGCAAGGAAATTTTTCAAGTAGATATTAAAGAAAAGGCTTTTGTTTTGTTTTTTTTTTTTGCTGAGGGAGATTGGCTATGAGCTAACGTCATTGCCAATCTTTCCTCTTTTTGCTGAGGAAGATTGGCCCTGAGCTAACATCTGTGCCCATCTTCCTCCATTTTGTATATGGGACACTGCCACAGCATGGCTTGATGAGTGGTGGATAGCTCGGCCCCCGGACTCCAAACCCACGAACCCCAGGCCAACAAAGTAGAGTGCATGAACTTAACCACTATAGCACCAGGCCATCCTGAAAAGGTGTTTTTTAAAAAATGTTTAAGATATAATTCACATAACATAAAATTGTCTCTTTTAAAGTGTATGACTCAGTGGTTTTTAGTATATTTACAAAGTTGTGCAGCCACCGCTACTAATTCCAGAACATTTCATCACCCAAAAAGAAACCCTATACTCAGAATGTCTCTTTCAGGAATAAAAAAAGTTGACGGTGGTAATTAGAAAAATAATAATTTAGGACAAACACGTAGATTCAAACATAACAGGAAACAAATCAAGGGAAAGCAGGGAAAAAGAACAGAATGTGTGTACAGAAAAGAGTTAAGAGGCTTGAGACAGGGGTATCCTTAAAAAGGCCTGCTGCAGGGGTGGCCCTTGGCTGGCCTCTGGGAACTTGACTGGTCAACAGTCACCAACACTAATATGAAACTCTCTGTAAATGATAAGAGTGTCTCACCGTGCGTAAGCTGCACAAAATGATGCGATTTATTCTGGGACTGACTTTCCTTCTGGGAGTCTGGAATTTTGGTAGATGAGAGGGCCAAAAAGTGCCTACATGACCAGCGCCAATAACAGCTTTGAGCACTGAGTCTCTAATGGGCTTCTCTGGTGGGAAACACTTCCCACGTGTTGTCACAACTTGTTGCTGGAGGAATTAAGCACATCTGGTGTGACTCCCCGGGGGGAGGACTCTTGGAAGCCTGTGCCTGGTTTCTGATGGACTTGGCCCTCTGTGCCTTTTCCCTTTGCTCATTTTGCTTTGTGTCCTTTCACCGTAGTAAATTCTAGCCCTGATTATGACCATGTGCTGTGTTGTGAGTCCTCCTAGTGAGTCACCAAACCTAGGAGCGGTCTTGGGGACCATCCAACAAAATGTCTTCAAGAGGATCAGTCTTTAATTATTCTCTGCAGCATTTTACAATCCTGCTCTAAGATCTTTCCATTATCTTCTTAATAATCACATCAACATTTAAAAAAATTAAGAGCTAAAACTGTGCCCCAATTTCCAGTGACTTTGTTGTTAGGGAGACAGAAAGTAAAGTGTATGGCAGACCTGGAGCAGAGGTTTTGTCAAGTAGCCTTGGAAAAGTAAAGAAAGTTCATTCTGATCTGCTGGAGAGAAGAAAATTGCATATATATGGATGATGGAAATAGACTGCAAGGTTCTTCTAGGTTTGTCTAATCAGGGCCATGGAATTAACATGGGAAGAACAAATGTTATAACTACATATTGAGCAAGAAGTTGCTTTTAAAAATCCTTGGGATCGCAAAGAGATTGTCTTCATACCCACACCAAGGTAAGTTAATAGGTTTTATGAAAATGTTTTCTTAAACATCCCATCATGGGAATTAAAAATAAGTAGACTAAATAACACCAGACTTCTTTATGAGAGAATGTATTGTATGACAACGCATTACTTATTTATAATGAGTCAGGAGTCATCAGGAGAGAGCTTAATGAAAAGATATAATAGAAATTGCTGATTCTTAAAGTTGTACAGATAATTGTTTTCTGGTTGAAGGTAGAAGACCATAGAATTGAAGAAGAATCCTGAATAAGAGATGTTTTCCCTTTTCCTCTTTGGTGAAAAGAAGCAGAAACACAATAAAAGACAAGCTTAAAAACACATTATAAATATAAGGAGTTACAGCGAGAGACCAAGCTTTTATAGGTGATGGCTAACATACATATTATAAAAAATGAAATAGTCATCTATAATCTGGCAACAAGTTTAGGTTATTCTAAACAGGTAAACAGCAGCTAGAAGCAGCTAGAAGAAACTACTGTGACCTCAGTCTAGTTTAAGTCCCCATGACTGAGAAGGAAAAAAATAACATAAAGTCTAGTTGCAATTTTGAATTGTGATTGTGAGTATATTAAATGCCAACTGTGTCTAAAAAGTCTGTTTCTCTGTCTTACTCATAATTGAATCTTTTTTGCTTATAAATATTCCTTAGTGATTAGTTACCTCATTTTCACTGTTTTTATACTAAAGTTTATTTTAATTTAGAAAACAATGTGGTAAATGAAGCACAATCTCTTAATGCCGCCACCACTTGGAAATGACAAATATCACTGATATTCATCTTTTGTTGTCAAAATAAGTCTGTGCCAGAATGTATATTCTAAGGGGCAGGGAAAGTGCAACTCTTCCCTGTGTCTAGAAGGTAGAGAACCAGAATGTTTTTGAAAAGACCTAATGGTTATTACAGCTCATTTTGAGAGTCACTTAAAGATGTTTTCACTTCAACCTACTTGAGGGACTACATAGGTGGTATTCTGCCATCCAAAGAATACAGAGAGACAGAAAGAACTCACTATGGTTGACTCTGAGTATGCCCATGATCTTACCGCTGATAAAAAATAGATAATTCATTCATTTAATATACATTTACTAAAACCCCACTAATCTATGGCCTAGATATTACACTAAGTGATAAGAATTCAATGGTAAACAGGGCATAATAGCTTGCTCTTAAGTTTTTAACATAAGCCTACTATTTTTCATATAAACTTTGAATACATATTGCCTTCTGAAATATATACATATATTATCTTTATAAAGATGTTTTAAAAATGTGTATTATTAGCTAGTAGCAGATAAAGACACACAGGCAAGGAATATAAGAGTGTTATAAATGTTACTACAAGATTATATACCAGGTTATCAAGGACTGTAATGATCACAGAAAATACTCAACCCTAAGATATGCCTCATTCACTATCGTCAGCATATCATGCATGGGTTTCCTATTATGAACAGAAATGATTAGATACCTTAGACTCAATCATGATCCAAGCAGTATTTATGAAATGTTAACCAACCACTGAACACTGATGCCTTGAAATGTTCTGTCTAAATGGCTTGTGCAGATAAGTGAAGATGGACTGATAAGATCATGTGTCTAGTAAATACGCATGAGAAGGGTATTTTTAGGGCCGGCCCTGTGGCTTGGTGGTTAAGTGCGCGCGCTGCAATGCTGGTGGCCCGGGTTCGGATCCCGGGCGCGCATCGAGGCACCACTTCTCCCTCCATCCTGAGGCCGAGTCCCACATACAGCAACTGAAGGATGTGCAGCTATGACATACAACTATCTACTGGGGCTTTGGGGGGAAAAAATAAAATAAATAAAATCTTTAAAAAAAAAAAAAAAAGAAGGGTATTTTTAGACTCTCCTCTCTACACCCCTGAAAAAAGCTCCAGAGGTGAAATCCAGAGGCTTTACCCCTTGAATGATCTGAAACTGCCTATAATCTCCAGGTCAAACATCATCACTGAAACTTATAGACCCTTAGTCATGACGAATTAATGGGTGTTTTCTGTTCATTTCATAGCCACTCAACTCTACTCCTTAGGATATTCCTAAATGAGGTTTTATGGTCACCCTATAACATCTAGGCGTTTAGGATGTATCCAAGAAAATTTTCTTCCACCATTTCTGCATTATAGGACATCAAGTCAAAGAAGACACATTCAGGAGAAGTCTCACACACTACTATAGGTTAGAGAGAATGATACAATGACTTGTCTCTTTTTTAAACTTCATTTGAGGTCTTGGTTTTATGCAATGATTACTTTGATCAGCCTTATATAGGTGGGGAGGGGAAGGGGCTAGACATCACAAAAGTACTAATAACTTGAAGTTTTCTCCATCTTCCTTGGATGTAATCATTAAAGTGGTGCTCTAGGAGCATAAAGAAGTAGTCTGATAGAATCTTGTGCTTGTTTGTGGGAAAGGGAATGATAAAATGGTTATCCCTAAATTGACCGTAAATTCATGGAGACTCAGGTATTAAAGAAATGCAGCAGCAGGAGAAGTAATTCTCACCACTTCTGATGTTTTCTTTCATCTAGTGGGTATTCAGTTACTGTAACCCACATGGCTTCTTTCTGCCCCTTATAAACTCTTCCCTAAAAACTATGAAAAAAAAAATTAAACTACTTGCTGAGACAGAGGCAGACAGAGGCTTGAAGCCATGGGAATGTGCCTTATGATTATTACATTATTTGTTGTCCCAGGCTAGTGAAACTTGGAATTCACTGGAGATATTGAAGCATGTACTTATGGCACGAGAAGACCCGTCAGAGTACAGACTGAGAAGAGAGTAGAGGGCAAAACTTTGGGTACTTTTGTAGTGGTCTCATTCTGTTTGTGTTCTGAACAGTAGCCCTTTCTTTTGGGAAGACTTCCTCCATTTCTTGTTGTCCCAGTGGAGTTGTCAGTCATAGTATTCATTTCCCTAGACTATAGGGATGGCCATCTGATACGGGCCCAGAAAATCATAGAGCCCAGACTGCTCATAATTGTTATTGGTCCGTTGGCAGGTAACCCAAATATGATCAATTATTGTTGTCTGAGGTTGGCAATCTGCTTGCCAGGAATAAGATACTTTTCTCCCCCAGCACAACTTACTTGAGTGATAGGAAACTGGAACTGCCAATTATCACTGTCTCTGCCATGCAGATAGACTGCATACAAAATTAATCCAAGTGGAGACAGGAAAGAGGATTTTTGGTAGCTCTGAGACCCTTGTTCCAATTCTTGAAGCTCTTATCTATTCCGAGCTACCCCTACATCCTCCCCAGCTTCATAAATCAGAAAATTTCTGATTCAGAACAAGGCAAGAGTGAACACTCCTGTACAGGGCTATAAAAGAGATCATGAAAGAAGATTGGAACTTAAGATATGGATATAATCAACCAAGATCCATAAGCAGCACTGGAGAGTGTTTGAATTATAAATTTGTCGTACTTTAGGCTATTGTTTTTTCTCTATACAAGATCTACTATCAAATAATTATTTTCCTAAAATAAAACTTCATTCTGAAACACTGGGGCCAGCATTTTGGCAAGAAGTTTGATTTTTTTAATTATTTTTTGCCAGTACTACAGCCAACTGATTTTGCCTTTGTGCCAGAAATTCTTCTAGCTTTAGGGATGCATAATGAGCACATCTCTACTAAAATGAAATTGAAGTTCTACATTTTAAAATAAGTATTTCTAATACATAGAAATAAGCTCAATTAGTGCTGAGATTTCCCAAGAGATCCTAACAATGCAGATAATTTAAATATTAAAATGTTATAATTTTGAGTATATTAACAATTGCATGGCTGATCTGGTGTTCTTTATAAGAATCGAACTTCAGAATTTCCAAGTCCCAATTTTCATCTGAAACAACAGAATAATAAAAGCTTTTTTTAACCACCTAGAGCTCACATCTGCCTTAAACTTTTTGAACCATCTCTCTGTATTGTGACAGTTCCCATATTGTGCACCCACTTTTCCAAGGGAGAAAAAACCTACTTTTCCTGGATTCTCTTGCAGCTAGGGTGCTGTCATGTCATCTAAATCTTACCAAACCTACTTGACTTTTTAAAGTGTGGATGTGGAAGGGAGACAGGTGAGGTAATACCTGTGTGGGAGAATCATCTTCTGGCAAGCAGGGCAGCAAAAATGTCTATTTCTTCTGGAGCAGCTCCGTGTGCCCACAAGGTGATCAGCTCTGGGCCGCTGTTGACAGTCCTGGGGTGTGGTGGGCACCATTGCTGACAGCTTTGTCCTGCCTGTAACATCCAAGCCTGGCTTCCCCAGCCTTTGCAGTGTTCATGAGATATCCAACATCATGACATAAACCACTTTCTCCCTAAATTTGCAAGAGTGAATTCAGTTGTTGCAATTAAGGGCTAATAACTGTAGGTGTGAAGTTTGAAAAGAAAAAAAAGAAAGGATGAAAATGCTCAGTAAACCTTTATGTATTAAATAAATAAAAAGTGGTGTTACTTTGGTTGTGATTGTTACATGTTCTTAAATAATTCTCATCTATGACTCTACTACACTTTTGTTTTTGTGTTTCTTAAAAACAATCAAGCAAAATATGCACATATTTTGCAAAATTTCCAATTATGCTAGGTTTTTAACCTTTTTTTGCCCTACCATTTCCTTTTTTATAATGGATAAATTACATGTAATTTTTAATGGATATTCCTGGGCATAGGGATAGGATAATTTGTCCCAGAGCTTTTAAGTATCATGTCTGAAGTGGTTCAGTAAAATAAGGAACAAGGATGCCATGAGCTAACAATGCTTTTAGCTAACTACAAAAGTGCGAAGGCCAGAGTGGCTCTGACAAGCTCATGCATCTTATATTCAGCACCACTCTACGCTCCTTCCCAAGAGGATGCCTAAACAGCACTAGACAATGGAGATATCTCCTAATAGGATGCATTGATACAGAAACATTACAATGCATGTAAATGAGAACAGTCAACTCCCAGAGGAATCAGCTAGAGACCAGGATTGTCACTCCTTGTAAAAAGAAAACATGCACACACACACTCAAGAGCAGCAACAGCAGTAAAACTACAAGTAACTGAACAGGTAACAATACAAACACAATAATTGGATTTTTTAATTCTCAGTAGCGTATCTTAGACATGTTTCAAGAAAATTATGTCAATGAGGGACTATATGAGTTTTAAAATGAAAAATATTTCCAGAAGTGTTCTTTGTTCACATGTAAAATCACATTAACTTACCTTACAGTTTTCAAACTCATTAGACAAATGATTATGGCGCCAACTGCTCTGCCCTGTCCGCCACGCCCCTCCCGTTTTGCAGCATAATGCAAACATCTCCGCTATTGCAAAACTGGTGTCCGCTTTTCTTTGCCTATTTCTAGCTCCGGTTTCTGCTTTCAGAGGATGAGCTGCCGCATGTTTTTCATTTGCCGTGCGAAAGCTCATTGAGTTACACTGGATCTCTGAAGTTAAAGTGCCATCTTGTGCCAAAAGAAAGCATCCCAATATAGACATTTTTTAACGTTAGCAAGATACATGATTGTTTTCATATAATAAAAATATATCAAGTGCATATAAAACTCTCAATATTAAATTGCTTAAAGCTGAAATTGTAAATAAAAATATGTATCTGGCTTTGTTTTGTTTTGTTACAACATCAGGTTAAGCTTGTTTGGGTACTTTAAATCAGGCTGCGGCGTTCTACCTCTGGTTATTGCGGGACCATCAGCATAAAATGGATGCTGTAGAGTTCGTTCTCTCACACAACAGTAAAGATTGTTTGAGACTTAAGTAATAGTTCTTTATTCTTTCAGGACCAAGGGCAAACCCCAGTTTCTCTAATAAACTTGTAGCGCCTGTACCAATCATGTCCCTTGGAACCGATCCATTCTATTTCAAGAATTTAAATGGCAGCAGTGCTCAAACCCCATACCCGGGAGGGCAGGCCACTGCCAGCGACTGCGGGGACTCCGTGCAGCAAACAAAATGTTTCCTGCATGTAGCCTGGAACTTTCAAAAGCTGTCTCGTGGGACTGGTGAGAGCTTTGACAGTACTCATCATGCTGACAACGCCATGAGGCTGCCCATCAATACACAGGATCGTCATCAACTGGGTATTATAATTCCTTAAATTAATAATGTATATATAGGTGAAAAAATTTTTTAAATAAAGAATATAGACCATATTTTTAAAGTGTAGCAAGTAATATAGACGACTGAATTATACCACAAAATACAGTCAACCATCTGGAATGGGAAAATATATCTTTCATATAACTTCAACCATGATGAAAGAAAAACAGTTACTAAAACTGATTTGAACGTGAAATCAAACAGAAGTCCAGGAGAGCGTGATTTGGGGTCAGTGGATCTGATAGATTCTTAGATAATTAAGAGCAGATTGGTGTCCAATTATAAGGCTAAAACGCAAGGGATTAGTTAAATAATTCTTTTTCCTCTTGAAAAAGATCACACAAACAATGAATATGTACAATATTTTTCCACTCAAACATACACTGTCTCGGTCTTTTTTTTTCCTATCCAATTTTTATAACATTTAAACTCTTTGAAAGAGCATTTCTTTTGTTTATAACACAGTCCTTGAAGGAGCCATAAAACAGAACCACCATATAGAGAAACAAATATATTTTTCAGATTATTTTTGTCATTTTTTTGTGCATTAGGAAATACACGATTGTTGAGTTTCTAGATAGCCTGACGTTGCATCTACTTCTGCTCTTGGTATTGGAAGTTGTCAGAGGACATGGTTAGACTCACGAGGATTATTACTAGTATTAATCTCTTCTAAAATATGGTAATGATATTGTATCTAATTTTATCCTTTTGTTTCAAGATTTACCAAGTAGCTTTATTTTTATAATTAATTCTTTTTATTGAGCACGTATTATATGTCTACCATTTGACTGAGTGTTTTTAAAAAATGGTCTCATTCAGTCCTCACACAGCTGAGGCTCAGAGTGGTAAAGCCTCTGAGCTTACCAAAATTAAATAGCTAATTTGGGTTGGATGTGGCATGTAGCTTTACTTTTAATTTTTACATCTGCTAAAACCATACTTTCAATTCAACTTTCAACAACTACAGCAGACATTCAAGAAAATATGTGTTCTTTATTTAATGATCAAAAAATATTACTTGAGTTAAAAGCATTGCAGTATTTTAATAAATAAAGTATACTTATATGACAAGTTAAACAACTTACAGAATATCAATTTTCATGGTGGTTTTTGTTCAATTTCCTTCTAATAATTAAATATTAGAATTTATTACAATGCTGCATTAGGTTCCCTTGCTAAATATCTCAAACTCTAACCCATGAGTTAAGTTTGGTGGCGTCCGCAGTCCCAGGGCCTCTCAATATTACTTTGTCCCATTACAAAATGGCTTTCCATTGGGTTTGGCTGTTTACTCTCAGATGGTCCAATGTCTCCAGTAGAGATGGTGGGTAGAGTGGCAGTATTCGTGATACGCAAGCCCCTTGAGGCAGTATTGGTAACATTCTCATCTCATACAGGACATGCCCCTCACCCCCCCTCCTTCCCCTCCATGTTTCCACAGTCTTTCTGTTTCTTTCTCTCCTCCTGGGGGTGAGGTTGTGAGAGTGGAGATGAAGGAAAAGCACTGTCTTACATGTCTCACAGCTACAGGATCCACAGTCTTTCAAAAGAAAAAAAAGCCATTTATGATTTGTGTGCAGAGGCACAGGCAGGGCTGTGTGATCTTCCTCTAGACATCAACATGCTACAGAAGACAAATAGTGTAGTGAATGAGGCAAGAGTCTGAGGGCCACACCAACTTCAGGTCTCCATGTGACGTGGAGTCCTTGAAATCCGTGAAGTCCTTGAAGTCCTTGAAAGTCTGGTGGCAGCTCAGTATGTTAATGAACAAAAATCACATCTCTTTATGACCATCAGCCACTCTCCTTTTTCTTTTTCCCTGAGTATTCCTTGCGTTCGTCAGTTGTACCTGAGGACAGGACGCTTTGGAGAGCGTTCACGTCTATAGAGCTACTGAAGACTTCCAGCGTACAACTGATCTTTTTTTGGGTAGACAGATTTCCCTATTAGAAAAAGTGAGAAAGGACACTCGCTTTTGCTTTTTCCCTCTTTATTCGTAAACATACACGCACACACACACACACCCACACACACACCCCTACACATACACACACAGATATTCAAATATATTTCTGATGCGATTTGTACAAGGTAGGGGGAAGGGCACAGGATTCAATTTAATTCATTTCTATTCAAAAGGCCTGACAATACAATGTGTTGAATGTCTGACTATGCCCAGGGTCATGAAGTAAAGAAACAGAAAATGAAAGCTGTTTCAAACATGCCCATGCTTATGTGCGATTATTGATTGGTTTTGAATCCCTCTTCACCCTGACCCCAGCTACTGCAGGGGAAAGTGTCTGCACTTCTGAAGCTTCTAACACAAAAAGATGAAAACACATAACTGTGCACTTGAAAAATGAGAGGAAAGACGTGCTTGTCTCACGTGCCTGTCTTGCCTCTGGATATGATTCTATCAAGGCAAATGGCAGCTTCTGACAGTGTTGCCCACACCTACGCTCCTCCTCTTCTCATTCAAATCGGCAAAACTAAAACCTAAAGCTGTAAAGAGAATTTAAATAAGAAAACAAAAAGCCTCACGTATTGCGCAGAAGTGTGACTTGTGCTTTGCATTTCCCTCAAGCTCCTCTTTGACCTGGAAGGACTGGGATGGTGTCTCTCCCCAGAGTGCAGACCAGGGAAGCATCTTCCATGCATTCACTTACTCTGTCCTTTTGGGGCCACTATTTGTCATCAATTGTGTGCCTGGTCCTGGGCTAGATCCTGAGGATAGAAAAGTGAGGAAGCTAGATCTCCGCTGTCACATTGCTTACAGTTCAGGGCGGGAGACCCCAGGAGCAGAAAAAGATAGTGCTGTCTACAGTCTGAGGCAGGGGAAGGGGGTGCATGAAAGGAGGGGTCCCCTAGGAGTCACATGAGCTGAGTCATAGGATAAAGTAAGTTAGCCCATTGGGAAGAGGGCTAGTCCAATAAAGACAGAGAACATTTCATGTGCTAAGGCCCAGAGTCAGACATATTGGGGTATATGTAGGTAACAATGAGGGATTTGGGATTGGGGCAGACTGTCCAACATCAGTCTTCTCAAGGTCACATACAATGGTTTAATTTGTTTTTTCTTACTATGTTTCCTCACTTTATATTACTCTTTATATAGCAGGGGCCTCAAAATGACTCTTAGTTTATCCTACATCAGGAAGCTTAGTACTGTCAGAATAAAGGCACATGATTTCGCTGTCTTTACTCTTTTCTGCAGCCACAAGATCACAAGTCCCCTCTTCAACTACTTGCTCCAGGAAGCTATGCTAGACAATGTCTGAGGAAGAGTACAGGGTACATGGAGGCTCATAAAATTGTCATAACATGATTTATATCAAGTTCAATACTAAGAATAAATTCCATTCACAATAGTTCCTTCCATTAAACCACAAGAAGAAACAGAAGAACTTGCATCTAATACTTGTAAATATCCAGGCTTAGTAGATTTCTAGAGAAACCTTCAAGACCACCTCTGATCAAAATGATCTGATGTATTTCTGCAGACGAGAGCAGTTACTTTCAGCCCAAAGATCTACTTCTTAGGTTATGGCAGTTTGAAGAAGAATTTTAAAGCTAGATCTCATAGCTAGTACAGTATGGATATTTGTAATTTTTCCTTTTGAAATTATCAAATATGCCTTTGAATTTTTAATAAGGTGTCAGAATTGATAAAAACAGTCCACAGATGCATGTGTTTTCCTTCAACCATCTGTCAAATGGCCTCCCCATAAAGTCCAACTCGAGTCTGTGATTTGGGGGGGAAAAATCAATATTTTTGTTAAAAAAACTCATAATTGGAGTTCTGTTTTACTGCTGTTATTTGGATTGAAATATAATCACTACCTTCTCCGTTTTAACTGCACAGTTAGTCTTCCTCCAAAGTCTCCTTGAAAGTCAACTTCAGTTCATATTTTGTTCCTCTGACAGCCTCATCCCTTCTTCCACTTCCTGTTCCAGAAAATATGTAGGTGTATAAACAAGAAGAGTTTATGTTATTTATCTATATGAATTCTTCTGGGTCTGCATTTCTCTCCTAAGACAGAGTCACTTTTGATTAAGTTCACTCTTAATGGCGGACTTAAAAATGTCTCTAGGGTTATAAGAATCATCAGAAATTAAATTATTTGCTAAAAAAGAAATAAGTTAATTAGAACCAGTCCCTAACCTTGCTTGGACCATCACCACTCTGGCAGTCTGATGAAGTCTAATGACCCCTCCTCAGAACAAAGATTTCATACTAATAAAATTGGATATGGAATATTACAAAGGAAACTAATTACATTTAAATAGTACAGTTGTTAAAATATTTTAAAAACAAATTTTGATTTAGAAGTGAATATATTCTTCATCAATTCATTAAATAACATGATTTAGCAGGTATCTCATACCTACCATAATTTTGAGTCTTGATGAGTGTGAACGATGGTTTGCAATACCTGCAATGATTGTAAACTCTTAAGAAAATATCTCTGACTTCCATTGTCCCAGGTGTTAATACAATTGTGGCTTGTTGCACATATTCATAATTGAAGGAAATGCTAAATTGCACATGAGGTTAATGAAAATAAAGATGTATTTTTTCACATACAAAAAAAGACAAAATAAAATCTCCCAGCAAATGGAAACTGAATAAAATCTTTCTTGCCATATTTTCAACCATTTTCTTCATGCTCATGTCAAACATGCAACAGAATTTACTGTAGGTTATTTTAAAATGCCAATTTCAACATTAATCCCAGGACATGCTATCTGCTACATATTGAGTGAATAACATGATCAAAGTTATTGAAGAAAGTGGAAATAAAACTCAAGTCTACTTTAGATGTTTATACTGTCAAGTAATTAAAATTATTTGGAATAATCAGAGTCTATATGTTATGTTCATTTTATATCAGGTATTAAACATAATTAACCTATCCCTTTGCTAAAGTAAGTAGGTAACAGAAATCATCTCGTTGTAATAAATACTTCTAAAAAGCATCTCCTAAAGAAAAATATTAATAATTTGTAATAACAATTATTACTTATGTAGTCCACTATTTTATGGTTTTCCAACATGTTAAATAAACTTCTTCTTGGGCAAAATGTTAGTGTGAATGCTGATGATTGACTCCCGGTCCCTCTAAGGCTCGATGCCGTATGGTAGACTTCGAATTTTTACAATCTTTTTCTTGGTCTTGCTAGCTGCATATTTTGCAAGATGTTACTGGAACTGTACCTCATCACCTCCAAAGCACCCCATAACAGTTGCCTCCAAATATATGATGTGGAGGATTATAAACGGGTGTAAGAATTTCTATGATGTCAGCAAGCAGCTGAGGCTGCTCACGCCGATACCCAGATGGTCTGGATCAGCGGCAGGTACCTGGAATGATGGGTTAGAGTAGAGTCAACTGTGGGTTCAATTTAAGGATATTGTGAGCACCTGCATCACAGCAAGACAGCTACCCACCTCCAGCCCAATTCCCATGTACGCCCAAAGACAGAGCAGTGAAAAATCTAAGTAGAAGCTAGAATGTCTTTCTAGAAAACAGTGCCTGTGGGAACTTAGGCAAAATGACTGTTTTCAGAAAAGCAACTTTAGGAAAACAGTCATAGAAAAAATAAAAAACAACCCTGCTATTAGTATTTGAGATATAATACCATGAGAAACCAGAAGAAAAAAAAAAAATAATCAGATGAAATAAAGATGTGAGTATAGAATTCCATTTCTGAATGAACTAGCTACCTTCAAAAAGCACATTTGATGTGAGGTTGGCATTAAAAATAAAAAGCAACATTCTTTAGAGCAGTGATTCCCAAATACTAGTACATTAGAATTAGCTGGAGTATTTTTTTTTTTTTTGGAGGCTTTTATTTGTTTGTTTATTTTTGTGGTTGGCCTTGGGAATCCTTATTTTTTTTATTATTTTTTTTGACAAAATTGTAATAACTGTATATGATGACAGATGGTTACATCTGGAGTATTTTTAAAGGCAAGTTCTTAGGTACCTTTTTCTATGATTCTGATTTCTAATTCACTGATTTAGAACTTTTTAAAAATAAATTTTGTTTATTTTTCATCTTAAAATCATTCCATGTTGAAAGGTATTTTAAAGTAAGGTAATACGGTTATCGATTTGATTTTGAAGAATGTAATTAAACCTGTACTTTGAAGACAAGTGGGCAACTTTAGATTTAGAAACATTTCCCCAGAAAATAAGTGAAGGTATTTCTTTTGGTAAGTACTGTTTTAATGAAGGAGATATAATAGAGCAACTTTAGGGAATCTCATACCTTACATGAGTTTAAAAACTATTTATTGTCATTGTTATAATTATCACCTTGCAGAAAGTTACTTAACAACAATAACAAAAATAAACAGATGGAAAGGAGATATAGACACAGACATACATATAGATATCCACGCATATACAGATATAAACATAAGAAGCGTACCAAACTGCAGAAACATAGTCTTACATAAACTTAGATAAAATTAAGTCATTTGTGGTAAAAAAAAAAAAAAAAAAAAGAGGCATACTTAACTTTATGCACTTTAGGCATTATTTTCTGCTGTTGAAAATAATAAGAATTATGGGAATGATTTTTGTAGGATGCCTACATATGTAACAGAGATATTTCATCCATTTTGAAGTAAGTACAATATTAATAATAAACTATAAAACTATAGCTAATAGGAATAGTTCTAGGAGAAAGACTCTCATGGTCATTTCAAAAAAGACCTCATTTCACAGGTTGTTTTGGTTTCATTTTCATTTATTTACATTTTTTTCCTCGTGGGGGTCACAGTTGACCTTTTTATCCTCAAAAAAAAAATGTGACAAAGAAACTAGAAAACAAAAAATCATTGTCACAGGTGTAAGAGGAGCAATCCCAGCGTGCTCCACTCTCTCCTCCGTGACTCACAGGGGAGGAGCCGCTTTGTCATACGTGGAGAAAATAATATTTCCTAATCGGAAATATTGTTGGCTCCTGTTGACTCCTCCTATCTATCTAAATTAGAGTCATAAAAAGTAAAACAAACTACACTAACAAAACAAAGAAAAACAACAAGAATTAACATAGTAGCTTAAAGAAATCTGTGTGTGTGTGTGGGTGTGAAAGCTGTCTGATCGTGTGATGGTCGGTTTAAGGAAAGTAGCTGTAAAACAATGAAGAGAAACAACTATATACTTTTTTTCAAGTGTCTCCTTTCTTATTTATAGGTAATATTGTAAAATATGCTATATCAAGATTAATGTTACTATTTACTTAATAAAAAAATGATAAACCAATAAAATACAAACCAATAATAGGAATCTCTAAAAACACTTTTTAAAATTGTCACTCGGACACACCTACTACTTAGTAGGCTTTAAATTGCTATATGAGATTAATTCTCAGATCTTTCCTAAAGTCAGTTACTTTTCTAAAACTTGTTTTCACACCCAAATATTTAATATTCTAGCTCTACAAAAAATTTATATAAGAACATTTGCCTTTCAATATAAATGAATTTTGAAAAAGGATATATGTTCAGTTATTGATGCAAACCACCTAAGCTTTTTACATTTCTTGACTATATTTGAAAATCCATCATGATTTCTAATACCACTGATTGATATTTATGGCAAAAATCATTCTAATCTTTACTTCCTAAGTAGTTCCTTGAATTTATTTTCAAATAATAATAGTTGTATCATTCTTTTTGTGAGAATAATTATCTGAGATAGGTTTCTTCCGTTTTTCTAATTCTGCCAAATGACACCCTACAGTATCTCTTTCTGAAGTGGAGTGACAGACTGACAGGTGGTGTCAGCAAGAAGTCTGAAGACTGAGAGATGCATTTGCCTTCTAATAGATTCAATAAGGCATAAAGGAGATGCACAGCAGCCGTGTCTGCAGCGTGGGGGAGCCTTTAGCAAACCCCCTTTGAAAGATGTGCAATCTCTGACTATTCTGATTGAGGCACAGATACTTATAATCTGCACTGTTGTCTTCATAAAATATTCAGCCAAGATGCCTGATAGCATATTATTATCTAGAAAACAGCGATACATATCATAATGAGATCCAAATCCATTGGAAGTTTCATACTTCCAAAAGAAGCTGTGGTCTAGTGTTGTTAGAAAATGACATAAAAATCTATCTGAAAAATCTGTTATCTCTTATTTCCTCTGCATCTTTGAAACTGCGCTGTGAGCATCTTCACAGCAGCACACATCTCCAGCCCACTGTGAGTAGTTATACCCTCAGCAAGATTTCTTCTCTTCTTCCTCACACCTTCATTTAGTTCCCCTAAGAAAACACTGTGTGTGTGTATTCATTTTCTGCAGCCCTTGGATCCTGAGTGTGGCTAAATGGAAACTGACCAATTCTGTAATAAGCAACCTCTTCAACTAGTCACACTGTCACCTGTGATAATACAAATTCTTTGTGATTCTAATCATCAGCAGTCATTCACGTAATGCCAGGTGCTTGGCAAAGCGCCCTGTGGAATTTTTCATCCATCTGTCCAGTCTTAGAAATGACCTTCCATTACTTTCCTTTGTACACATGTTATCTTTAAATAGGTCATTTGCATAACAAAAGAATGCTTCTGACTACACTAGGAAGTTGCATGGTGGGAGATGTGGCTGTGCTACATTCTTTGTAATCCATATGATATTGAAGGCTGCTGCCATTCAGCCTCAGGCCACCAACACTTCAGTGTATTTATTTCAGGGCAGCAATGCTAATTGTTAACAAAAATACAGCTCTCTCTTTTATCAACTACAAATTTATTAGCAGCAGAAAAAAATCTATTCTACAAATAGATATTTGTATTGCAAATGCTTAAAAGAGTAGCTAATGAGGCCATTTATTGTTCAAATTTGACTAATTACAATGCTGAGAAACTGCCTAGGAGCCAGTATGTGCTTAGAAATTAAGCATTTTCAGTAAGTGTATCAAAGGAGTTGGAACCAAACTAACAGCAAGAACTTCAGAAATCTGTCCATTCTTATTGATCCCAACTTGCGTAGTTTTGTATAGAAAACAAGCTACAGGCACTTTAAAATAAATGATCCGTAGGCAAACGTAAAGAAATAATGAATAGCCTCCCAAGGGGAAGTATTCTAACTAGACTGACCATGTAATTAGTTCTACAATCTGGAATATTTTGAGAATAAAAGAGGCCACTGTTACTAATTACATAAGGACCACAGGCATAAGGCTCGACTTTCCAGGCAAACCGAGATGTATGCCCTCCATGTCCCTACTTTTATTGCTACACAGGCCTTAAAAAAACATTTAAGTGATTACCTATTGCGTAGAGAACACATTTCTTCAAACACTCTCACAATATTTCCCCAACCCACCATTCCAATTTTTCATTGCATCATTCTACACAAACCCATTGTCTAAGTATATTGACCTACGCGTGTTGGCTGACGATGCTTTTCTGAAATAATAACTTTTACTGGAGTCATAGACTTTGCTTGGAGTGATGTCCTGCAACCTAATCTGTTAAAGATAAATCACTTTTATAATTCAAGGTCAAGTTAATTTATGTCTTGATGGCAAACATCAGAGAGGCTTTAGACCCTTTCTGTTATGGAATGAAGCAAAGCCTGCATTACCAAGGCAGCTTGAGGAGTAGGTCCTCTGTCCATCTCTCTTTACATTTTTGTTTCTAAATAGATGTCTATCTCAAACTCCTTTCATTACTAACAATTGAGCTACCTCAATGTTATCTGGCCTAAGTACTCCCTGGAGGGAGTACTTTTGATGGACTTAGCTAAGAATCATCTTTCCTGAGTCCGAGCTTCCACATCACTCATGAGGAGAGTGGCGCTTGACTCTGGCAAACGCTGTAGTTCAGTGAAAGGACAAATAACCACAGCTACAAGTGGGCCCTCTTACTTTGAAAAAGGAAATGACATTGCAAGCAGAGTGAAGAAAATGGAGCGCTTCAAACCCGTCTTTTTATGAAGCTTCCCAGAACATTTCCAGGTATAATCACGTTCTCCCTATTGAACACACTCATAAAATTTTGTGTTTCCACTTACCACTGAGATGTATCTGTTGAATCAGAATATTTATGTTTGTGTTTGTCTCCCGCACTGGATCATAAACCTTTTTCCCCCCAGCTTTATTGAGATATAATTGGCATATAACATGGTGTAAGTTTAAGGTGCACCACATGTTGATTTGATACACTTATATATTGCAAGATGATTACCACTATAGTGTGAGCTAACACCTCCATCGCATCACGTAATATACATTTCTTTTTTGTGGTGAGAACATTTAAGATTTACTCTCTTAGCAACTCTGAAAAATATTATATGGTATTATTAACTGTATTCACCATACTTAACATTAGATCCCCAGAACTTATACACCTTATAACCGGAAATTTGTTCCCTTTGACCAACATCTCCCTATTTCCCCCATCTCCTAACCCCTGGTAATCACCACTCTACTCTCTGTTTCTATGAGTTCAGCTGTTTTAGATTCCAATATAAATGATATCATACAGTATTTGTCTTTCTCCGTCTGACTTATTTCACTTAGCATAATGCCCTTAAGGTCCATCCATGTTGTGGCAAATGGCAGGATTTCCTTCTTACTCACGGTTGGATAGTATTCTGTTGTATAGATATACCACTTCTTCTCTATCCATCCATCTGTAGATGGACACTTAGGTTGTTTCCATATTTTGGCTATTGTGAATAATGCTACAATGAACATGGGAGTACAGATATCACTTTGATATCCCATTCTCATTTCCTTTGGACATATATCCAGTAGTGGGGTTGCTGGATGGACCATGAACTTCTGAAGGGCTATGGCCATGTCTTTTTCATTTTGCTCTTCCTTATGGCACCATAACTTGGCATTTAGCAGATGTTCAGTAAATGTTTATTATATCGAACTGACAAGTTAGTAAGCTGTAATAGTTAAACATAATGTTGAAAATGGCAATGTAAACAGGAGAAGTCAAGAGTCCTTTCATTCTAAGATGTTGAGAAATAAGTCATCATTCATCTCATATCTCACTCCTTCCTTGCCTCTGCCATTTTTATGCTAGATGGGAGAATAGAAAGAACGGGTGAGTGTTCGGTAAAACTGTTCACAGGATACTAATGAAGGCACCAGAAATAAAAATTATGGTAGCATAAATTACATATTCCTAAAGAAGCGTGTGTTAAATTAATATAAAGTTTTGTCTTAGTTTTGGAGGAAAATCAATTCAATTTTACATAGTCAACATAATAACAGAATCGTCAAACCCTACCATAAAGAGATTAACTTGAATAAAAGATCAGGAAAATCCAGATGACTAATAAGAGAAACAAATAAACAAAAACCCAGCCTTTTATCAACTTTTGTAGCATTTTGAATACTAGTTAGTAAGGTTTGGTTTATACAATGTTATGGCAAATTATATAAATAGACAAATTTTATGTGTGTATATATATATATATATATATATATAATATATAAATTGCATATATATTATATTGCCACCATACAACTAAAAATTCAAGAAATGCCAAGGACTGAAAAGTCATTACATGAATATACAAGGGAAATAAATTGAGGTCAGGGTTCATCTGACTCTGAGAGTTATCATAAGGATTAACATAGAATTCAATTGACAGCCTATCACAAGCCAAATTTCACCTTTAGAATTATACAATTATTCTTGCAACTTCCTGGCATTGTTAGTTTTGGTCTTTACAAACAAAATGGAGGCAAACTTTTTCTCACCAACATTATAATAGAATCTAAATTCTATAGCTACTTCCTTCTTTCCTTCCTTCCTAAGGATTTGAAGATTTCAAGGACTCCTGTGCACACTTTAATGTGATTGGATCTCTTTACTTTTATCTTTTGGTTCCTAATAAATACTTTCAGATGGTTATTGAATTTGTATCCTCCCAAGTGAAAATCCCATTGGTTACTTGAGAACACCATTTGTTTGTACATCTCCCTATTGGGAAACTAAATTTTGAAACCAAAGACATGGGGGAAAATATCACTAAATACGAGTGGTTAAAAAGTGGTGGAGGTACAGAGAAAAAAGTGATATACTGAGCAAATGTTCCATTGTGGAATGTTTTAGTATTAATAAGTACAGGTGACTTAATATTCAGGATAATTTTTATTTTCATGACAAGCAGTTAAATATAAAATGCATAGATGATGTGTTCAAGTGTTGCAAAGACTTTTTCTCTTAGGTTCAAGAATGGGTTAAGATTTCCAGCAGGAAACTTCTGTTGTACTAAATCTCGGACTCATGGTAAGAAGTATGGGACGAATTTTCTCACTGAACTTCTGTCCTGCTCTAAGCTGAAAAAAGAAATGAACACATCAGTGAGCAGGGGTGGAAGGAGTGGTTAGAGTAGCATGATAGATGCAGAAACATGCTTTTTCTTCCAATGCATTGCAGACAATGTCCAGCAGTTTATCTGTACAAAAATAAAATGCAAGCCCCTGTAAAACAGCCAAGGTCAGCGAGTATTAGTCAGGCAAGTTCAAGTTCCCTCGGGCCTGTTCAGTCTTTTATAAGACCTTTTCTCCCCTCTTCTCAAGAAGAATAAGACCTCTGCAGAGGGTTGTGGCGTCCATTTAAATCTCTCATTCCACTTTCTAGCTTTTGTTAACATACATTTCTTTCAAAACTGTTATTAAAGGAAATTTTAAAATACTCTAGATTATTTGGAAAACTAAGGACATCTCGTGGTAAACAACAAACATTTGTTACAAATTTTATGTTTCAAGGACTCATGTTGAAACTAAGTAATTTTTTGGTGCTATATGGAAAGATGCTCTCACATGTCCTTGTCCCCTGTAACTGTTCCTTACCCCGCCCCAGCACGTGACCTTAGCCTCAAACTCTCCCTCTCTCTCGCTCTTGATAAAACCCAAATAGCACAAACAATGACTACTAATCTGCAAAACTAATTCTTTCCTCTTCTGAGTACCATCCCTGACCAACTAGTCTCAAAACTAGCCCAACCTCAACTGGCTTCCTCCTGCTGAAGCCCTGTAGTCAGCTCCCATGCTTCCCCGAGTTAGACCCTCAGCTCCTTCAGAGATTTCTCATGCCTGGCATTTTCAAATTAAGGTTTATGCTAATGGTGCTGTATTTGCTTTTCTTTTACAATAGAATCAATTCATCTCACAGCTAGATTAAGCCTTAGATGTATGTGAATATGTACAGTCAATTTATAGGTAAGTACACTGAGGTCTTAACCTCTACGAGGAAGGCAATGCAAGAAAATATTTCTCTTTCATTTTTGTCACTCTATGGCCATCAAGCCCTGAATAATTAGTACAAAGTATATGTATACATTTTAAAAGTAGAGAGAAAAACAAAAATTATACACTTTTAGCTTTTTACTTTTTATTATTCATAAAGAATGCCTTCTTAGTTTATTTATAACACCTCTCAATTATTTTTTATATAATTTCAATTGAGCATTAGTTCTTTTACTTCTGGGTACAACCATCTGAGAATGAATTACTCTTTAATGGTACCCGTGGCTTGGCTTTTATAAGACCTCCTCAGGAATAGGATGAGTGCTTGAGGATGATAAGGAGGCTTTGGTGTTCATCTTTCTAGAAGTATCTTTGGCAGACTTCAGAGCCAATCTAGAGACACATGACATTCATTGGCAAACATATTTCTTTACTGTCAAGGGAGAAGCTGTGCCCTCTGAACTCTGCTTGGTTCACCTCAGTGTCTACAGTAGGAAGCTGGTTGCCAGGCTTTCTGCTAATTCTACTGTTGGCACCAAGACCAAGAGGGCCCTGGGAGGTATCCCCAGACCACAGAGAACACCCAGCAGCTTACGTACCTCACCCTCTGTGCCCTGAGCATCTAGAGATAAACCTAACACCACACTCTATCCCTCAGAGTATTTCTGAGATTACTCCTTTATCAATCATTTGCCTGGTTGCTAAATCCATCAGGTTTTGGTCATAGTCCAAAATATAAACTTCCCCAGTCATTTGTGTTTTACTTAAATTTTATCCTCAAACTAATCCATACTCCCTTCTCCCTAACCCAATCTCATTTCTTCTACACCTTTTACTATGCTCCCTAAAACTTTCCTTTCATTGGAAGAAAAATTTAAAAAAATAATTAATTAAAAAAAAAAACCTACCTTGACCACTTTAATGAGAATTCCCCTCCCCCCTCTTCCCACAACTGGATCCTGGTCCATTCCTGGGGCCACTGATTTTCCCAGAGCCTCTCAGAGTGGAGGCTTTTCACACCTCAGACTCAGCTTTCAAAGGAAAGGTCAGCATCCTACTTTTCCAGAGTGCTTCTTCCAGACTCTTCCTGCATAATGCTCATATTAAAATCCTCCTCCTTGCATGCTGAGGACAGCCTGAACTCCACCTTGTTACTGTCACTACTCACCTCCTTGTTTCTCCTTCTCTTTTGGAGAAGAAACTTTAGCTCTGGCTGATGGTAGCCCTCTCTACCACAGCTGTATTACTCATTCAGAGACCGCTCAAACAATGGCCTACTTTCTTAGCATCTTAAATTTCTCATTTTATGTTCCTTTAACTTCCTCTGTTCCCTTTTAGTCACTCAATCTCATGGCCACCCCAAGTATTTTTACTAATTCTAGGTTGTTCTATTTCTGAACAGTTAAATAAAAACAACCACCTTCCAAAAACTATCTGCTATCTCCCTTGGCATCTCTCTGACAGTCACTCCAAAAGACCTGTTCTTCAAACTTACAGGGATCCCAGGTTTTTATTCCCTCCTCATTCTCTCAATTTCTCAGCACCACCCTGCCTCCACTTTAGCCTCATCAATTTCAGGGTGTGTTTTTTCAATCCATTTCTTTTCAACGTCAACAGCTGTTCCTTTGTATCTCTCTGACACAGCCATCCATTCAGCAAAATCCAGTTTTGAATCCGTCATTCAGTATCTTTGTACCTATGCTCGGGATGTTCAGCAGTTCTTATAAGAAAAAACCCACAATGCTACAAATTATTGTCCTATAAAGACGCAGACAAGTTTCGTCAAATTCTCTAAACCAGGGTATAGAAATATAGAACACTGGTGCATAAAACAAAACTTTCCAAGGAAGAGGAATGAAAAAATTTAAACAAACAAACAAAACTTGTTTTAAGGGAGTCCTTTTCCATGTCTTCAACTTCCATGTGGGTTATTTTCTAAATTTGATCTATTTGAGAAATCTTTTGTTTTCTTAATAGCCTTTATCACTTACAAAAGAAAGACACATCACTCACTAAACCTGGATCAGACCATACTATATTTCCATGAGAGTATTTTCCAGGGTCTAAACAAGAGGAAGCCTCTTTAGTTGTTGACCATGATACCGTAACCATTGTCTTCTTTTCTTTCCTTGAACAATTTTTCTCATGGTTTAGCATAGCAAAAGGGACATTGTGACCTGTCGATGTGTTTGGAGTGCATATACATGGTAGTTGGTGGGTGGAGTAATACAACTTTTATTTAAAAACATTTCTTCTTCCTTCCTCAGACAATTTTTAATAAATACTTTCAATAAATAAGGAAGTATTTATTTGTCCCCTCCTTCTCCAGATAACTTTCAATAAATATTCTTGAGGGTGAATTTCCATGAATTTAATGAGATCATCAATGAGAAACACTGCATAAAAATGTTTCTCCTTATATGTTTTAATATAATAAATTATCTTCAATATTAATTCTCATCCCTAAACTATGTCACTATTTGGAAGAAAACTACCTTTGAATAGCTGAAGTATGGATTGGTGATGCAGATTCTTTTACATGTAACTGTATTATTTTCCAAAAGTATCAAATTTTTCAAAACACATTAGCTAAACATTAAGGGTAAAATTATGATATGTATTTTTTTCAGATTCAATGTAGTTGAAACCTACTTTATCAAATCATATCATATGGAATATGTATTCCAATTACAGCTAGACTTCATCTTCAACTTCTGAAATGGTTTCTATTTTTTACCTTCTATAAAATAAAAAAAATAAATTATACACTGTGTTGAACCAATTTGTTTTTTAATTATATACGTCTCTTTTATTTAAAAACATTGGAAAAGCTTGAAAATGAAGTCTTATTAATTGAATTATATCTGATTTTTATACTTAATCTTGCTTAGTCATTCCCCAACACTAAAAACCAATTTTGATAGGCACATACACACATACCACTTTACCAAAGGAATTTCACGACTTTTTTTTTTATCATATTCTTTAATTCATTTGTAACTTTATACTTTTCAGCACATATTATGTTATATTATACTGTTCAAATGAAAGAATGAGAAATAACATATTTATTTATCATTGTTGACTTGTTATAAAATATGTTAGTTATAATAATTCTAATTTATTTAAATATTTGACTGGATTGTTTATAGTTATACATTTTGCAAGATAGTCTATAATATATTCCTCATTGGTTTTTTTATACTACTCCTCAAAAAAGGTTATTAATATATTTACTTTAAGTGACAAACACTTTTTCCTGACAGAAAGTTATTCTGATCCAACTAACTGTTTTGACAAAGAGGACTTGCTTTGTCAATTAGTATATTTGACAGATATTCTTCATTAAAATGAATTAATTAAACCTGCAGATAAAAAGAGTTTATGAAAATGTTTAAAGCCCATGGAATGTTTACAAAAAATACTGTAGTCACAGAGGTAGTAATGAAATAAACATTACTTCATTTTCCCAAGCTTTCTGGATGTATCATGTTGGATAAAATTCCTCTAAGTGAAAGAGAAACATGTGTAGTTGATTCTCATTACTCATGATAGTTATGTTCTAGAAAGACACTGTGAACACTGGATTAGTAATTACTGAACCATTGCTCCCAGGGGAAATACAGTTAGGCGCCTGTGAGCCTCTGGTCACAGCATTTTTATAAACTGATCAATACACGACATTGAACTCATGGCTGACAGAAATGTAACTCATGCCTGAATGAAGCCTATCTAACACAAGTATTTTCCTTCTAAGACACATAACAGCATCTTTGTACTTAGAAACACTAGACAGGACTTCAGTACTATGCTTGGGGGCCATGTTAAACAGCAAAATCACCAACAAAAAGCACAGAAATGCAAAAATGTGACATTAGACCACAACAGGAAACTTATTTAGAGTATGAGAGCTGAAACAAGAAGGCAAAACATCACCTTGTGTGATCACAGCTGGGAACATGCCTGTTAGGTGACTCAAATTTTTTGCCAATCTGGCATGTCCATGAATGATGGTGAAAACACCATAACTACTGATTTTGGGGTTACAAATAAATTTCAGTAAGTAAGCAAATTTGCAAATACAGAATCCACAAATAATGAGGATTGCCTGTAGTTTGGTATAGTTTCCAGAAATTGAGAAAAGCTTTTACAAGTCAGTACACAAGCAAAATTTGTCAACCATTACTCTACAGTGTACAGAAATCTAATATGTGTCCCTACTTAGCTCTCTTTCTAATTTCCCCAGTGGCTACTCCAAACCTTTCCTACTAGCCTCAAACTTTTTTTGTGTGAGGAAGATCAGCCCTGAGCTAACATTCATGCCAATCCTCCTCTTTCTGCTGAGGAAGACCAGCCCTGGGCTAACATCTGTGCCTATCTTCCTCCACTTTATATGGGATGCCACCACAGCGTGGCTTGACTAGCAGTGCATCAGTGCTTTGGTGCATCGGCGCATGCCCGGGATCTGAACCCGGGCCACCAGCAGCAGAGTACACACACTTAACCACTATGCCACGGGGCCAGCCCCCTCTCCTCAAACTTTTGATGTCCAACTCTGCTGTCATTATCATCAGATAATCTTGTCTCTTAAATCACTGTATTGCCCTAGCATGATTAATACTTTAGATCCCTACCACACACTTTGTAGAATTCCTATCTAGACCTGATTACCCTATATTAAAATTCTCTACTTACTTATCTGCTTATCCCATTAATCTATAAGCTTATCTATAATATTTATTTCTTTATCATCTTCATCTAGCCATAGATCTAGACATATGATAGTCGCTGAAAACATAAATATTGCAAAACAAATGAATTAGACTTTCTGTTTAAGCAACATGGTAAAATGAGCTAACACAGGACTTCATGTTGATACAAATACTTAGAGCTGTTGTAATCAGAAAGGTATAATAGATATTTGAGACCAAAAGTTAGAAAGGGGATTTTTTAGATGTCAGAAACAAAGCACCATAGTTAGAATGACAACAGACCATTCATCAGAAAAATAAAGGCTAGAGACAGTGGAATAATATCCTCAAAGCTCTAAGAAAAAATAAATGTCAACAGTTAACTAAACTCAGGCCTTCCACTAGGTTCTGCATTATGTGTTGAGAATTACCTAAATGTCATAACATTCCCCCTAAAAAGTGTTAGAGAATGAGACTACTCCAATGCACAGGAGAGGGAAAAAAAGAACTGTAAAGGAGAGGAGTTATGTTCTGAAGAAGTAATGTAAATAAGATCCAGAATATGGTAAATCAGGGAACAATTGCATGTTTGTATACATACACATTGATTTTATGCTATTTTAATTTTCTCTATTTTTTTGTTAGTGAGTAATTTATAAATTATTTTTGAAAAAATTTTCCCATTTGAACTATATTAAAGAAAAACAAGAAAAAAGATTTGGGCATATTTAACAAAAGGGTCATAGGCCTGCAGACAGTGGGAAATCAAACAGGTAAAAACAAGGAAGTTCAATTGTCTGGACTGTCAACCCTGCCTATTTGGAGATTGTTTCCTAGAACTTTTCTCAGTGGATAACTTGAATGCATGCTGTTATTTGGCTTGGAAAAAATGAAGACATTTCCTTTCAGTTTTCATGGGATAGATAGGAAATTTTAGGTACAAAATGCTTACGCAGCGTCAAATATTTAGTAATTGTACTAAGTTAAAAAGTGGCCTCCTTGTACCTGGAACCTGTAAAGGTGATCTTGTTTGGAAATACATTTGCAGATGTAACCAAATTAAGATGAGGGCTGGTCCTAATCCAACGATTGCTGTGTTCATAAGAAGACGGCAATTTGGACACAGACAAACACACAGAGGGAAGACCATGTGAAGAAATACAGGGAGAACACTGTGTGAAGATGGAACCAGCGATTGCAGCGATGCATCTAGAAGCCTGGAAATGCCAAGGGTTGCTGGCAACAACCAGAAGCTAGAAAGAGGCACTGAAAGATCCTTTCCTAGAACCTTCAGAGAGAGTGTAGCCCTGCCGACACCGTAATTTCAAAGATTTAGCCTCCAGAACTGCAAGACAAGAAATTTCTGTTGTTTTAAGCCACCCAGTTTGTGGTACTTTGTTACGGCCACCCTAGGAAACTAATACAATAACCAAGAGTAGAAACCAAATGTATACATTCACATTTATGACTTTTCTATTGGAGTATGTGGCCTTCTAATTTTTTGGCTTTGAAAATGTCAATATTTAAATGATACTCTTCTTAAGATGTTTAAAAACTCCATAAGAAATAATAGTAGAATGCAACTGGAAAACCAACTTGTCAGAGACCTCAGGTGACATAGTCTGAAGTGTTAGAATCCTGAGCACACAGCAGGGAAAGAAGGGCAAAAAGAATGCACCTGAGGGCCAAGAGGAGAGGCCATGGTAATACGGAATGTATGTCTAATAGTGTCAGAAATACGTCAAGTTCAACACAAGGTAGTTACATTTTTCCTTCTATTTTTTGTAAATGGCAGACCATTATTATAAGCAATGGTTTAATAAAATTTAGCTTTATTATCTAGATAAACTGTAAGCTTGTAGCCTTTTAAATATTTGTAATAACAAACATTACAATAGTGCTATTGCATCTAAATTAATATCCATTATTTCTTTATTTTTTCTCTTTCATTTAAATCATTTTAAAAGCCAATAGTTGGCTTTTAAAGTCATGCATTTAATACTACAATTTAAGCATTTTATAGGGTTTTACTTGTTTTTAATTTCAAAACATTTTAGCTATGAGGGAAAAAAAGCCATAAAATTGTAGATTTCAGTGTGTTTTAACCAGAAGCCTCATGAATCAAATGTATTGAGAGATGAGAAGCACCTTCTAGAATTTCTGGATTACATAAGGAAAACATACAGAGTTATGGGACAAGTGGGAAAATAAAATGAATGTACCAAGCACAAGTGAGAAAAACAAAGATTAAGAGAACTATGATGAGGGGGTGTCCATGCCCTGTGGAAAGGGGCTGTCACAACTCAGTTCTAGCTGACTACAGCCCTGTTGGCATATGGTTCCAGGGACCCTTATGTTCTAATTGCTGTTTTCAAATAATTGCTGGAATTCAAATATTTAGGTAAATGTAACTAGCTTTGTCTAGTTGTAAAGTGAGAAATGCTTATTATTGGAAATTTTAAAACACAGGAAATGTGGCTTTTTGTGTATAATTTTTAAACATGGCTTGGGAATAGACAAATACCATATGTATGCATCTTTGTTATAAAATGCATCCTTCATTTGCTGTGAAGTGAAATGTATTCATGTATTACACCAAATTTGAAGTTAAAAAATTCAATTCATTTGGCATCTATATATATATAAATTTTTTTTTGGTAAGGAAGATTGGCCCTGAGCTAACATCCATTGCCAATCTTCCACTTTTTGCTGAGGAAGATTAGCCCTGAGCTAACACCTGTGCCCATCTCCGTCTATTTTGTATGTGGGATGCAGCTACAGCATAGGCTTGATGAGCAGTGCGTAGCTCCAGGCCTGGGATTCAAACCTGCGAACCCTGGGCTGCTGAAGCAGAGTGTGCAAACTTAACCATTATACCACTGGGCCAGCCCCTGGCATATATATTTTTGATCAATTTCTTTTCAATTCAAAAATGATAAAATTTTCATAATTTTATCATAATTTTATTTTTAAAAATTTAAATAATCTTATAGATTATATTTTAAAAGTATGAAATATTATAAACGGTTTTAAGGAAGGCATCCTGTACTAGTAACATTTCACTACTCTAAGTAGTGTATCAATCTTACAACCCAGACTTGTGGACCTAAAGTGTTTACTGTGTGTTTAAATTTTCTCATGTATCTGGCTCTTATACACTGAAGAAAACACTCTAAGACAGAATTTGTTCCTTCACTTGTGCTGGAGCCACATCTACAATGAGATGGAAGGTTGGACAAACAGATACAGTTTCATCACTGCTGTCATTAGGTTTGTTCTCTGGTTGGAAATGGAACATGAAGCATACTCTTGATGTTGTCATCCTTGATGGCATCATTAAATTCAACAATCTACATAGAAAATATTCAAAAAGCTTATCAGTAGCATTATAAAACCACAGGTGATCAACCCCCAGCTCACACTCCCACTTCTTTAGTGCTTACTTTTGAAGCTTTAATTGTGACTAATACCTCTTTGTCACTTATTTCTATGTATAAACTTGTCTCTCACATGACTTTATTGTATTCAAACAGGTCACATAGCCCAAGAAAGATTTTTTCTGAACAAAATACTGGGGAAAAATGATATGACTTTGATGCTTTGAGTTCTTTTTCCTCTTTTTGTGATGGAAAGTGCTATTTGAATATTAGCATTATACTTCCCTTTACTCTCTTGGAAAATATTTTTCTCCCTTAACAAGGCTACAAATAATTTAGCCAATGATTGTGTCTAGATGAGGCAAGAATTTCCCCAAAATACTATTCTACTTAGCTAAAAATCTTGATAGCAGACATGTAAGACTCTACAAACAGATTATCAACTGAAGGACTATATTATATACAGAAGTTTTCAAATGTTTTATGAAAACAACAAAAAATTGGAATCTGGCCTCTATTTTTTTTTCTGGTAGAGACAAGTAGATAGTGAAAACAAAACTAAACTAAAGGCCTGAAGTGGATGATTCAAGTTCAGGGAATATCACTAAATACTGTTCTGACCTTGGGCTTAACCACTCTGAAGCTTCACTGTCCTATTCTCTATGATGAGAAGATTAAAACATTACTGCTCAGACCACAGATTTGTGAAAAACATATGTACGAGTGAGACAAAATATGTGAAGGAATGTTGTAATAATCAAATGCTATCCAAACACAACAAATGGCTACTATTGAACACTAATCTTAGTTCTCCTCATCCAAGCTCTCCTCATCACACCTCTCCTGGATGAAATTATGTTTCCAGAGGTCTCACTTCATGGGCTGAATTCTAAAGAACTGAGTCTGGACTTAGAAACCAATGAAGCTGGCACTTAGCTGTAGAGCTTGGATCAAAGATATCCTGAAGTCTGTATGTTCAGCAAGGACAGACACTGAGAAAGAAGCCAATTCATGTCAAGCCGGAGAACTAGAAATCAGAGCTTCTATAAGAAGCACAGAAAGGATGCGTAGAAAGCTTTCAGAAGGCAGAGCCTCAGGATCTTCCCAGAGCTGTGTCTGGCAGGAGGAACTCCTGCAGACACTTGCAGCGGGGATATTGAGAAGTTGAGAACAATTTGACATGTCATAATGTAAGACAAGAACATGATTCTAGACAGAACTTGGTATTCATGTCCTAACTCCATCTCTCCGACATCTCAACACAGTGAATTCAGGTCTACCATTGATTTGTCCATTTAGAAAGAAATATAACCTTTGTTAGCCAATATCAATTTTCTCCTATTAATCTGTCATATGGATTTATGCCTCTGTCAATTCAAACCAAAGATAAATGAGAGGAAAGCATCAGACGCAGGGTAAAAGGGGCAGAGAGTAAAAAATCTTGAAATTAATTTCTAATGTATTGGTGTTGAAATACAACATTCTATTCACTGTATTTGTTTATTATTTTTTTCAATTCCACCTCCCTCATAACTACACCCCAAAATGGGCTGTGTGCACAGATAGAAAATAGAGTCTTAAGTCTTAAATATTATTCAAGGTTATTTTTTTTAATGAACGTTTTGTTGAATGAAACAGAAAGAAAGCAGTAGAACATTTTGACCCATTTAGGCCATAATGTTGAATTTATTTAAAAGTATAGTTTTAAATAGAATAGTTTCTTTTTGAAATACTCAATATAACTTCTACAAATGATGAAGCAGTAAAAATGAAAACAGAGGATTATGCCAAATAAATCACGAAAAAAAGATGGAAACAATTTGTTGCGGCCATAGTTTATACTGAGATTTTTCTTGGTCCAAAATCTGCCAGGCTATCAAGTTCCTTTCCTTGGGACCTTTCATTTTTGATTTTTTTCCCTAAATGTTGGTATACCATGGACAACTTTGATTCTTATAGATGGAGAGCTAGACTTTTTACACCTAGCTATCCATTTGTTGCCATATAACTAACTGAGCTATTTATATTATTCTTAATTATTTATTCTGCTATCACTACCATATACATAATACCCAAATATAAGTCTACTTTTTACTCCATCTTTTTCCTATTATTATTCTTACTTTAGCATTATATTTTTGAAAATTACCTTAGAGTTTATCTAGCATCTAGACCAGTGCTACTCAATTGAAATATAATTTGAGCCACATATGTAACTTTACATTTTCTAATAGCCTCATTAAAAAAGAGGTAAAAAGAAGTAGTGACATTAATTTTATTTAACTCAATATATCCAAAATATTTCACATGTAATCAATTACATTTCAACATGTAATCAAATACAAAAGCAAATATGAATGAGATATTATTTTTTCACACTAAATATTTGAGATCTAACATGTATTTTACATGTTAAGCAGATCTCAATTCAGACTAGAGACAGTTCAAGTGTTCAATAGCCATATGTGTCTTGCGGCTACTTTTTTGGACAGTGCAGATATGGACAAGTAAATGCAAAAGAAAAACCAGTATAAGTTTGAAATAAGACTATCTTTCTGACAGATATTATAAAGAATCATACAATAGTAGCCTTTAAGAGCTTTTCAGTATCAGAGTGGCATCCAAAACATATTGGGGAAATAACTTTGGGTGGAGTAAAACATACAACCCTACTAGGTAACAACTCAAGCATCTCCTCATTTAGCTACTTTTATAATTGTTCTTTTAAGCTTAAGTTAATTCCTCTAGAATCAGGCCTAAAAGCATATAAAAAATTTTCACAGTTGTCTCATTTAGTAATTATGTGGAAAGTTTTTTCAGTATTGTTTAATAAAAATATAAATTGTAATTTTATATTCACTGGTGTATCAGTTTTGAAAAAAGTTTTATTCATCATCATAGGCATCTTTAGCAGATTGATTTGATTAATTTTTTTCCTAGATAACTTCCTACTTGTCTACCATGTCAGTCCTTACCCTACCCCCCAACTAGTTCAATCACCCCGAGGAGTAATCCTTTTAAAATACAGTCACATCAAGTTACTCTTCTGCTCAAAACCCTCCGAAGAAAGCTTGCTCATTCATGGTCAAATCCAAAATCCTTATAGTGACCCACAGAACCTGGCAGAGTTGACCCCATTCTTTAACCTTATCTTCTACCACTCCCTTGACCCTTTCTGCACTCTATGTGGATACACTGGCCTTATCCCTGTTTCTCAAACACAGCACTTACCGTTTCCTCTGGTTAAATGTTTCCCCACAGACGTGTGCATGGCTCCGTCTCTCACCTCCTTCAGGTCTTTCCTTGAATGCCCACTGGTCAATGGAGTCCAATCTGACCCCTTTATGGAAAATTGCAATGTCATCTCCTATCACCACTCATTCCTGTTCTCTATTTTATTTTTCTTCATACACTGATCACTATCTAAAATTGTCTATTTTTTATATTATTTATTTTGTTTGTTGATGCTGCTTCTTCTCTAGAATGTAAGCTCCTCAAAGGCAAGTGCTATACTCTGATTTGCTACTGCATCCCCAGTACCCACAACAGTTCTTACAACAGAGGACATGAAATACATATTTGTTGAATTGATAAATTTAAATTTTTGACTTACATATACATGTTTAAAATAATATGATATAAAATGCACACAATAAATCTTATATATTTTTTAATTTATCTGACTAGAATCTATTTATTTTGATGGTCTAAAAAATAAGAATAAATTTTATATAATATTTATAGTCACTACTCCCAGAAGCAAAAGCAAAATTAATTAATTAATTAATTAAACATGATTGCACTTGAGACATGCAGCTTCTTAATCCTTTTAGCACTTCATTGGTGGGTGACAGTGACAAGATTTGAAAAAATGAAATGAGCATATTGTACCTGTTCACAGTTATAATGGAGAATTTTTTTTAAAAATCTAAAGCATTAAAAATAATTTCCATCTGATTTTAGAGATTTCTGGACCTAATTTTTATGTTTTCTTCCATATTATTATAAAGCAAATGTTAGTAAAAAAAACTTAAACCTTATTTTAAACTGCTGGAAATTCTCAAAGGAGGTTTTCTTTCTCTTTTAACAAGCAATTGTTCATATTTTTGACAACTAAACATAACCATAATTATTACACTGTCTTTCAAAGTACCTTTGAAATTTTAGAAAAATCTGAATTTCTAACTCCTAAGTTTTAAGGATCATTACTTTAGAGTTGTCTAAATAGATGATATAATAGATCTTATAGTTTTGTGGGAGATCAGAATTGGCCATCTCAAAGTATGTCTCTTTGCCTTGATTATTTTCTGAAAGACACTTTGAACCTCCCCCCTCAACTAAATGATCAATAGACTGGAAAGGTCCTTGCTAAGCCCATTCTTATCAAAGTTCTGTTTACCAAACATTTACATTTGTAAGGGAAATCTCCACTTGTAAACTATCTCCCTCTCTGTACTGGGAAGAGCGGGGGATGACCTCATCTCTAGAAACGTATCAATGTAGAATGCAAGGCTGCATAACAACCTTACTGTGCTTTTCTGGTAATCTCCCACAATTGACTCCCCCACCCCCAATATCCTTCTTTGTCTTTACCTAAATCTATTTAAGAAGAGAACCTCCACCATTTTGTCGAGAAACTCAGTTTCCCTGGTCTCTCCCAAGTATACATGTTATAAAGCTTTGTTTGATTTTCTCCTGCTATTCGGACTCATGTCAATTTAATTTGTAGCCCAGCCAGAAAGCATCCAGAGTGGGTGGAGGATAGTCTTCCTCCCCTTCAGTTTCAAGAATTGAAAAAGTAAAATTATTTATAAAACAATACTATGTAAAAATTAAAAGCAATATTCAGAAAAGGATTGAATTAAATGTATTCTTAACCAATAATTTGAGGAGTTAAATGTATTTTAGATGAGGTTTATAGTAGATTTTATTCAGAGATGCCCAACGATAAATATAACATTAATTAAAAATGCACTATAACTTTTGAGGACTTACTATATGCTAATCACAATGCTAAGGATGCACATTCCAAAAACTCTGAGAACAAACTTGCTTGTTCTGTGACAATCTGCATTTAATTAAATGAGAGCCCCATATGTCCAGTTGCTTTACCCCAGCCAAATTAGCCATCTCTAGTAAGAGGAAATATGGCCACCAAAAGATATCAGGCTCAAATTAGCACTGTTACCATATAAGGAAAAAGAATCTGTACAGTTGTATTTAAGAATCTTGATATGATGAGGTTATACTGGATTATCTAGGTGGGTCTTAAATGCAATCATAAATGTCTAAATAAGAGAGAGGCAGAGGGACAATACACATACACAAAGAAAAAGGCAATATGAAGATAGAGTCAAAGATTGGTGTGACTTAGCCCTAAGCAAAGGAATGTCACCAGGAGCTGGAAGAGGCAAGACATGGAGTCTGCCCTAGAGTCTCTAAAGGAAATGTGTCCTGTCAACATCTTGATTTCAGCTCAGTAAAACTGATGTTGACCTTCTGGCCTCCAGAATTGTGAGGAAATAAATTTCAGAGTTTCCTTTCTCTCCACAAGCTTGTACCAAGCAAAAGACATGTTAGCACACAGTGAAAAGGTGGCCATCTACAAGCCAGGAAGGAGGTCCCCACTAAGAATCGAATCTGCCAGCACCTTGATCTTGGACTACCAGCCTCCAGAACTGTGAGAAATAAATGTCTATTGTTTCATCCACCCAGTCTGTGGTATTTTATTTTAGTAGCCTGAGCTGACTAAGACACACACCAATCCTTGTGTAGTATTGCTCATAGAAGCTTTGTTCCTAACTGCCTAAAATTGACAACACCTTAAATGTCCATCAGGAAGTAAAAGGATAAATAGCGTATATCCATTTAATGGAATACTTAGCAATAAAATGAAAGACACTATCAATACATACAACAACCTAGATAAATCTCAAAATCATCATGCTGAAAGCCAAACACAAAAGAACACATACCATATGATGCTATTTATATGAAACTCTAGAAAAGATGAATGGATTTGGTAGTGACAGAAAACATTCAGTGGTTGCCTGGGGCCTAGGTTGGGGAGGGAGGGCTTTGACTAGAGCTAGGCATAAGAGAATTTTTTTGGTTTGAAGGAATCTTGATTATAGAAGTGGTTATGTGTGTATGTGTGTGTATATATGTATATAGACATATTTATCACAACTCAACAAACTGTACACTAGAATGCATGTATTTCATATAAATTATGTCTCAACATTGATTTAAAAATATTAACATTAAAATGTTAGAAAACCAATATTAAAAGGAAAAATATAAAATGTAAAATTTTTTTTTTAATTTTTAAATATAAAAGAAAAAGTATAAAATATAAAAGAATAAGAACAGTTGAATAGATTAATAAATAATGAATTGAAATGGTAACCAGAGACCACCTTACACACCAAAAAGATGCCCAGACCTAGATAGTTTTATAGGTAACTTTTCCTGAAAGTATAAGGCACATGCAATTTCTATTTCATACACATTGTTATAGCAAAATAGTAAAAAAGCAAAAGTTACCCAATCTTTCAATAAAACTGTTGATACCTTGATTAGCACAGTGGATGTGAATTGGGAATGTATGAAGAAAGAAGATCACAGCCTACCTCACTTGGAATCTCAGAGGTAAAAATTCTAAAGAGAATATCAGCTAACTGATTTCCACACTATATAACAATAATAATAATAATAATAATAATCAGGATAGAATGGGATTTATTATTTGCTCATATTTATAAATAAAAGTGTGGAATAATTAAATTTGGTCACTAGTATGGGGCTTATCAGCAATTGTGCAGATTTTGGTCTACAAAAGTTTCCCTAGGACAACCTTACCTTTGACTCTCAGAACAATAAGGAAGGGCCAGTGCTCCTACAAGGCGGTCTCCCTTTATTCAGCAAGCCGTCCACATCAAACGAAGCCTGACGGTATGTATTGTGGCTACTTACTCTATGGTCAGGCCTGTCTTGTTCTTCCAGAAGATTTTCTGGCTGCTCCTCTCCGACTGTTCTGTAAGTCTGCTCTAGAAGAAAAGGCTACACTAAAGTTCTGTGTGCCCCGTCAGCCGTGCTCCAGCTTCTGCTTGACACACAGGGTTTCTCCAGCCCATTATGTTGTTAGTCATCAGTGTCAGACTGAAACAGGGTATTTGTTGGCCTTCCTGAAGCATGATCAACTCTCACCACTCTAAGCTGGCAAAAATTAGTGGGACCATCAGTTACCTCATTTCCTGCTTCTCTCCAATGTGCTCATAACTTCCTCATACGCTCCCGAAGTTCCCTTTCAATTTGATATAAACCACATGTTTCTGTGAGCATTTGTTATTTGCAATGCATATTGACCCGGTTCTTAGTTTCAAAATATATGATATCTCCACTATTTTTGCATCTTTTTGCTTATTTCTGTGTGTATTGAGGTGGGTGATGGTGTAAATCTCTACTTATGACACTTGCTGTGCAGTCACTCTGTTGATCTGTTGTTATGCACTTGTATTTGTAACTTTACACTTGAGCTGTGGAGAGTGTTTATTCCTCTTATTTAAACTCACTGCTGTTTTTCATATGTAGAAATAAACATATTAATCTGCCATCAATAGGTCTTTCAATTTAGAACTTTTCTTGTCATAAAAATGAATGGAATTGAATCATTTACGTTCTTAATCAAGTGCATGCATTTACTAAATAGCTGAATTGAATTTAGATGTAAGTCCATTTCCATGAAACAAATTGGGGTTGTGACCAATGCTCTGGCCCTCATTATCATAGAACTCTAAGAGTGGAGCAAATCAGACACATACAGAGATTTTAAAAAATATATTTTCTACTACTCCACTATAAATTGTTGTTTATTAAATCAGAACGAAGTGGCTCAATTTTAGTATTTCTATCTGTAGTAATGTAAGGTCCCAGAACAGCAATCAAAAAAACAAAAAAAAAAAAGAGAGAGAGAGAGAAATTAATTTTGGTGCTGGCAGTAGTTTTCTTTTACCAAATATGCAAGATGGATAGGGGACTACAGACTCAAAAGCTTGTTTAGAGACAGATCTCAGGGAACTCCTTCCTCTCTGGTCAGAGGGATCTAGTTTGAAACATTTCTGCCACTTCCAAGAGATGAGACTTCACTGAATCTCTCTCAACTCCAGTTTCTTATCTGTAAAATGGTGACTTTAAATCTAACTCATCCTATTGGGAGGATTAAATGTTATATAAAGGGATTATTAGCACAGTGTGTGGTTTACAAAAAGCACTGAACATATAATAGCTATGATGACCTGTATTAAAAAGCATTTATTTCAGTTTGTTACTTAAGAAATAAAGATTAGGTTTAAGAGCTTCAGTTTTGTAACCTATAAAATGGTAATAATACTTACCTTATGGATTTCTTGAAAGGATCATAAGAATTTGAAAATGAGATGAGAAAACCACCATCTATTAGCAAACTAGCAGTAAATATAAAGAAAAACAACAGGGTGTTGGGTTAGAATACTTTGTTTCCCTTCTAGCTTCTCCTATTAAGCAGCTGTTTCACTTTGAGATAAAATTGCTTTAGAAGTCAGTTATCTCCCTTTTAGAGTGAGAAGCCTGGAGTGAATTTTTTTTTTTTTTGGCTTCTAGCTTTAAGCTTGTGTGGACTAGATACATTAGAAGACATTCTGGAAATCTTCTCTTTGATTTATCCCTCTTGTTATCTTACAGATTTATTCATACAAATCTCAATCATAGAGAATATGTTACATAGCAAGTTTCATACCCACTTATCTGTATAAAATTTAGATATAATAATCTGTAATATTCTCAGGTATTTATGTAAAAAAATAGAATTATCATTATAAAATACTTTGTAAAGTCAACCGATGTTTTTAAAAGTGGTAACTCAATGTCCAGTTGCATTCCTTATTAATGAAAGAATACAATTTATATACTACATTATTAATACTAAAATATCTAAAGAAAATCGTTCTTTCACTTCTTGAAATTCTTAAACAAAAGGCACTTTAATGGAGATTTTAAAAATTAAATGCAATATGTATGAGCATTTTAAAAGTATTTAAAATCTTCTATACCTGAATATATCTTTATTTTCTGGAAACAATGTTGAATTTCTAATGACTGCTATAAAAATATGCAGCCATTGAAAGTTAGTATTTTTCTTTTTTATATTTTTAAATTCTTGCTCTATTTTAATTGTCTAAAAGTTCATTGTTTTCAGATTTCAAATACATGCCTATTAATTTTATAGCTATTATTATTTCTTATTATTTTCATTTTTATATAAAATATTTGGAGTAATAGTATTTTACTTGAATACAACTATTAATAAGTCAAGTTTTTAGCTATATTTCATAATAGTCCATTAGATGTATATTTATAACTTGAGGCTAAATAGCAAATATAATGTAAATATTCCAATGATTAGCATTGCCCCTCAAAACTGTAAACATATTAAATAAAATGTAAGTTGTGTTACACAATGAAATATTTGTGTAGGAATATAATAAAATATAATTTCTTACATGAAATAGAAACCTTTTGAGGGAAATGATATAAGCCTAATTGAAAACATTTATGTAAATAGCAATAATGAATATACATTCACAATTTAACATTAACTTGAAATTGTACAATATTTTTGTATCCCCTCTAGACCCTGGAGCTATTGTTTTTCTGCAGATATACTAAACTCTAGAATACTTCTTTATTTTGAATCACTTCATTTCAATAGGCCAAGGATTTTCAATTCATATGAGTATATAGAGTTTATATCTATCTTAATAATTAATAATTCAATGCTTCCTTTTTGAATATATACTATTAGAGAACAAGAATTCCTCTGCAACAAAAATCAAAAACTTGATGTGAAGCTCACTTGTATTCAAAACATCAAGATACCATCATCTTGTTATACCTTCCAGACAAGAGGGAGGATGGCATGTCTTCCTGATGGATTAAGGGAATGATCATAGGGTTGAAATTCTGTAAGACTTCACACAGAAGTCTTAGATTGGAGCCTGGATATACCCTTAATTGACTGACCATGTGATCGAATATCTCTGAGTCTTACTTCTCTCTTCTAGGAGACTGAATGAATAAATGAAATTTATTTGGAAAATATAAATCATCATCCATGTATTATTGGTTGTTATCCAAACCCAGAACACCTAAATGACCAGTCAAGACTGATTAATTTAAGTTCAAACTAATGGTGAGCCAGTGTGACCTCTTCTCTTTGATTTCCTATCAGTCAAGATCCAGTCGGTTAATAGAGGCATTTAGTATAAACATCTAGTCACAAAGAGATGGAAGAAAAGAAAGTCGATCCCATCCTTGGTGGGATCTGTGATATTACAGAGCAGAAATGTTTGGCAGAAGGTGGAACCAGGGAGCAAATGTAGCTACTGTGAGAAACTCCATCCAAATCAAGAGAGGGGAAAAATGTCCTAGCTTTTCCTTCCTCCCACCCTCCAATGTTTCACCATTGATTTCACTGGCAATAGCCAGAAACCAGCCTGGGAAACATAGTAAGCAGTGCTCGGTTTTTTGTGATACAAAGAAGATCAGGGTAGAGATAGAAATGGATTTGAGTTCAAATAGGCAAATGATGAGCACAAGTCCTAACTATTTATATCTCTAAGCTGGCCTTTTCTCAGATGATAATAGGCATTTCCAGAAGGAAAGGGTATATGTTTACCAAAAGAACATCAACAAAACATCTCCCCTCAATCGCACATTTATCTAGTGCCTGATTTTTATCCTATGACCACTATTCCTCCTAACCCAAATTTTTGCTTTAATGGAATGAATATAATATTTTCAGAAGTAAGAGAAAAATAATGAGAGCTGATTAAAGCAGTAGTGATCCTCTCCTTCTGTCTCCATATCTCTTTAGCTTTCCCTTGCAGGAGGACAAGCTGTATCCCAGCTCAGCTTCCTCTGTCAGGAAGGAATCAATGCCATGATCTCTAGGTAGGGGCATTGGACAATCCCAGACAATGGCTATAGACATCTGGCGTACCAACTGGTACCAACTGGCTAGTTCGTACCAATTGGCTTGGCACCGAGAAGGTTTCGAATCCACCCCTTTGCCCCCACACGCAAAAGTTTCTTTCACGTTTGCCCTCTCCAAATGGAAAGGGATGGGCGTATATTAGAATGCTGTGGCTGCTGTAATAAAGTACCACAAACTGGGCAGCTTAAGACAAAACAAAACAAAAATTTAGCATCTTACAGTTTATGGAGGCCAGAAGTCTGAAATCAAGGTGTCAGCAGAGCTGGAACCCCTGTGGAGGCTCTAGAGGAGAATCTTTCATTGCCTCTTTCAGCTCTGGTGGCTGTCAGCATTCCTTGGTTTCTTTGGCTTGTGGCCACATCACTCTAATCTCTGCCTCTGTCTTCACATTGCCGCCTTCTTTTCTGTCTGTGCATTTTCCTCTTCTGTCTCAAATTTCCATCTGCCTTTTTCTTACGAAGACACTTGCCATTGAATTTAGGGTCCACCCTTATAATCAGGATTATCTCCTCTCAAAATCCTGAAATTAATCACATCAGCAAAGATCCTTTTTTTCAAAATAACACTCATGGGTTCCAAGGATTTAACTTGGATATCTTTTGAGGGGCCATTCTTTTTTTTATCTACCATCATGAGGGATGGGTCCTTACACTGGAATGTAGATTCACCTTGCAGGCCCAGCAAGGCCCAGCTCCAACATATTTCTCTGTAGGAAAACGGGAGAATCAAAAGGAATCATACCTTCTCTTCTCTTTTTGACCTTTGGCCTATGTGAATTTCCAAGTCCTTTTCACAGTAAGGCTAATTTCTTTAATCAGGATCAGGTGTCGTTTGGGAATTAATGGTGGAGATCCAGAAGGGATGCCTATTGCACTACAACATTGCACTGCAACAAATTAGCGCAGGAGACCTGTTTTATTTGCTTAACACACAAATACAGTGCAATACACACTTATCTGTCTAGAATAGCATGACTGTAGGGCCCAAAGACTTAGGAAAATGATGGTATGGAAGGATACACAATGCATCCTTACACAACCTTAATTCTTCAATAACCTTAAATCCTTTCCTCTTTCCCAGCCTGATCATGAGGAAGTCACTCTTGCAGGTGGGTTGCAACCAGCAATTCTAGACATTTCCTGCTGCGTAAAACCCAGCCAACAGCTGACTTCACTATCCCACTTACTGGAAGTAAAGGATTACAATTAAATCACATATTCGATCTAACCAGTAAAAAAGTACTTAAGGATCATTTTGAATGATAGTTTTGTCACTTTGCACAAATTATAAATTAACCCCAGAGAATGATTGGAGTCAGAGTAGAGGGGAATCAGCACAATGTCTCATCATCTGAGCACCTGCTCTATAATCCATTTCTTGGCTACATTTTTATGGGATCTCAACAAGGAGGGGGCACTGAGAGATTGTTGAGGCCTTGCAATCTGGAGAACAGCTCTGAGATGACATGTGCACGTGTGTGTGTGTACACACGAGCTTGCGTGCATACGCAAGTGCATAGATACACATATACTTCTGTAACGGTTTAATAGTCACGTATATCGCCTTGTTTAAGTAAGATGTATTTGTGATAGTTAACTTTTTTTTTCCTAATCAAACTCATGAGGGGAAAAGTAAACTCACATGGTCTGGAAACAAAGCAGCTGGTCCAATGAAGAGAGTTAAAACTGACCTTTACCTACCAAGCAGTGAACGGACATGAAACTGAAGAGATTTCCCCTAATGGGAGAATGCCTATGACACAGGAATGATTATCAACATTGCCATTTAAAAAATAAGAAAACTGACAGAGTAGGTATCACTCAGTAAGCGGCTGAGCCGTGACTTGGGCCCAGGGTCTGTACACGTGGATCCTGCACTCACTGTGTGCCTGGCTTTCTTGACCCTGTGATTTTCATTTACATTGTTACATGTCGTAAGAGCATGGGCACAGAATGACTACACTTTTACTGTCACTTAATAAGAACAGTATTTTTCCAAAGCATTTGAGCTTCTAAGATGCATTTCTAGATGCAGAGAGCAAAAGCAGCGTCAGGAGCACTTGGAGAGGTTCATTGGGGCAGATGAGAAAGGTCAGTGTGGATTGGGTGGCAACAACGGATACACACAATGGTAGAGAACAGTTACTATATGCTTACAATTTACCAGACACCATGCCTAGCACTTTGCATGATTCATCTCATTTAATTCTTAAAATGACAATTTAGTGGTCACCAATATCATCCCCATTTCACATATAAACAAAAGGATACTTTATTTTAGGCAACCTGTCTAGCTTCAGACAGCTAGCAAATGGAAAAGCCCCAGTGGAAGTAGTTTGGTTAAGATGCTCTCAACCACCTGGATTGACATCAGAGAGCCAGAGGAAGGGATTCTGGATAAGAAGAGCTTTCAAGACACGGGCAGCACTGTCCCACGAGATTAGTAGAAGTTGAACTTTTTGCATGAGTGGCTGGGTCAGTCGATCCACAGGCCATTTGTACTTTTCACTGACTTGTTTCATATTTTCTGTATTGAACCCTGTGAGAAAACAAAAAATGACATTCTAATTATAACTGCATTGTAAATATTAGTGGCATGAGGATGAGTCTTTTTCTTTTATTCTACATTATTTTAAAGCATTATGATCTATTCTATTGCAGTTAATTATGCCATCACTGATACAAAGCAAAACTATGTTATAGGAAGTAGTTAAATGAGATTTGCCCACATCATACCAGCTCATTCCAAATGATTTTTCCTTAGTGAGATACACATCCATTGCAAGTATATTTTATAGAGGCTACTATATGCAACATAGAAAACAGAAGATTAAACTTCTGTTTAATCAAAATTAAAATAAATTAATTATTAATTATATCAAGATTATTCCAAAATTACTTAAAGGAAATCAAAGACTTAAAAGAAATTATTTTTCTCAGAAATTTGCTTAACGTTTGTTACAAATCATGTTTATTACAAATCATGTTGTATTACAAAATAAGAAAGCCTATATTTTCTTAAAAAGATTAGGCATTAGGGAGACATAATGGAAGAGAAACATTTTACTTTTTAGTTTGGGGTCAGCAATCTACGGCTTATTTCCTGTTTTTACGTAATCCAGGGATTACGAATGATTTTAAAATTTTAAAATGGTTGAAATAATCCACAGAAGAAAATACTTCATGACACATGAAGACTTTATGAAATTCAAATTTTAGTGTCCATAAATAAGAGTGTTACTGAATACAGCCACACCCATTGCCTACAGGTGCTCTCCTGCTGCAATGGCAGAGTTGAGTAGTTATGACAGAGATGATACGGCCTACAGAGCCTAAAATGTTTATACCTGGCCCTTTACAGAAGAAATTTCTCAACCTCTGATATTGATGAATGAACCAAACAATTTCCCCAAACAAAAAAATACATCTACATATTACAATTTTTACAGTCTCTTCAGAGCCCCGCATGTTCTCTCTGTCTCTCTCTGATTCAATTTTTTCCATAAGTTTCAATGAATCATTAATGACTTTAGGGAAAAGTTTAAATGCCCAAGCTAGAACTTCAAAACTCCTAAATCTAGCACTAACTAAACCTTCCAGTTGTAGCTCCTATGCCATTAACTACCAGCTCCCAAGTTGTCCTGCTACTCATCATCTTCACAAGTCTAGTGGGTTTGCCATCCTATTAGAGATCCTGCAAAGCCCACCCTGTGCCCTCCATCCAGGATTCAAAATCTTTCCTTTCTATGGAAGCATTGTATTTCACCCTGGGCCAGAGTTACGCCTCTCCTCTTCTATTTTTTAGCACTTTACATAGGTGACATTCTGCCATGCAGTTTTCTTGTCTCACTTTTTTTGTTGTTGTTTTAAGGACTCCAGATGTTAAGTAATCTTTTGGAATATTTCACTGATTTTAAAATGTGTTCCTCTAATCTCCAAATTACTGCATCTCTCTCCTATAATTAGGGGCCACTTCTTTTATAACTTGGGTTCTTTAATTACTCCTCACAGTGTTTTTCAAGTTGTAAGTGCTTAATTTCTTTTTATTGTGTGTAGAATATTCTGAAACAAAAACATGATATAGAAATCTATGCATGTAAATTCTTTGGTTTAAATTCATGAAAGATCCATGAGAAACAGGAAGAGAGAGAGAGAGAAAGAGAGAATGGTATTTGAAAGCAACACCAGCAAATACCAACACAACCCCTGGTCTGACATCTGCGTTCCAGCCCCAGTCTCCAGATCTCTGCTGAATGAAATGGGAGCATCAGTGCTCTGGCCATCTGTACCAATTAACTGAACACTAATGTTCTTGCTGCAGCTGATAGTTGAGACCTCTGCAGCACGATAAAGTGCCTGGAAATTCTATTTGTGGTTGTGTGGAAAGGGGTAGGAAATATTGATCATGGCTGTAACATAAGAGCTCATTCAATTCAAAGCAATAGAGAGACATTAAGATAACAAATATTTTCAGCTAAAGAATAAAGGGGTTGGTGGTGCATCAGATGTGTGTAATTATGAACAGTTGCTACCTTCTTAATTGGATGACTGGGAAAAGCTCTTTAGCTGTAGGCATCCAACTGGCAGGGCCAAAAATGTTCATTGTGCACATTGATGTCTGATGAACAGTCTTTATACCCATAGCTCTTGCTATGTCTAAGAGTACTCACCTTTAGCCTTTCAATAATAAAAGTAAACCAGGCTTAAATTATATTATGATGAGAAGTGGAAAAGGAACATGTTGGTAGTAAATGACGAAGATAACTTTTTCCTTAAAACTTATGACAAATTTAAAGCAGCTAATTAAGGCTCAAAGACGATCATCTTGTGCTATTTCCTGAAGCCACAAGTTTCTGAATTTATATCTACTAAATATAGTTCATACAAAACACTGATGGTAATTTTGGTCCAATGGATTGAGAGTTATGTATATTTGTACAAAAATATTTTATTTAACTCAATATGCAGGGCTGTCAGAATATTATGTTAAGCCGATAAAAATACACTTTGGCATCACTGAAGCAACAACGGCCAATGAAGCAACTGCCTTTGGAAATGGGACTGAGGCTAGTGATCCGGGGAGAGCACTGGTATTTTCATGGTCCTGTAGAAGTGGTCTTCATTTTCTCTGAAATTATCTGGATACTCCTAGTCAATTTCACAAAGTCTGCTGCGCGGCATATAGTTGCCTGTGTCAGCCATCCCACATTGTTTCTTTATAGCAACTTTCTGTAATAAACTAAGTAGATTTTATCCAACAAAAATCTATCATTCAGTAGAGAAAAATGCAACTTTCAGAGTAGGATGAAGAAGACATTTCTTCCAAAGCAGTGCTACATTGGGAAAAAAAACACTAGGTTAAGATGTAGCTTACTTCTCAGATAATACACTGCAGCAAAATCAGCAGGGAATTTATGTCTGCCAGGGTGTAGCTATGGTGACAGATATAGATGCTGCAATCTGGTTTCTTTCTAATTGTTCTGTCATTCAAGACATTTGTGTGAAGATTAAGAAAGAAAACAAAAAAAGATGATATTTAAGTATGGGAAAGGCTGAGATATAAAGTGAAAAGCAGCCCTATCCCCCAGTTGACTGTTTCCTACATTCATGCCTTTGTGTCTGTGAATTTCAATATCGTGTTAAGTACAACTAGGTTGTGCTATAATAATAGAGTCTTTCAAAATACCACGGACTAGAACATGAGTTGAGCCTCCATGCTTTATGATGCTATTTCCCCAGCCAGCCCAGTTTACTGCACTTCATCTCACCCCAGCTTTAGCTAAAGAAGGAAATATTAAGAGTTCCGTCATTGCCTGAGAGGTGAAATACATCTTTGAAGGCTCCATAAAAGCAGGCATAGAAATATTATAAAAACTTCACCAGGGAATTAAAAACACATTCTATATTTGTTTTTCAGGTTTAAGAGTAAATGCCTGAGAGTCTTCAGATAATAAGTTTCAACAAAATATTACCGTGCAATGGCTTCAGACATAATTTAGAAAGTCATGTTCTTTTTCCTAATCTCAATTTGCAACGCAACAAACATGTGACATACAAATATGAAAGCAAAAGAAGAATCTAAAACAAAAACAAATCTAAAACTAAATTATTAGAGAAAATTCTTTATTATTTGATATCCTATTAAATAAAATTCTCTTGAACAACATGTGTATTAAAGTCCTACATGATAGTTGTAAAACAGTGTGGGTAATCGGTCTCCTCCACCAATATCTTAAAGCTGTTAAAATTAGTACATATTTTTCAGTTTCATGCAAAACTTGAAAGTTTCAAAATTAGGACAACAAACATTTTCTGTCATATTGGAAGGTCCATGAGGGTAAAAACATTTTTCTATTTGCTAATGATAAAGATGAGTACTCCAAGGAGTACATGATACAAAGCAAATGCTCAAAAATTACTTTTTAAATAAATAAAATGGTAATTATTTTCAGAAGTAAAAATGACCAATAAAATCTCAATTTTAGAATTTATGTGCTTGCCCATCCATTATTTTTTGCACTTTATAAAATAAACTCTGGCAATTTCTTTTAAATAATTTTATTGTTGATTATATTTCATAGTATCATAATTTATCTTGAACTGGCAATCTGCTGTTATGGGTTGAGTTGTGTCCGCCTCAAATTCATATGTTGAAATCTTAACCTCCAGCGTCTCAAAATGTGACTTTATTTGGAAATAGAGTCCTCACAGAAGCAATCAAGTTAAAACATCATTACGGTGAGTTTTAATCTAATATAGCTGGTGTCCTTATAAAAAGGACAGACACACACATAGGGAGAATGCCATGAGAAAATGAAGGCAGTGTTGTTTCTACAAGCCAGAGAACACCAAGGATTGCCAATAAACCACCATCAGCTGGGAAAGGCAGGAAACAAATCCTCCCTCACAGCCATCAGAGGGAACCCACCCTGCTGACACCTTGATCTTGGACTTCCTCCTCAGGAACTGAGACAATAAATTTCTGTTGTTTAAGCCTCCTAGTTTGTGGTACTTTGTAACAGTAGCCCCAGCAAACTAATACATCAGAATAAGGTTTGTTTGGTGGTTATTTCTCAGGAAATACATTAATTATACACAGCATGCCATGAATATTATGTTTTATTTAATGAGAAAGTATATTTTATTTAAAAACACTGTTATGCTTATTGAAATAAAGCTTATAATTTCAATTTTCTCCCATATTTAATAGAGATTTTTTCCTACCCTAGAAAGTTTTCCAGTTAATCTTTTGAGACCTTTAATGAATAATAATATTTTATTATTATTTTTTCAGTTTTCAATGAATATAAGCTTATGAATCAAATTTACATGTGTAAGAAAAGGCATGTTTCAAGGACATTTTTAAAAATTCTCTGGTTAGTTTTGGAAGTCTAGCTTGCTCATGAGTTTAATTTTTTCAGTCACCGTGGGCTCATTTAACCAAATATGCAGTAAGAATCTGCATATTAAAAATAATATAAACATAAAATAAATGTAGAATAAAATAAATATAAAAACAACTATATCTTACATTTGTATAGAATTTTGTGATTTAAAAAAATGTTTTATAAGTCTTAATCCTCACAACAACTCTATGGGACGATATCTTAGGTGTTATTTTTACAAATTTGACCACGTGCCAAGCTGACAAAGATCTGGAGGAACAAGATATTTGACTGTTGTATGGGACAGAGTTTTGAAAGAAGTAAGGTGAAATGTAATACCATGTCTTGTTTTTGTGACTATTATTATTATATACTGCTATCCTGTGCATGTACTGTATGAAGATAATCACCCTAGTACTTTTTTATTTTTTTTATTTATTTATTCTTTTGTGTGTGAGGAAGATCAGCCCTGAGCTAACATCTGCCAATCTTCCTCCTCTTTTTTTGCTGAGGAAGACTGGCCCTGGGCTAACATCCGTGCCCATCTTCCTCCACTTTATGTAGGACGCCTGCCACAGCATGGCCCGCCAAGTGGTGCGTCAGTGCGTGCCCAGGATCCAAACCGGTGAACCCCGGGCCACCGCAGCGGAGCGCATGCACTTAACCACCTGTGCCACCAGGCCGGCCCCCACCCTGGTACTTTAAATCAAACCCCTCCCGAAAATCTTTTAATTGGATTTGGCAGAGATATGTGTCTTCAATCCTAGCTTTGTTTAAATTTTAAACTCTTCAAATTAACTACAATTGGAAATGTTTGCTTACTTTGCTCAAAGGTCTCGCAAGCTCAGCACAATCCTTTTAGAACACAAACTCTCAAATTTCTGCCTTCCTTTCTGTCTCTGCTATGCGACGCTTCAATAACAGTATTCAACCTTTTAAAGTGTCTCTTTTTTAACAACTCATCTGTGTGTGTGCGCGCGCTAGATATCTCACCCATGCTCAGGAAAACTTGCCTACAAATCCACAGCTATGATTACTCATAACGTAACTGTCAAATCTGGGGCATGTAACTTAACCTTGAGTTAGAATGTGTTTAAAATAAATGATTGTCCACTTATAAAGTTGAAGTAAAGAATTAAATTGCATGTTTTCAGAAATTTTATTTGAAAATAGTTTATTATTTTTGCAATTACTCTTCCTTTGTCATCAATCGCTTGGGGAAATATTTGGGAATCCAACTTAGATGACCTACCATAATTAGTACTAAGTATGTATATGTATTTAGGGAATCAAAAAAATTCCCTAAATATTTATTTCCATTTGTTGTTCAAAGGGTTGAAGCTGTTGCTCATACTTGCCTTTTTATGTTATTAGTGCCATCATCCTGCCTCGTAGCGACCCTGTGTACAGCAGAGCGGAACACTGCCCGGTCTTTCTGTGCCATCCTCTCTTTTTACTGCACTATGTCAGACAATGCTCTGCTGCTATTCATAGGGTTTTCATAGCCAATTTTTTCAGAGGTGAGTAGCCAGAGCCTTCTTCCTAGTCTTAGCCTGGAAGCTCTGCTGAAATCTGTCCACCACGGGTGACTCTGCTGGTATTTGAAATACCTGTGGCATAGTTTTCAGCATCACAGCAACATGCAGCCACCACATTATGCCAACTGACAGATGGGTGGTGTGGTTCCCTGACCAGGAAACAGACCTGGGCCGCAGTGGTGAGAGCGCCAGATCTTAACCACTAGACCACCAGGGCCAGTCACTTGCCTCTTAAGTGGTATTATTTAATACGTAAGTGCAAAACTGCATGTAAACAATGAGAATATATTTTTGGTAGTGTTTTCTATAACATAAACTATCTCTAGTCGTGAAAATTTTTATTTTCTCTCACCCAATTGAAATGAAAAGGTAATTCCCTGAGGTATATCTGAGTTGGAGAATGTTTTTTTGACAACCTCCTGCAAGCAGTAATGTACTGATGAAAATTGAAAACTAGAATGCCTAGATATAGTCTCTTACACTGGTGAAAAGTAATTTTTCTTCTCAACCAAAAAATGTATAAATAACATATTATACAGAAGGTAATGCTTAGTCACTGATGCCAATGAAACTGTGATTGGCTATACAAATAGCTATTTCAGTGATAAAGCAGCTTCTGTGGGCAATCATGTAGCATTATTACTATTAAAATGGCTGGTACATACCCAAATTAGCTTTATGGTGAACATTGATAAGAAAAAGTGCTCAGCAGCTCGGGGGCTTTCTCCATGCTGCCCCATACAGCATTAGTGATTCTGGCCATAGTAGACTGGCAACATCATCACCTCACCTGCATAACCTTAGATTATTGTGGGGTTATCATGCCTTAGTTTTCATTTACCTGACGCTGCATCACAGGAAAACAGAAAGATCTTAGAACTCCCTTCTTCCTCTTTTCACTTTTGCAGCTTTTATTTTTTCCGTCCTGACGTTATTAATGCCTCCTATGTACAAGGAACTCATTTTATATTTAACATTAGTGAACATATGAATAAACATAGAGCTCGGTACATAACAGAATCACAAGTGGACAACAGAATAACAGAAATATAAGTGAAAAAAAAAATCTCATTTTATGCACCGCCAGATACAGTTTTTTTTCAGTTGTGGAAGATACATTCACATTTCTAAACTTTCCAACTGCAACCTCCTAGCACTGTCTTGAATAGATAATTTCTTGCAGTTGTTGTGATTATCATAAATTTATCACAGTAAATAAAGACATTCTCTACTAAAGAATAATGTTTAATTGGGAGTCCTTTGCTCTGAGAATATTCCCAATTCACTGTAAAGGGAATTTCCTGCCTTCAAAATATAATACTGTTTTGATTTTTGGCAAGCTAGTTTCTCTCATATTAATATTAATGAATTTGAGATCAGTTTTGCACCTGGAAAATCAATAAAAAGCATAAATGCATTTCAATAAAAAGCCTACAAGAACACTCTGTAGCATATAAAAGTTACCTAACGACATTGTCTAAAGATCAAAATGTGTCAACTGTTCATTTGTTGTACTGTATAAAGTGGGCATTCTTAGTCTTTTGTTGTTCTTGTCAATAATATTGCTAATTATAATATTGTGATTTTTTCTTTGAACACTATAGAACCTGTACACAATATACACTTTTCAAATCCTAAGTGACCTTTTAAAGATTAGATGAACACAAACCAACTGAGTAGAAAAACACAGTTCATTACTTTGGGCTAAAACTTAGGGCTTAAATTTGTCACTTCTGAATTATTTTCTTATATCTGTTTCTTAGTACCAAGAGTACAGTGGCCACATCTGTTTTCTAACCTCCACATCCAGTGCTTAATAAAAAGTCTAACAGCGTCCATGTTCAATAAATTTATTTTTTCAATTAAATCACATGAAATTGGGTAGTACATAATAACAAATGTTTGAATGAATAAATAAATTTTAAATCAGTTAAAGAGTCAAACTCTGTTTAATCTTAGCTTTATTTAGGGCCTTTAATGTCACTTCAGTTAACTTAAATATTATAATTGAATTAAGTTACAAGATATCAATATGAATAAAAATTTTGATTTCAAAATAAATTGAATTATATTTAAGAAGCACTAAAATCTTGCAATAAAAATGCTATGTGCCTCCAGTTGATAGAAAATCATTTTTAATTTGAATAATGAACTTCTACTTCATTTGTCTTGTCAGTTCACATTGTCTATGATAAATTTTTTTACAGTATATCAGTTATAAATAAAAAGAGATATAGACAACATGTAAATTAAAATTTCTTACAAATATAGATATTAATAGTGTTCAAAACATAGAAGTCTTGAATTTTTTTTAATTATTGACTTTCAGAAATATGGAACTTTTTAATTGAATGATAAAACAAAGTGAGAAGAACTGGGTCATAAGGAAGTGCCTGGAGAATACACAGACAGCGTGAATGCATTTCAGGTTTAGTGAGCTGCCTGGAACAGCATTAGAATCAGATACACACAGATCTACCAGGAAGAAGGCAAGGAGAGGCACAGACATAATCAGCCCTTGCCATTATTAAAAGATGATCACTAGAAATTTACAAAAGTTCAAAACTAGGTTTCGAAACACCATATCCTCATTATCATTTTACACAGAAATCTCATATTCCACCATCGCCATCCCCATTAAGGAGGACTACTCCTCAGAAAGGAAGCAGGCAGTAGGCCACACAGCTGGGTTCTAATGTAGATTGGGAAGGAAGGAAGGACGAAGTGACCTCTCGAAGTTGCTTGCTAAACTAAAATTCAGCTCAACCTTAAGAAAAAAAAAAAATTTTACAGCTTGCAACTTCTTAGCTTAATTGAGTTCCTTCTTTATTCTCTTTTTTCCATCAATGAGTTTCAGAACTTCCAAGTTTCCATTTTATTGCTTATTAAATGTTTGTCAAATGAGGAGCTTGCTCAGGCCTGTTAATTGGTATGGCTTCCCATATCCTGTCACATTGACTTGGCCAGAAACGTAGCAAATATAAAGATCTGCTAATTAGTTGTGTGGGTTTGTTACAAGTGATTTCACAGTGCAAATGTGCACAGAAAACATTGAAAATGTTTTTCATTTTCTTTTTCCTTTTTTTTAAATCTTGGTTTTAAAACCTATACTTAATAGACATTAATGGCAAAAGTACAGAACAGTAATTTCAAGAAGTTTTGCCAAATTGGCAAGTGAGATTAAATACATATAGGATAATATTGAGGAGAATTTATATGATCTAGAAAAGACAGTAATTTAAGCAGAATTATGCAGAGATATAACCTTTTAAAAACAGCAGTTATGAAAGGTGAATTCAAAAGCAATTCATTATGTGCAAATTAAGAAGGAAAATAAAAAGCCCTTCCAAGACCTCTGAAAATAATAATAATAATTGGAGTAATAAAATTTTAATAATGCATCTAATCCCCAACATTTTTCTGAAAGATAAAGTGAAATTGATGCTAAGGCAGCAGAATGGAATAGGACCCAAAGATCCCTTGATTCCATTGTCTCTGGCCAGTGTTTACAGCTTCTCTGAGACAGAGGTTCTCAAATCTCTAATCTCTGGCAGATGGTGAGACAATCATGGTGGGCATCAATGTGTTAGAGAATCTAATTTTTTTCATAAATAATTTCCTTTTATTTGAAATAGAAGTATCTTTTGCATTTTCCTCCTAGATTAAAAAATGCATGTAATCTGCCATGCCTTTCTATAACCGGAACCTAGAAAGAAAAACGCAACAACACCAACCACTGGGTACTTATCATATGTGAGACACTGCCCCCTGAATGTTAATATTTAATGTTTATTAATCATATTTTACTGATATATGGAAACTGAAACTCAGAGAGGATAAGTAACTTGTCCAAGGTCACACAGTATTGAAGTGGTATTTGAATCTACGTCTGCCTAACTCCAGTAATGAGAGCTCATCCTATTGAGAATTTACTGTATGCCGGGTGTGTTCTAAGAACTTTACACACATAAACACATTCAATCTATACAACAATCCAGTGAGGTAGGAAATAGTATTGCCTCCATTTCACAGAGAAGGAAACTCAGGCACATAAGGTGGTAACTTGGCCACCATTATACGTCAATAGGGGACAGAGCCAAGATATAAACATAGGCAGTCTGGCTGAAGACTCATTCTTGAGCCACCTTGCTCTCCAGCCGCTCATCTCTTTACTACCTTAGCATTGTGAAATAATTGGAAATTTAAACTTTTTTTGAGATTCAAAACATTTCTTTTGGGAACATCTGGTAGTGCTATAAGTAGAGGTACTTATGTGGTGTAATTTAAGGGGCTCTTGAAATACCCACTCAAAATATATAAATCAGGCTGTTAGTCTTACCTCCTAAGAAGGCATCAGAGTATAGCAAAAAATATATAAGTTTTGGTGCTTATATAAAAAATGTTTTAAAAATCTTCATTTGTCTCTATCATTGTTCTACTCTTTTGTTCTACTTATTTTGTTATATCATTTTTTAATGTATAAATCACTGGGATCTAAGGAGCTCAAAGAGAACGGAAAAGGGAACTAGATTCCAAGAATTTTATAGTATATTAATTCACTTAAGTATCAACACTTACTTCTCTCCTCACTCCCCAAATTCTATAAGTAGATATTATTATCCTCTGCATTTTACAAATAGTAAAATTAAATCTGACAGAGTTAGGTAACTTACTAAAGTTATTGACTAGAATAAAAAAGATTATGCACCCAAACCTATGGTCTTTCTGCTATACCCAGAAGCCTTCTGAAAAGGACGTAAGTCTGCTCCTGGTCCATGTAGTGATTGAGTACAAATAGATACCTTTCTTTTTATATTAAGGTGAAATCTTTAAAAGAATAGGAACTCTGATGATTACGGAGCAAGTTAAAAAACAAGCATATCACAGGTTATGAAGAACATATTCTCCCATTTTTTGAAGATTTGTGTTTACATTATTTTGTTCAATGATAGTGTTGCTTAGTTATATTACTGTCTTTATATTTTGCATCATCTCTCATTTAAATTTCACAGAAGCTTTGTGGAAAATGCAAAGCAATATTACACCATACTTACAAATGCCCTACCTAAGGAGCACGCAGGAACCTTCTGAGGTGATGATTATGTGTGTGTGTTGATATGTGTATGCACTAAAAATTTGGTAAATTTACAGTTAAGATTTATGCATTTCATTGTCTGTAAAATTTAACTTCAAAAGAGTGAAAAACTACCTGTAAACAAGTATTAAACTCTAAATAATAATGTACATTTGAAAGTTTTTAAGGGGAAATGTACTTAAGTCTGCAGCCTACTTTGTAATGTATAAAATATGAATTGCTGGACGGACAGGGGAATGGATAGATGGACAGATTTGTGATAAAGCAAGTACACCAAAATGTTAATGGCAGACTCTAGGTGATGGATATGTGGGTGTTCACTATAAAATGCTTTAAACTTTTCTGAATGTTTGAAATTTTTCGCAGAAAAATGTTGGGGGACACCAACCCTTAATATAGAAAATTTAGTATGAGATTTCTCCACTTAGTTTATTATCAAATTTTACTCTCAAATAATCCTTGAGACTTGTGATTTCTCAGGAAAACTTGCTTGCAGTGCGAAGGTTCTCTCCTGGTTTTATTCATACAACAAACACTGTTCACCCCTAATGTTTAAGGTGTTCCAGGTGCTGTAGACACAAGGGAAAATAGACCAGACTGACCTGCACAGAGCTTACAATCTAGAGCAGGGGATAGATGCTCATGCAGATGCTAGGATAAGTGCAATGAAGATGACAGCCTAGTCCATAAGACCTCACCTGGCTGAGGTCTTCAGGAATGCACGCCTGGAAGGAGTCTCCTGGTCTGAGATCTGCAGTATGATGAGGAATTAACATGAACAAACATTACCTGTGTGAAGAGCCTTGGGACTTGAGGAAGCAAGAATACTTGAGGTATTCTAAAGAAGATCAGACTGGCTGGACTGGCAGAGAGCAAGAGGAAGAGATGTTCCAGATGGGGCTGGAGAGGTGAGTGAGGGGCTGGCACTTATGCAACGCTTGTTATTTAGTTTACACTCTGCCATATCTGATCCCTAAAAAGATAGCCTTGGAGAATTTAAAATCCAGAGAGATTCCACGAGATTCTAGGAGAATGGCCCCCCACTGAGTCCACGTTGCCCATAGCCATCCAACTCCAATTTAACAATTAGTTACTTTTACTGAGCTAAGCTGCCTCTGGGGTCTGAGGGAGGTGGAGTGGAGGGCTCAGGTGAGACTTTTTGCCTTGCCAGAGTCCAGGACGGCAAGGGCTAGTAAAGGATTTTCACTCCTATTCTGACTCTGAAATGAGCCAGGAGACTTGCAGTTGAGAATTCTGCAGTAAGGATTAGTGTGAGCTTGAGAGAGAGAGAGTCTTGTATTGGGATTGTACTGGGAATTGTATATGGGAATTTGTAGACCCCAGAGGAAGAGCCTCCACTCACCTACACTCTGCCTTTGGGAAACTGGGAAAACATACCTACTTTGAATGGATGATTAGAAATAAAGCATTTCTGCTCCTCTGGGCAGACAGCTTGGTAAACAGATGGTGCCCTTGTGTGGAAAACTAGGTACCGCTTCTTCCAGGTGAACGTAGCCCAGTGCTGGTGTGCAGGCTGGGGGGGAAGGACAAGAGCCAGGTTTTGGCCTGGATTAATTTTTTTCCTTCGCAAAACTGATTATAAGTTGCGATCTTGCCCTAGTGGAAAAGAAACTAAATACCCATGAGTATCTTTGGTGAAGGCTGGCTACAGCAGATCTGCAGAGAGCTGAAAAGTTCAGCAAATGCTATCTGAATCTTGAGGGCTAGAGGGTGACAGCTTTTACAGCTGATGCCCTGACAGGGGAATGACAATTTTAAGGTCTGTAGGCAGCTGGCCCCCAAGGAGAGGTGCTGGTCCTGCCTTTACTTAAAAGATCCCTCCTGCATAAGCTATCTCAGCAGCCGAGAATGAGCCCCATTGAGGAAGCCGAAGTTAGAGAAGCAAGCAGACAGACAAACCATAAGGGCCGCTCCAAAGGGAATGCAACTATATGAAGAAACAGCTGACAGCTTGAACAAAAAAGATTAACAAGGGCATTTGCTAAATTACAGCCTAAAATGATACTTTCTGAAAATTGATAGCATTGTTTTAGAATTAAAATATTCTAGAGATGAACTGAAGGAGAGGATGGTCAGGCTTGACGCCTGATTTATAAGCTTGGGAGATTGAGAATCTGAGTGGAACTCATTAAGGAAAAGATTTGCAGGCAGAAGGGAGAAATAAATTCACAAAACTAAAAAGTAAGCGATGGAGGGCCAGCCCGGGTGGCCTAGTGGTTAACTTCAGTGCTATCGGCGTCAGTGGCCCCGGGTTCAGTTACTGGGCCCAGACCTACACCACTGTGTTAGTGGCCATGCTGTGCTGGTGGCCCACATACTAAAAAATAGAGGAAGATTGGCACGGATGTTAGCTCAGGGCAAATCTTCCTCAGCAAAAAAAAAAAAAAAAAAAAAAAAAGTCAGTCATGGAGGAGAGATAATACTTCCCAAACAAATCAAGAGATACAAAAACACTAAACATGGCAAAGAGGGAAATTCTATAATGGTAAAATGCTCAATTTATGAAGAATGTAAACATTGTAACAAATAAACAGAACTGAAATATGTGCCCAACATATTAATCCAAAAACTATTATAAATGCAATTAGAATGTGATAAATATAAAATAGTGGGAATATTTTAATAACAGTTTCAAAATCTGACAGAACTAGCAGCTAAAAATAAGCAAGGACATAGAAGAATTGAATAAATAAAATCACCAAATTCTATTTAATAAATCTATTAAATAAAGAATATACATTTTTGGATTGCCATGAAAATATATCAAATTTTTTAAAAAGTTATGTACTTACCACAAATAACTACTAAAAATTCAAAAGGTAAAGATGCAGTTCACAAGCATACTCCAAAAATTTAGAAATAAAAAATAAATGTTAACCTTAAACCCCCGACTCCTTGAAAATTAAGAAACATAATCTTAAATATGCCTTGTTTCAAAGAGTAAACAAAAATTAAAATTACACATTATCTAGAAAACAATGAAAAAGAGAAAACACTTTATCAAAACAAAATGTAGCAAAAATATACTTTCAAAAATGTCTACAACATTAGGAAATATTAAAGATAAAGAAAAGAAACACTCAAACAAGAATTTTTTTAAAATATAAAGAAAAATAAATCAAGGAGAGCAGGAAAAAAGAAATGATAAAAAGGGAACTAAAATTAATGAAATATAAAAATAAAAGGAAGGATAAAATAAATAAGCCACTTCTTTGGTTTTATTTTCTTATCTATTTATTTTATTTTATTTTTACATATTTATTGTTCTGATTTGATTTGATTTATTTTATACATTTGATTCTATATTATTATCCTAATAAAATAGATAAATAGAAAAACAAACAGTAAACCAAGAGAGCAAAGCATTCAAACTTAGAAATGGCAAAAGAGACCTGCCAACAACACACAACACATTAAAAGAAAAGAGCATTCTTTTTTTTTTTCTTTTGTGAGGAAGATCAGCCCTGAGCTAACATCCATGCTAATCCTCCTCTTTTTGCTGAGGAAGATAACATCTATTGCCAACCCTACTCCTTTTTTTTCCCCAAAGCCCCAGTAGATAGTTGTATGTCATAGTTGCACATCCTTCTAGTTGCTGTATGTGGGACGTGGCCTCAGCATGGCTGGAGAAGCGATGCGTCAGTGCGAGTCCGGGATCCAAACCTGGGCCGCCAGTAGCAGAGCATGTGCACTTAACTGCTAAGCCATGGGGCCGGCCCTGAGAAGAGCATTCTTCATCCTGTGATAATAACTTGCCCAGGGCTGTACCCTGAGCTTTATAATCATGCTCACCCATCTCCACTGACTTCACTACAGGAGACTGATCTGGGCACAGAGGATCAGCACCCCTCGGGAGACCTGGGGTCGAGGTGTATCCCTACATTTTAGCCTTTTAGGGATTTTCACCAAATTCTCCCAGCCTTAGAAATCATTTTAACAAACTAAAAACTGGGCAACTGTACATGGTCTTAAATTTAATTTTGAGAATAAGTACTTTATCTTTCTAATACCTTGTGATATAGCAAGTGCCCTGCCTTTTAAAAAGTTGCTACTAATACCTTAATCTATAGAAAATGTATGAGTTTTTCAAAATGCTTTCACAGGTATTATCTTATTTTATCTTGACAACAGCCCTGTGAGCCAGGCAACAGCCTTGGGACCCTAATTCCTATTTTACACAGGGAGAAAACAGAGACCCAGTAGAAACTAAAATCTGGAGATTCTTTCCACATAACTCACTTTACCTCACTTCCTTTTTCCCCCTTACTTTAGTCATCATTTTAAGTCACTACGTGCCATCCTTATTGTTGTAACCATGCAGGCCTTTATGGGATAATCCTGCCACTCAGGGCATGACCGATAATATATTTGACCATATGTGCCTTATATAGGTTATCTTGTCCTATAAATGATTTGCAAGTTGTTTCTAAATTCCCATTTTCATAACAATGATAAATTTAATTCTCATTCCATGCCTTCTAATGAAATCCCAACCCTGGTTTTTTTGTGCATGTGAGGAAGATCGGCCCTGAGCTAACATCCACGCCCATCGTCCTCTACTTTATATGGGACGCCGCCACAGCATGGCTCCACATGCAGTGCATCAGTGCGCGCCCAGGATCCGAACCGGCAACCCCAGGCCGCCAAAGCAGAGCGCGCACACTTAACCACTTGCACCACCGGGCCAGCCCCCAAGCCTGTTTTGACTTCGTCTCTCTTCATTTCACATTCTGCCATCTACACATATACCTAGTAGATCTTGCTATTGATTTACCACTTGAATTATTTCTTGCAAGCTGATCTATCATCTTTTTAACGCCATACTCTCTGCTTATTCATCCTGCTTCCAGTTTTTCATTAAGATACACATGCATACGATAAAATGAAGGATGAAGAGATGAGAGAGAGAGAGATGAATAAGAAGGAAGAACAAAATAAAGAAGGAAGTAAAACCCTTGAACCTTTTCTCAATCTCTCAGGTGGAGTCAATTGCTCCATCCTGTGGGCTAAACACATTTTGCAAATATCTTTGCAATAGGACTTCTATTTTATAATTTTCTCTTTATCCTTTGAGCTCCGCAATAAGTTTGTTTAAGGCATACTTACAACCCCCAACCCCAAGCCAGGGGAGTCACAAAGTTTACAAAACTTTTGAACCATTTATCTATGTGTAACGAGTGTGGATTTTTCTAGGATCCTGGCTGGGAAGAAATTTTGAGCTGGTTCAGATTAGCATCAACTAACTACTAATACCAAATACTGGTGAAGGGGAAGATCCCCCTTTGAGTATGGGCCATCACCACCCCTCATCCCCCAATCTCCTCATGGAGTGGGGAGGGAGGTGCCTAAAAATGTCCTGGAGTCTGAAGACAGAAGGCAATCCACAGTGGACAGCTCGAATGGAATGAGCATATTTTTGAGATCACTCCTGCTAGACAATTTATGGGTAGCACGAAGGCAGCTGTAGACGTGGTACTTCCACAGAATGACATCAACGCAGATTTCGATTTCAAATACACATTTCTGATTAAGAACTACTTGAGTGGGATTGCAAACTGAGGAATACGAGAAGACCGTTGAACAAAAGCTTGGAAGATGGAAACTACCAGGTAGATTTAGGGTGTACAAAGATTCTAATTGCATAGAAGAAAGGATATTTAATGGGGAATAATTCCTACTAGTTGAGGCAAAAATGACAGATCATGAAGGGCTCTGAATGCTATGAAATAACCTCAGCAGGGGGCTGACAAAATTGGAGCCATCCTTTACGAAGATTACTTAAAAAGCAGTGTGTATAATAGACTAGGGGGGTAAGAGAGAGAGGAAGGCCAGTCATGAAGTTACTGTAATAAAGCAGCTAAGAGCAGCAAGAGAAACTAGGGCAATTACTGGATGACCAGAAAGACAAAGATAAGTATGAGAAATATTCCAGAGACGGACCCCAGTGGTTTTGCAACAACTCCATACAATGACAATCAAACTCCCTTGTATTGCAGTTGAAGTTCCGGAAGAGGCAGGACTCCACTTCCTTATCCAGAGGCCTTTGTTGAATATTCTTGATTAGAAAGCTATTACCATTGAAAAGCTGTCAGGATGTTGTGTTGGGCTCTCCGACTTCTGAGTTTAGCAGGACTTTATACCTATGAGCACTTATTAAAGAATATACCTATTAACTCAATAAATATTTATCAAATATTTGTTAGGTACTATGCACTTTTCTAGGCTCTGGGGATACAACAGAAGCGAATAAAACACAATTTGTGCCTTCGCATATTTTACTATCTAGGAGAGGGAAACAGATAATTCATTAATATATACATAAATCAGATGATAAGAACTATGGAAAAAATAAAACAGAGAAATAGCAAGCAAGGGTTGGGGGGGGTAGCAAGTTACAACTTTAAATCAGGAGGTCAGGGAAGTCCTCACTGAAAATGATCTTTGAGTAAGGACTTGCGGGAGGGGAGGAAATGAACCATGTGGTGTGGGGACAAGAGAGTTGCAACAGAGGGAACAGCCAGTAGACAGACCCTAAGACAGAAGTGAGTGTAGCATGTTTAAACAAGTGCAGAAGGGACAATATGGCTAAAGGAGGGAGGGTAGGAAAAATATAAGTAGACGATATGGTTAGAGACATCTCAAGCCCAAAGTATGTGAGACATTGTAGGTCATTGTAAAGACGGGGTTCAGCTTTTACTCTGGGAAAGAAGGGATCCCACTGTGGAGAGGGTTTTGAGCAGAGGAGTGACAGGATCTGACTTCAGTTCTAAAAGCATGACTCCATCTGCTGCAGACACTGGCCTGTAGGGAGGGGGATGCAGAGCAGGGACATCAGTTGGGAGACTGTTGCAAAGACACGATAGTAAACAGCCGGCGTTGGCCTAGACTGGGGAGGTAGTGGTAGAGGTGGTCAGAGGAGATCAAGTTCTGCATCTGTGTTAAATAATGGAAAAAAGACAAAATCTCCTTAGACTCGTTATTCATGAGCAAAGTTCTTATAGTTTTGCAGATATGAAGATGAATATTTGGGCATTAAAGTGAATTTAAATTTAAAAAATGATTTTAAGCCAGACTGTTCAGATACTCCCTCTCCCCTGGGCCCCAGTCAATAGTTCACAGTCTCTCAATTTGTTGAGCTTGCTCCCAAAGCATAGAATAACACTGGCTGAACTGTACAGATTGTTATGTGCATGTCAATCAGTAAAAAATCCCCCTTTTCCAGGGATACTCCAGCATTCATGTGCATATTCAAAGATTTTCCAGCTGGTTCATCCTGTACCCTTAGAACTCTCTTTTGCCCTTTTTCACATTTAGTACAGGTGTATTAATTGAATTATGTTAAGAAGATGACAGAGTATCTGACATCTGGAGGAATAGTGTCTGTTTTAAAGCTTTTTAAAATGCAAAACCAATTTTTAAATTTAAAATAAAGCTTGCCAATGTCATTGATATGAACTGCATGTTGTGATTAACGAACTGCAAGCAAGCATACTTAAAGAGACTAGTTCTGGACCACTTCTGAGGTTAATCAAGGAAAATTTTGAGAAAAATTGATATTCATAAGACTAATTTTAAAGTGTAACATTAATATGTATATATTCTTACATAAAGTAAAAATTTAACAGTATGTAAATTTTTACTGACTTTAGCTGTATACTCTAGTCAAAGGCAGAGCTAAGAGACACCCTTGTACTGGTGTCAACAGCAAGGATTTCTAGTAATTGATTCATTGAAAAGCATTTGTTTGGGTTCCAGTTCTGGGTATTGGAGTAAGAACACTCCATGATGTCTTTCCCTCTGCAACTAAAAACCTGGGCACATTGCAAGGAGTTGCTATTCGAGGACTCTGAAAATTAAATAGTAGCAGGTAGATTGGGGAAGAAGATGGCAATTTGAAGTATGAAGAAACCAGTGGTGGGTTGACCACTCTTCTTTTTCTCCAGAGTCCCAGCCTAAAGTCACGGAGCCCCGGACCTGAAACTGGGCACTGGGGCGCGGACAGAGGGCTCCAGCGGAGGTTCTCTAAGCCTGGTTCCAAGCAGTCCTGGAGCTGTGGCAGTAGCGCCCCCAGTGGAACTTCATAGGAACCGATTTTACTAGAGAGTAGAATCTTCCTGTCCAATGGCGCAGTGCGGTCCCAAAAACGTAGGCTGAATTACCTTTGCAATTCTTCCTTGCAATTTTGCCTCTGCCCCAGATGTTGGCACAGCCACGGGAGTATGTACCAGAGTGGGGTAACTAAAACCCCAGCTTTCTGGCAAAAGGATCAAAAAGGGAAGCCCTAGGGAACCAGAGTACTGGGGAAATTGCAGAGGGCTCAGGAAAGCAAACCTATAAAGCTATTTATAAAAATCATGGGCTCCTTTCCCAGAGCTGTGCATGCGTGAATCTGATCCTAGTCAGCAAAATAAGACTTGGAGAACTGAACTAACAAACAGAAAACCTCCCCGGCCTATACAGGCCTCTGAGAGACTAGCTCTGCCCTGAGTGAATAGTGCTGCATTGGCTCTAACTGAATTGACATTGAAACACAGCCATACTGAGCTATCCTTTTTTCCCCACAAACATGGAGTCAACACTTTGTTGCATACTTTGCTAAAATGAAAATGCTTTCTAGTTAGTGAACAGCATAGTCTAACAGTGTAGTTATGTTACACTATAACAACAAAGCTGCTATCATTTGATAGGATTTACACTGTGAATACAACAGTTCATAGAGTTCACCTCTAATCTGTTAAAATGTTCTCTTTTCCTTGTTTATTTTTGAAATAAAAATGCACACGTATTAAAGCAATATTAGAAAACGTGTATATTTTGAATAAAGGAAAAATTTTCTAAAGATTTCTCACCCATTAGTTTCATCTTTTTTTTCCTATACAAAAGTTTTGCTTATTTTATTTATTATTTTTTAATGACTTTTACATCAAAGGTCATTTATGGGTGTTTTCTAGTTCCTGTCATTTTTATTTTAGGAAAAAATGCATGAAAGGATTGCTTACAAGTTGTTGCCATTTCAAATGGTGATGCAAGAAAAATTTTTTGGCAAATATTTTATCACATTTGTGCACATCTCTATGAACAGATTTATGGAAGCATAATTGACATGCAATGAATTACACTAAAGTGTACAATTTGACATATGTATACGCCCTACCAACTATCACCACAGCAAGATGGTGAACATAGACATCAGCCCAAACGTTGTCCCTTGTGATGCTGCCCTCCTGCCCCTTGGCCCCTTCCCTAGGCAACCAGTGATCTGCTTTCCAGCACTATACATTAGTTTGCATTTTCTGGAGTGTAGGTATATTTAAAGAGAAATTATAAACTACAATTAACCATGACATATATTACCAGATTGCCAACTAAGTGGCAGATGTATCAAGTTGCTTTCAAAGAGTCTATATCAGCTCACCTCTTCAGCAACACGTACAAGAAAGTTTATTTTTGTACAGCCTTGCCAAAACTGAGTTTTATTTGGCTTGTTGATTTTCTGTTCTTAAAGGAAGAAAGAAAACAATTGCTTTGCTGTTGTTTTCACTTATTTTCGTTAAATTAAGAGTGAAGAGAGATTTTGTTTCATGTTTATTGGTAATGGATGCTTATACTTGTAAAAATTTCCTGTTCGTGTCATTTGCCTAGTTTTGTATTGGGTTGCACATTTTTTCATTAATAAGAGCACTTTTCATTTTACAAAATTAAGCCCTTTTCTGTCATAAATACTTTTAACTGCTTTTTAAAAACCATTTTGGTATTTTTCTTCTGACAGAATAAAAATATCTAAAATTGAGTATGCAGTGCCCAACTCATGACTGATGGTCTTTTGACTTCACCACGGTGTGAAAGTGATACGCATTCAGTGGAAACCGTACTTCAAGTTTTGAATTTTGGCATTTTCCCAGGCTAATGATATGCAGTAGGACACTCTCGTGATTCTGGGCAGTGGCAGCGAGCCGTGGCTCCCAGTCAGCCATGAGATCAGTCGTAAGTAAATTCAAAAACAACCGATATACTTACAATCATTCTGTACCCAGACAGCCATTCTGTTTGTCACTTTCAGTACAGTATTCAGTGAATTACATGAGATAGTCAACACTTTATTATAAAATAGGCTTTGTGTCAGATGATTTTGCCCAACTGTAGGCTCATGTAACTGTTCTGAGCATGTTTAAGGTATGCTAGGCTAAGCTATGATGTCCGATAGGTTAGTTGTAGTAAATGCATTTTCAACTTATGATATTTTCAACTTACAATGGGGTGATTGGGACATAACCCATAAATATTGAACATTTCTGTTTCCAAAAATACTTATTATTTTTAAGTAGTTAAAAGATGCATTGTTTATAAATTTTACTAGGTCTGGTTATACAAAAATTTACACACATACATAGAGTTATTTTTCTACAATTTTTATATTCTATTTATTCTGCTTGTATCTTTACATGGTTTTTTAGCAATAAGTTCCAGTAATATATTTTGTGGTTAAATCAATATTTGCAAAATAAATGATTCCACTCTTAGTAAGAACAAATTATATACTCTCAAAGGAAATCATAATTCTAACCAGAGCAAAGCTAATCATTTGTAATCTTCAAGAATTCTTACAAAGCTCTTTTTACTGCTCTGTTAGGATGATCTTCTAAGGAAAATATTATGTGACAAATTAAGTGAGAAGGGTCAACTAATATTCAAAGTAGAGGTGATAAATGAGCAAATGTATGCAGTACATTTTAAATTTCCCAATAGCAAATTTAAGATGTAGAATTTATTAAAATTTTATCTCAAATATGTTTTCATAAGCAAAAATATATTCAGTTTTAAATTAGAATATTACATTAAAATTTCATTTGTCATTGTCAAAATACCTAACAGTACTAAATTAAATTGCACTAAAAAGATTGGCAATATCTAAAACACCTGGCTGAGAATAACTTATGAATATTTCAGGATATTCTATTAATTGCATACTTATTTTCTTTATGTATCTCCTATAAATAGTATTCAAAGTAAGCACAACTTGATACATTTGGCATGGAAAGTCTAGCTAATCAAACTATTTAAAGTCACTTTCCTTACTTCTTTAAAAATACCAACATCTGATTTTGATGTGTAGAGCTAAGGGGTGTTAAAATGTTTAAGTTAATATCACAACTAACATTATGATCTTTGTTCCTAATTTAATTAATATTGAGCCCAACGTACTCTGGCAATAGCTTCAGTGATTATTTTTGGCCATGCTAAGTGGAGAGACTAGGAGACAGTGCTCTTAAAATTGCTTGAGAGAGTTAGGAGAGGCTTCATGATGAAATTGTTAGAGGCACTGTGTGTTCCGGGAAGTCTGACTCTTTCCACAGTGCTTCAGGTGACGAGAGGAAGAAGGGAGCATTGAATGCAGGTGGAGTTGGGGGTGAGCCTGCATTGTTCACAAGGGCCACATTGAGGCTTTGGATGCAAATTAAAGAAGTTTTACTTTTTTACTGTAAGGCCAATATCTCTTAACCTTTTAAAACCATGTTCCCTATTTTATAAGACTGAACAATATTACATTATATGTGTATACCACATTATCTTTATCCATTCATCGGTCGATGGCCATTTAGATTGTTTCCACAACTTGGCTATTGTGAATAGTGCTGCAATGAACATGGGAGTGCTAATATCTCTTGGAGACCTTGCTTTCAGCTCTTTTGGATAAATACCCAGAAGTGGAATTGCTGGATTGTGTGGTAATCCTATTTTTTATTTTTTGAGAAACTTTCATACATATGAAAACATACTGTTTTCAATAGTGGTGGTACCATTTTGCATTTCTACCAACAGTGTACAGGGATCTAATTTCTCCACATCCTCATCAACACTTGCTGTTTTTTGTTTTTTTGAACATAACTATCCTGAGGAAGTTCTATAATATGTGACCACACACATGAATCTTGAGGACATTATGCTAAGTGAAATAAGCCAATCACGTAAAGACAATGCTACATGATTCCACTTATATGAGGTATCTATAGTAGTCAAATTCATAGAACTAATGAGTGGAATGGTGATTACCAAGGTTAGACGGAGAGAGAAAAGGAGACTTACTAATCAATGAGCATAAAATTTCAGTTAAGCAAGAGGATTAAAATCTAGAGATTTGCTATACAATATTGTATAGCTAGTCAACAATACTGTATTGGACACTTAAAAATTTGTTAAGAGGGTAAATCTCATGATAAGTGTTCTTACCACAATAAAATAAATTAAATAAAATAGAAAAGAAGGAAAAAAGCATAATTTTTTTAGCCCATCTTCATGGGCTAAACACATCCCCACCAAGCAAAAGGGATTTTTTTCAGTAGTTTGCACAAAGAAAATAATAGATGTATTAAACATGCTTCTTTATGTTAAATACTGCAAACTCCTCCCTCTAATTTCTTCCCTTGGGGATGAGACATTTCTCTTCACCTCCCAAAGTTAAGAGTCTTTGCTGCAAGCCTTGGGGAGATCATCATTTGTTGAACAAATATTTATTAGGTATTACTATGTACCATTCAACCAAGGATTTTGAACATGAGGCAGAAATGAGCAGATATGTGATGGGCACATTCCTCTGGCAACACTTACTGAAAGGACCACAGGGAAGGAGACCATTAACTATTCCAAAGATTCACATAGGAGAACACAAAACATATGGAAAATACCAGTAATACAAATATGTGAGATATAAACTAGGTAGCTGTGATTGAGGATGCAAGTCTTGGTCTTGTGAAATTGAAAATCTTGGTCTTGGTACTCAAAATAAAACTTTTGGTGCTAAAACTATCTTGGACCTCCAAGAGCAGATGAATTTCTGAGTCCCACCGTATCGCACTTCCTGTGCTACTGGGCTGTGCACAAGTCCGCAACACTGGGTACGAGAAGAAGGGTTACAGGGTCTTGATTACTGTTTCCAATCAGGTTTCAGGGCTTCTGGACAGTCAGTGTTAAATCAGGTGCTCACGACCCCCTACACCACAGATCAACATTTTAAACTTAGTTTGGATTAACTGGAAATTTATCATCTTACGTGAATGAAAGATCTCGTCTGTGTTCCCATCCTTCTTAACTGACTGCCTCAGTATTTACTTTACATTCCCGAAACTGGGCAGTGACTCGAAAAGGAAGTCTTAAAGGGAAGGATGGAGAGGGCTTCACCAGCTGCTTGTAGAAAAGGCCTTCCATTCATTTGTAAGTAATCATCCTTGAATCTTCCACCTAACTAAAAAACAGCCTATCTATCTCCACAGTTATTCCTTGAGGTCCATGATTTCCTTTACTGTCTTTTTATATTTATGGATGACCTTGCCATTCATTTTGAAACTGTTTGACCTCCATGTAATATGCAGAGGTGACGGGAAGCATTGAAGATTGATTGTCCCGTGCCTGAACATGTTACTTTTTTACAGCCTAAGAAGTTAAATAGGAAAAGATATTTACCTGGAGTAGAGTTGGTTTATGTTAGCATTTTCATTATGACCCCTCTGGGAGGCTATTAAATATTCTTATTAAATTTATTAAAGTATGAAGCAAGCAAAGGTTTTACATAGTTTTTGGTTTACAGGTTTTTTTTTTTTTAAAAAAAAAAAAAAAGGTTTTTCCATTCCATATTATCTTAAATTGGTTGATCAATATTTCTTTCAGATTGTTTCATTCATAAAAGAAAAATGGTACTATATTTCAAAGTAAACATGGAAATAAAATGCTTTGGGATGGTATCACAATGTGTATGATAACTTTGAGTGATATACTGGTTTTAATTTCTTTTAAAATCATATTGAGCTACTTTAAAATATATTCCACCGATAAATTTGCTTAAGTAAAGGAAGGAAAGAAGATACATAGGGGAAAGTACCTTGACACCTGGAGTCTTTACCCTAATTTCAGTGTTCTAAAAATAGATATATTTATATATAGAAATATAGACTTAAAAAGAAACAGAGATCCATCTTAACCTTTCTTAGCCTTGGTTCCTCCATGCATAAAATGAGGGTGATAACAATATTTCAAAGAACATAGCCATTCTGTCTTTTTACACATATTTTTTGGTGGGAGAAAATGCATAAAAATGAGAAATGAAAATTGGTGAACTGGCTCTAAGCGTTGTGTTCTGACTTTGAAAGTCTGGCAATTACAGGAATATACTCAACTTGGTTCATGTACATAAGTGATACAAATATCCTTCTCTTCCCCAATCATGAAAAAAGAGTTTTAATTATTAATACTAATGGATAGAATATAGAGGTTTAATATATAGGAAATAAATCTATTCTTTTTAGTAACACATTTCTATTATTTTGCTTCTGTAATTTTTTAGATAGATATTTCTATTAATAGAGACTTTTAAATGACTTGGGATAAAAAGGTCACCGAATTTTGAAAACAGTTTGACTTATCTTTTTGATCAATACTTACTGTGAAACACCAAAGGATTTCATGCTGCCATGACAACCATGGGTTTTCTGAATTCAGCTTCTGGTTCCAAGCACTTTAAAGCTTTCAATCAGGTGTAGAAATAACCACATTATTATGGGCCAGTCAGATATATTAGCATGGTCACAGAGATCTAAGAGGAATGAAGACACAAGCTAGAATTTTATGAAATGTGAAATAAAGTTCCACACAGTGATGTTATATTTTAAAAATGAGGTAAAACCTTATAGAATACAAAATATATTTACAGAAAAAAACAACAGTTTTTAGTCTATAATCTCAGATGTCTTATTCCAATTTCTTTATGAAAACTAGTAAAACTAGTAAGTATGAAAATATATAACCATTTATTTTAAAGGATTTAAACAATTACTAATAAACAAGGCTTAAAGCACATAAAAAAGGCATGCATTGTAAACCATATCTACGTGAGATAAATATTTTAGAAACCGAACTATAAGCCTTTTCAAATTGCATTGCAGAGATGAGTAACCTGTGGCATCTGAAGCTATTTTGGGTGGCTTTATAGTGAGTGTTCAAATTATAGCACATAAAAATGTTGGGGCACGCGTTCAAGGGCAGCTCAATTCTCTTGTCATCCTCGTAAAAAGAGAGGAACAACAGCCTCTTTGTTGGGTACTTAAGCTGGGAGCAGTGGGGAGAGAAAGGGAAGAGAGAAAAAAACAGTATTAAGACAGTAACAAAGCTGTGCTGGGCTTTTGAGCCCAAGGTCATTGCCTCTAAGACTTCTTTTCCAGATATTGCTCTGATTTTCAAGCTACTGAATTCCCAAATACCTCCAAGTATCTCCCAGCTGTCTCTTGGAACATTACCATGGTGGTAAGATGAGAGTAAGGAAGGCTCATCCCCATTTCCGGTTCACCCTCTCTCCTGGCGGCAAGCGTGGCTACATCTAAAAGCAAATCAGGCGTGATTCTTTGCAAGCTGCATGGATTCCATCCAGTGGTGAGGGGGGAGAGGGGCACGGCATCGTCTCTATTTCAAGCACAGCATGTGAAAGCCACTATCTGACCAAGTTGCTTTCAGAGCTGTTACAGTTTGCCTCCCTCACAAGATGGTTGTGAAAATTAAAAAGGATATAAGAGAACATTTTGCAACTATAAAATAGTCTACAAATAAAAGGAATTCTCCATAACAAGAAAAGTATGTTGCCAGTGAAAATTCTCAAAAATCTCTTTTCATGTGGTATTACCTCATCAATAAACCACATGATAAAATTCCCCTTAGATAGCCACCAAACTTTTAAATAAATTGGTGGAATTAGTAGCCCCAAAATTGTAAATAGTTGGTAATAATGATGGAAGTATTGAACCAAATCTGGAATATCTGTCCTGGATTAGTTGGGATGAAGAAGAGTGTGAAGTACCTGGGCACACATTATGATTTTTAGGAACCACAGCTGGCCTCAGTTAAGTCTACACATAAAGGAGAGGACTAGGCTTCCTCTTCGGGGTAATTCTTAGCAAGATCAGCTTCTGGCTGTATGGATATTTCTTCAACTGAAGGAAGCAAGGGCCATCTCTCCCCTGACCAGAAGAAGATTCCTGTGTTCCTCGGGACTCTTAGTTCACCCAGATGAGTGTCCTTTACCCTTGCCCTTAGTTAGTATGTGCCAAACACAGCAGCTGACCTCAGCCTGGGGCCCCCTGCCCTGCATTTCCCACTCAGCCCCCTTTTAGGTTGACGTCCTTATGCCTACAGGAGGAAACAAAACAGACATTTGTATACTGGTGCTCTAGTCTTGTATAAATACATACGCTAAGGCCCTCAGAGAATCAGATTTTTAGACTAAAAAGACAAATTAATGACTCAATAACATGACCATGTTTCCTATATCTAGACTGTTTTCATTGAGACATTCACCATCCTAAATGAGCTTTATCTCTTTTTTTCTGTATCATTTTTACCTCAGAGCTGAATATAATTTTGAGGGCTAAATCAGTGTTTCAGGCCACATAGGCATCTCATCATATATTAGAGACTTTCATTCTCTTTGCTTTAGGACTTTTTCTTCATTTATTAATAAGATAATAATTTATATCCACCTATACACTACTACTTCCAAAAAATATAAGCATGTCAACAAATTAGCCATCTGACCTTTATAGTCTATGTTTCAGCAAAGAGTGAGCCGAGTTCACCGGACTGAGGCAGGAGAAGGTCTGGATGATTGTGAATTGTGTGTGTGGATGTGTTTGCATGTGTTTAGTGACAATCTTGCCAGATTAAGCTATGCCGGAATGCAAAGATGTTAAAAATGGTTTTCTATGTCTATCACTAATATTAACCTCTGGCTAATAAGGGAAAAATAAGATAAAACAAAATAATAAGGAAAAGGAAAGTCATGAAGAGGTTAGATATCCTCAAGGAAGAAATGAGGAGTTCAGGTTCCACTGTTTGTAATCAAGGAGTACCAAGGTATCATGTCACTAATTTATTCAGCAACTTGTTTTTCAAAATAAAAGATTAATTCGTACTGTCAAAGATTTCCCTTCACAGCCCTGTCCCAAACATGTACTTAGAGCCTCCCTGGTGTAAATAAGGAGCCAGGGAGGGAGAGAATATTCTGGCTTTCATATACTAGGTAGAGTTTACTGATGGCGTGGTGCACTCCAGCGTCCTGGGAGGAGGCAATCCCTCAAGCCCATCTCAGGGGAATAAGGATTAATTAAATTTTATGTAGCCCGTATACCTTTCCAGAAAATCTTCTCAACTACTTCCCGTTTCATCTCTCTCTCACAGCCAGATATACACAACAGGGGCTGGAAATTATTAAGCCAGATGGCCATCTCCCTCCAGTTCAGAGGTTATTTGTCCTCAAGGATCTCGTCAGGTAATGTGGCAGGCCTTTGCTCTGCAGAGATCTGCTGCACTGACCACATAGAATTTGTAATCCCTCTTTGAACCACAATACTGTTAATGGCATCTTGGTGCAAAGACCAGCCAGCCAACCCTGATACCTCAGTAAAACTTAGACTCAAGATTTAATAAAGCTGATGTAGAAAAAAATGGGATAGGTGAAGATATTCAATAGTATTTACCTCATCTAATGCTCAACTCTTGAAAAGCGATCATTTTTTGCTTGATTGTTTTAAAACAGAATACATTTTGACATAACCATTTTGATATAGTCCATTTAATATAACAGGAAAGAAATTACCTTAAAGCATTAGACTTAGATCTTGTTTCATGTCCCTCAATTACTAAGGGCTTTTACTGCATACCTTATTTACAAATTATTATGATTGGATGTTACCTTTATAATAATACAAAATAAAAATATGTGTTGGGATTGCGATACGTGTTCATCTCTAAGGGGTTATCAGTTCCATCTCCCAAGTTTTCAGTTTAAAGATGTTTCACAATATTATATATAATTAGTACACAGAGAGCTAATGGTTAGAAAAGTAATAAAAAACTGGGTGTCCTAGGCCATCTGGAGATGATAAGTGATTCCACCGTGTTTCAAATACTACTTTTCCACAGGTTTTAAAGTTTATGGAAAAAAAGTCAGAGAATTTGAGATAAAGTAATCCTGGATACAGGTGAGTCCTGAGAGAAGGAGCATGTGCTTATTGTAGCAATTGATGGATATTGTGACACGTAAAAGGGGGCTAGGTATCGACTCCTTGATACGTGATGTTTGCACCAGATTGGGCCTTGTTCCCAGGGTCTCTAACCCTCTGCCTAAGCTTCCGTCCAGGCCTGACACCTGCTCTCTGCCCAGAGCCCACCTCATCCCTCATCTTCATTCTAGGGTGAGGTCAGTTCAGTGATAGGGTGAGGCCTGTAATAATAAAAGCTGAAAGCTTAATAGTTTCTTTTTTAAGCCATGTCAAAAACAACCTTGCATCAAAATTGCACATCAAAGTGGCATGTGAAAAAGCTCCTGGCATCAAAATGTTTTTGTCAAAAAAAGTTGCATAGGTCAAAAGAGCCCTATCAAAATGTCATGTGCACATCTAACTCTGCATAGTCCAATCACGAAAGAGGACCAAGACTTCCTAAGATGATTGGGAATGAAAAATGTTACTGCATGGCACCAGAGAGGAATCAAGACTGTGTAGACATTATGGGGGTAGGAAGGGGGGTAGAAGAATAAAAAACAAACCAGTAAGCTAACTAAGCTAAACAATCCTTTTATCTCTTTTGTTCTTTTACCCTTGAACTGATGAAGGACTCATCCCAAATGTATTTAAATATTCCTTTTATCAAAACTTCTGTTTAAGCTTTCACAAGGATTTGCATTAGCCACTTGACAGAATAGTAAGTTTTTTTCCAACCATCTTAAAATATGGCTTCCCCCCAAAGAAGCAATTCAAATACATATCAAGCATAGAAATAAAGTGCTTAGTAAGGATAAAAGGTAATACAATTTTCTGTTAAAGACCAAATCTCATTTTAAGAAAATCTTAATGGTAACAGGGATAATTTATTTCTTTCAATAATAATATATTTTGTAAGTGATACAATTTGAAGTAAGGATAACCAAGGGCATCATTTTCCTGTCAGAAACAAGATATATTAGAACAGCTAACAGACCTTTTTCATTTATAACTTCTATATCTCATAAATGAAGACAATTCTGACTTCTGATTTAGAGTTTAATTTTATTTTTTACTTTAACCTTCTCCAGCACGCATTATTACATATATTATGTGAAGACTGAACTATTGGTCTGAGAAGTAAGATACTTTAGATGGCTTTGAGGGGGACCCCGACCTTTTGGTATAATCACTACTCCAGAGGTAAGGAGTAGTGGGGTTCTTTGCATGAGGAACATTTTGAAAAAACTTTACTAATATATTTAAAATTAACATGGGGTTTCTTTGTCAATATGGGCCTATGGTCCTATATGTGCATAAGGTACTTTCTCTGACCTTTGTTCACAATGATACAGTTTTCTGTCTGTCCCTGAAAATTCCATGCCGGATTCCAGCATGATTAGAATCCATTTTCTCCTTCTTTCCAGGGCATTGAAGCTTCCTCCTTCTTCTCATCCCTGGTAGTGAAGGATGTAGTCTCCAAAATAGGACAGTTATTACTGTCACCATTATATTTTTGGAGGTTGCACTTTAACTTTATATTCCTTATTTTTTTTATCAATTTCTAATTCTTTCTTTTTTAGTAGTTATTCGCATTTAGTGTTGATCCAAGTTGATCCTGCACTGACAACGCATGTTTAAAGTTGCAGGAAAGAAATGGTGCATTTGCATGCAGTAATTAAGTGGTGGGACGTATTTGGGCTGCTCCCTAATCTCACCATCCCTTTAGCTCTGATGACTTACCACTCATCCTCAGTTGTGTCAGTCATGGTGGGCAGTAGATCTCTCATACAACTTCTAAATTTGAATACGTTTCACTGATTGAGCACATTGATAGTAAATCTGTGAAAATCTACACACTGACTGTTTTGGTTTAGGAAATCTTGCTGCCTCGAGGTCAGATGGGTTAGCTGGGCATCCATAATTGCAGGGGGAAAAACAAGGAGATCAATATTTGTATTCGTATTTCAAATCCCTGAGACAAACAACACTTCTGCAAGGAAATTAAACTGCTACTTCATTCAGGCCTGGATTATAAAAAGCAAAAGAAATAAAGAATAATAATAATGTCACCAGTTGTCATTTTCCTAATGCTAGTTATAGAATCTATATCATTTTAAGAGTCTTTTGCTTTTCATTTGTTTTTATTTTTGTTTTTTTTCCTAGTGCAAGAATTTTCATTCAAACAACAAAAGATGTGGAAGAAGGATAAAATGTATTCTTGACAAAAATAGGTGCTAAAAATATAAAAAAAGAGTGTGTGGCTGCTCTGTAGCCACTAGTGGAAGGGAGAGATGAGAGTCATCCCCTTACCTGTGGTTCCTGAGAATATACAAAAACGAAGAAAAGATGCTCCTTATATATAGGTCCCAAATGAGATATTCACTATTTAATAAAATACTGGTATGACAATGATATGATATACATTTTTTATGAAAAAATGAATCATAGTTTTTCTTTGAAATATTTGATTAAAAAGGGCCACTGAAAACCTTAAGGCGTTTATGATTCTGAATTGTGTGTCTTATACTAAAGAGGCTGAGAAAACAATGACAAACCCAAAGGGAAATTAAACACAGTTAAATGTAGCTCAATACCCCTCCCAAAACACACACACACACACACAACCCCACGTATACTCAAATACCCACATGCTTACACATACACGCACAAACACTCATGCATTCAAGCTCACACACATACCTCTAAAAAGCTTCACAAACTTGTGTCAGAATACATTTCAGAAAAATAAATATGGCTAACATAGGGTTCTAACAATGGTGAGTTAATTACTTTGGGGGAGAATATTTTCCTATTTCTTATAAAAACAAGTTTATATTTATTATCTCAAGAATATTTAAATTATTTTCCTAATCAAATTAGAATTGTTTAATATTAAAATTACATTTAGCCCTTTCCACATCACTTGGTTCAGTTTTCTCCTCATTTTGTAAACATGGAAAGTAGAGTCCAGAGAAGGTTAGTGGATTGCGTACAGTAACTGAAATGGCCACTGGCAGAAACAGGGCAGGAATCCTGGACTGCTCCTCTTTAGTCCTATGCTTCTCCTAAACATTGCTACTTCAATCCTTTCCCCCATTTGTCAATTTTGGTGACATATTTTAGTAAAAACATAATCTTTCCTTCTTTAGAAACGTATATCTAAATTAATTAAGATCTAAATTATTATTTAGCTAGCAATTAATTAACTAGTGTAGTTTATGCAGAGAATAGCAGGTGTATAAGGTCCCTCATCCAGCTCTATTTTATCGATTAATCATTTTCTTTAATATGTAGGTTTCAATTTCACTTGGAACATAAGATATAGTGAGGGATCTTTTGTATCTTCCCCCTATTCTGTTCATAACTGTGCTCCTGAAGTTAGTTTTCCAATGATTACACAGATACTTGGTTGGTCTTATCACATGGCCAAGAAAACTTTTAAAAAATCATCATAGGCTACTGTGTAAAGTCTAAATTTCCATCATTTGAAGCTTACTACAATATGATCCCAAACTAATATACTACTTACTTTTTATAACACTCAACTTGAGCCAAAATTATCTATTTTTTGCTTTCTTTTTGTATACATTGTATACTTTCTTACCTGTGACTTTGAACTGAACTGCTTCTACTCACTGGAGTTGGAATCACAATTTTTTGTTTTCCTTCTAATCTTTTTTTTTTTTAATTGATGTTTTAATAGTTTATAACATTGTGAAATTTTGAGTTGTACATTTTTGTTTGTCCATCACCATATATATGTCTCCCTTCACCCCTTGTGCCCACCTCCCACCCCCATTGCCCCTGATAACCACAATACAGTTTTCTCTGTCCATCTTTTGGTTTATATTCCACGTATGAGTGAGATCATACAGTGTTTGTCTTTCTCTTTCTGGCTTACTTCTTTGAATCACAATTTTTGAATGCTTACTGCGTGCCACACCCAGTGTTAAAAACTGTACATGCACTAACATTTAATTTTCACAACGGCTTCAATAGATAGTATTGAACTAACAATGTATTATTGTTCCCATTGTATTTATGAGAAGACTGAGGCTCAGAACGGTTTAGTAATCTGCTTACGATTATATAGTTAATACTTGGTTAAACCAGCTTTCAACACAGGACTGTCTGCCTCCTAAACCCATGTGCTCTTCTGCTGGTCTGCCTCATGATGCAGACTCCTTGGAACCCTACACAAACGTGCAAAGGCCTTTTTAAACCCAAGATAGAGACCTGGTCTCCATTTCACTCTTTAACTTCTGACCTCATCAAGCTCATACTAACCACTCTGCTAACTTTGTGCTTACCAACTATTGCACTTCATCAACTATTGCAGTTTTTTTAAGCATACAACTTATTCTCCTGCCTAGATTGTGATCTTGCTCAAGAATTTCTATTTCCTTCTTTTAATGGTATCTAGCACTTTATTTTTCTGCCTAATATATTAACTCTACAGTAACACAAGTTCTCATCAAATATAGCCTAAGGATAAATGATTTAAAAAGTATAAATTAGTATGATTTTAAAACACTTAAGAGTCATAACCACTTCAGACTTCCATTTATTCTCTATATTCATAAATAATATAATAATATAATAAAGTATAATGTATTTTTTTCAGATGAAATAATAATTATGAGGCTGGATACCACTTTTTAAATTTTTTTTTGAATTTTATTTATTTATTTTCTCCCCCAAAGCCCCAGTAGATAGTTGTATGTCACAGCTGCACATCCTTCTAGTTGCTGTATGTGGGACGCGGCCTCAGCATGGCCGGAGAAGCAGTGCGTCGATGCGCGCCCGGGATGGAACCCGGCCGCCAGCAGCGGAGCGCGCGCACCCACCCGCTAAGCCACAGGGCCGGCCCAGGATACCACTTATTAAGTAAACACTATATGACAAACACTTATGAAATTCATTTCTTATAACCACCTATAAGCAATTTTGCTCATTTTTACAACAAGGGGAAATCAGGGACCAGAAAGTTTAGGTGAGAAATTTCAGACTTTGGAAGTGAGTGAGAGAGCTATTCAAACTCATAACTACTGGCTACAAAGCCTGTATCCTTTTCATCATAACATCTAAAGAGATACCATATGTCAAAGCACTTTGTTTATGGCAAATAGTAATAAAGAATTTCCTTGATTCTGAAACGTAATCAATTAGAAAACATATAATTGAGTTAATGGGTTGTTTTTTAAGGAGGAAAAATATAAACTATAACAATAAGTCTATACCTGATTTTTTAAGATAAATATTGATTTTTAAATTATAAGAATGAAAAGAAAAATAATTTACTTTAATAATTGAGGCAATAAGTAGTTATAGTTGCCAATTAAACCTATCTTCTTGAGAAACAGGACTCTGTCCTGTTCACTTTTGAATTCTCATCATTTTTCTTTGGCCCTCATATAGCAGAGACTTAAGAAATGAAAAAATAAGCAAATGGAAATAGTTCTGCACTTTCTAGCACTGACACTGAAATGATACTATGTTTATGGTTCCCGTAAATGCATAATCCGATCTATATCCTAATGTTTCTGCAGTCCTTGAAACCATGGTGAAGTGTGCTGGATTACTCTGGTGCCCCGATTTATTGGCATATACTACTTACCTAACACACACTGTAAATGCAGATCAGTCAGCCTGAACTCTAATGTGTTGTCAAAACAACTTTACTTCTCATGCCAGAATGACATCAGCTATTTCTATAGAAATGCATGTAACATGATTTAACTCATTTTGAATTTTTCACTCAAAATTAATATAGTTGGCACTGTTAAATATGGAATGTATGTACAATATTGGTCAGAAGAGGAATTTGTGTTATTAGTGTGGGAAAAAAATCAATGTTAATTAGAAGAAAAATCATATATGGAATAATATGTGAAATCAGGAGAATATATAGAGGTTCTAAGACCTCGTAAAGAAACAAACAAAATAATAATGCAGGAACTACAGACATTGTGTGTTATCATAACAAGGTGGGATCAGAACGCTGTGGGGGTTTTGGTAATCATTATTTAGATTTCAGATAATGTGATGTTGCCACGCTTGGTTGCCATGACAATAGGATTCACGTCATATAACAATATTATTATAGAAAAACCACATGTAAATGAAAAAAATAGTATTTAGAGATGGACTCACATGCTGTCTAGCCCTACGGTGGGGAAGATCTGTAGAGAAGTCTGTGATGGATACTGCCACAGCAAGAGTGAGAATATGAGGGTATTAATTTGAATTATTTATAAAAGATTAGGGGGTTAGGTTTAGTTTATATGCAAGAGTCTCTTGGTATGGCACAATTTGTTGTTTCTCCTACTCACAGCATTCAAGGTCAGTGTAGATAATTAATTATGTATCTGCATGTCGATAATGTGTAGCCAATTCTACCCCCTGACACCAATGCTTAGAAAGAAACATATACTAGTAAGTCACAGAAATACAACGTCCTTAGGATCTGTGCCAATTGCTGTGTAATCAGAGCAGCAGAATTAGACACTTCCTAAAATTGCTCTCCTGCTCCTCATTATCACCCATGAGAGTTGTGTGCACCAGAGGGAATGCATGAGGTGGGGGGAGTAGAAAGCAATCAGTTTCGAGGATTTGCACAAAATTAGGATATTTTGAGCAAAATTAGCATATATGTGCTATCTTCATTTAATGCTTAGATTCACCATCGAGCCAGATAAATTTGGAGACACTCTGAAGTCATAGTCTTTTTTTCTATTTTAGGTATTCAGATGGTATCTTAAGGTATAATATATCCCTCCGAATTAAGATGTCCATCTCATATTCGTGAGGGATCATACAATAACTGAAGGCACTATACGTCGGACATTTTAAGATATGAACAACTGCAGTGGAGAAGAACCACGTGGCCTTCACACCCCCCGCGATAGGAGCACGGGCTTGGTTAGAACTCAGACATCGCTGGAGCCATGGCTTTACCTTCTGTTTAGTGGAACGACTTTTACTTTTTTTATCCGCGCAAAATGCCATTACTGTCTTACTTATCTCACTGCCTATTTTAATAACAAATATATAGATATGATGCTTTACATTTTGAAAATATTTTTTGGGGAGACTTGCTAGCATTCCTAGCCATCATGTTGCACATTTTGCTTTTCTCCTCCAAGTGGATGTGCAGAAGGAGAGGGAGAATAGGAGGCATGTTTAACTGGGTGCCAGAGTCAATAGTGTTTTGACATCCACTTTTATAAAGTGGTGAAACAAAGCTCCTGACCAAGAATGTGTGTGTGTGTGTATGTGTATGTAGTAAAGAAACTGAGTGCTCACTGATTAGCAACAGACCTTAATAGACCCTTGGGTATGTGAAGATCCCAGTTCGAGAAGCAACACATTGATCTGTGATCCTGTCACTTTAGTCGTTCCTTATTCCCAGTAAGGAACAAGAAAGACAATCGCCAAGTATCGCCCTGCGATCACGTGGCAGTACTCAGTTGCAAAGTGCTGGGGATTCAGAATGCTTGCAATGTTCTTTTATATTACTGTAAAAGTAAAAAACAAAAATAAATAAGTAAATCCTTATAGAAAATTCTGAAACACCTCAGAACAGATGCGTAGATGAAGAGAGACTACAAGATCCAGCTAAACTTTCATTTTTTTGCTTCATATCAGACTATACTTTTACTTAAATTTAGTAAGTCAGGATCAGCATGAAAGGTCAAGCTACGGGACGCAGACCCCCTTTCCCAGTGATATCATCAATGATAACAAGATCCAAAATATGAGAGACATTTGCACTCAATCTCACCTTTCTTGCTGACATTCTTTTAGACATATGAAGAGAGACACTTGTATCAATTAAAAAAGTATGTTCTTAAAAGTAGCCAGCACTCTATCGGTGTAGCAGCATGTATAATTATTTATTTTTGTGATTATAAGATACTTGGCTCACTTGAATTTCGTTATTTAATCACATCTGTATACAGCATAAAAATCCAAATTCATTGGGAAATTTCAAGATGTCTACAATATTTATTATGCCTTTTAGCTAATCTTTGTTTCAAGTACCTCATTAAAATTATGTTTATATTCCGGAGAAAATAAAATCACTGATCAGATGAAAATACTGGTCATATATTTAAATAGCCAATCTATCCTACAAAAATGCCCATTGGTATGTTTTTACAAATCCCCTAGAGACTGGGCAACTATAAAGTCACTCTGTAAAATATCTCTTTTTTATATAGAATTATAAATGCAGCAATGAGAGTACTCAGTAAGGTCTGCCCTACCCACCCACCTCCAAGAGCTAAGCTCTTTTCAAGGTTGCTTTAGAACTCAAAAACTAAAAGGATAGCAGAAATTTACAATCCAAGCTTCCATAAATTGTTTTTTTGTTCTTTTTAATCATATTTCTTCAGAGTCTGATCGACCCACTGTGAACTTACCAGTAAAATGAACACGTCTTATTCCTTGTTTTCCCTATGAATACTTTTCTAAAGTTTTCCGTTGTCATAATCCAGACAGCCTGCAGGGGCTCACAATGCTAGTTCTTTTTCTGACTTGGATAACCATGTAGGCTTCCCTGAACCCATCTTTATTTGTAAGCTGCGGGTTAAACATTCTATCTACTCTCCTTTGATTTTTAAAGCCCTTGTGTTCATCATATGTTCTGAATAAAAGTCTAAAAGAGTTTTGTTGCTTAAAAATATAAACTTTATTAAATGTATCTAAAAACAGGTCTTTCAATGCCGAAGAAAAAAGTTATGCTCAATTCTTTCAATATTTCATGACTTTTATCCATGTAAATTCACTTGCTATGTTTATTGGCACATCACATGTCAAATTGTCATGGGTCATATATATGTGTGTGTGCATGTGTGTAGTATAAAAATATAAACGTGTATGTATATATATACATATATGTAATGTGTATGTAGTATGTCACTGATTTTAATACACTTTTATACCAATATGACCTCATTATTATTATCCTTATGTTGTAGATAAGGAAACTGAGACTCATAGTGGTTAATATTTTGTCCAAAATCACAAAAGTGGTAAATGACAGAGTAGAAACTCATTTGAGTGACTCCAAATCTGATACTTTTTCTACAATAATATTTTTGTCTTTCCTACACAATCCCATAAGAATTTCTTTGGATTTTCCCATCTCAATGTTGATTTCCTAATCCCTCTGATCATGTTGTTTTCTGATCTTGGGGCTCTAGTCCGAGAACTAATTCCCTCATTTCTTCAATAATCGTCTCTTAATGTCAATTGACTCCGCTTCACTTCTGTGTTTTACACAGCTGCCAGTTCAAGTTGCTTTAATGTGCAGTCTACTAATTGTAACAGCTGTGATAGTTTCTTTCACTATGGGTCATGTTTCCTGCCTCTTTGTATGCCTGATGATTTTTGATTGAATACCAGGAATTGTGAATTTTACATTTTTACGTGCTGGACATTTTTGTATTCTTATAAATACAATCCAGCTTTGTTTTAGGATGTAGTTAAGTTGCTTAGAGATGGCTGGAGTATCTCGGGTCTTGCTTTTAAGGTATGTTAGGTGGGTTTCACCGAGTCCCTAGTCTGCAGCTAACTATTCCCAGTCCTTCAAGTCCTATTCTCTCCAATTACCTCAAGTGGTTCTTTCCCTGCCCTCGGGCATTAGGCAGACTGGAAAATTTCATCATTTGTGGAGCAGTGAGTAGGGTTCTCGAAAGGCAGTTTGTCAACACTGGGGAATAATTAGCTGTAGACTAAGTGCCACTCTGATCATTCTTCCATTAGTCAGCTTAAAAAAGGTTCGACCTTCGCTATTTATATTGATTCAGTGATTAAACCTAAATTTTATACAGCCTCATTTTCTGCTAGGCACATTTCCTTCTTATTCCTCACCAAACTTTAGTTACATCATCTGTAAAACAAGACAAATAATAATACTCATTTACATAGGTTTATTCTGAAGAAGAAAATGAGACAATGCATGTGAAGTTTTTAGCTTTTTCCTGGCATAGAGCACTCAGTAGATTTTAGCTATCATTATTATTATTGAGTGAAGCTGAAATTCCTCTGCCTGATTTTAGGGTTCACTAGAATCTGATTTTGCACCCTCTTCCCCATCTAATCTCTTAGTTTGGGTCTCACAAACAAATTCTCTAGTTTTTTCTATTCACTATCCATAAACACCACCATGACTTCCAAGCCTCTGCCTGATTTCTCCCATTATTCTTGGACCTTGAAAGCACTTTCTTTTCGTGATTTCCATTCATTCAAATCCTAATATCCCTTATTATCCAGCTCAAGTCATTATCTCCAAACCCTTTCTGATTTCTCTAGCTTCATTGATCCACCTCTTCTGAATTCTTACAACACCTAGAGTCCATGTGACATGATTTAGCAATTAATTCAGCAGTATTTTTCACTGTTGATTTTTCACCATGAGACATTTATCTCCAAATAGATATATATTCCTTGAGTGGTTTTTTTCTCTCATAATTATCACTCTGCTTCTCACAATTAATTGGTTAATAATACTTAGTAATTTATTCACTGACATTCTTAATAGAGAATTTTTTAAATTATTATTTTGAGCTTCCTCCACTTCTCTAAACAAACATAGAAAATATTACACTTAAGAAACAGCTCTTCAGATTAGCAAATCATACATTTTGAAACTGGTGGCCAGATAGCCATTAATAATTATTCTTAAAAGTCATGTAGCTAAGCAACATATCATCAGACACCCACTAGGTTCCTTATAGATAACATCTCTGATGCGCAGGTCACCATGATAATGGGTGCTTAAGTTGTTTTTCAGAAACTTAGAGCTGACCCCTTGTCCAGTTCAGGCCAGTTGAGGCCACCAAACCATCAACTGAGCCTGTGCGAATGTCTGATAGGTGACCCTTTGATGTCAAGAGAGCCGAAACTCCACCCTCAGATCATGCTAACATCATCACCATTTTGTGAACATGTGTTCTATGAAGAGCCATGAAGCTTGACTATGTTTTTGGACATCACTGATTACCTCACTTCTCCTTACCTCCAATCATCTATCCCTATGCTTCAGACCACTCTGCCCCTTTATCCCATAAATATCCCTAATACCCATTTTTGGGGAGGTAGATTTGAGACTTGTTCTCCTGTCTCCTTGTTTGGTTGCCTTATTGAAGAAACCCTTTCTCTGCTGCAAAACTCATCATCTTGGTGATTGGCATACTGTGCAGCAGGCAAAACAAGCTTGGCTTGGTGACAATTTCATATTGGATATTTTATTGCCAATATGCATAAAATAATTTTACATCAGATTTAACAGCATATATGCAAATTATATGGGCATCTTACACTTAATATAATTGTTTCTTATTATTGATAGATTTTTGTATTTGAGAATTAGCCTACCCTTTAAAATTTATTTGTAATCCAAAATCAATACTCATGGCACTTTTGCAGTCTTTCATGGACATACACAGAGCTGGAAATAATTTGAGTCACCCAGCACACACACTCTTTACTGAGGTCAAACAGGGAGACATATTCGACAACATGGATGGACCTTGAGGGCATTATGCTAAGTGAAGTAAGTCAGACAGAAAAAGATAAATATCATGTGATCTCACTTATATGCAGAACCTGAAAACAAAACAAACAAGCTCATGGATGTAGAGAACAGATTGGTGGTTCCCTGAGGTGGGGGATGGTGGTGGGCGAAGTGGGTGACAGGGGTCAAAAAAAAAAGACAAGGAGTCACTTCTCTTTCTTGGTTCAGTTCTCACACTGAATACAAGTGTCCTTTTCACAGTCTACTTAGTGCTATGTTTTTTGCATTTTTGTGCATTCTGTTGGTGATTTCTCTGTTTGAGCTGATCCCCAAGCATAATGCTAAAGTGCTGTCTGGTGTTCCTAAGCATAAGAAAGCTGTGATGTACCCTACGGAGAAAATATGTGTTAGGTAAGCTTCATTCAGATATAAATTAAGTGCTGTCTGCCCTGAGTTCAATGTTATTGAATTAAAAATACATATTAAATAAGATAACTTTAAACAGAAACATACCTAAAATAAGGTAATGTATTGATTGGTTGATGAAAAACATGACCAAAGGCTGGCAAGAACCTAACCTTATATTTCTCCTAGGAGCCATGGTTCAGTATTCACCAATTTGGTGTTCACAGTGACTGTATACAACATAAGTATAATGAAAAATGAGAATTTACTGTAGTTAGTATCTTGTCTTTACATTATTAATAAGATGTGTAACAACAAGAATTTTAAATGTTGTCAGTAAAATAGAAAAACTAAGTGATTATATAAATCACTCTATTTTAAATGTGCATCTGAATAATTTAGCAAATTCTTTTGAAATGCTAATTATTCCTCTTTTGTCTTTTTTTCTTTTTTTTTTTTGAGGAAGATTGGCCTTGAGATAACATCTGTTGCCAATCTTCCTCTTTTTCTTTTTTCTCCTCAAAGCCCCAGTACATAGTTGTATATCCTTGTTGTAGGTCCTTCTAGATTTTCTATGTGGGACACTGCCTCAGCATGGTTTGATGAGCAGTGAGTAGGTCCCCGCCCAGGAGCCAAACTGGCGAACCCCAGGCTGCCGAAGCGGAACGTGCAAACTTAACCGCTACGATACCAGGTCGGCCCCAATTATTCCTCTTTTTTCAATGATAAATTAATTCTTGCCTTCACTGTCTATGTCTGGGACTTTAAAAGTGTCACATGGTTTATTATATCTGTCAGATGACTTATAATTTGAACTGAACAAAGTTAAAAAGAAAGAGAATTTCATTTTTGTTTGTTTGACGATAACCTTGAATGGTATTTCACAACTGTCTACTGCATGAATGGTTAATATTCTCTGGAAGTAACACAAAAAGCCCAATAAAAAAAATTATTTTTAAGGATAAAAAGGCCAAATGAATAACTATTTTTCAAATGGAAGGAATCTCCAATTCCATTGATATGTATGTGTTTATTTTGTGTTACTTCAAATGATCCAGATAAAGAGAAGCTAAAATAGATTTTTCTAATAGTTTCAAATCCTTATTTATATCATTTTCTTTTAAATAGTAGAGTAAAGTTAGAAAAAGCCTCGCATTTAAAATTCTGAGTATGGAAATTACTTTTAAAAACATGCAGAATTTTAATTTATTTGGGGTGATACATTCAACCTACTTATGAGTGTGTTTGTGTGATGTTAAATGATATAATATATGTAAAATATAAATTATTGTATACACTACCTGATAAATTCATTCAATTACAAATATTCACTAAGACCCAGATTGGGAGCTAAGGATGTAAAGATATATTTGTCATGGTCTAAGTCTCCAAAAGACTTACAGCTGATTGTAAAGCAAAAAGAATCATAAAGAAATAACTATAATAGAAAGTGATACTTTTAATGATAATGACATTAAGGAAACACAGAGAAGTTTCTAAACCAAGCTAGGGAATGAGTACACCTAAAATGGGTTTTAAAAATGAGTAAGGTATTGGCTTTATTTGTTGTCTCTAATAAGCTGGTAACAACCAATATATCTTCTAATAGATGAATGGATAAATAAATGGTGGTACATCCAGGCATCGGAATATTATTCAGCAGTACAAAGAAATGAGCTATTAAGCTATGAAAAGATATAGAGAAACCTTAAATAAATATTACTAAGTGCAATAAACCAGTCTGAAAAGCTACATAGTATATGATTTCAATTATATGACATTCTGGAAAAGGCAAAATTATAGACACAGTAAAAATATTAGTGGTTGCCAGGGGTTTGAGGACAGGAGGAGAGCTGAATAGGTGAAACAAAGGAGATTTTTAGGACAGTGAAACTATTTTATACTGTAATAGTGGATACATGACATTATGCATTTATCAAAACCCATTGACAATACAACATGAAGAGTAAATCTTAATATAGGCATACTAAAAAAAATCACTTAAGAAATTGGGACAGCCAGCCCTGATGTCCTAGTGGTTAAAGTCTGGCTCTCTCACAGCTTCAGTGGCTCGGGTTCGCTTCCCAGTCATGGAACCACACCACCCATCTGTCAATTGCCATGCTGTGGCGGCAGCTCACATAGAAGAACTAGAAGGACTTAAAACTAGGATATACAACCTATAGCTGGGGCTTTGGGGAGGAAAAAAAAAAAAGAAGATTGGCAACTGATGTTAGCTCAGAGTGAATCATTCCCCGCAAAAAAAAAAAATGTTGGGAGATTCAAGGAAGGAATGCAAACTGTGACAAGAGAATCAAACTGTATTACAAATGTGTGAAACTACCTCAGTGAAAGAGTGGAAGGAAAATGTGTTGACCTAAGTAACTGGAAATGTGTGGAATCTGTGAGAGGAAAAGCAAAAGGAACTACACATAACTGTACTCCAGTTGATTAAGTTGTTTCCCACGGGGGTATGGCTTAACAACTCAGATACTGCTATGGACATACACTGTAAGTGAAAAATTCAGTAAATGTATGGTAGGCGGTGGGAGCCAGGTATCTCACTGTTGGAGTGGAAATTTACAGGTATGCAAGGGAGGAGGTTAGAATGAACCATGTAGTAATGGATTAGAGTTGGAGACATTTAATGAACTCATGTTTAGTTTAATATAGTTATATATGGTTGCATATACAAATGTTTATAGCTATGTGTATATACATAGGTTAGTATGCACATACTTGCTCGCTTGCTCTGTCAGCTGAGAGGGCCTGATACCTCAGGTGTGAATACAACTAGAGCTCAAATCTTGTATCCTAATATACTTCTCCAATAAAAAGGAATCAGGCTCCTGGGATAAATGGTTGGTTCTAAGAAATATATTTTCATGGTGGAGGAAATATATAAGAGGAAATTGTAGAATCATAGGGAGCTAGAAAGTGAGGAAGTGCTTGATAAGAAAAAAAACTCATGGGGGTATACCAAGGGGCACAGGGAGCCAATTGAAAGAGCTCCCAATGGCCAAACCTCAAACAATTTGAGCAAAAAATTAATAAGATAAAGTAATATGGGATTATAACCCAAAGTACAAAATTAATATACATGAATCCAGACTGATGTAAGTAAACGAGTGAATAAATGAATAAAGGGGGGAGAAGAGCTAAATCTCCCTTGCCTAAGGATTCCAAATAATTTATTTAGATACTTTGTCCATAAGGAGAGGGAGCATAAATCTCCACTGACTCCCTTCCAAAGAAGACAGTAAGGAAAAGAAGAAACAGAGTAACCTTATGGTGGGGAATCCTGACAATCACTACCTCAGCCAGTCAGTATCAGCAATGATAATTCATGTTGATCGTAGATATTCATGATATGATGTGACGGAAAGGGTACTTTACCTCTGTGATCTTCCTCCCAGATACTCATACTTCCAGTCTACTCGTGAGAAAAACATCAGACAAATGCCAATAGAGGGGTATCCTACAAAATACTTGACCAGTCCTCCTCAAAACCATCAAGGTCATTAAAAACCTGAGACAAAGGAAAATCTGAGAAACTATCACAGCCAACAGGAGCTTAAGGAGACATGACAAGCAAATGTAATATGATGTCTGAGCAGAGACGAAAACGAGAACACTGGAAACCACAAAAACAACCAAACATCCTCCTTTCCAAACTAACATGAATGACTGTTACTTCTTAACCAATCACAGGTTTAGCCTCTCTCCATTCCTTCTGCCTCCTAGATTAAAAAAAAAAAATCATTAATATACCCAATCCTATATTTAGCCTACTTCCTGCCAGCTCCCAAAGTAGGGCTAACCTCTTACTTTCTTAAACCCTGCTTCAAATTACCTAAAACAAGCCCAAATTCTTTAACCAGTCTCTTCTCACACCCTCTTACTGAGACAACCCATTGTTACCCATGATATGCAGTTTTCCTTGCTGTAGCACTAATAAACCCAACTTTGTTTGACTACAGGAATGTTGATGGACATTTTTGTCTGGTGGGCATTGACCAGAAGAGAAAGACGTGAGCCAGGACCACAATGCAGGAACACAGGCTGTGGTAAGGAGCTTGGACTTAATCCTGTAAGCTACGGGAGGACTTACTGAAGAATTGTGTGTATGGAATAATATGCCTTAAACTACATTTAAACTGTGGATGGTGGATATGTGGTCATTGACTAGGAGGGACAAAAGAGTGTGGGCTAGGGACTGCTGCCAGCCAAGCCTGAACTTGGGGACAAGGTAAGAATGGAGGGGAAAGGATGGATTTGAGAAATGTTAATTAGGTAAAATCTGCAGTCTATAGTAATTGGTAATCAGAATAAGAGTGAGAATACACACTCGATCGAGGATATTGATTATTGGTTGACCACATTATTATCTCCCATTTGATTGCCCCCATAGGGATGCCCACACTGCAGATCTGTATGAAATGGAAGCATGAGAACAGAATGGATAAGGTACTCACAATTAATAATTTGGATGAAAATACGAGGCAGATTGCTGTTTCCACATTTAAAATTCTACCATGGTAATGCAGTACCAGTGTTCTAACTAGATTGGAGGGATTTTGAATTCCAAGAATATACATCATTTGCTTGATAAAAAGTGACCAAAAAAACCCAAAAATGTATATTTGATTTTTTTGCCTAGGAGAAAGACCAATAATTGACGGTTTCCCAGGCAGAGTGCAATGTAGTCCTAAATACACAAAGATGTCTCCTGACGAAAATAAAGACGTCCTCAGAATATTATTAATTCTAGCAGACTGAAGACTTCACAAGGGCAGGGAGTGTGTCTGTCATGTCTATTGTTTTGTTCTTAACACCTATCACCCCACCTCCTCGTATATAATATCAACTGTAACTGCCGAAAAAATTCATTTTGTTATTTACCTCTAATATGGCTATTATCTCAAATAACTTTAAAAGTAAAAACATCTGATTAAATAAAAAGAATTAGTGTCACTCTAAGGAGAAATATCCAAATTTGGATAGACTCTATCCAGGGCAAAGGAAGAGCCTTTGAAGTTCAAGGAGTAAATCCATTATGGCACATCCCCCCTCCCAAACCCACAAATGATCATATGTAATGGAAAATAAAGTTTTCATTTTGAAATGACACAAATGTGTATATCTTTTGAAATAAGTTCATTGAGGCTGACTTTTCTTTCTTTCCCGCCCTCTTTCTCCTTCTCTTGTGTACACCGTTTTGCGGCCCTGTTTCTGCTGATCTTAACATGTGTTTAGTTCACCATCAGGGTAATTCTCCATTGACTCTGCCAGCCACTGAGCTACAAAGGTAAACGTGGATTTTCCTTGATGTTCTTTTCAGACTCCCGCTTATCAAGCAGAGAGAAAAGACACAATTAGATCCCCAAAAGTTAGTTACACTGAAATTTAATACATAAAATGGTGGGAAATAAAAGACAGGTTTTGTGGATAATTAAGAAAGCTAGGACATTTAGGGATAATTTCAGCCAGTAACCAATCAGTTGTTTCCACTAAGCAAAGACTGTTCTATTTTTTAATCTGGCAGGACGATTTGTTCTCATGTGAACACCATTTGTCATACTAGTAGATCCATGGATTCTCTCAAATAAACTGGAGCTTCTTCCCCAGCAGTTTCGTTTTGGACAAATACAATCTGTCCAAAAATTTAACACTATCAAACACTCTATATTAATTTGTATTTTATAATTTTGGCATTTATTTAATTTTTCTCTGGCCTAAGTCTGTTTATGTCTCTTAGTACAAAAGTTTACTGAATATTGTTTGTGTGTTGTATGGATGCATTGAGTGAAATTAAATCCTTTGAAACAAAAGAAAAACAGAGAAAAAACAAAATAAACAAAAAGCTTATCTGAGAACAAAGAATGTATATATCCTAAATAAAGAAACAAAAGGTCATATTACCATGAATAAGATAATTTTTTACCATAGAAATTTTTGAGATACAAAATGATAGATGTGAAAGAATCAACAAAGCATATACCTTTAGGTAGCAGGCTATCAGTGTGTCATGCTAAATCTTCATGTAATGTGTGTGTGAATGTAGCCATGTGTACATACTGGCATGAACCAATCAATATGCTGAAGGGCAAGGAAAGGCTGAAGGTTCTTAGTCTTTTTCAGCTAAACCATGGAATAAAGGCATGGTAGTGGTACACAGACATCCAAATTAGCTATGAATTTCATTGACTATTTTGCTGAAAAGCTTATACTTACACTTGTTACCATATGCAATCTATTAAATAGGTAAATACAAGAATTGTGCATCCCTTTAGAGTATTTAATTTTGGTAAGAATGTAGATTCATTGAGAATTTGATGAAAAGCTATGGATACTCTCCCTAGAAATTTACACTTAAATCCCCCTCTAGCGTATACCATCAGAGGGTTCACAGTTACGATAAAGGCCATCATATACACCCCAGGTTCTGTGAATTCCATCCTTTAAAAATCTCTTTTTCTGAAAAATACATTGATGGTGAGTGGCCCTCCTTTTGAAAATAGAGAAGGCCCCCTGACTGAGGCAAGGAGAAGGGTAGATCGTCCCAGAACTGTGTGCAGGGAAACAAACTGTGCTGGCTCCACTGTGAAAGACATCCTGTGGGACAGGCAGAATGAAGAAAACCAGCCGTGAATATGCTGGTTATGCTTCAGAGGGAGTTTATCTTGAAAGTCATTCAGTTAATTGGGTGTTAACTGAGGGAGATATTTTAGTGACTTCTACTGAGTATAATTAACAATGAGAGAGATATTCTAAATTGGGCTCTGAGAGAAAAGAAAAAAAACACCTGGCAGGAAAAATGAAAAAGATAACATTTTCAAATAAAGTGGAAAGAATGCTGATTTTATAAGAAATAAAGAATTTATCCAGTCCAATGTAGTTAATGAAGCCAAACTATGTTTAAAAGAAACTCAAAATATCAGCATGCACATTCTTTCTGAGACTGGGGGAAAGGATACTTGATAGTTTGAGAAGGATTTAGAAGGAAAGTTACCCTTCTGCAGAGCCAGTTTTGGCTAGAGACACATAATTGAAAAGAATATTTTTAGCCTCGCCTGGTTAATAAATCATTAATGGAAAAGAGTAGCAAATAGCTTAACTGACCTTGTCAGGATCCTGTCAAGGAGGTGACAGTGGAAGAGTGACAGAGAGTCTGACTAAACGACAACAGCTGGCAAGACTACGACTTTAATGAAATGTATCTTTGAGAAACTGATTTAGAACAGATGTGCTTAGAGTTATTAGATAACCTTTTAAATTCTATTTTGTTACTTGTTCTTTTGCAGTTGCCAGTATTCTGGTGTCCAGGTGTTTATAAACTTGGTGAGGAGGAGAGAAAGAGTAACGTGTGTGCATATGTTCGTATGGGGGAGTGAGGATCTTTCCCATCTGCCCCTCACTCTACCACCTCGTATACCTTCCTCAAAACCCTTAGCCTGCGTGCTTCTCAGTAAGTTACAGTAGGTCATTTTTTTGTGTGTGAGGAAGGTCAGCCCTGAGCTAACATCCATGCCAATCCTCCTCTTTTTTTGTTTTTGCTGAGGAAGACTGGCCCTGGGCTAACATCTGTGCCTACCTTCCTCCACTTTATATGGGAGGACACCACAGCATGGCTTGACAAGCGGTGCCTCGGTGCGTGCCCAGGATCCGAACTCAGGCCGCCAGCAGCGGAGCACTCGCACTTAACCACTACACCACAGGGCCTGCGCCTAGTAGGTCATTTTTGCCACAATTGCCAATGCTGTCACTTGATGAGTATTCTAAGCATATCCTTATTTTAGTGTTGAACATTTCTAAATGCAGATATCCTCTAAGTTTATATAAATATATACACAATATTTAATTACATTAGTATTTTATTGTTTCATTTTGTTTACATTGTATTATTTTTATTTTTTGTATTATTATACTACAAAATATATAATTATATAAATGTAATATACAATATAATAATGTTATATATCATTAGAATAAATACAAACAACAAAGATTTAATAAAGGTTACATTACAGTGAAGCTCAATTACAGTGAAGTTTAAAATTGTAGCACTCTAAATAACTAGGCGTTCAGTGCTATAGACAGAATGCTTTCCCCAAAAATTCATATGTTGAAGCCCTAATCACCAATGTGATGGTATTTGGAGGTGGAGCTTAGGTAGGTGGATGTCATTAGGTCATGAGTGGGGAGGCCTCATATGAGATTAGTGCCCTTAGAAGAAGAGAGAAAGGAGAGAGATGATTTCTCTCTCTCCCTCATATGAGGATACTGCAAGGCCTTCATCTACAAACCAGGAAGAAAACTTTCACCAGACCCCCACCATGCTGGCACCCTTTATGTCTGGAAGTCTGGAGACTTCCAGCATGCAGAACTGTGAGAAATAAATTTCTGTTGTTTAAGCCACCCAGTCCATGGTATTCTGTTATAGTAGATCAAACTGACTAAGACACTCAGTCAAAAGTCAAGGAGTAAAAGATACTGTAAAGTCACTGAAATAGCCTTCTCAAAGACAGATGTAGTTCTAGTATTTTATTGTTAGTCCTATTATTTATTACTTTATGAAGGTCTCTAAGACCTTCTTTCAGATCTTAATTATTCTTACTTGTGAACAATTCTAACTTTTAGATTTTTAACATTTTTTTAAAACTGTTGTCTTAGGTATCAATCTTAGAGCTCAACCTAGTTATTTGTATATAGTAAGCACTAAATAGTATTTGCTAAATTACAATGAATTATCTCATTCTTCCTCTGCTGTGAGAAATTAAAGGTATATCTTTCTTACTCAAGTTATTAACCTTCCTTCAGCAATAAGACCTACTCAAGGCCGTTGATCACCAGCACGCTGGAGGGAGGCTAATAAAAAGCTGATGTTAGTTTTATGTGAGTCATCAGGAAGGAGACAGATACAGGTTAGATACAGATGCTCATCAGCTCCTCTCTGACATTTGCAAACCCACAACAGTCCTAGCACTAAAAATATGTTTATGACAAAGTTTTATTCCAAACCTCATGGGCCACTTAATTCTATCCACACCTTGGACACCTCATCTCTTTGGTGACTTGTCAGAATTCCAGCTACTTCTATCTCCTAACTCTCTCTTACTCTTATACCACATAAATTTTTCTCTGTCTTCTGATATTTTCTATCCCCAACCCTTCTTCCTTCCGAATATTTCTATTTGAGTTCATAAAGTCAGCAAATTTCCCCACATCTTCCAGTTTTTTTGTAGAATGTTCTCATTCCCTTCTCCCTGCCAGGGAACCTTGAGCCTCCTCCAGGACCTAGTACCCCCAATAGCATTTTCTAGTGCCCGATACTCCAACCTAACTTCCCGGTGTCTTAGCATGTGAAGGAGAAAGGAAACAAGAGCAGATGAATCACAATTCTTCTCACATCATTCTTCCTTTACAATCTCATGGGAAAATCTCCCATTTTTTATCCATACTATCCTGCTATATCAGCCTCTACCCAGCGTTAGCAGCCAGGTCAAAAGTTCTGTTATATTTCTTGAGACCTTTTGTTCTTGGATCAAAATCTTCACCTCCATTCTAATTCTATCATTGTCATCATTGACCCATCATTCATGATTTTCTCTTATTTGAGCTCCCAAAGTCATAGACATAGCATATAAAAGATTAGGAGTTTCTAAAAAACTTCCATATGTTGAAAGGTAGAAAGTAAATTGTCTATTAGTTTTCTCTTATGTTTCCCTGATTTCTCTGATCCTTTCTAATAATTTTATTTAATGTCTTCAATCATTTATGTGATTTTCTCTTAACATTGTGCAATGTATCCATATTTTTATAAGGAATAGTAAGCAAAATTAGACCTGATGTTCTAAAGACTTCCCTTTTTCTTTCTTCCCTAAACTATTGGAAAAGAGAACTTAAGGCAACTGATAATATTGTTTAATGACACAGGATAAAAGACATAAAGCATTTGTAGCAAAGAGAAAATAGAAATCAAATAGTAAACAAGAATTGTAATGGAAAAAGAGCTCTTGTACAAATTTTTTACCTGTGGTCAAAATTTGGTTCCAAACTCTCAGTGGTGAAAGCAAATGGAGAAGAATCATCTCAATGACATGATGGGGTAATTAATCTACTCAGAAGAAACGCATCTTCTGCTGGTGCTAAGGTCTGGGGATGCTTCTCTTGTGAGTCTTCATTATGCATTAACCAATGTCCTCAACAACAACCTGAAATGCACCACGATACAGAATTTAATATGGCTCTATCTTAAAACTTTGCTGGATGAAAGCTGAGAAAATAAAGCCGTAGTGACAGCAAGTCAGCAGACATTCAATATAAAATGATAAAGATACATAAATCTCTTTTGGTCAAGTTTTATTGAGGATAAATTTCAAACTGGTTAGAACATGAGATTTTACTTTCTATTTATATACAGGAATTACCCAGGCAAATTATGAAAAAGGAAGGGTTCTTGGATATGCAGATTTAGCAGCCTTGGGTGGGTCTCCCAAATCTGCAGTTTCGTTTTGTTTGTTTTCCACCAGCACCCAAAGTGGTTATTAGCAATTAATCCCAATCTGAGGAAGAGTGATCTGGAATAATAAATAAGCTGCTTATGCTTTGGGAAAATTTTTGTGAAGTTATTTCTCACACATGGATTTGAATAAAAGTTTGGCTGCAGAGAGTGAAAAATTATAATCTCTGGTAAGAATCCAGAGAACCAGCGTTCTGTGTACTGATTAATAATAAAATCAATGGAAAAGAATAAAGCTACTCTCTTTCTAATAATTTTTTTTAAATAAAATGAAGTACCTAATAAAAATAGGCACCTGAGAAGAAGGTTCTATGCGCAGGGCAAAATTTTTCCTCAGAAAATAATTTGGGTCCCACCCCAAAACCAAAATAGATGGATGACTCTAAAAAATATTATCTGTTAATTTAAGAAAATAGATGGATAACATGATAGAAGCCTCCAAATTTCAGCAGCTGCTTGTAAAGATTTTTAGCCTGAAAAACTCATAGAATGGGTGTTACTATCCATCAAAAGCAAAATAAAAAGTATATTTTTTGTAATAATATATTCAGATCATATATACATAAAAATTATAAACATATAATTTCTAGCACTACAGCACTGTGATGAAATCTCAAAAAACAAAGGAAATAAAACCTGATCCATCCCTAGTCTATGGCATAAATTGTCCTCCTTGTGTTGTTGCCCATAACCATTAAATGCTGAAGCATTTTAGTTGTGATCATCTTGCTTTTAGCAGTGTTGACCTCAAAATGTTCTCATTTTTTTCAGACAGTTATTACATACCAAACAACATTAACATGTTCAATACCAGTTCGAATTTTCCTGTTTCTTTTTCTTCTTAGCCATCCTTTGTGCTTCTTATTGTATGCAGTATTCCTCTTGTACTCTGGTCATCTGATCAAATGCTGAGTATGTTTAAATCACACATGCACTCAGCTTAGCCCCACTGTCACTGCAACCATCAAACCAGGTATTTTTAAGAAATGCTTGCTGTGGTTATCTATTGCCGCTTACAAACATCTTCAAACTTAGTGAGCAACAAAAACCATTGTATTATACTCACAAGAATTCAAAGAGGACAGAGTGGGGATGGCTTGTCAGTGCTACACAATGTCAGGGCCGTCAGGTGGGACAGGAGTGGGAGAGGTAAGGATGACTAAACGGCTGAGAGCAAGACTCAGATGGAGGCTTATTGTCTCACCTGTCTGGCACTGGGCTGGGGACACTCAAAGCCCCTGCACTCGGCTTAATCGCAGCAAGGCTACTTCAGCGCGCTTTGACTCTTCCCATGATAGATCAGGGTTCCATGAGTGAGTATTCCAGCAAATGGGGTGGAAGCTGTACGGTCCCTGTGACCTAATCTTGGGACTTCACACAGTGTCACTTCTCTAAAACCACTACAGATTGTGATAAGCTAATTAAGTGCCAGAAAAAAATATCATGACTCAAGATAGGGAGGTGGAAAAATTGGATACAATAGTCATAGTTGTTCAGATTATACTTCATGTAAGGAAAAAGGACCTGCGAAATGTGCCATTTCACATAAAAGAATGACAACTCTGCAGCCTTAAAGTTATCATTCAAAATAATTGTCTTTCACATATTTTTAAAATTTATTTTTATAAAGTACTTTAAATATACAGGCAAGTATACGTAATAATAAAATGAAAAACCATGTACACAACATCCAGCCTTTTAAAATCTTGATGTATTTTTCATAGTTGCTTCGAGGATACTTTTTAAAACACTGAAACAGAACAGATAAAGTTGAGGCACCCTACGTAAACTTAATCCCATTTGCCTTCTTACCTTCTCAGAATTAACAACTACAATTGATTTGAAATCTATTATTACATATTTTTAAATTCTATTATTACACATGTATACAGCCATAAAAATATACAGTAATGCTTTGTAGTGTTTTGAACCTTATATACACAGAAACAGATTGAGCGCTTGCTCTGTACCAGATATTCTTCTAACATTTCACATTTTTAATTTAAGTAAAATAATAATGGCCCTATGAATAGAAAATATCACACACATCCCCCACTCTATTACAGATGAGAAAAGTAAATTAAGCAAAGAGATATCCTGTTTTCAGCATTGTCCATTCTTCTTTATTCAGATTCTAAAGTGACTTTATTACTCAGTTTCTCCATTTATTCTAACATATTCCAGATCACTTCTCTCTCTTTCTAGGCTTTATCAACTCCTCTTTTAGTCCTTGTCACCAGGAATGATGTCTTTGGAAGGCCCCAAAAAGCATAAGGATGGAAGTTTAGTGTGACTAACTGGTGTCCGTTTGATTGGTCAGTGTTTCTGCAACATCTGGTTGTTAATTCTTTGCCATCATTCTCATTTGCTTTGTTGTAAAATTATTCTGGTGTGTGCCTTTCATCTCTATTTTATTTCCTTTTTTGTCTCTTTACTCATCTTTTCTTAGGTCCCTGGCTAGTTGTTTTGTAGTTGTTGATCGTTTTTTAATTCAGCTTTTTTTTAAGCCATTTCTTTGTTGACAGTATTGGAGAGAGTGTCCAAGGGAGTGAGATGGGTCACCAAGCCACTTAGATTTGGATTTCAGTTTCTTTCCTTTGAACAAATACCAGCCCACAATCAGTCCCATGGGTGGGTCACTGTACCAGACCATCTGTAAGTTGACTGGGTTATCAATGAGACCCTGTACATCACAGGTTGTGATCTAGTATTTACGTTTATTTAGATGACAAAAACTCATTAGCAGCATTGGAACTGGTTGATACCTAGTTTTCTGTCTTTGCCTTGTGGAGTTGGTAAAGAAGTGTGTTGCCTGCCTGAATCTCTCCTCCTCTGTTGTTCTCTGATATGCAAGTATTACTTGGGAAACTCCAACATGCTCATCATGGAGGATGGAGAAAGCAACTATTTTGGACCTGTCCATATTGTTTAGTATTTTGACTATATACTCATATTATATTTAATTTTCTTTTTAATGCCAAGAAGCATTACCCAAGTTGGAGGGGTAAGGCTCCTGTTAGTGACATCTATTTTTTCTGCCTACCTAGCATCCATTCCCTCTTCTTCTGAGGGTGTTCAGGGTTAAATTGTGTCCCCGAAAAAGACATGTTAAAGTCTTAGCTCTCTTGTACTTGTGAATGTGACCTTATTTGAAAACAAGGTCTTTACAGATGTAACTGAGGTGAGATAAGGTCATATTGAAAAGGGGTGGGCCCTAATCAAATATGACCAATGACCTTATAAGCTAAGGAGAAGAGACACAGACTGAGACATACAGAGAGAACACCATGTTACGACAGAGGCAGAGATCAGAGTGATGTTCCAAGACAAGGAATGCCAAGGATTGCCAGTAACACCTTAACTAAGAGAAAGGCATGGAATAGATCTTCCCCCAGTGCCTTCAGAAAGATTTTGGACTTCTAGCCTTAGTAACTGTGAGAGAATAAATTACTATTATTTCAAGCGATCCAGTTTGGTAATTTTTTATGATAGCCCTAGGAAATTAACACAGAGGGCAAGATGATAACTTCGTTTAGAGAACTACCAACCAAAATGTCATTTAAAATAAAATCTGTAGAGACAAAAACTTGCATTTCATTCATTATTACTAGGTGACTCTATATTTTATTGCTATTTGCTTAAAATATTTAAATGCAAACTTGGCTGCATAACTCCCTTATTTAAGAGAACATTAAATGTTTTCTTAGACAACATGTTATTACAGAAACTCATTCCAACTAAAGAGGGATTTACAGGAAGTATATAGGAATTTCACGTAGAACCCAAGGACAAGAAGTAAAACTGGGCCTTCCATAGGAAGAGCCCTGGGAAGGGGAGAAACAGTTACTACAGCATATACTTTCTCTTAATTACCCTCTCTTTTTCTTTGAGGTTGAATGGTCTGTCATTACTGCTTTTCTCTGATTACCTTCTTTACTTTTGTAGATTAAAGTTCTCTGCTAATTCAGCCATTTTCACTTTGTCCTTAATGGCTACCCCAAAATTGCCATCTCAGCTCCTGAGTCTACTTGACCTTACAGGTCTTGTGTCCAGAACTTGGAACTCAGTATCTATACTTTATCAAAGTTCTCGGTACAGAGAAACTTATAGGAACTTAAGTTAGATACGGATCTCGGATCCTGTAAACTATGGCCAAAGTATTGACCTTCTGTGGAACACAGGGCTGAAAACTTCAGGGTTATGGAAAAGGCAGGGTCTTTAAGAAAGGAATTTGAAAACAGGAAAGAAATGTTCAGTATTTCTAATACAAAATCTTAAAGTTTTATAGATTTCAAATTGTTACTGCTTTATTAAAGGCTCATAAAGATAAACTCATTGTACTTTATTTTTTTAATTTATTTAGTTTTAAATTTAAGTATCAAAATCTAAGAAATGCTTTGTAAATATTTGAACTGATAACTATAGTTATATAACATAATAAGAAGTAAATGAGATTTGAAATTAGAAATCCTGGAGACCAAGCCCACTGTCACTCCCTAGTCACAAGATCCTGGGCAAGTCAGGTAGCTTCTCTCATGTTCACATTTGTTATCTGTAAAATGCCAGTGAAAATAAGAATACATACTTTAAGTGGTTAATGTGAAGATAAAAATAGTTCATGTTAAAGTGCTATAAATGCCTAATGTAATGTTACATTACTTTGTTGTAACCCCTATAACAGCTTAATGCAGAGCTCTGAAATCGGTACATCATAAGTGCTTGGATGCCACCTGTCCATTGACTAATCCCCATTTGTATTATAACTTTCTTTCTACTATTGTCATATACTCAATAAGTTAAGTTTATTTCAGTTGCCTGTAACAAAAAATGACTCTTCCTTAAATGAGCATGGAAAGAAACTGGACTAAATTGTAGGATCCAACACCCAACCAAGTATCAGAATGAGCAGGATCCAAACTAGCTAGAGACCTTGGCATGTTCAAGGAACTTCCACTAGAGATAATGTGACATGGCCACAATTACATCTCTTCTGAGTGTCACACTCAGTTAAATTAGTTCCAGATTGCTTCAAGTGAAAATGGGATTTACCCATATTGGCTAAATTGTCTAACTCAGAGTCTCTTGCATCACATAGTGAAAATACAGTTCCTGAGGCCCCACCTTGATATTAGTGGCAGGTTCAAGAAGGCAAAATCAATATGAGACGGGGCATCATCCCAAAAGATATCTGCTATAATTGGGCAGCAAGCATTTTATCATCTAATTGCATAAACGGCATTTTTCCATAGCCGATATTCATTTGTTCTCTCTTGAATTTGATTTATCATAGAGAATTTTCCCTACATATATGTGTTTATCCATATCCTTTTTCCCTGATCCCGTGTGTTCTCTCCTGTCTGCATCTTTCTGTACATGGCTTAATTCTATTGTATATTTATTGGTCATATTTCTCTGACTCAGTATACATGTGGCTGTCCTAACCCAAGTTCAAGCAACAAACTAGACACTAAAAAATGTCTATGAAACCCAAACCCAAATCCCTGGAAGAGATGGGAAAGATAGTGATATGACCCAACCTGGGCCAGGAGTCTATTTAGTTATGGCTGGAAGGAAAGTCACAACGCCAGCTGCCTACTCAGTAGTGCTGCTGGAGTGGTCTTAAAAGGGGAAGGACGGACATGTTAAGAGCTGTGGGTGATTAATTTTCCTTAAAGAAAAGGGAAGGATCCCAGCAGACACACAGACGGTATAGGTGATAAACTCTAACCCAGCTAATGAACACAAGAGCAGTATTTACAGACATCTCCATCTGTATATCCTGTGAGCACTTTAAATTCAGTCTGTCCAAAACCGAGCTCATCATCTTCAGCTAAGCCTGCAGTCTTTCCTGTTTTCATTGGATACATCACCATTCTCTCGGGACCCCACACTTAAACTATTACAGTCTATTTTGACTCATTGTCTCTATCCTCATCACCATTTCCAATCAGCTAACAAGTAAATCGTGTTTATATCCACAGTGCCTCTCAATTCTGTTTGCTCCTTCCTCTACCTAACTCCACAACTCTGTTTCAGACTCTTATTACTCAACCAGTGTAATACAATATATGAAAAGAAAAAAAAAACTCTTTGTTTCTAGTATCTTTTCTTTAAATCCATCCTACAAATTGATTCCAGGAAAAGTTATTCCCCAAAGGTCCATCTCTAGCTCAGAAACCTTCAGTGCCTGGAACCTACTCAGTTCCAAATTCCAAAGCCAACATTTAAAATAATACCTGGAACGTGCTCTATCTGATTTCCTTGTCTGATCCCGAGCTGTCTCTTCTATGTGGGACAAATGTGACCTTGAAAGCATTGTTCATTCTGATGACCTGTCAATGCATGTAGGAGTTCCTCTAGATAAATTGAACCTCTTCTCTTTCTTGATCCCATAGTTTTGCTGATGTTGTTATTTCGCCATAGAACAGCACCCTACAATCCAGACTGGCTACAATTTTATGCATCAGCTTAGAAAAAAAAAACTTCTCTTTCAATACCTCTTTCTTTGTATCTTCCTCACCAAAAAATATGGCCCAGTCATTGCAAATTTTCTGTACGTCGCCTCTATTACATATCACATTTGACATAGGTATGTTTTCAATGGTTTTCACCATGCTTTCCCCTCTTCTCCAATAAAGAAGAGAGAGGAAAGAAGGAAAGAAGGAAAGAAAGAAAGAAGGAAGAAGGAAGGAAGGAAGGAAGGAAGGAAGGAAGGAAGGAAGGAAGGAAGGAAGGAAGGAGGGAAGGAAGGAAGGAAGGAAGGAAGGAAGGAAGGAAGGGAGGAAGGAAGGAAGAGAAAGAAAGAAAGAAAGAAAGAAAAGAAAGAAAGAAAGAAAGAAAGAAAGAAAGAAAGAAAGAAAGAAAGAAAGAAAGAAAGAAAGAAAGAAAGAAAGAAAAAGAAAGAAAGAAAGAAAGAAAGACATACAGGAAGGAAGGAAGAAAGGAAGAAAGAAAGAAAGAAAGACAGGAAGGAAGGAAGGAAGGAAAAAAGGAAGAAAGGAAGAAAGGAAGAGGGAGAGAAAGAAAGTAATGAAGGAAGGAAGAGAGAGAGAGTGAGAGAAGGAGGGAGGGTGGGTTGTAAATATCTTGAGGAAACTCCTTGAAGAGACTGTCTTAGCCATTTTTCTTCTCCCCAAGACCATCAAAATACACAGAGAGTATAGATAAAAGGGGGTTCCTATAATATTAAGAGGGAAGAGTGTCCAGGGCAGCCCACACTTAATTTGAACCCTGCTTTGACCCTCTCTCATAAGGAATCCATACATGCAATGTACAATAGAGAAACAAGATCCTCTCATCCTCCTCATGAAAATCTTTGCTCAAGGTGGGTTAATATAAGCATTTTTACTTAAAAACCAATAAATTCCACTTCCTTCCTCAAAACCAGAGCCTAAGGATCATCCTTTCTTCTAATAAATCACTCAGAAGACAAGAAAATGTGATGACGGAAGCTGCATCAGTGCCAACTCCCTTCCCCAAAAACAACAACCCAGAGCCAGGGCTTCACTTAGATGCAAGATTGCATTTTCAGAAGCAAAATGACACTACATGCGTAATTAAAAGGCAAATCAATAATTGTGACCCAATTTGGATCCTTTACTCTGATCAGTTATATTAGCAACTTCTCTTTTCTCTGTGTACAAACAGGGAGAGGGTCAGATACACAACAAAGAGATAGAGGTGGGCTGAGGTTGAGAGATGCTCCCCACCCCCACACCCAGAGGACAGATTTTCCTCCCACTTCTGGTGGAAGCTTAATAAATACAAATAGCTGAAAATTAATTTAGAACTTAGATTATATAATTTGTTGTCTTCTAATGGTAATCATCCCATATACCATCTAATATACATAAATACCATAAGAAATTTTTCAAGAATTGAGTCTTTTGACCATGGATTTGACCTTCAAAATCCTGCATGAACTTGTCCCTGGTTTCTGCAGAAAATGAATTCCCTATCAGAAATACAATAACATACGTGGAAAATCAAGGATTTCATGGAAATTGAAATGTTAAAAAATATGGTAGTAGCATGAAAACCAGGGAACTCATGAAATTTCTCCTTTTACAGATAACTAAAAAAAATACAAAAAAATTATATCAGAGGTTCACTAAGCCCTTTAAATGCCATAATTTACAAAGAGACAAATGGCAGATTTCAACTTGTTCTATTTATACTTTTAAGTGTTGTATAAATTATATGAAAATAGCAGCTTGCATGAAATTTTTCTAGTTATGGATGAGAAAATAGCAGTTGCTTAGAAAAATTCCTGGAGGCTTTCTTGTACCATTCCTCTATGAGAAAGAACAATTATTCTCCTTTTGGCTGATACTGTCTTATGCTGAGGGAATATAGACTAACAATGAAACCCTGTGAAGAACGGGATAGATAAGGTATTGCTTCAGTATATTCAATATTAAAGATATTTTACTTTGAAATATTTTGAGTTTGAAAAAACATTATACAGTAACATCTTTTAGAATTCACTTTGCATAGGCAATATATTCTGATGGACTATATAAAGTTACATTGCTAATCTGTAATAGAATGGTGGTTGAAAGGAATTTAGAAATATCTTCTTCAGATATCTGTAAGATTACTCCTATTTTGTGACTATTAATCCATTCTTTCACAGTTTAACTAAAATAACAGTTTTATGTACATTATTCATGGTTAAAAGGTCTGCCAAAAGCAATATCACCCTCAGCAAATGTTTTGTTTCTCATACTCATGTGGCCAAAAACTCAGCACCAAGAAAACTTTATAAAGTCACTTTGTTATATTTTAATCCCAGATATTCCAGTCTGCCAAGAGAATGAAAGTGTTCCTGAGGAAATAAAGCTTCCCTACAAGACTTGAAATTAAGTTTTTGTTCAAATGTTTCTAAACTAAAAGTCATAAGGGATAGTTAAATGTACATGAGACAGCAGGTCAGAAAGAAAGATAGGCTGTCTACATATAATCACTGACTAAGTTGTTTTGATCCAAACCTTATTTTGGCAAACAACCACCTACAAAAGAAGAATAAAATAACAATCACCCAGTGAGGAAGCAAATAGCTTCTAATGTCTACCTACCTGGGGAGGAGGTTGGCGTGTGGAGAAAAAGCGAAAGGAAACTTGACCGTGGAACAGAATAAACAAACATAGAGTAAAGGTCTTCACATCACTTGGAGACCGTCTCATACACCGCAGTGAACCTGGAAGACCATATTTTCCCACCGGTAGTCATACAAAGCATTCATTCCCGAAAGAGACTTTTATGAGAGCATTTTGTGATGGCATTTTTATCGATGGCATTAGGAGAGGCAGTTAGAAGAGTCACACCTCCAGAATGTGTGCTGACTTCTGAAACCGCAAGTAAAACAAACAAACACGACAACCCCCATCACAACAAAAATAACACGTTCCTAGCCATTCTTGGTTCAGAGGCATGATAAGGAGACCAAAAAAATTAAATAATAGTATTATTATGATGATCTCACCACAAGGAAAGACTTGTGAGACAGTTTTAGGGTGTTTATGTATTCAACACATTTATTAAGCTCTTACCAAGTGCCAGGCACTTGCACTTATCCATTGCAGATACAGCAATGGATAAGATAGATAAAAATCTGTGCCTTCGGACATCATAGAATCTAGCAAAGAAGATAACATTACACAAATAATTAAGCAATTAATTATTTAATTTACACCTGAGACACACTATGAAGGAGTACAGGATGAACTCAAAGTATGTTACAGCAGATTTTGAGTATTGAAAGAATCATTCTGGGAAGATCTCCAAAGAGGTTTCCAAAGATATTTCATCACCTCTGACTACTCACCTGGTGTTTGTCCTCATGACCATCTATTCAAGGAACAGCACTCCATGTTTGGACTTCACTGTGGTGGTGTGTGTGGGGAGGGTGCTCTTGGACAAGGGGGAATGATTTAGAAGATCAGATTGGGGAGGTCAGATACCAAAAATACTAGAGAAGACTGGTATCTGTCTGTGACTCTCGATTAGTTGAACTGCCTCTATTTTCTGATACTTCGTCTCTATTACCATATTCTCTCCAACCAATAGTAATCACTTACTGGGTAGTTTTTATCATCGTCTCATTTAATCCTTACAACACTCTCAATGAGTTAGATGCAGTTATTGCTACACTAACACAAGGAACCAAGATTCAGAGAAGCCTAAATGAGTCACCATGCCAAATGAGTAACTACTGCGCATCAATCAGTAGTAAATACATCCTGAGGTATATTGTCCTGGGACCTAATCTGAGAAAAGTGGAGGATAGATACACTGTATCCTTTTTTTTCTTTCTTTTTTTTTTTTTTTTGTGAGGAAGATCAGCCCTGAACTAACATCCGTGCTAATCCTCCTCTTTCTGCTGAGGAAGACCGGCTCTGAGCTAACATCTATTGCCAATCCTCCTCCTTTTTTTTTTCCCCAAAGCCCCAGTAGATAGTTGTATGTCATAGTTGCACATCCTTCTAGTTGCTGTATGTGGGACGTGGCCTCAGCATGGCCAGAGAAGTGGTGCGTCGGTGCGCGCCTGGGATCTGAACCCCGGGCCGCCAGTAGTGGAGCCCGCGCACTTAACCGCTAAGCAACGGGGCCGGCCCATCCTTTTCTAACTATTGAAATTTTGACACTGTATTTTAAGTGTCTAGATCTTATCCCTAAAGTAGAGTTTTTGTGCATAAACGTTAAGTTGTGTTAGAGACTGGGGCAAGTAAACTTTTTTAGGCTTTTCTATGGACCAAGATCAGGATGTTGTAGGTCTTCAGATGTTGTAGGATGTTCCAAAGAGGCCAAGACCCACTGGAAAGCAAATGATAAGATGGAATCACTTGCTCACCCCTGCCATGATGCCAGTTTTGGTACCAGGATTGGTAGTAGATTACGGACAAGAAGGAAGATTAAAAAAACCACTTTGGGTGTTTTTATTTGTATTGTCCAATTTTCCTGGGAATCCAGCATCTGATTAAGTCAACTTTTTGGTGAATTGGACATAGTTACTTTCATAATGTGGATTCATACATTATAAACTAATGTTTTAGTTGGCTTTGCAATACCTCAGGTTAAAGAAACTCTCTCAGTTTATGAGCCATTCCCCATGCAGGAGAATTCAATTTACTTTTTTTATGACAATGCTGGTACCCAATTTGGGTTGTCCAGCTGAGCAGAACTTCTTTTCCTGTTCAGGTATGTCATGCTTCACAAGCTGAGGAAGATAGTGGTTCTCCAGCCTGGCTGCACATAATCATCACATGAGGGGACTTGACGAGTACAGACATCTTGTTCTCACCTTCAGATATTACGACTGATTTGACTCATGTGGGGCCCAGACATTAATTTTATTCTTTGAAACCACTCCTCTAGGTGATTCTAATGTCTAGCCAAGGTTGAAAATCAATGAGCTCTGTTGGTAGGATAAAAACAAGGTAATCTCACCAAACTCAACTTTAAGTAACCTGATGAGAGAAAAAGAACATTCTAGTGCCACATGGTGGCTGCAACAGAGTCGATGGTAGTGGCGGTGACAGAGTCGTTGCATGTTTGTTTGTATGTGTGTTTGGGGAGAGGAAGCTTGGAATTACATGGCTACACTGGCTGTGGGGAGAGGAGACACCTATTCTACCCTGGGTGGATAAACAGGAGGAGGAATGCATTTCTATAAGGAAAAGAGACATTTTGACATAAAATAAATCTGGTGGTGAGTTTCAGGAAAAATATGCAAAGGCCAGTTTGCTCAATCTGAGTATAAAGCTTAGGAGGCCAGTAGAGCAAAAGATTAGACAGGTCCAGTGTGAGGAAAGACACGCGAAGCTTTCTAATTAGATTGGTACTTTCACTTTCTCTCCTGCTCTGTTAGCATGCTCCTCACAATAATGATGAGTCACAGACTAATCAAGTCACAGAGACCATTATTTAAATGGCATTCATTTTCTCAGCAGCTGTGGAAATGGGTTTATTTCTTGATGCTCTCCTCCCAATGCCTGATTGTGAATGCTTCTGCTAGTAAATTATCACGGAAGAGATTAAAAAAGATAGAATAATAAAATTCTTCCCAGTTGACCTCAAACCCAGAGTCATAGTTGTGGAAAATCAGCTGAAATGCTGGCATATTCTTTGCCTTGCTTTTCTGCTCATTTTGTCGTGTGATTCTGTGATGAGGAGACATTCTTCTGCAGGGCTTGTTGACCTTTGGCCAGGATATTGAACCTCACACAATGCAGATTCTCCACAGCAACAATATGAACTTAGTGCAGATTTTCCATCTCCTTTGACTGATTTACACTCCAGAATACAACACTGATCTCACTTTCCATCCCACACAAATTTCTATCTTCTTATTTTTATTTAAGTCACTACTGTTTTATTATTATCTAAAGCACCGAGTCAGAGTAAGGTGGATAGTGTAGAGAAAATTGTTTATGAAACTGATTATATTACCATTGATGCAAGCAAATTCAAAGGATATCCATTAGGCTTCTACTACATGCCAGGTATTATATGGAATCAGTGGCTCTCAAGCTTTAGTTTGCATCAGAATCACCTGGAAGGCTTGTTAATACACAGATTGTGGTTCCCACTCCCCGAGTTTCTGAATCCGTAGGCATAAGATGGACCTAAGGATCTGCATGAAATACTATAGAATGGTTTGCTGCTGTGAATCTATTCCTCACTCCGTGTTCAATAACGTCCTTTGGCAGCTTGAAACTGGCCGTGGTAGGAGTATTTACTCCACAGAAACCCACAAATGCTACAAATCAGCTATTCTCCCCTCCCTTCCTCCCTCTCCCATGAGCCAGTTTTTAAACATTTGTCAGCAGACCACTGGGGACATTGATATTTTTAAAAGTCTTCCCCATGGTTCATGTGTTTAATTAGTGTTGAGAACCAATGATCTATGGAGGAAGTTCTAGTAGGGAAGACAGACAAATACACAGTACTTGGTGTGATAATATATGATCTTATTTATAATGAGGGAACAAGTATACGGGTGATTGATTCTCTTTAGGGGAAATAATTAATGGAAAAAGCTTGGTCTGAGCTGGTATCTGAAGGTTGTGCAGGACTTAAAACAGAAAGGCAGCAAAGGGCATTTGGAGAGAAAGAGGACATTTCTAGTGACGACAACGTCCAGCTGGACAAGAAGGCCTACAGTTACACATGAAAAAATTGTTGGCAGCTAGAAGCACCTGAGAACAAACGAAGATTTGTGGAAAAAAGAAAGAACAATGATTCATGGAAAAAATATAAGAGTCAAGATTTAAGTTTTAAAACACTATAAGATCTGGTAATTTTTATGAAAAAAAATTTGAGAATACAAATGAAATAATATATTTCATTTTTCCTTTATTTTAAAATACTTATTCGGTCCTAATATTTATGGTACAAATGCAGTTACTAGAGGTAGATATCAGTAATCCAAGTTGAGAAAATGATGAATATTATCAGATTTATACAAATAAGTAGGATGTTAGTTCCCTACTTTTAATTTACCAAGAAGTGCCTTGAATATTAAGTAGATTAATATTCTACTAATATTCTTCTACTTGGTTAAGTAGTAGAAAAAAATCAAGTACAGTCACAGCCTACTAAGAGAAATTAAAAACAAGATTGCTTACTGTTTGTTTCTGTACTCAAATCTCTCATAGGCCAATATCCAGAAATCCTTCAAAATCTAAAGGCAAAATTCAGATAAACAGTAACGCACAGGAAAAATACTTAAAACTGTTTTATTCAAGATTACATCTCTCCTAAAATGAAGAAACTGGGCTTAAGTCAAAAGGATCAGCTATAATCAGGAAGCTATAAAGACATAGAGTTCTACTGATTGTTTTTAAAAATTACTTAAAGAAAGATACCTGGAAAATGCCAAAATATATAGAGATTAAACAACACACTTCTAAATAACACGTGGATCAAAGAGGAAATATCAAGAGAAATTTAAGAATATCTTGAACTAAATGAAAATACACTTATCAAAATTTGTAGACTGCAATGAAAGCAATGCTTAGAGGGAAATTTATAACATTGAATGCATATATTAGAAAAGAAGAAATATCTAAAATCAATCATCTAAGCTTCCACCTTAGGAAATCAGGGAAAAAAAAGCAAATTAAATCCAAAGTAAGCAGAAGAAAAAGATTAATAAAAATTAGAGCAGAAATAAATGAAGTTGAAAACAGGAAATCAATAGAGTACATCAACAAAACTCAAAATTGGCTTTTTGTAAAGATCAATAAAATTGATAAGCTTCTGCCAGGCTGACTAAGGAAAAGAGAGAGAGGACACAAATTGCTAATATAAGAGGTGAAAGAGGGAACATCACTACAAATCCTATGGACATCAAGAGGATAATATAGAAGTACTATGAACAACTCTGCCCATAAATTTGATGACCTAAATGAAATGGACCAATTCCTTGAAAGACACATGTGCCAAAACTCATATAAGAAGAAACAGACAATCTGAAAAGGACTACATCTACTAAAGAAATTGACTCAATAATTAAACTTTCTAAAAGAGAAAGCACCAGGCCCAGATGGGTTTACTGGGAAATTATACCAAATATTTAAGGAAGAAATTATACTAATTCTCTATAATCTCTTCCAGAAGATAGAAGTAGAGGGAATACTTCCTAACACATTCTACAAGGCCAGCATTACCCTAATACCAGTACCAGACAAAAATATTACAAGGAAAGAAAACTACAGACCAACGTCACTCATGAAAATAGAGGCAAAAATCCTCAAAAGAATATTACCAAGTATAACACAACAATATATAAAAAGAATTAACACCATGACCACGTGGGATTTATCCCAGATATGTAAGGCTGGTTCAACATTCAAAGATCAATTAACGTAATCCATCACATCAACAGATTAAAGAAGAAAAATCACATGATCATATCAATAGATAAAGAAAAGGCACTTGACAAAATCCACCACCCATTCATGAAAAAAATTCTTAATAATCTAAGAATAGAGGGGAATTCCTTTAACTTGATAAAGAAAATCTACAGTTAACATCATGTTTAATGGTGAGAAACTCAGATGTCCCACTAAGATGAGGAAGAAGGCAAGGATATTCTCTCTCACCACTGCTTTTTGACATTGTACTGGAAGTCCTACCTAATGCAATAAGACAAAAAAAGGAAACAAAAGTATACATATTGAGAAAGAATAAATAAAACTGTCTTTATTCACAGATGACATAATCATTTATGTAGCAAATCTGAAAGAAAAACAACAAAAAAAATCATCCTGGAATTAATAGTGATTAATATGGAAAAGTTGCAGGATACAAGATAATATACAAAAGTCAATTGCTATCCTATACTTTTAAAGAAACAACTAAATCTAATCTTAAACAAATGTTTCTGAAGAATAGAAAAAAATTTAAAAGCATTCATTTTAAAGTAATTTTATGCCAAAATTCAACAAGGATTCTATGAAAATGGAAAATTGTAAGCCAATCTCATTTATGAGAATAAATGCAAAATTCTAAACACAATATTAATAAACTGAACTTAGCAATGTGTACTTTAAACATATTTATGTCATGGCCGTGTTGGGTTTTTACCCTGGGATTTCAATGATGATTTAACATTAGAAAGTCGATTAATGTAATTGATCATATTAAGTGATTATGGGAGAATAACTTCACAGTCAGCTTAAGATACTAAAAATAATTATTGGAAATCAATGTCCATTTATGATTTTAAAAAAGTTTTTTTAGCAAACTAAAAATTTAGAATTTCTTTAAATAAAAAATGGACATCCACAAAAAATCTCGGCATGTCATACTTATTGGTAAAATGATAGAAGAATTTATTTTAAAATCAGAAATATACAAAGATATTCCCTATCACTTCTTTCATTCAACATCGTACTAGAAACTTGATAAATGAGAGAGGTAGTATTAAAAATTAGTCTGGCATTCCGTAAATGATGCTAGAGTAACTGGTTATCTACAGGAAAAAATAAAATTGGATTACTTTTACCACCAAACTCAAAAAACAAGTTCAGGTAGACAAGAGTAAACACAAGAAGTAAAAGAAATAAGTATATACATAATAAAATATTTCTTCAGAATCATGTATAGAATACCATAGAATACCCTAATGAACTTGGAGTAGAAATAGATTGGTTAAACAAATCTTAGAAAGTATGAGTCCTATGGAAAGATTAATAAATTTGACTGCGTGGCCATTAAATATTTTTGTGCATACATATATACATACAAATAAAAGATGTTATGACAATACAAGCCACATGGTAAGAAAAGTGTAAATTAAAACCACAATGAGACAACTTTTCATATCCATCCAATTGGCAATAACTTAAAATTGGGACAATTCCTAAAGTATTTGAGGAAAAGAACTGCAATCCCCAAACATGGCTGATAGCAGCACTATTTGCATTGTTAAAACCACTTTAGAGATGATGGAAACATTATCTAGTAAAGTAGATGTTACTTATACTTTATGGCCTAAAAATTCCACTTCTAGATGAATTATATAGAAAAGCTCTTGTAGAGAGGTAGGGGAAAATTTTGTAATGATGTTCATAGCAGCAATGTACAATACTGAAAAATTGGTAATGATTTAAAGGTCCATCAACAAAATTATGTTATATTCAAATGACAGGATATTATTCAACAGTTAAAATGAATGAATTAAAGTTACATATATATCAACATACAAAAATCTCACAGACATATTAAGCAAATAGAATGCAGAAAATTTAAGTTAATATACTTACCAAATTTTAAATATCACAAAATCATATTATTATTTAATAACACATACATATGAAAGTTAAAATAGAAAGGCCATCATGATAAACACTAAATTTATTTAGAGAGAGACGAATGGAACTGGAGAGATAAATTTATAAACTTTTTCTAATGTAGAAACCAAAATTCTAAAATTATCTTCATTTTGCATATCTCTGTGTACACACTATTATTTAAAAACATATCTAGAGGGGGCGGGCCCCGTGGCTTAGCTGTTAAGTGTGCAAGCTCCACTACTGGCAGCCCGGGTTTGGATCCGGGCGCGCACTGACGCACCGCTCCTCCGGCCATGCTGAGGCTGCGTCCCACATACAGCAACTAGAAGGATGTGCAACTATGACATACAACTATCTACTGGGGCTTTGGGGAAAAACAGGAGGAGGACTGGCAATAGATGTTAGCTCAGAGCCGGTCTTCCTCAGCAAAAAGAGGAGGATTGGCATGGATGTTTGCTCAGGGCTGATCTTCCTCAATCACACACACACAAAAAATCTAGAAATCCACCTGTACTGACCTTCATGTTATGCATCGCCTTGCTAATACTACAGGAATATTTAACGTCCTTAGGCAAATTAACTCAGGCCACAAATTCATTGGCCCTCCTGTCATAGAGATCTGCGTCATTGTCCCCTCCCGAAGCTGGACAGACTGTGTCTGCACTGTCCAATGGAATACGTTGGAAGTGATGTTAGTTCAGTTTTAGGGCTTCGTTCTTAAAAAACTGGCGGCTTCCACTTCCTGTCCCTGGGAGCCTTGAGGAGCCTTCTAAGAAATCTGACTATGCTGAGGCTGCTGTGCTAGAGAGAACACATGCAGGCACTCAGGTAGACAGTTCCACTGGGGCCAAGCCCTCCAGTTGTCTCTGCCAGGAAACTAGACCTGTCAGTGAAGCCACCTGGGACCCTTCAGACCAGCCATTCACCAGCTAAATACACACACTGACCTTAGTAAACTCCATGCGGAGCAGAAGAAACACCCACCTGAATCCTACAGGGACTTCTGACCTCAAACATTGTGCTAACATAAAATGGTGGTTAAGTCACAAAATTTGTGAATAGTTCAATAGATAACTGGAAAAATCCTTTGAAATTGCTTGTAAACTCTGTTGCTATATATTAACTAACCATGATGAAGACAAAGAGAAACAGTTTTTCCAGTGTCCTGTGGATGATCTTTCATGCCAAAAAACAAGGTACTATTTTGAATTCTTTTAATAGGAATTACTTGCTAGAAAACATTATTTTCCCCTCTCACAATAATTTGCCTACATTCTATTCACGAGTCATTGAAAACCACGCTGATTCCTCCTATGTCTGCCATATGGGTCCCACGACGCTTTTCAGTCCATTGTATTTCTCTTCTTAACCTCACGTATTTGTCTTATTTACCATAGCCTGTACTATCTTCATAAATCCTTAAAGCGTTTTGAAAACAAATGGGAGCAGTTCCGATGTTGCTTATGCCATGGAGAGGGACTAGCAAACGCAAACAGAAACAAGTTCCCTGTGAAGAGAAATGAATCATAAAAAACACGTAAGTTTGTGGTAAAAGAAGACAGAGATGCAGGACAAAGTGGCATAGTGAGCATGTTAAGAAGTTTGCATTTTACTAAAAGCATTGGAGAACCTTTGGGGGTTTAAAGCAGGAGCGGGATATTGATTTGTTTCATAACGATCCCGCTGGCCTCTGGGAGGGGGGTGGATTTGAGGAGCCCTGTTCCACTTGCTCGCTGCCAGCCCCAGTTCCTAGAGCGGAAGCTGGATCTCATTTTGCCCAGCCTCATCTTGGTTGGACTCGGGTGATCTCACCTTGCCTGTGCGGCTCTAATCATCTCCCTTATCCTCACACTGCTATTTTAGCACATTATGCTTGATTACTGTAAGTAGGGTTGGAAGGGAATAGCTACACTCTGATGCTCACTTGATCCCAATCTGAAAAGCCACTTCAATATTTACCTGTGTTATGTTCTAATTCTTCCTGCTGGGAGTGAATAATTTCCTAAATCCTCAAATCTAGCTGTCTGCAAGCTGACCTTACAACATTTCTCCATGTAATTTACATTTGGTTCCTAAAACTATTAGCCCTTGGCAAGGTTGATGATGCCTTACAGAGTTCTTCATCATTATCCAAACTTGGAGCAACTGATAGGGATGAACTAGGTGCCATGTGTCCCAACCTTCACGCTAGAGCCGAAGTTTACAGGAGGCTTTTTTTATTTAGGCATGAATGAAATTTTTAGCTCTAAGGAAAAAAGTAAAATCTAAAGATTCTGTCATTTTTAAAGATCAGTCATCAGTTTCAATTAAAAATTGATTCCTTAAATCAATTTTAATTGATTTAAAATTAAATTTTGAAAACTAAAATTTTAAATTCATAATGAGTAAGATAAGTTTTTAAGTCTAAAAAACCTTTTGAGTATATATATATACATATATACAACAATAAACACATTAAAAATTTCTTTTGAATTATCTTCCTTTTAATATAGTGGAGTAACTTGCTGGAATACACACACACACACACACACACATATGATAATAAGAAAGCCATCTGAAAATTCTTTGGAATCAGTGAAGGCATGTGCCTCCCTCCACTGACTGAATGCCTGAAGGTTGTGTGGTCATCTGGGCATTGCATACATAGATAGGATAAATCACCTTGCAGCCACTTAAAGTAAAGCACTTAGAAATGTCACAAGTAGCCACACTGTCCACAGAAAATGGTATAATGTGGCCTTATCTTATGATAAGATTATTAAGGGAAATTTGTCCAATCCTTAGGGAAGGAGAAAAAAGGATGGGAGATCTAGATCCATGAGGGGCCAGATGCTAGAGGTTACCTCAGCTTGTGCTCCTGAACCCGAGTGCAGCCTGGGAGATGACCATGAGTGATAAATAATCTGACCACAGAGGGCTGTAATCTTGAGAACATAAATACAGGACTCACTAGCACAGAGGAGGGGCACTGTCCTCTCACTGAGAGTCCAGGGCCGGCGCAGGGATCTGAAAGAGGAGCACCTCATCAGAGCAGTGGTCACGTGGTTTTCACACTGCCTCAGCAAGTCTGCCACGAGGACAGCACGCGACTGAGGAGAGAAACAGTCTCAGTAAACCGATCAGGTCCCAGTTCCACTCTCCTTGGGTGTGGATGTCGGATTGATGCTTTTCGGACGATGGAAAACTTTAATATTACTGGACAATTCAGAAGAGAGGGGATGACCTCAGAGGGAGTTTTGAATATCCTGCTCATGACGCAGGGGGAACTCAAAAAATTGTTTGGAAAAATTAACGTCTGTGACCAAATTTGCCTGCTGATTTGGTAAAGCAGTTTATGCCAGCTATCTCAGAAGAGAAGTTCTGATTAAAAAAAGAGGAAACGAAAATAAAAAAAGGAAAACACAATACTCTATAAGGTCTAAATATATCCCTATATAAAGCAATTGATAAGAAATAGCTTCAAGTACTACAAGATAAAAAGAAACTTCCTAAGGAAAAGATTATTTTTTTAAAGACTCGTGTTACAATAAGAAAAAGTTGACAAAAATATGCTTTCCTCTTTCCCCCCAATCTCCATTATTGTGTGTCATATTTGTCTCTTGAGATTTGAGGCTAATCCATGAAATATATTTTCAGGACTAATATTGAAAATTTTTAAACATCACTCAGAAAAAGTAGTGGATTTCATTCATCAGCATAAGTTGACCTTTGTTGCTCTGTGTTCGAAGTGTAATATAACTTCCTGTAATTAGTGGAAACAAACTCCACTCAAATTATAAAATTAGTATTTATTAAGTGCTTACCAGTGCCAAACACTACTTAAGTGCTTTCATGAATTACTTTATTCATTCCTTTCCAAAAAAAGTCTATGATTATCCCACTTGAGACGATAATATTGAGTTACTACACAACTAATATGGACCAAGGGCAGGGTTTGAACCCAGCCAGGCTGTCACCAGGTCACACGTGTACCACTCAGCTTTGCTACCTTTTGTTAAATATCATCAGATATCGAAAGAGAGTCGCAATGGGCAATCTTTCACTAGTTTTATGGCCACTGGGTTTTTGTGAAGAATTTGTTTCAGCTTTATCCTTGACAATAGTTCTAGAATAGAAATCATATTGTTCACTATCTCAGTTAATAAAACAATTTCATAACTGGAATATAGGCATCCTCTTCACACCTCCTTCACCATTGTGTCTAATTAGTAGACTAATTTCATTTATTCTACTTCCTAAGTATTTTTCATATGAATTCAATATTTTCCATTCCTATCCCTCAAATTCAAACTGTGTGACCATTGACATGGTTCTTAAGAGTTACCGTACATCCCATTTTTTATCCTAAGAGCATCCAAATTTCATACAGTCCCCAATAATTTTTCTAAAATCCATATTTGATCACACTGATTCTATCTAAAAGTATTTAATAGTTTCCCATTTTATGCAGAATAATCTTATAACCCTTCAGAGTGGCGGTTGATTCTTTATTTGCAGTAGTATTCTATCAAGTCTCTTCAAACACTGAGGTAGTGAAGAAGGAACCATTGCTCCTAGGGGTTACGTTCCTACAAGCCTCTGGTGACATCTTCGTCATAACCTTGTTTTATGTGTGTTCCTGTTTGAAGATGCCTTATTTAATCTATATTTGTTGGAAACAATTAGCAGCGTGGTCTTTGAGTGATTGAAGGGCTGGTGTTTTGGAGGCCATTTGCCATCTATCTGTTCGTTCACTCATGTCCTGTGTAAGACAAGCCGCTCTCGTCAGCGTTGGAAAGTTGCTGTTCCACAAAACTGTTTTCCTGCACAACATTTAGCAAGTTTGCAGAATGAGAGCTGAGACAAGTAGGCGGAACAGCCTCTTCTTCGACCTCAGCTGGGAACATGCAGCTCAAATGTTGCACTGCTCTGCGCATGTCTGCAAATGACCGGGAGAGCGCTGCAAGCATTGATTTGGGGGTTACAAATACATTTTAGCAAGTAGGTGAGTACTCAAATACAGAACCTGCAAGGAACGAGGATCAACTGTATCTCTACTTCCAGCCTCTTTGCTCACAAAATCTTTATCTTCAGCTGCATGAGACGGCTACTATTTCTGAATCACTCTTTCAAATTCCTCATTGCTGAGTCTCTGTTTAAGTTATATCCATTGCCCTAAATGCCTTTATCTGACTTAATGTGCATCAAGTTCCATACTTCAAGTCCAGTTCATTAACAATTTACCCTAAATCCTCTATATAGAGTTTTTCTTCCTCTCTAAGAGATTCTCTAAGCATTTTATTTTGACCACTGTTGTAAACGGAATAGCCTCCCAAAGATGTCCATGCCCTGATCTCCAGAACCTGTGAGATTTAACCAATGTGGTTAAAGTTATAGACCTTGAGATGGATAGATTATTCTGGGTTATCTGAGTGGGCCCAATATAATCACAAGTGTCCTTAAAATAGAAGAGGAAGGCAGAGGAGTAGGTCAGACTCAAGGTTAGAAAAAGAGGCAGGAAAGATGCAAAGCATGAGGGAAACTTGACCTGCCATTGCTGTATTTGAAGATAGAGGCACAAGCCAAGGAATGTAGCAGCTTCTAGAAGCTAGAACAGCCCTCAGCTGACAGCTCCAAGATGACGAGGACCTCAGCCCTACAAACACAGGAACTGAACTCTGCCAGCAACCTGAAAGACAAGGAAATGAATTCTCCTTTAGAGACTGCAGAAAAGAAAGAAATTCTGAAGATATTTTTATTTTGGTCTGGTGAGACCATTCCAGACTCTTGACTTAATGCACTATAAAGTAAGTACATTGGGAAAATGACATTGCGGCATTTCAGATCATTTTGTGAGTTTATTTTCTACCTAGTAAATAATTATTTAAGAAAGAAAAGTTGTTATTGAGAAATTCTCTTATACAATTCACATTTTAGCTACTTTAAGACTTTATTCAACTCACAGTCTGTATCTATAATGTATTGTACTGTGTTCCAGACGAGTAAACTAAATTTCCACCCTAAAGGAGCTTACTGCTCAGTGCACATTCCAATTACTAAGGTGGAACATTTGAGGTTTTCCCAGGGAACAGCCAGTCACCCAGTTTGTTCCAAGTATAGAGTCTGGAAAGAAATAAGAGATAAATCTGAACGTCTTGGTTGAAATTTGGTTGTTAATAACCAAGATAAGAGAAGTTTGCATTTAACTAGGTAAGGAATGGAGACACTTGTTTTTTGGAGAACAGAGTGCTGTGATCAAATTTTACTTTGGGATGATTAATCAGAAAGTCAGTATCAAACATGATACTGCCAAAATGAAAAGATATTATAAGCATAAATCCCAGCAATTTAGCAAAATAGTTCGGGGCGCTTGTGGTGTGAATTCTAGCAATGGGAATGGAAAAATAGATCCTATGACAAAATAGCACAGATGTTAGACAGACAAAACAGGGCCAGATTTGATGAGAGTGAAGGGAATAGAAAATTAAAGCATAATTTCCTGATTACGAACATAAATGACTTAAACATTAGTGACATTTTCAACAGAAATTTGGAAATCATTAACAAAAGCTGTTCTAAAAGAGAAAAAATGATTAGATTTGCTTTGGGCCCAATACCAAATATCTGAATAAGAATGAAAAAATTCACCAAAATATTTGGATGTTTTCTCTCTTCTAAAAGTGTGCTCTTACAGGGTTTCTATATATGGTTACTTCATAGGTATTTGACAACATTTGGCTAGTTTAAATTCATCCTCTAAATACTTAGCCAAATAATTTCTTTATCACTGCTGTGAGATACCAAACAAGATGCTAACTGAATCTGCAAATACCTTAACATAGACATTAATGCTTAGCGTTTTTGACAGTGAATAAGTTTAAACTGTCTAGGAAAAACAATATTCTGAGATATTTTTAGGAAATTGATAGCTATGGAGAAAAAGACTGCAGGTGTTTGTATCTCGAATAACATTAAGTTCCCCCAAGATGCGTAAACATGGGACAGTCTTGTTGACAATGAATCCATCCAAATCTACCCCAGACTGTACCCCGCATGCACAATGGACTGGCTGTTGAACTTGTGACTCGATGATCCGTAGAGTTACACTGTCTTGTGATATTGTTAGAGTGGTCAAACTCACATGCTGGTGAGCTCTGGCATTGCTTTATCTGGTCACGTATAAATAATATTCTGTAGCTTTTTAGGATTGTTTTATAACTTTTTGTAGTTTATTTGAGTTATAAAATATCAGAAAACTGACAACATTTCAAGTTAAACTTATTCTTTTTTCCTGCTATTGTCATTTCTTTCTAATTCTAGAGGAAAAAATAAAATTGGAAGTACTAATATGTGAGAAATAAAAAGGCAATATTTTCTTTGGCTAATCTATTTTCAGTTTTGAGAGAACTATCTCGTGCCAAAAAGAGGCATAGAGAGGCAGCAGGTCATCTCTCAGATATTCCAAATTGCTTCTAAATTAGAATATTTTTGTGATTGTTTTAATATATTCTTTTATATTTGCCTGGCCCCTGGGGTGGACATTTACTTGAGTGCAGTGGAGAGAGCATCATCAGCAACTGAAGTGCCTTCTCCACGGGGGAAAGAAATCAAAGCCTTTCCTCTCTTAATAGTTAATTTCCAGTTTAATTTTGCTGATGCTATTTACTTATATGAAAATCTGAAAAAACAAAATTTGAAATCTAATACTCACTATTCATTAAGTGAACATTGTCCCAATGAATTACAGAATATTCCCAGAATCTCTAAGAATTGATTCTGACTCAAGATCTATCTAATAATATTTAAATGATTGAATGGATATAAAACTTTTTAAATTTGAAGATGCAACTATATGAAGATATTGGCTACACTTACAGGTTAGTGCTAACTGGGAACAAGGCAGATTGGTTTTATAAGCACTTCTTAATTCGTTCTTTAGTATATCTCCTATCTATATCAAACAAGAATGCACAAACCACAGCTAGAAAAACACTGCCTAAAAATTAAAATTAAGTCTTGCTCAATGGACATATTTTCAATTGTGAGTTATCAATGCAAAAGAGAAATTTTGTTTTTATGACTCACAAAATAATTCAGCATTCTTGAAGATATAAACAGTATGGTTTGATTAATTTCCTATGAAAACAATGTTTTCCTGACCCCAGCTTGCGAACGTAGGTTTGATCATCAACTGCAAATCTAGTGCCCGCATTAAGCGAACGTGTAATATCGAGGTCATCATTCTGCAGAGTTGTGTGTGAGAGAAATCAGCATGATATGAAGCCCATAGATATTCTAAGATCATTCTCATTGTTTTCAGTAATTTCAGGAATTTCTCTTGAAAACATAGGCTCATAATTGAACAAAACTTTAGCAAAAAATGATTTTCATTGGAATGTTCTTTATCTTAGTGAATAAGAAAAATAATCAAATATATAACTCTAGAGTACTGATTAAATATGTATGTTATATCCACAAAACGAAATGATAATCTATATAAAATGATAGAATTATATCACAGGGGTGTGTTCAAAAATATTAAGTTGAAAACAGCAGGTTGTTTACATTTAGATATGGATAGGTTAGGAGAGATGGATAGATAGATGATTGATCGATGATAGGAAGATATATAAACAGATTAAAATGTTAACTGAATATCTCTGGGTGGCGGTAATAATATAATTTCTTTTTCTTCTTCCTTGTTTTCTTTTGTATCTATGGCTACAAAATTTTTTGCCAGCAGCGTATATTTCACTTTTAATAAGAAAAAGGCAATTCTTAAAAAAGAAAAAACATTATAATTGAGCTAACCTAGACAATATATCAAAATACCATACATGGTAAATTTTTTTTGTGTGTGAGGAAGACTGGCTCTGAACTAACATCCATGCCAATCCTCCTCTTTTTGCTGAGGAAGATTAGCCCTAAGCTAACACCCGTGGCCATCTTCCTCCATTTTTTCGTACCTGGGATGCGGCCACAGCGTGGCTTGACAAGTGGTGCACAGGTCCGTGCCTGGGATCCAAACCCACGAACCCCGGGCCACCAAAGCAGAGTGCGTGAACTTAACAAGTATGCCCCCAGGCTGGCCCCCATACATGGTAAATTTTTAAATTAACTGTTATGAAATATCTTCCACAGGATTCTATGTTAAAAATAGTATCAGTTTAGTTGCTCAAAAAGACATGGGGCTTTGAGGAGTGATGGGTATTTGGGTATGTATAAAAATGGGAAATACATTCTAGGTGGATGGAATTCTGCTATAGAATGACAGAGTTGGAAAGGACACAGGTTTGTTTAGGAAATAGTGAGCAGAATAGTGGAGCACAGTGGAAGTTCAATCAGGTAAGACTGTGGCCATTTATGGAGAGTCTTAAATGCCCAAATAGAGGTGTAAGTTTTATCAGACATGATATGACCCCTGTCTACCTCTGGAACCTCAGCTGATACCACGTTCCTCTGCAATTCCCTATCCTCAGCTATACTTACCTCCTGTCTGCTCTCTGACTAATCTCTGTCCTACCTCAGGGCTTTACGCACCTGCCGGTCTCTGTGTCTGGAATCCCCTTCTCCTGGATCACCACCTGGCTGGCTCCTTTTAGTCACTCAGATCTCAGCTTGCGGTTCACCTCCATAGAGAAGCCTGGCCTGACTGCCCACCATGACTAGTCGTACACTGTCATATCACTGAGCTTTAATACAGCACAAAGCACTCATGATTAACTATTTTTCATTTGTTTATTATCTCTCTCTTTAGAATGTAATTTACTTGTAGGCAGAAAATTTGTCATCTTGTTCACTGCTATATTCCCAGGACCTAGAGAAATATGAAATATCTGTTGGGTAAAGGAATGAATAAATAAATACTGATTTGTTCCTGACAGAGAGAATTGAGGAACAAAAGAGATGTTTCTTTCAAAAAAAGAACCCAGAAAGATAACAGTATCTAAATAATTCCTATGAGTTTAGTCTATAGACCACAGGAAGACAATCCATATTATTCTTACTTACATTGTTATACCATTTTCTAAACTCTCTTAAATATATTATAAATATTACAAGTTTCACATTTAATTATTTCTTTCTTCACTTAAATTGTAAATTATTGGAAAGTATACATTTGAACTGTGCCTATTTCCCAAACCCTCATGCACGCACGCGTGCGCGCGCACACACACACACACACACATACACACACGCAAGCCCATGACACCACAAATAGGAATAAGTAGCAATTGCTCCTAAACATTCAGGGACAAAAGGGTATCAAAATGGTGAAGGTCAGTCATATATAAACAACATATAAAATAAAATCTGAAAAATATGTATATTTTAGGATCAGCTTGCACAAAATATTTACATGAAAATTGCCAGATTAAATTAATTTCAGAGCATATTCAGAAAGTAATTACATCAATAACTAGTGGATATAAAATCTTATGTGAATGAATCTTAAAAAGAACCCATGAATTAGAATGATCAGTGTTAGACGATATCAAAAGTATCTTCATTTTCTGAGTATAAAGCATGAGCTTTGGGCTCATGTGACATATTTTTGATGCTTGAGCTATAAACCACCAACATTATGCTTTTTGTATGCTGTATTAATTCACTGTCTGACAGAGGCAAAAGTTAGAACACTGAAGAATTATACTTTTATAGAGGAATTTCTATCAAGCCTTCATTTTGATCCTACTGCAATATCTTATTTCTCTAGACCTTGATTAGAATCCTTTCAATTCTAAAGGGACCCTCTCAGAGACATTGTTCTGATAGATTATTATTATACCTAGACATAAAAATAATGCATCTCTGGAAATATATAGAACATTGTTTAAACATATATTAGGATCATACTTACCCTTTGTTTATGCAATTATTTGACATGACAAAAGGTTCTTAGCACTAAATTATAATATTTAGATTTAAATGCACCATGAAAAAAGTATCCTAAACAATCTCTTTGGTCATTAATAATCATATATTCTAACACCCTGAAATTATATATATATATGTACTTATATATTGTACATGAAAGCAAAATGGTACAGAAATTGGTAAGTTTCTACATGGTAAGTAAAAATCCAATTTTAAAAAGTATATTTTCTATGAATTTGCCTATTCCAGGTACCTCAGTCATCAAGACAGAAAGTATAACAGAGGTTACCAGGGCTGGGAAAAGGAGGAAAGGGGAGATATTGTTTAATGGTTACAGAGCTTCTATTTGGGATGATGAAAATGTTTTGAAAATGGATGGTGGTAATGGTTGTAGAACACTGTGAATGTACTTAATGCCATTGAATTGTACACTTAAAATGATTAAAATGGTAAATTTTATGTCATGTGTATTTGCCACAGTAAAAAAAAGAAAGAAAGTATATTTTATGATGAGCAAATTCTAGAAGGATAGAAAGGCAAACTTGAAAACAGAAGAGACTTCAGGTATCATCTGGCCCCTGCTCAGGCTCCTTATTTAACAGACAAGAACAAAAGACCCATGTTAATTTTCTGAAATTCAGACAATAGCAAAATCCAGCCCAAATTCAATTGCATCCCAACCCACCTTCTCTTCAATAGATTTAAATGATCAGCCACTTGAGTGTCCCAGCAACACCACACACTGAACACACTAAAAGCTGAACAAATAATCATTTCTCCAGGTCAGCTCTTCATTCAACATTCTCCAGTTTGACTAAAGCCCCATCCTCTCCCTAAGCATGTGTAGCCTCCCACAGCCAACCACCCTCTAGTCCTGTCCCTTGAATCCTCCCCAAGGCTCTCGACTTTGCCACTTCTTTTTATTGTCCCGACCCTGCTTGAAATCATGAGGCCCAATTTCTTCCTTACCTCCTGACACTGTCAGGCCAACTGACATCTGGCCTTCCTGGACTGTATAGTTGTATTATTGTAGTATGATTGGACATTATAAGAAAACATATTCTACTCTGCTATTCCATTGCAAGCTCTCTCTCTTTCTTTCTTTGCCTATGAAAATCTTATACCTAGCTCTAGCATCCCATACACTATTTTCTTCTCATATCTCCATGGAAAAATTATTTATTGAATGTCAAGCATGGTACACTGTGTTAGGTTCCAGGAGATTCAATGGTAAGCCAGAACAGATACCAACCAATCCTGTCCTTATGTAGTTTATAGACTTGTGAAATAGACTAATGTTAATCAAACAATGGTAAACCACTTGAATGCTATTTCTTTCCCAATAAAGCAACAACGTCAGGTGCTAAGTGTCAAGGCAAAATCAACCATGAGAATAAACCTAAGATTCTGGATCTTATCAGGAAGGTAGAAATTGGTGTGACTACGCAGAGCTTGAGAAAGCCTACAAACTCATCTTCAGCAACATGAGCCACAGGGCAGTGATCACTCCCTCAAGAATGTCTAGTTACAGCCCCTACGGCAGAACAACTTCATATGGAGCTTCCTCTTCCGTACTTATCACTGGGAAAGTGACTGCTATGGACTGAATGTTTGTGTCGTCTGAACATTCATGTGTAGAGGCCATAACCCCCAATGGTATTTGGAGGTGGGCCTTTGGGAGGTAATTAGGGTTCGATTAGGTCATGAAGGTGGGGCCCTCATGGTGGAATTAATGTCCTTATAAAAAGAGAGATGAGAGAGCTCTTTCTCCACCATGTGAGGCTACAGCTAGAAGGCAGCCATCTACAAGCCACGAAGAGGGCTCTTGCCAGATACCAAATCCACCCAGCACTTTGATCTTGGACTTCACAGCCTCCAAAACTGTGAGAAATAAATGTTTATTGTTCAAGCCACCCAGTTCATGGCATTTTGTTATTGCAGCCTGAGCTAGCTAAGACAGTCACCAAACAGATTTTAAGAAATAGAAGTAGAAGAAAAGCCAATTATACAAATTTTTAATAAAACTGAGAAATCTAAACAGTCAAGTTGCAGTAGTGACAGTTTAAAAATCATAGCTTAGCTGTCACAAAAATGTCTGGTTACTTGCATATGTGCACTAGGAGAGAAATGTATGCCACTACATTTCACCATTGTTGCAAACTAGTGGAAATGTGGTTCCCATCCTAGAAAATAGGGATCTTTTAATTTAATTTTGTTTCCCAAAATGAGAAAGCATATGTAGTATGACTTTTTCTTCATTTTTTATTTGATAATGTAAATTTGTCACACTGTGGAATGTGGCAGTATGTTATATGTTTGTACATATTAACATGTAATTTAAGGAAATGGTGAGCAGAATCTACTCCGTTTTATAACATAAAAGTGACATTTGATATGAAACTTGAGAAACCTCAAGACACTGAAACCAAGATAAAAATTTAAAGAAATTGTTCAAATCTATTTTAAAATGTTTATTTTCTCTAATAAACCTGATTAATTCATTCATTATATCAGTGTATTTTTGAAATAGGTTAACAATAAGTGTTTCATTTATCAACAGTATGATGAAATACTTTTCTTTCCCTTTTCTAAGTATAGCAGAAAGAATGTAATTATTAGGAGAATGAGAAAGAAAATGGAAGGATTCCACTTTCAGGTAAAGAGGGGCCACAGTAAGAAGAAAGTGAAATTTCCAGAACCAGTTAAAATTCTGTAAAGCAAAAAAAATTGTCACCTGAATTTTCTAAATTTCTGGAAATTTTTAAAATTCCTTGATTGCTATGTTTGTTACCTCTGGCAGCTTGCCTGAAAAGCTTTACTGTAAATTCCAAAAAGGAAAGGGAGTGTAAGTGGACTGGGGGGTAGGTGTCAACCCACACACTCAACCTTCCATACTCTCCTCTATACAGCCAGGTCCTGGAAGCCTCCCAACTGAATTCTTCATATGTACTTGCCGCCAAAGTTTCAATGGGTTCTGCTGATAAGGCGCAGTAGCTGGAGAATGGAGGGTGGAAGAAAAGGAGATGTGATTGTTCCTGCTTCTGATGCCTGTAGTGGCAGCAGGTAGCAACTGTGGGCTATGAGAGATGCCTGTGAGCCCCTAACCTAGTGGAGATGGCCAAGACAGTGGTAGCAGGTCACTGGGGTTGGCCACAGAGGACTGAAGGTCCCTGCAGCATCAGCAGCAAACATAGCCCTGTCAGTGGGACTGTGGGCTCCTGGCTTCCTACCAGCAGTTGAAACTGCCAGACCCAGTAGTTTCAATAGCAGCAGTGGCAGCAACATAGCTCCAGGAGCCTCAATGGCAAGTGTATTGTGAGCTCCAGATAACACTACCTCCTCCTCTTGTACTGTGCTTTACTAATCAAATCTCTATATTAGATGTCTGAATTTATCAATATGATTAACATCCTAAAGTCCCTCTACTCAATGTATTTGCTTCAACTGTTAGGAGTGGCTTTAATAATTATTTGTTGGTTGACTGGGGCCTGGACTCAACAGTAATTTATATCAAATGAGCTCAAGATGCCAGAACTTCCTGATTATAATACAGAGGAAAGATTCAAAGGCATAAGGAGATACGAATATTGGAGTACATAATTGTATTATGCGCAACCCACCCACCAATCCCCCAGTTATCTCCCAAATTTGATAAACGTGTTAATGAGAAAGAGTTCCTGCATTCTTAGAAAATTCCATGGCTGTTCTCTGCAGGTCAGAGATAAAGGCAGGAGATGCTACCATTGAAATGTGAGGTTCTGGTAGAGGTCACATGGCAGTACCTCATCCCCCAAGGCAGGGTGGGCATAGCTACTATAATGGGCAGCAGGTCCAGGGTAATAGTTAGAATATTTTGACCCACAGACATCTTTGGTTGTGTTTAATTGATCAGTAGAAATAAATAGAGGTCATCCTCCTAAATAGTTAATACATAATCACAGAGAAACACTAGGGCTTGTGAGCAGAGGTCTGACTTCAGTCACCACAAGGAGAATCTCATCCTCTCTCCAAGTTTCCATTCCAGAGCTAAATCACAGACCCAGAGCCCTTTGAATGAAGGAGAGGCCAGGTCTACTTAAAGAAGGACCCTAAGATACTACACCAAGAACAGTCTATAAATCTTCCCGAAAGCTTCCCTGGTGGGACCCCTTTGGCCATTTACCAGGGTGGCTAGATGCACACTGGGAAAAGGGGAGAACACTCACTGTTCAGAGACTGATAGACACGGACACCAAGTTGATTTAATCTGGGGACTCAAAATACTATTGGGATCAATTGGTTAAAGTTGAGGCTTATAAAAATTAGGACTTATGGTGTGAGTCTCTCTCTCAATGGGCCCAATGGATTTGCCAATCCAACTTTGGGTAATTTCCCAAGTTCCTGAAAGCAGAGTTGGAATAAACAAGCCAGTGGGAATCTTTAGAGCTTCCCCTCCCTACCAAAATGGTAAACCAGAGGCAATAACACATGCAAAGGGAGGGTAAGTGGGATGGGTGAGTGGTATAAGAATGTGCATTAAAGAGAATCGGAGATAGAGACCCTTATATATGCTGTTTTAGAGAGGGAAACTGGACTCCACAAAACAGAACAGTTTGTCAGTCATATGGAAAAAAATAACACAGCCTAAATTAATGGGACCTGTAAGAGAAAAGTTAAGCTCATTTTGCTGGTGAGAGACCAAGAAGCAGAGTGAAAGGAGACCATGGGAGGTGTTCCCATGGCAGCCCACTGCATTATTGGCCTTAAACATGAACATGGTCTCCATAGACAATGCTCCAAATAGCTACCTCAACAATGTTTGACGAAAGTGATAAGTCTATTTTGCCAAAAGCCCCTCTTGGGCAATATTTTATTTCCATTACCAGCCTGTTTTTTCCTGTTTTTCCTCTAGTTTTATTCAACTTCTTTGAATAAACTCATTGCGGTCACTGCAGACAATCCCATGATATTAACAAATGAAAATAGTATAAAATGACATACTTCTGGTTAGCCATGTTCCCTCAGAAGACTTCAGGGCCTAAGATACAACCCAGGGTATTACTGTGATTAAATGAAAACCTCTCAGAGGAAAAAAAAAAACTATTTTAAAACGTCACTCAAGCCAACCCTGATGGTTTCAATTGCCCAGAAACTCAGTTTATAAAGTTGTGGCATAAGGTTTTTGCATGTCATAGTGCCGATGTCATAAGTATCAGTCAAGATGTGAGCTATCAAATAAAATACAACGTTCCAATTATTCTAATTATATCCATAAATATTTGAAATAACAAATTATTACATCTACAGTGTGGCATTTAGTTGTAATATGCCATCTGAATTATACCAGATTTTAAACATTTATTGATTGTTTTAATACTAAGTACATCATATACATCATAAGACTTTTATAGTAAATCTCTGGCTGCATAATATTAAAAATTGAAATAATTTCCTGTTGGATTTATGCAGAATCTTCAAAGAATGAAATATGAAAATAAAAATTCAGAAAGAAAATTACAAGTTCAACCAACTACATAAAATATGAATTCTTTGGATAATGATAATGAACAATTTCAGGAAGTTTAAAATACATATTATAATGTGTGTGTGTATATAACTACTTCATTTCTGCAAAATTTTTCTTTTTGCTCAAAAATGAAATATATTACTATAGAAAATATTTGGACCCTTGAAAATAATGAAATGTTTGGGCCAGCCCTGGTGGCCTAGGGGTTAAATTCGGCATGCTCCACTTCGTTCCAGGTTCGGTTCCTGGGCGCAGACCTACACTAGTCACCTGTTGGTGACCATGATGTGGTGGCATCCCACATACAAAATAGAGGAAGATTGGCCACAGACATTAGCTCAGGGCAAATCTTCCTCAGCTAAAAAAAAAAAAGAAAGAAAGAATGAAATGTTTAATGAACTATTTAAAATACATAATCTATATAATATATTTGGGTACTGACTAAGTTTCAAGCAGCCTATAGCACTTTGTTATATAATAGCCCATCCAATCCTAACAACTCTATGGGGCAAGTGCAATTTTGTATTTTACAACTAATGAAATTAAAAAATATAGGAGCTTAAGTACCTTGCTTAAGGAGAAATTTCCATAGAATAGACAACATATAGGCTCATGTTTCTTCAGAATACCAGTGGTTTTATATGGTGCTATTCCTTCCTTTTTTAATCTTTAAATTCTGAAACACACACAAGGTATTGCACAAACCATTTTGTATATTTCTATACACATTTTTAAATCTCCTTGAAGTGTATCTCATACAATTAATTACATTATTAACTATTCATATGACAATAATACTAAGTTCAAATGGATATTTTTGCAGGGATAATTCCCTAGTATGGCTATTAAAATATGTGCATTATCAGATTTAAATACCCCACACAATGTTCCCATGTTAACAATTACTCCTTTGTTACCTAGAGCTATAGATATTCATTAAAGAAAAATACTGTCTTGCCAACTTTTATTTTTAATGCATTCAAATACATTAATATATTCTGGAACTTATTAGGATAGTAACAATGAGTTCTATGATATTTTGTACATTATACTCTATTTCTTAAGTAAAGACCTCATTTTAAAAGGAATTATTGTTCAAACACATTATGGCCTCATGTCATATATAATAAGTTGGCAACACAGGTATAAGTCAAGTCATTTTTAGTAGTTTGTTACATATTCAAAGGAAAAAGAAATATTTTATTCTATACATAAACATTTGCGAGAGATCCAAAAAGACTTTCTTCATAATCACATATACCTTTTGATGGTATTAGTTTACATTTTATACACAAGATACTTATGGAATTGTGATATATTATATACATGCTCATTAAATTTGTTTAGGTTTTGAGAGTTTGATCAGCAGCTGTAAAACGGAACAAGAGCTTTCACTATATCCATGCGATTAAGCTATCCCTCCATTAATCCCACTACCGCCACCATTCCTTGTTTTCTCTTCATAACATGGTTTCCATGCTAACCGTTTTTGGAAAAACACAAACATACAAACAAAAAAACTTCCGGTCAATGACTTTCAAATCAAATTGGAAACATTTTCTTGATGTAAAAAAAAGAGTCGAAAATAAACTGTGGGGACAAGAGACACTTAACAAAAGATTTTCTCTGGAATTTCACACATAGGCGTGAAATGGTTTCCTATGTTCAGGGCCTGCCAGGTTCAGGTAGGAAATGACCCCTATGAACTGTCAGGTGTCCCCTTCTTATCCAGGTTCTTTCCTGATTGAGTCATTTTTAAATCCCTCTGTTTGCTCTCCTTTTGAGACAGGCATCCCAGGGGGGCAAGGTGGGGCCCTGGGTTAAACAAGTCTGCACAGACAGGAAGCCACATCTGCCTGAAGTCCACCACACATCCTGGAACATGGAACAAGTCAGCAGCCCGTCCATGCCTGCCGCAAACCACTCGGCAGAGGGACCGCACACTGAATACACAGCTCCAGAATCGATCAGCCCGGGATCCAATGCCCAGCCTCAACGCCCACTTCCCTTCTAGAATCCCATAAAAAAATCCCCTTCAACCCAGCTCTAGGCTGCTCTCTCTGCTTTCCAAGACAGCCCAGGCTCTCTGTAGCCTGCCCCTTTCCCTTATCTAAGTCTTGCTTAATTGCTTAATAAAACTGTTTTTTACTTTACTCTGTGGCTGTCACTTGAATTCTTTCCTGCGGGTGCCCAAGGGCCCACTTTCTCAGGTCAGGGCCCCAGGCAGTGTACCCGGCCCGGCGACACTTTCCCTTCTGCATCTTCCACGGTGTAGAAATAAATAGAACTGGCTAACACAAACAACCAACTCACCACAAGCAGAGCTGCTTTGCGTGTATAATATTTTTATTATTTCATGAGAACAAATGTCTTGATCAGGAAAGAAATCAACTGTAAACCTTTCGTTGAATCACTGCCAAGACACGTTTAAAAAGAAACATTTCTGCTCTCTTTCTTCAGCCACTGTTGGCTCATCAATAGGGCTAGATTTTAAAATTTCTTAAAAGATGACCTTAATAAGAAATGATTTATAATTTTAAAATGCATCTAAAATCACAGAAGCCCTGAACTCTACATATGACAAAAAGTAATATTATTTCACTAGAGCTGTATATAAGAAATATAATTTTAATACACTACATAAATATTAAATTACTGTCTTAATAATAGGCTTATCAGATCTGAATCTGCTGCTTTGTTATGCATAAGCTGCTATTTTATTGCTTTGATTGCTTTTCCAAAGATGAGCGTCACATAAATGATAATAACAAGTGCCTTAGTTACAGGCAGCACACAATAAATACTGATTATACTGCATGAATACCTGCCATTACCCTCTGTTAAGCTATTATTAGTGAATAGTCCCTAGTCACCAGAGTACGTTTCTGCTGTTCGCCATGGTGGCAGTTTCAAACTGTGCGTTCTCAGTGGGCGTCATGATACAGGAAGCGTCTCAGCTTTGTGGCAGGATAGTGTTTACTGCATCGTGGCAGAGACTGAAAGAAGGTCGGCTGGTCAAGACGTGCCCTTGCAGCTTGTCAGCTGTTACATTTGGATATAGTGCCCTGGCTCAGGCGCTGAGTATCACATGGGCTTGGGGGACATAACTAACAAAAAAAATCAATGGCCAGTTGTTTTTGAAATGTCAAGGAGTACTAAGGAAATATCTGAAATGTCAAAATGCACTTGAAATAGGATGGAGTGATCCAAAGGCACTGAAGTAATTTAGGGTTTCATACACCAAAGGCCTGGACCAGGGCGCTGGAAGTCCTTCGGCAATCTGTGGGTCTGCAGTCTGTGAACTAGTGCATTTGGTTCGGTTCCAAAAAGTTCTCACGGAAACAGAAAGGCTTTAAAGAGGAGAGGCAGCAGTAATGATGGTGGAATGACCAGCAGTCTGGAATAAGACAACAAAGAAAGTAACTATGAATCTTCCAACCTTCTAGCCGGGTCTCTTGTAAATGTAAGGAACAGAATCCCTTTCAACTGAGTTTAACTGCAAAGGAGGTTCTAGGGCATGGCTGGAGATACCATGGAATCCAAAGGAGAGGCAGGCTTCCTGGGAACTGGAAAAGGAACGCTGCCACAGACCAAGGACTAGATATTCTGTCCTTCTCTTGGGGCCACAGTGATTCCCCTGTGCTGATTTTCTCAGTAAATCTGCTCCCTTCTCCTCTCTCCATTCAAGAGCTTCTCTGCCTGTCCAGTTTGCATGCATTTCAGCATTGCCAATCTGGCCGCAAATCAACAAGCCCTTTTGGGAAAATGCTAACCCTTAACTGGCCACCGTATTTGAGTATAATTATTCCCATGATGAATAATCTGATGGGTGTAGCCTGGTGTCCAGATGAATCCATCTTTGGTCAGCTGAGGCAGGAGAGTGAAATTCTTCCATTGTCCCTAAGAATCAGCCTTGAAAAGGGAAATGGCGAGTATTCGCCTTGCAGGATCCTGCAGCTGCAGCCTTCTGTGTCAACGTCCCAGTCCTTCACCTCAATGCCGGGCATAACCCGGGAGTCTGGGCTCACCTCTATGCTGTCTCTGTCTCGCATATGTCCCTGTTCAAGAAGATTTTCTGGTGATAAAATTCTTGTAAAATTTGCTTATATTTTCATTCTTGGGGATTGTATGTGTTAAAAGCCAAATCCGGATATATAAGTGTTTCCTGCGACCCTCTGTATCAGGGTATCACCCATCTAACCAAAATTTATTAACAACCTCAGCTGCCCCCTATGATGGAGTCTGTATGGATTTGCAGCCTGGCCACCCCCACTTGCTCCTCCCAAGACTCCCCAAGAAGAGTTTCCCAACAACACAGGGAATCCTGCTCATTCCAGATACTCAATTGCAATTACCAGGATGTTTTTTCTTTTATTGTTTTTTCAATGAAAGCATTGACTTTAACTTACAACACAGCACATTTGGAGTATCAGCTTCAACTGGCAAATTGCATTTTTGTATCTGAACCTCAATGGTCTTAGAATGTTAGCAACCAGTAGAAATGGCTTCATACAGCAATTTTATATAATTGTTTTCATTTCTCATCATTTTCTTCCAGCCAGGCAGTCCCAGAAAGGAGTGTATCTGTGTTCTTAATGTTCTTATAGCTATAAAAAGTAACCAAAAAATAACAATAAGTATTACCAACCTGACATTTTTCTACTAAGTTCCCCCAATTCTCCCTAAGTAGTTGTATGCTCTGGATTCTAAAAGTTTGTGTTAACTATTTTCCTATCACAAATCCGTGAACTGATAGCGTTCTTGCAGCCATGACATCTTAACTCGTGTCACAGAGTTTCTAGACCCCATTGCTCTCAACCACACGCATAGCCATACTGTATTTTTTCCAGTACAGAAAATCTTTTGATTAGAAGAAACAAATCCCCACTAAACTTTGGTGAAGTAAAGGTAAGATTTTTGTGTGAAAGCAGACATCGAAGATCGCCCAAGGTACAAAAATGCCAGGCCCGCTGCAGACTGAACTTTAAGAACAGGAACTTCATTGGGAAGTCAGGGCATCCCCTCTGTCAGGGTGAGGTCCACAAGGTGTCTGTCACCTCTATCTGCGTGTACGTGCATTTGCTCTGTTCTCCTCCCCCTCTGACAGGCTTACTTAGCTTTTCCGTTTTGCAGACATTTGACCTCACTGCCCTATCCTGTGTGGCCTTTCAGATCAAGCCCTTTGTGCTCACTCTAGTCTCTGTGTCTTTAGTCTCCATTGCTGAGCACACTACGCGACTGCAATACGAAACTTCTGAAACAACAGATTTGCTCAGGGCAGGCCAAAAGTGGGCTCCTCTTAGGTCAGTTCTCTACTTTGAATCAATCTGTTTTGACAAGTGTTTAAATTTTTTTGGCTTTAAAAGGGCTTAGAAATTTAAAGAAGGGCGATATGAGATATTTATCCAGAGAATGCCCCCAATAGTCACCACCAAAGACCAGAAGATGAGGGAACCTCCATGTCGGAACAGTTCTGACTTCTCCACTTTGTCCACCCCTTTATAAAATATTTCACTTGAACAAAGAATTCTACAGTTAAAAAGAAGAGTTTGAGAAACCCACTCTAATCTCACCCTATTCCACTCAAAAGTGCCTTCACTTTAAACAGTGGTGTTCAGGGACACTTTGTAGAAGGATGTGGTTATATTTCCTCTCACAAACTATTGTTGGTGCTCATTCATAAATATAATTTCTTCTTGGATACATTTTACATGTTTAGCCTATATCATCTGGGTAATACCTGATAATGTTCCTTCTCAGTTTACCTTTTCAGCAATATAATCCAAGCCTAGATACACCAGTGAGTCCCTGAAAGGCATTTTTTATTTGGTTTCCAATTTTTGTGCTGATGATAAAGGACTGGCCTCTACATCAGGGACTTTATGAATTTAAAAACATAGGTTTCTCCATCTTCAAGCCAGCCTTTTTAAAAGGACTTAACAGATAATGTTTTCTTCTGTTCCAAGTTCTTGGTAAAACGTACTTAACTAAGTAGAATTACAGTATTCATATACTAAATTCTGTTATGATATCTGTGATGATGAATTTATGTGTCAACTTAACTGGATCATAGGATGCCTAGATATTTGGCTAAACATTATTTCTGGATGTGTCTGTGAGGGTGTTTCCAGATGAGATTAGCATTTGAACCAGTAAACTCAGTAAAGCTGATGGTGCTCCCCAATGTAGCTGGGCCTCATCCAATCCGTTGAAGGTCTGAATAGAACAAAACTTTGAGGAAGGGAAAATTAGGCCCTTTCTGCCTGGCTGTTAAGCTGGGACATCAGTTGTCTCCTGCCCTAAGACTGGGATTTACAACATCGGCTCCCCTGGTCCTCAGGCCTTTAGATGCAGACTGAATGACATCACTTTTCCCTGGGTCTCCAGCTTGCAGGTGGCAGGTCATGGGACTTCTCAGCTTCCATAATCACATGAGCCAATTAAAAATATATATATATACATACATATCTTATTGGATTCTGTTTCTCTGGAGAACCCTGACTAATACAATAGCATTAGAAGCATAATACAATGGTAGTACGGAGCTATTAAAAATTAATTAAAACCAGGGGGAGTTGGTGAAGACTTCATGAAAGAGAAAATTTGGAGTTGAGCCACTGAAGAGATGGAAGGCTTCAAGAGAGAGGGCCTTTCAAACCTAGGTGATAATATAACTGAATGTAAGGTAGGAGAAAAAGTCTAATGTGTTTAGAGGATTCTAAATAGTCCAGTTCATCAAAATGAAAGAACATATGAAAAGGCTAGAGGGGTGTAAGATGCGACTAAACACTAAACAAGAAGATGGAGTGCCTGTCAATAAGGTTTTAAACTAAAATGGCAAAAAAATAAAATAAAATAATTGCCATTTACTAATCAGCTACAACTATACTTACTATTATTTACAAAGTGATTGGTATCTAAAGCTTCACTTAATCCTCAAATATGACCATACAGGTATTATTATCCCATTTTGCAGATGAGGAGACTGAGGGCCTCACTAGTAAGTGGTAGATCTGGGATATTAACTCAGGTCAATCTGGTTGTAAAACACTGTTAATGTCTATAATTTTATAAGAATAATTTAAATTATCCACTTGCAATATAACATTTATCTTTTATCTGCATTTTAATTTGTCTTCCACTACCCACTTACCCAAAGAGAGCTTCTTTAATAACCCAGGAAGGAAATAATTCATGATTTTATTTTTATAGATCCATGAAACTAAAAAATTAAGTATCCGACATGAAACCATATAAGAAACAACTTGATTAAATATTTAGGACTCTGAGGGTAGGAAAGTGATAATTATGATCTTTAGCACATGCTCTCCAGCAGCAGTTTTCAAAGGGATGAAACATTGCCTTCATTACTCCACCCAACATCGAGGCCCAGAGTGTGGCACTGACAGGAGAGGCAGGTTAAGGGAAAGGACCAGGAGCATTCCGTGGGGACATGTTCACGTGGGCAGGGCACAGAGGTATGTGCTGAGTCAGGGCACATACAGCACCATTGCCTTCACCCAAAGAAGTGTCAGAAGCATGGGCCATTCACTTTCATCACTGTAAATGGCTACAGGGAGCTATGAAATAGGGCAAAGGACAAAAACATTCCAGAAGGAGTTCAGGAAGAGACACTGAGTTAACAGATATTTTTAAAATGCGCATGGATTTTACTACGGCAGCCCACTTTTCATAACTCAAGAAGAATAATCAAATTACAATAATAAACCATCTCATTTAGAATGGGTCAGGGAAGACTTCATCCGAATGTAATAAGTAGTCTGATGTCTCATCAGTGAAAGTTCTTTTCTAGTATTGACTCAGGAAGAAAGTCAAAGATTATATTTGTGATTGAATGCAATCAAGAACATCACTAAGAAACAGAATACTTTCTCCTGGGGGTTAAGTTTTCAATTCATCTGACATCACAATAATATGTAAACTATCAGTATATAAGCACAGAGTCATTCAGCTTGATTATCTTCCTTTATAATCTCAGGACCATACCAATATACATATTTAGACTATTAACATTCAATAACTTAGTCTCCATTATTTATGAAAAAACTCCATATGATTCTCAAATGAATATACATGTATGTGTTTATATATGTGTGTCCGACTGGGCTAATGATAGTATGACCCTTAGACTCCTCAGATATAGAAGACAGTAAATTCCTTTTTTTGTATTTTTTTCCTTTGCTAAAGCTTTTTTGGTATGTCTGTCACTTTCCACTAAAAGAATCCTGACTAATAAAACTTTTAAGATTTTAATATATCCTTAAAGGCACTTCAACAAGTCTATCCATGTCCTTTAAAGAGTCATCTCAACTTGTGACTGTCAAAAGAAGAAACATTTGACTTACTTTATCTATACAAATATGTCTCCCCCCAACTACTAATACCCATTCAGTATTTCATTTGGCTGAACATCAAGCCATTTTAATTTTTTCAGAGCTAAATTTTATTTCCTCTTAAATATTTATTGAGCAAGAATCAATTTCATTCTGCTAAGGAGTTCACTGTCATAGCTTCTTCTTGTAACCATAGCTCAATTCGTTATATTAGGAGGTGTAATTGTCTAATGCTATTAGTGGAAGTTTCACCACACCAATCTGTACCAAGAAAATGAGTGGTTTGCCTGACTACAGAAAGGTTATCTAAAAGAACTTGGAATAGTCAGCATTAGTAACACATGTTTACATAAGCAATATTACTTGGGAAAATGATCTTAAATGAAAATAATCTCAATGCGGTTTAAGAGAAACAAAAGTGAAAAAAAATCTATCTTTTGTGGATGAAACCATTTATAAGAAGAAACATTATCTTATACATAACAGGTAAAGGATTTCAAGTTAGAAAGATGTAGGATCAGATTCTGCCTCATAACTTACCCAGTTGGTTTTGAAAATTTATTTAACCTCTTTGAGCCATAGTTTTCTCACACTTAAAAATAGCGAATATATTGTCCATCCTTCAAGTCTGCAATGGGGATTGTATAATACGTGAAATCACAAAGCATCATGTCAGGCACAAAACAGTAAGAGAAATAATATTTCTCTTAGTAAAAACAGTTACAAATAAAGATTTGAAAAAAGCATATAAAGATTCCTAACACTGTTTCATCTGTCAATTACCTGTCAGACGTAGTAACACTGTAGACCTTCTCAAGCAGGAATGCATTTAACAAGTGGAATTAGTTACTTACAAAACTGTGGAAAGGGTAAGAGAATCAAGGATCAGAGAAAGTTTTCAGGGGAAAAAGAAGTTTCCAGAATTTCAGTAAACCACCACAGATATCTCTTTTACCTGCAGCACCAAAGTACGAATGCAGCTACTAGTCCCATTCTTTCTTTCTTTCTTTCTGGAATGGAAAAAATGATTCTGCTTCCTCAAGACACTACACCTCCAACAGTTGGAAAATTACCATAATATAAAATTCTGGTAGAATAACTTTAACCGCATCTGTTAAATCTGTTTAATTACATCTGTTATTCACAAATTGTAACCAAATGCTTGTCCACCCAGGGTATGAAGGTTGGCCCCTTAGATGCAGTGCCTCTGTGCAGTGCACAACCTGCTTAACTTACTTTCCTCTTGATGAAACTCAAAATAAAACTTTTGCTTTTCTACTATTACATAAAAACCACATACTAATACTGTATTAGTATTAAAGAAATACTCTATTTCTTTACTGCTTAATCCTAACTAGTAATATGATAATTTTATAATGATTTTGCTTAAAATCTTAATTCCAATTTCTACATTTTGCATTTATGAATCCACAAGGGCCCATGATATTTTCCTCCACTCACTCATTTATTTATTCCTATATTGAGGCCTGTGTTCTCGCTCTTTTTTTTTTTTTTTGGTTAGACTCATCTTTTTTTTTTTGAGAGTTTTTCTCATATTGGATGTTTATGTGATATATGCTCTGAATCCTTGTATATGTGCCTTTATACACCTTTAGCCCTAACAGTTCAATATTACCTTGGCTGGTGTTTGTTATTTTTCTCAGTAATCTGTGTGTGATTCAGATGAAAGCTCCAAGACCAGCCTCATTCTTTCCTCTCCCTTTCACGTTGTGTTATTTTGTTGCAGAAGCTACTATGATTTCTGTTTATTCCTATGGTCTAATATAATTTCAGGATGTGCCTTTGTATTGCTCTTCTAATCAATCTTGTCTAAAACTTAGTGTACTGTTTCAATCTACTTTCTCCAGCCTGTTTGTTAAATTTGTATTTATTATATTTTAACTATTGCCTCAAATTCAATTATTTCTGTTTCTCCTTCTGGTAGCAAGTTATTTCCAAATTCTTCTGGAACTTCCACTTCTGTCATCATTCCCTCACAATTTCCATCACTGTATTTTTGCTCTGTGTTTTGAGATACTTTTCCCATTTCCTCTTCCAGGCCACATATTCAAATCTCAAGAGTAAATATCTTCACCATTTTATCTACTGGATTTTTAAATTTGAAAATCAAATTTTACATTCCAGAAAGTAATTTTTATGCTATAATTAAATTTCTTTATGTAGGTTTATTAATTTTTGTTCATGTTACTAGTTGCTTTCAGCAATGTTGTTTTGTTGAATTCCACCTGTTGAGGTTATTCTGATAATATGTGAAATTCTCATTCATTCTCATTCTCTTTCTCTCTTCCTTTTTCCCTCTCTCCCTTTCTCTCTCTTTCTCTCTCTGTCTTCTAGGACCCAGAGGTTAGTGCTGTGTTTCTTCTGTTGCTTATTCATGGTTCTGTTTAATTTAGGGGTACAGGACCAATAGTTGTGATGGCTTATGTGGTGGCAATAGTATTAGTATGTTCGTATCATTAGTATCATTCATGTCAGTCTGTCCTGGTGAGTGTGTAGTGGACAGTCAGGCATGTTTCCAGGCCTCAACCAAGAAACAACCAGGAAAAGAGGAGGGTCTCCTCTGGCACCTGATAAGAGATCCTCCCCAGAACTGTCCATGATCCAGAGCCACTTAATCTTATTGTCCTGATTTTCACAGGACAAGCTTTCTCCACGAATCCTTGGTAGAAACTTCTGACAGAAATCAGAAGAGGGATAGCTTATGTGGGGTGCAGATTGACCTGAAGGAGATATGAGGTAAATTTCTGGTTTGAAGGAAATGTTCTATATCTTGATTACAGGATATATACATTTTCCAACTCATAGAATTTTATACCTAATATCTGTAGATACCACTGTATGTAAATTTCACCTTGAAAGAAAATGACTAATGTTTTAAAGATTTTAGAAGAAAAGCAGCAGCAAATACCCTATTACATGTTTATCGAGATGCATATCTAGCTATCCTACCCATCCCTCTGTATATATACATGGAGATGTCTTGAACATTGTTTTCATTTGTTATGAGCAGTTAGGATTTTTAAAAATTTATTTTTGATAGGTCTGTGTGTTTGCACGTGTGTGCTAGTGTGTGAGAGAGATAAAGACACAGAGTCAAAGGAACAGAGAGAAAATCTTACAATCCGCTTCTGTTCCAATTTGGGGTGAATTGATGACTTGGGTATGATACCTATGACTGAGGGTCTCTACTTGATAAGCCTTGTCATTCAAGGACCCCTCCTCTGACTGCATATTTTCTTTTGTTGCTATACTTGCTTTGTTTCTATATAAGGTATTTTTCTCCTCCGAAAAGTCTTTTTTTTTTTTTTTTTCCTGGCATGCTGACATCTTCCTTGTTAATGGGAAGGAAGGCTTTTCAGGTAGTCTCTTAAGAATTGCCTCTGAATTGTGCTGCCTCACATTTTTTCCTGGCATTTTATAGAATTCATTAACAACTTGGCTGTCTCCTTATGTCAATCTGACATGTTTACAGACACAGCTTATAGTCCTTTTGTAGATAAAATTGTTTATTAAACAAGAAAAATAAATGTACAAAGAAAACAATTTCTGATTGGATACTCCAGAAACTGTTTAGCTATATAATGTGACTACTCACTCTAAACCTATTGACATAAGGGTGCCTTGTTAGGACATAAGATGAAATAAAAACAATAATAAAGTTTATAGCTTAGTGGCTTATATGTTTGTTTTTGTTTGTTTTGTATTCATCCTGAATTCGGAAAGATTTACTTCTTACTATTGCTTTGAGTGTGAATAAATTTTACATTTCTGAAAGACAAACTTCTGCCATGGTCACTGATGCTTTCTGAAACAATGAGCAGCCAAAAAGACCCACAGGGATTCATATCTTTGGAATGACTTATTAGAGAGTTTTTTTCTAGATCAAAAACTATAAATAGTTTAAAGCGTTGATAAGGTAATCTGCTTTTATGTCAATATTTCCACATCACAATTTCACTGTAACCACAACATTTTAATTGGAGACTTAGATGAAAATTCTGAGGAAGTGATTGGCAAATGATGGCTATAAGTTTTCAAATATTAATTCAACTATTTGTCCACAATTTGCTTCACCCATTCGAATCAAAGAATGCCTCACACACTACAAACCATCTCTCTAACTTCTGTTAGCAAAATATTATAGTCCTGTGCAAATACTGTGTAGCACTAATGCCTAGAAGCGAAGATTATGAAAGAATTACCATAGAAAAGCTGATGCTATGTTTATCACAGAGAGTATACAGATGTCAAGTGTAGTGGAGTTGGGTCTAAAAAGATTTTTAAAATTCTGTTTTTCACTTCTCTATTAGCATTATAATGCTACAAGAAAAAAAGAAAGAAACTGACAGCCACATTATGGGTTTATGCAAATGACTTACCACAAACTAAGCAAAATAGCAGACACCTTTATACAAGAGGAAAATGTTCCTAAGCAGGAGCACTAGAATTCTTTCATGACTGTCAAAAACCATAGCCTGTGAACTTTTTCTTGAATTAATTTAGAATAATCTCCTCCAAATATAGGAGTCTTCATTTAGACTATCAACTAACAGTGGGCTTCTAAATGCCAAGCAAACATCCTTTATTATACTTCCTATCTGATTATATGCAAACGATTAACTGAAAAGAAATTCCTGCCACTGTGTTTCAAGGAATATTAGCATTAACTATTTAACAATATTTGAGTTTTAATTGTTTTTTCCCTTCAATCACTGTTTGGCTATCTCACACTCTGTGTGTTAAAAAAAAAGTTAATATCTAATTCTAATTTATCGCCTTCCACTTCAGAATGCTCCCTGTCCTCATAAATGATACAGAATAAATTAGACCTCATTGATTTCCATTATAATCATAGCTATTGTGTAGCCTTCATCATTGTATCTGTCATTTGCTTTCTTTTCTCACCTAGGTACATAATGACAATATTTCCAATTTTTTTTTAATAAGTTCTGAATAAAGGGCGACCTTGTGTTTTTTACCGGGCCTATTCTATTCTCAACTTGTTTGATCAACCCTTTAAAAGTCAATGTTGCATTCAGATGAAAACACACTTTGATACAGAATTTTGATTGCTTTCTCACTCTGGTATTGGGATTGAAAGAGATTGGTCACTGCCAGTTAGAAACTTGCTTAAAAACTGATTACAGAAATAAGAATATTGAGATTGTGCTTTATGGATTTTCCTTCCCCAAAAGATTAAAGCCCAAAAAATATTTAATAGCATCAAAAAGAAACTTCAATTTTAAAGTAAGTGTGGAGAAAGCTGGCTTAATTAATGGGGAAAAACATCTAAATTTCAAAATTATTTAATAAATTACATCTTCCCTTTTCAGATATATAATGTAACCGGAAACAAGTTTTAATTTCCTGTCAAATATATTTAAATTAACAAAATTGTGATTTAAAAAATTCAACTATTAAATCTTAAAAACAAATCAAATTTTAGAAAATTAAGAATCCGAGTTTTAAAAGACCCTGTGAATGTCCCTTAGTGTATAAGATTATCTGTTTGTTTAATAAGCTCCTAAAAACTTCTCACTATAAGTTTTGTAGAAAAATATATCATTTGTACTAACATAGAATGAAGTGGTACCATGCCCATCATTTTTCAGTAGTGAGAAATTCTGAATAAATTAATGAATGAAGATAGATACATGCAAACTAATTTAGATAAAAATGGTATAGCTTTTACTATTAATTAAAACTGGTGTTTTAATATCTTTTCTTTTCAATTGTGACTTTATTTTGTAATAGTTTGTGGTAAAGAATTTGAGTTAAATGAATAAATATTTACAAAAGACAAAATACGAATGGCTAAGAAATATTTTTAAATGTTCAACACCAATACTATCAAAGATGTTAAATAAAGCAATAACCTTAATTCTCTTTTCTCTTATCAAATGAATAAATTATTATAAATGCACCATTTCTTGAACTCAAACATTGTTGGTGGGTGGGTATGTACGTTGTTAAAGACCTGGAGGACAGTATGGGCTGCCATATAAAATATATCAAAACCCTTCACAATGGGCATATGTAGCAATCTCTTTTCTGGGAATTTAACCAAAGGAAATAATTTTAATAATTATATTATTATTATAAATAATAAAAAAGAATGCATTTTTGTTTATTACAGTGAAAATATGAGCCTATATTAAAAAATCCACCAACGGATGTATTAAATAAACAATGGTACATGCATAAAACTGAAAACAGTACAGCCATTAAATATGAAAGAATGATATTTGTTGACATCGAAAGATGTTCATATATTAAAAATTAAATAGAAAACAATCAACAACACAATATGAAACTGTAAAGAAAAGAGTTAACATTGCAGGCCTCACTGTTATTCTTTGAATGGCCTGTTTATAAAGTGGGCTCTTAGCTGGCATCTGGGAACCTTGATTTCGGGAGGGTTCCCAACACCGTTAACTGAAAAGACTGACTCAGTGTACTTAAACTAGGCAAGAAAATACGGTTTATACTGAACACCTGTTTTTCTTCCAGGAGTCTGGAATTTGTTTATATTCTAGGCAGAGGGTCCCTACATGATCAATAACCAATAAAAAACCTGGGCACTGAGTCACTTATGAACTTGTCTGGTTGGCAACATTTCACATGTGCTGTCACAACTCTTTGTTGAAGGAATTAAGCACATCCTGTGACTCCAAGAGGAGAGGACCCTTGAAGCCTGCACCTGGTTTCCCCAGACTTTGCCCGTAAGCCTTTTCCCTTTGCTGATTTTGCATCTTTTCATCAAAATAAATCATGGTCTTCATTATGGCTACATGCTGAGTCCTCAGAGTTCTCCTAGTGAGTCATCAAACCTGGGGGAGGTTGGTGACCCTGGACACTGAAATATATGATCTATTTTTGAATATACAAATAAATATTTATAAACAAACAAGAAAAGACAAAATAACATACGAAGAATATGAGTGGTGAATCATAATTTTTTTCTTAATCTTAGTCATCAGTATTGCTATTCTGTCTACAATGAGTTTGTGTTACTTTCATAATTAAAAAAATAATAGTATAGTTACTTAAATGATTGAATTATTTCTCTCCTGTTCCTGAAATTAAAATAAGAACACTAAAACAAACGTGATAGTCACAAAAGCTGCAATATCATTGGAGGTAATGAAATAGATGGTCAACACTACACACATAGAAAGAAGGTGCAGAGTAACTTCAACTGTTACGACAAACACTCAAAATATTATTAATTTCCTCACTGCTAGGATATTATCCTCCTGTTAGTTTGCTTCTTAACATCTTCACAAACCAAAAAAATTAAATTTGGAGCAAAAGACAACCTGATTTTGTGCTTGACATTTTAAAAATTTCAATATATCCCATGGATTTTAACATCTTTATAATTTTAGCTTCCTCATGACTAATTTTCTCAATGACAGTAATTTCTGTTGAGGTCTGAAGTGTTATTAGTTTACTTGTTATTTACTCATCTTTATGTACTTATGAGAGATAATTTGAGAAAAACTCTAAGGAAAAATTAATAAATGGGCATAGAGTGAATAAATTTACAAATATTGGTTAATTTGTTCCTAATAAAAAGAAAACTGCATGAATAAAAACTTTAAAATAGTGTGTTAAATCTGTTTACAAACTCTCAATCTTCATGTGTATTAATTTCTAAATCATGTTACCTAACAATAAAATGGAACTTTTTTCCACTTCAAGTGAATGGGTTGTGGTGGTAGAGTCACATTTTTGTTCTTTGGCCAACAATTCATAAACTTCAAGTCATTTAATGTTTCACCTACAAACTATTTTCACTTTTTATGTATCAGAAGTAGGGAACCTAAAAAAACTTAGGTTTGAATTTATTTTAATTTAGCTTTTGGTGCAAAAAGGAAAAGATGCTAATGTGTGTGTTCAGAGATATGGAAAGCAAGCATGATTCTTAAAAATTTAAGAATTCAAATTTTGAAAGTTCCCATTAATGTAAATCTTTTTCTTTGTAAAATGATATGTGATGTTTCACATCATAAAGCAGAAACTTAGAATAGAAAAAATTCCAGTTAAGCATATATATTTCATAATTTAAAAAATATTAAATAAAATCTGATCATATTTATCCTTTATTTACCTAGAGGATTGCATTCTCTTTCAAAGATATATGCATAATTAACCTAAAAGAGCTACATTACATTTCAATGTACAACTTTTGGCACGTTAAAATATAGTTCTTCTCTGGTGTATGGCAAGAAGATTTTCATTGTTATTGTTATTTACTTGGGGTTGTTAAGATTTTTTGGTTTTTATGGGGCACACTCAGGGGAAACTACAGAGAATGCTTTCCTTTTATATTCAAAGCTGTCACTGAGGTTTCCTACCCCTTTTCACTTAATAGAAACTTTCCAGGCCACTCTATTGTTAAGGTCTCTGGTGAAATCACATGCTCTTCAGTGTTCGACTGTTTATTTGGTTTGGCTGCCACTGTGGGAACAATTTAGATTGCTTGAAGAATGTGCCCAAAACAATGAGAATGATTGACAGCTGAGTGAGATTAAAAATCCCATAAAAGTAAAAGAATGCTGAAATGTATTTTTTTATACCTTTAGGCTTTTTCTTCCATTTTTTTTAACATTGTGAACTGTTATATACCAAATTCTAATTTAGTCTTTAATTAGCAGGATTCTCATTTTATGTGAGTAAACCACAAAATGCAGAGACAACAAAAGCCAAATTTCTAAGAAATATTTGTGCCTTCTTATCCCTGTATTAATGGTAAAGTATGGATGTTGTTTACTCTAATACTAGCTTACCAAATATTTTTTTATCCATTTCTTTAAAAAAATCCTCACTTTATATAAATTTCAAAGAGTAAGCTTTATGATTTCCAGTTGATTTATTCTTTTCTAACATGCCTTATTTTTCCAATGATAACTGAGAATTTCACAGTCATGGCTTTTAGAATTGTTACATTATGATTTAGTCTAACATTAAAGAAGAATCTGGAAGATCTCGCTCACTCCTACAGAGGTTCTGTCCCAATATCTCACACCTTCAAAAAGCCAAGAATGAACCAGAGTAAAGGATGGCAACAATAAATTTTCCAGACTTCATATCAAAGCTAGGATGACATGGGATGATGAAGGATAACTAGAGAGACAGATGGAAGGATAACTGGACTTAAGTTCCAGCTAAACTAATAAAATATTTCCTTTGCCAAGTCTTGCCTTCTGAGAACGTGCTTCCTTTGAAAATATTATAGGAATAAATAAGCAGCTACTTGAGAATATTTAGGTCTTAAGTTTCCTGAACCAATTTAATAAATCAGCCTCTCATCTCTCCTCTCACAACCCCTCCCTCAGTAATACCTGCTGCATGACGGAAACATGTTCTGAGCTGGTTGAAGTTTCCTTCAGACAAACTGCATGGCTGTGAACAGCCATATCCCCCAGTACCGCCAAGGCAGTCCTCAATGTCTACACATTTCTTTGGGGGGGACGAAAGTAAGCGTGGCCATGTCAAAAAATCCAAAAGTCAAGATAATATTTTGGGTACTGTATCTTTTCAATCTTGAGAGACAGAATATGCAATTAATTCTTCCCAGCTCACAAATCTGTAGAGCTATTGTAAATCGATTTAAAAGGAAATTAATTAGATCTTCTGATTAACGCTTGTTGCTTTTGAATCGAATATTATAAAATTCTCAAGGACAGAACAACTTTTATGAAGAATTTATAAGGCATCTGTCTATATTGCAAGTCAGGGGTGCCAGTCTTTAAATAAAATTAAATTGTTCACATGAAACTGTGGTTTGTTTCCAAGCTGAGTTTTGGAGAGACTGAACTTTCCAAATATATGCCAACACTCCTATTTGGGTTTCCAAGTTAGATTATGGCATTAAAGTCTGATGCCTTGAGAAATGGAAAAAGCATAAGCAAAAATCCCTAAACAAGTTGAACCCTTCTTACTGAACAAAAGAAGTAACTAGAGGAGCCTGGCATAAGTATTCATATAATTAGGAAAAAAAGAACTGTCACTATGCATTTGTATTGACAACATAAGCATATATGTTTTTGACTGAACTGACAAGCTAAGATTTTCTTTGGTCCCAATATGTTAATTTAAAAAATAATAATACCACTTGTGATTGAAAAAGATGAAAATCAAGAAGATAAAACAAGAAAAAGATCCAGTGGCTCAAAATTCTTTATTCATAAGCAGGGAACCTGGAAATCATCCTTGACTTTTCCCTCTCTGCTATATCCTTAATTAATTACTAAATCCTGTCAATTTTCTCTCCTAAATCTCTCTTGAATTCATGCCCATTTTCCCCACTCCCAGTAGTATTACTCTGGTCTAGACTACCATAATCTCTTACCTGCTTTACAGCATCACACAAATAACTTCTCTCCCTAATTGCAAAGTTTTCACCTTACAGTTTACTTCCGACACCACACTAGGGTAAAATTCTTAAAAACATATATTCAGTCTTCTCCACCCGTTTAGGATGCAGAAAGCAGCGAACAATATTACTTCCAGAGTGACAGTGAGAAAAGTTGGATAAACAACAAGATTATAACTTTTATTGAGTCCATTGGAGAACTGAGATCATAAGGCAACAAAGTAATCAGAATTTCAGGGGAAAGAACCCTCCAAGGCGAATAGGGACAATGAGCAGAGTCAACAGACAAGAGGGTAAGAAGAAATTGAACAATTTTCTAAAGATCAAATGTGGGTTAGCTTGTCAGTCTAGAACCCCAGACACAAGGGGAGTTCACACACTTGTGTAAGATCTTTTCCTTGGACTTCCACTGGTGCTCAGAAGAAAGATTAGGGGCAGGGAAAAAAGACCAGAGAGCCCACAATGGTGATGCAGGCATGTAGGAGAAGATCGGCAGGCAGGAAGGACATGATTGGTGGCAAGACATAAGCTTCTCCAAGGGGACAGCAAACCTACTGCTTTCCTCTTCCCCGAACTAAATTGATTTTTAAATCATGTTAGACTTCTTTCAATGACTTATATGTTCCATGTTGTCTCCTATTTTAATGCTTCTGTGGATGTCTCTTCCTCTGCCTGGGTAAGAGTAGATTCTTACCCACTCTTTCTCCTGGATAATTTGTTTGCTAATTATTTAAATATATACTTAATTTTGATGCCACTTTCCATTAGCAAGTCTTCGTTGTGTGATCCCATCACCCCTACCCAAAGATTTCGTAGTATGTCTTAGCTAATTCCTCCATCATCCCCCTTTCAATACTTTGTAATGTTCACTCTTATTGACTGCTTCTTCTAGACTCTAAGCTTCCTGAAGACAGGGACCACCTCCGTCTTGCGCAAATTTGTACACCTAGTACCTAGCACAGAAAAACTGTTCAGTATGTACCACTGAATGAACAAAAAGTCAATATAGTTTTTGTGGAAAAATTGCATGCATCTACTTCAAAGCAACATACTTTGTATTCTTGCTGAACCTTATGTCTAGCCATAATGATTTTCTTCTCTACATTATTTCTGGGTTTTTGGAGATTCTTAATGCATACTCTGCCTAATAAGTGCATTCTGTAATAAAAATACTCTATTTTGGGCTAGCCCCGTGGCTTAGCGGTTAAGTGCGCACGCTCTGCTACTGGCGGCCCGGGTTCTGATCCCGGGCGCGCACCGACGCACCGCTTCTCCAGCCATGCTGAGGCCACGTCCCACATACAGCAACTAGAAGGATGTGCAACTATGACATACAACTATCTACTTGGGCTTTGGGGAAAAAAAAGGAGGAGGCTTGGCAATAGATGTTAGCTCAGAGCCAGTCTTCCTCAGCAAAAAGAGGAGGATTAGCAAGGATGTTAGCTCAGGGCTGATCTTCCTCACAAAATAAAATAAAATAAAATAAAATACTCTATTTTAAAAATAAACAGCCCAGTAATAACTTCTCTGAAGTCTTATAGCCAGCCTAAATATCACGCAAACATAAAGCCTGGTTATCGACACTAGTACCCTTGCTTCCCAGTAAGACTTTGCATTCACAATGGTAGCTTACATTGGAGGAGACTGGCCAACAGTGGAAGATACATATTTGATTTTATCTGTGACTAGAAACAGAAACTGTAGAAGGAATGCGAGGCATTATAAATTGGGAAAAGAAATTAACTACCAACTTGAGGAAGTGAAGTAGCCAAATTTCATTTACCATCCTAGTTTCATTTACCATCATAGTTTTATTACAGTTAGTGAACTACAGTTAGTATCTGTAAAATAGAATTGATTCTTTCCATGAGAGCTTTCTCAAAACGCACATGCATAGCCCACTGTCACTGTTTTTTAAAGGCATAACAGATTCTTGGGATTGGGGCCTGGAGAGGACAGGTGTACGTATTTTTAAACTTTTGCTGTGAAATATAACCCATTTTAAGAGAAAAGTGCAAAGTTAGATATAAATTTGATGTTTTCCAATATTAATTTCCTTATAATTTCTGTAAGAAAACGCTAGTGAAAAAGTTTCCATTATCTTTTTCTGGAACATCTACTCAAAGTTGAATCAATAAAATACAAATATTTTCTTCCTTAACCGTACCAGTTTAACGACTGCTGTTAATCTCTCTCCTATGTTTCTTTTCCTGTTGCTCCTACACAATTGGATGAAATGCAGAATACGTCCAACAACTCCACATATCTCTTGCAGTAACCCTTTGATCATCCTCTGGTGATGTCCTTATATTGGTTACAAGAACAACTATTTAGAGGCACTGTGAGTTCCGGGATCGAAATAATCATTTAGGGCATAGTTCTAAAGGAAGAATCTTTCTTATTACGCAAATAACCTTTCCCTTCCTACTTTTCTAGTTTCTTACCAGAAGTCTGATATCTGAGAATTAAAGAGACTGCAACATCTAGAGTGAAAGCTTAACTTGTCTCCCCATACTAGATCAGTCTTCCAACTCGTTGAACTCTACACTTGCTAATTGCATGTTACCTTTAATATCATTGATTGAATTTTTCAGTATTTCATTTATAACTAAGTTGACTTAAACATTGCTATAGCCAAGATTGTTTATGGTACAAGAGCAGCTAGTTGATACAAAATTGGTCTTTTTAATATGTCTTTATAGCCTTCTCACTATTCCTCGAATTCTCTCTTATAATGGGAGCACACATGCTTTTGATCTTATTACTATTTCATTTCACATTTAGATTATAGGTTTGAGCTTGAAAGAATTCTAGCATTGCCATTTACTGAGATACAACTTATACTTTACCCTTTGGACAATATTATTTCCTTTAAAAGATTGTTTACTTTCCTACCCCTTGGGTTAATTATAAATAAAGGCCAATTTTCAAGACAAGAGACTTTATAGCTTTTTCTTTTTTAAGAGAAACATTTCTGTTTTAAAAAAATGAACTGGAGTGCTAGTCATATTAACTGCAAAAAGAATGTTAACATTTCTGAAGCTTATATAAGTTTGGAGGAACTCAGCATACTGAAATGGCCTATTCCTCAATTTATATTGTTATTTGATAATAAATACAAAATTTAACGTCTTGAGGGCATTTTTTTCTTTAAAATAAAAAAGAATAACGATAATGAAATTATATTCCTAATGTTGGTTGAATTAAATAAAACACTAATTTAAAACAGAAACAATGATAAAATTAAACCAGTTTTATAAAAATGTACCCAATTTTTATATAATAATAATAATGTGGTATTCTTATGACAATGATTTGCTTTTTAATTTGGCTGTGTGCTGCCCTTTTTTGTTCTCTAGAACTTGAATACAAGTTTGTCTTTGATAGTCATAAGGAAAATGTCTCAAGATTGCTGTTTTTTTAAGATGTTTTCCAAAATGTTCCTAGTTAAAGCAAAAGTACAACCAAAAAAAAATAGGAGAAATGCAGCTTGATGCTCTATGTATATCACTTCTTCATAACTTCAGTGACAGAATGTATCAATTTATTTACTAGCACAAAGCATTCCTTTCCAAACTTCAAGGTCAAGTATATTTTTGTAAACCAAAAATATGTTTCTTACGCTGCATCATTTTAAACCAGCAGCAATAAAATCTTTAAGAAAAGAATATATTTTCTCTTGCTTGTTGAGAAAATGATCAACAAAAAAGAAAATGTCAATGTAGACAAAATGCTAAAGCTAAATAAGGTAAAAGAAAAAGTTGCACAAGCATCTCTAATGTGTTTTCCACATAGATCTGCACGGTTGAGATTTGTAATATGGAGGCACCTCACACTTCCTATAATGGCATTTATGTACTTTAATAACCAACACACTCATAAGCAAAATGAATTTTTTTAAGAGACATTCTTTGCATTATTGGCAGGTATAAATAAGAATGAAACACTTAAGTGTTTATAAAATATCTTCTTTAAATAGAATCTATGATTATCCTTTTCTACCTCCTCGGTGCCTCTCAGACCTAAATTCCTAGGACCTCTAAATAACCATATTATTAAAGGTGATATGAGACTCCTTCTCTGGAGCATGTATTTATTTCTGGATCCAGAGATTTATCTTTCTTAGCCAAATGAGTTTCATATAATTCAAACAATTCTGTTTTATCATTTTATTGACTCTTTTTTAAAATTTTTCTGGCACAACTTGAGAAACTCTGTTACAACCTTCTCGAGATGGTTCCCCCTCTTGCTTGAATCCTATGTTCCCCCTCCACTAAGTTCACACTGGATATGTGCCTTCAGTTGCTTTAACTTTCCCCTTCACATGCCTCCCTTTCTCTAATCTCCCCTCAAATCTCCTTTCCCTCATATGCTTCATTTACTTCAGAGGCATCAAAGAGAATGAGATTCAGCCTGTTGGATCTATTCAGCGATTGGCCAGTTCAATGTAGGTTTCTTACCTGGGATGCATTATCTGTGCTTCATTTTTGGGAAACAGATTGTTTACTTTTCTCCATTCCAGGGGCCACAGAGTACATGAGTCTTCAATGGTAGTACAGGATTACAATATCTTTTTGATATATTTTACAATATTTTCATTTTAATCCATTTGCTCATTTTCTTTATAATGGAAATTACTTTTTACTCTTATAGAGGTTACTAATGACTTCAAGAAAACAGATAACATAGAGTCCTGGCAGGTTAAGGACTCCTCCAAATTTCAATTTTCCAGGGTGAAACTACTATTTTATCATATTTTAAAAAGAGATAACACACAAAGTGCTCAAGTTGTGTCAATAATTGGAAAAGTAGAAAAAGCAAAAAAGAAGGAATTTGTATTGTAAATGTTAAATATTTTAATACTGTTACAAACATAATAAGCATTATTCTTATTTTCTGAGTAGTCTTTCAACGGCACTATTGAAGTTAGCATTTTCAATTCCTAGTCAAAGAGAGTACATTTATAGATTCTGAAAAAGTTTATTCAACAATCATTTAATTTATTAAATATCTACTCTATACCAGGAACTACATATTGTAGAGTTACATAAACCACATAAATATATAAGTATAAAAATGAATAAGCATAACCATCATCTGGTATATTGAACAACATTTCTAAATTATTTTTAGAAGTTTCTCCTGAGATCTTATTCCTTTAAAAAGTCCTGATTCAGAGGTAATTAATTTTAATAGTACTCTATTAAACAGAAACCAGCCATTTTGTCTCTTTGCATGAAAGTAGTTCTTCAATGCTCAAAAAAGCCAATAGCTAAAGCTATCAAGACTTCTTAAAGGCATTATATAAAACTGGACATTGATATACAGAAAAAATGAAGCCATATAATATATGCCAAAGTGAATTTCTCAAATTTTAAATAATTTTTGGGTACACAATGGCAGATTAAATGTGACAGTAAACTCTACTTTTGCAAATACATTTCAAATTCTGAAATTAAATCATTTGCTATACATATTCAAGTGGATGAAGTTTTGTGGCGGGAAATTTATCTTTATTACAATGGATAGGGCAGTGATTTCAAACCTAGATATGACGAGTTCCAAGAGTGTAGCAGATGGCTTCATTAAAACCTGCTTGTATGGCAGTTGTACTGTGTTTTGCAACCAGTACAGACTTGTATTCATACTCCAAACAACATTTTTCCGAAAGTACTTTGAAATTTATTTGGCAGATGGCTAGTGTCAATAATAAAAGAGGGAAGCATATTGATGACACCTAGAGTAAGAGGCAGTGTATTTATAGGAAAAAGAGTACAATATTTGAAGGAGACACCTGGATTCAAATCCCCAAATGGCTATCAATTGGTTATGTGATCCTGGGCAATTATTTAATCTTCTTGATCGTCAGATTTGCCATATGTAGAATGTGGACAATAAAAATGAAACTCACAGGGCACAAGAGAGGATTATATGAAGTAGCACATGAAGCCATTGGCACCTAATTGATTCTCAATACATATTAGTTTCCTTCCTTCCAGATCCACTTCTGAAGATATAATTTAGGTCAAAAAGAAGAGATAAAGGGGCCGGCCTGGTGGCATAGTGGTCATGTTCACACACTCTGCTTCAGCTGCTGAGGGTTCGCAGGTTTGGATCCTGGGCACGGACCTACACGCTGCTTGTCAAGGCATGCTGTGGCAGTGTCCCATATAAAGTAGAGGAAGATGGGCACGGATGTTAGCCCAGGGCCGATCTTCCTCAGCAAAAAGAGGAGGATTGGCGTTGGGTGTTAGCTCAGGGCTAATTTTCCTCACACAAAAAAAAGAAGGATGAGATAAATATGAAAATTACATAGACACCGGTGTATCATTTCTGGATGCACTTCACATGGAATCAGAAGCTACTGCAAAAACTTCATGTGCTGCACAAAATATTCCTCTTCAATTTGAAAAGACCGAGGAAGAATCTGAAGAGATGTAGGTTTTAATCAACTGCAGTGAAGCAGGAAATATGGTAACAGTATTGCAATAATTCTTCCTCCACCCATCTATTTTTATAAAAGTGTACAATGTGATAAAAAAATTATTAGACAACATCACAAAGCAAAAAAAAATATACTGTAGCATGTGTGTACAATTCTTTAAACTTCTTTGACATTCATTTAAATGACCAAATACTCATGGACACATTTGCTGCTTTCTCAAGCGTGCTGATATCCTTTCTTTTTTTTTAAGTATTTATTTTTTCCAGCTTTATTGAGGTATGACTGACAATAAAAAATGTATATACTTAGGTTGTATACATTAAAAAAAATCACACTGATATCCTTTCATACGGCTATTATATAACAGTGCACAGGCAAGGATTCCCACTCTGGTTACAAGAAAATCTAACTTGCCTCATCTGCTCTTCTTCTCTTAATTTGCCTTATGTTACATTCTAGGAAAACATATTTGGGCCCATATGATAGTTCCTCCTGAAGACTATGTTCCAAGGAAGGAAATGCCAATGTCCCAAACTCCACTTGCAGAGGCCAGGTGGCGGAACGTCACAGTCATGAGCTCAGACTCTGTGGTCCCTACATCTGGAGTCAAGTCCCAGATCTGCTCCTTCTTAGCTGCCTAAGTTGTAGACGTTACTCTGCCTCAGGTTTCACTCTTTCTCAGTTTTCTCATCTATAAGAGGAGGATAATAACAGTACCTACATCAAGAGAATTGTGAGGATTAAATAAATAAACGCTTTTTAAAAGCATAGAATAGTTGTCTGGAATGAAGCCAAGTGCTCGGTTAATGTTAGCCATGATTATTAATGTTATTCGTTGTTATGAGTTAATGCACAAAAAAAGTCTCAAAATGAATAAGTATCTCATTTTAGAAACAAATGTTGGAGCTTCAACATTGTATTAATTTTCTATTGCAGTGTAAAAAATTACCACAAACATAGTGGCTTGAAACAAAGCACAGGTATTATCTCTCAGGTTCTGTGGGTCGGAATTCTGAGCAAGCTTCCCTGGCTTCCTGCTCAGGGTCCCATAAGGGTACAATCAAAGTGTCGAACAGGCTCCATTCCTTATTGGAGCTGAGAGTCCTCCTCCAAGCTCACGTAGTTGTTGACAGAATTCAGTTCCTTGTGGTTGTACAACGGAAGTCCCTGTTTGCTTGCTGGTGGTCTGCGAGTGCCACTCTCAGCAACTGGATGCCACTGCTGTTTCTTCTCACAATTCCACCTTAGTGTTGGTGGTCTCTGAGACTACTTGCCTGAGTTTCAATCTTTGTCCAGTAATTACTAGCTGTGTGACCAGGGGCAAGTTACTAAACGTCTCCGTGACTCAAATTTCCTATAAAATAGAGATAATAATAGTACCTTCTTCCCAAAGCTGTTGTGAGGATTAAATGAATTATTACATGTAAAGCGTATAGAACACAGAATAATTAAAAGTGTTTACTATTATTATCATCACAATTTTGATCATCATCCACTTACAGTCAATTAATTAGAAAAGCCTAGTTCAAAATAAGATAGTAACAACTTTGGTAAAATACCAAACAGCTAAAACTTTTTCCAGAGAGCATTTTTTTAATACATTGGATAAAATAGTTTATTTTTTTTTCAGTGAGTCATAATGTAAGTAGCATTTGTGGTAAATTATTCATAGTTGGCTTCCTCATATCATTGTTACCCATATTCCTTGATTTTGTTGGGAGTACCAATGTATCAAGCTCCAGGAAATGTATAAAGATTGTTTGAACACATTCATAACCCTATTTCCTGCCTCTTCAGGACTCCTTGCTGCTGGAGTACCCACGGGACTCAGCTCTGGGCAATGAGACTGAAGCAGAAGCCTACCAAGAGATTTCTAGGAGTGTTTTTTTTCCTGATAAATGACAACAGCTCTGGCACTGACTTTTCCCCATCTCATGCCTGGAGATGTAGCAGCTATCTTGATGACAAGAAGAAAATGCCAATCCATTATGATGATGGGCTAGAAAGCCAGAAGGATGACTCCTTAAGCTACTATATCAATGCCAGCAACCAGCCAACCTCCCTCTAGTTTTCTTACTAAGAGAGATAAACAAATATCAATTTGTAAGAGACACTTTAAGTAGGGTTTTCTGCTGCTTGTAAGGAAACACAAACTAATACAACTTTTAGAATACATGAAAGAATGAGTGAATGACTTGCTATTACAAAAAACGAATAAGCCTGCAATCAATCATAACAGACATTAGTGAGACTCTAATATCGCTGAGCAGGACAGAAAACAGACATTTTAAAAGATTTTTTTTACATGAATGAACAAGAGAATAGATGGTCCCAAATAAAAGCTTGTCCTTCATTAAACTATTGTTTTCTCTGACTTGATTAAATCTACTATTTACTTTAGGTTGGAAGTTGGAAGAGATAACAGCCTTCAAATAAAGGTCAAAGTTCCTTACTTCATCAAATTTTCTGTGATAATGGCAATCTTGCATTTGTAAGAATAAACCCAACCACCTCCTAAAAAAAGACGCTGAAAAAAACAGAGAAGTAAATATAAAGAAAATAAAACCTTCTCAGTTCTTTGACCCGTTATCTCACCATATAGTATTTTCTCTTTAACTGTCATAAACTATAAGACCCTGCAACCCACCTCCTATTCCTACTCACCCCCAGCCCACCAATGTTCGTCACCAGATTGACCCCTTTTGCTTTCCTTGAAGTACTATTGCCTGTTTAAAATTGTCTTGTTATTGTTTTTCTCTCTCTTTTCTTTCTTTCTTTTTTTTTTTTGGCTTACTGGTTTGTCTCCCCTCCCCACAACTGAAATATAAGCTCCATCAGAGCACAGACCTTGAGATCCTTGTGAAAACTTAGTCTAAAGACCTAGAAAAGTTCCCAAAATATTGGAGACAATAAATAAGTGATGAATGAATTAGAAACAAAGGAAGGAATGATGATAAATAGACATAGCCCTCACAATATCTGAGTATCTTATACATAATAAGCATCAACGAATGTTAAATAATTCTAAAAAAACATTTATATACCCTTGCTGTTGGAGCTCTGCAAAGTCATTGGCAGTTCAGTGCAGATTTTCTACAGAATCATTAGGGTTTGCATTATAAATATGTAGCAAATTTATCAAGAGAATCACAACAATATTTCATTATTTCTAAACCAAAAATACATAAGAGCAAAGAATCAATGAAATAGTTTCTCATTGCTCATAGAATAAAATCTTATTTTGAATTAGTAAAAGTACTCCTCTAATGAAAGTATACAGAGTGTCTTAAACTTGTCCCAATTCTAAACCATCTTGTGCCATCAATTAGCAGATTGCAATTGGAGACAAAACAACATTCCAAAACAATGAATAGAAAAGAGACCTCATGTGATAGGTTTTAAATTAAGAGTCTTCTAGCTTCTTTTTCTAATCATTTTTCTATGTATGGAAATACAAAAGTGTGATAAAAAATTCAAACAAGAAATGCTACACAATGAGTGTCCTCGCACTTCAGAATATGTTCCTACTTGAGTGGGGTGATAGCCATCAACAGAGTCTTATGAATCTATCTTTGATTTTTTTTCAAACATACACAAATACATTACCTAAATACACAAATAACTTCTTACCCATATAGAGGCAGATTTAATGCTTTTCTGTTCTATCTGTGTGTGCACTTGCAACTTATTTGCTTAGCAGTATATTCTGGGGCTCTAACTCACTGGGCAGTGTCCCACTGTATGGCTGCAGCCCCCACTGATGATCATTTAGGGTGTATCCAGATTTTGTTACATCAGCAACGCTATAATGAACATATATATGTGTACATCTGTGAAAATCACAGAATAAATATCAGGGAAATTTTCATAAATATTGAAAACGCCCCGCTATATTTGTTAGACCAAAGTACATTTTGCCAATAATGTATGAAAAGCCTGTTTTCCTACAACCTCTCCAACATCGTTTATAATTGAAAATTTTTTATTTCTGACAAGCTAAAAAATGGGAAATGTCATTTCATTGCTTTCTCAATTTGTATTACTTACAATATAAATTAGCTCAATACGGGTTACTTTGAACATCTTTTGATCTACGTATAAGCCATTAGTATTTATTCCTGCATGTATTGCCAGTCTATATCTGTCCTTCCTTCCTTCATCTTTCCTTTTCAGAGATTTGGTGTTTATATTATTGATTTTTAAGAATTATTTTAGCGAATTAGTCCTTTGTCATAATTAATAGAAGTTATATTTAATTATTCCCTTTTTTTATTTAATTGTTTTGCCATTCAGAAGACTTTACATATAATGTAATAAAATTTGTCATCTCATATCTCTTGACTGCCAGGTATTGGAAGCTAAATAATGCAGTGAAATAATATCTTGAAATGTTGATATTTTTGATTCTCTTTTCTCACTACCACGCCTAAGACCTTATTCCTAGTCAGTCGGAGGCATCCACAATGCAGATAAATAGGATCTTTTGAGTAGAAATGAATAAAGAAAGATAAATATTCAGGGTGTCCTTTTCATCCACAGAAAAATGAGCTCTTCAGCATTGAAAGAGAAGCAGCATAGGGACACTAGAGAGAGCGCTTGTGTCACTATAACAAATTGGAGAGGAAATGAAGGGAGATACAGACACCACCTGCCCCTAACATGGTCTTAAGGAGACACAGATCTTATGGCCTTCACAAAATTTAACTTAAAATGGATTACAGACCTAAATGTAAAACGCAAAACTACAAAACTCCTAGAAGAAAACCTAGATGACCTTGAGTATGGTGATGCCTTTTCAGATACAACACTGAAGACATGACCCATGAAAGAAATAATTTTTAAGCTGGACTTCATTAAAACTAAAAACTTCTGCTCTGAAGAAAACAATATCAAAAGAATTAGAATACAAGCCACATACTGGGAGAAAATATTTTCAAAGCCATATCTGATGAAAGACTGTTATACAACATATACAAAGAACTCTTAAAACTCAACAACAAGAATTCAAACAGCCCAATTAAAAAATAGGTCAAAGACCTTAACAGATACCACACCAAAGAAGATATACAGATAGCAAACAAGCATATGAGCAGATACTCCACATCATATCTCATCAGGGAAATTCGAATTAAAACAACGAGATACCACTACGCATTTATTAGAATGGCCCAAATCTAGAATACTGACAACATGAATTGCTGACAAAGATATAGAGCTATAGGAACCCTCATTCATTGCTGGTGGGAAGACAAAATGATACAGCCACTTTAGAAGACAGTTTGATTTTTTATAAAACTGAACATACTGTTACCATACAATCCAGGAATCACACTCCTTGGCATTTACCCAAAGGAGCTGAAAATGTATGTCTACACAAAAACCTGCACAGGGATGATTATAGCAGCTTTATTCATAATTGTCAAAATTTGGAAGCAACCAAGATGTGTCTCAGTAGGTGAATGCATAAATATAAACTGTAGTATATCTAGACAGTGGAATATTTTCAATGCTAAAAGGAAATGAGCTATTAAGCAATGAAAAAACATGGAGGAAACTTAAACGTGTATTACTGAGGGAAAGAAGCCAATCTGAAAAGACTAGATACTGTATGATTCCAACTATATGACATTCTGGAAAATGCAAAACTATGGAGATAATAAAAATATTAGCGGGGGCCGGCCCTGCGGCTTAGCAGTTAAGTGCGCGCGCTCCGCTACTGGTGGCCTGGGTTCAGATCCTGGGCGCGCACCGACGCATCACTTGTCTGGCCATGCTGAGGTGGCGTCCCACATACAGCAACTAGAAGGATGTGCAATTGTGACATACAACTACCTACTGGGGCTTTGGGGAGAAAAAGGGGGAAAAAAAGGAGGAGGATTGGCAATAGATGTTAGCTCAGGGCTGGTCTTCCTCAGCAAAAAGAGAAGGATTGGCACGGATGTTAGCTCAGGGCTGATCTTCCTCACAAAAAAAAAAAAAAAAAGTTAGTGGTTGCCAGAGTTTGGGTGGTGGGGGAATGGATGAATAGGCAGAAGCACAGAAGATTTCTAGGGCAGTGAAGATGCTCTGTATGGTATTATAATGATGGATATGTGTCATTCTACATTTGTCCAAACCCATAACATGTACACCACCAATAGTGAACCCTAATATAAACTAGGGACTTTGGATGATTATGATGTCTCAATATAGGCTCATTCTTGGTAACAAATATACCATTCTGGTGAGTGATGTTGATAGTGGGGGAGGCTATGCATGTGTTGGGGCAGGGAGTATATCAAAAATCTCTATACCTTCCTCTCAATTTTGTTGTAACCTAAAACTGCTCTAAAAAATAAAATCTTTAAAAAAAAAAAGAACCAGAAGAGGATGGCAAAGGGGTAAGCCAGAGAGCTTGGGGCATAAGAAGCATTTAATACCCATTGCTGGCTTTGAAGATGGAGGGGCCCATATGCAAGGATTATCTAAGAACCAAGAGAAGCTGCTGGTTGGGCTGGCCCCATGGCCGAGTGGTTCAAATTCTCTGCACTCTGCTTCAGTGGCCCGGGTTCGTGGGTTCGGATCCCAGGCGCGGACCTACTCCACTCACCAGTCATGCTGTAGCAGTGCCCCACGTATAAAGTAGAGCAAGATTGGCACAGATGTTAGCTCAGGGCTAATCTTCCTCAGCAAAAAAAAAAAAAAAAAAAAGCCAGGACTTCAGTTCTACAACTGCAGGCAACTTAATCCTCCCAATAAGCTGAATGAGTCTAGAAGTGGATTATTCCTGACACCCACCATATAAAAGCCCAGCCCAGCCAACACCTTGATTTAGGCTTCGTGAGACCCTGAACATAACATTCCACCACACTATTCCAAACTTCTGACTTATCAAATTGTGAGATAATAAACGTGTATTGATTTAAGCCACCAAATTTGTGGTAATTTGTTATTCAGTAGTACAAAACTAACCCACAGTTCATGGCAATTTCAACATACACAATACATACACATACAGTGTACATGTAAATGATCCTTCCAATATACTGATATAACAGCTCCTTGACCTTCTCTCTTCCCATTATCTCGATCTCCACTTCACCTTAGCCACTCACACTCATGGTCATACACTATACATTTTCATTACTGATAGTTTTTATAAATTTTATAAATTTAATAATCCCATTCTCTAAATGTGACCTCTTAGTTTACCGGCTTATTACCTACAATACCTCGACTATAACAATCATTTGATTATACCTAGCCAGCAACTGATATCATCGTCCTCCTTTCCCTGTACTTTTTCTTCCTCACCTACTTACTTTCCTTCTAAAGCCTTAAGTTCCTTGATGAAGCATTATAATCACTCCTTGAAGTACATCTGCAACTCACTTCCTCCTTTTTTGCTTCTTTGTGCTCACCTAAATAAGAACTATGGGTTAAATACAACTCTCCACCTAGCGGCTGCACCCAGGCACCTGAGCATAGTCGGAGAGAAACACCACAGTGATGCTGCTTTTGGCCCATGATCACTCGCTTCAAGTGGGCCCCCACTGCGGTCCGTAATCCCACTGACTTGCTTACTCCAGTCACTCTCACTTTCAAACTCTCCTAGGCTAATGCTCTTCTTCTTTTTTAAATCTTAAACAATTTTTTTTAAATACAATGTCCTACTCAAATGCTTTTAAGATCGCATCCAAAATTTTTCATCACAATTTTAAATAAGTTTATATCTTAATAGGAAAGTGAAATATTAAATAATTTGTAAGATAAATAAGGAATGTCATTACTTGGAGTAAATATTTTATATATGATTTGATAATAGATGTTAAATATCTCATTGAAGAATTCACAAAAACACTGAAAGATATCACACAAAGTTTTACCTGTGGATTTTATCAAATGCATCCCCCACCTCCCAAAATTTGATAGTCTTATAAAACACTTCTATTATGTATAAATATTCAGTGCTGCTAATCTATCTTGTTTTGTTTGTTGTGAATTTGACCATGGGCCCAAATATTCCCATTTCTAATAATGTTAAACTTTGTACCTTTCCTCCTCAAATAATCAGTACCTTGTCTTCTCGTCTGACTCAGCTTCATCGTCTAGGGAAGTAACAATTCCATCTTTCCAGTTTTTCAAACCCAAATCCTTGGAGTCATCCTTGCCTTCTTGTTCTCATACCCTCTATTAAATTCATCAGCATGTCCAACTGATTCTACCGTTAAAATATATCTAGAATTAGACTACACGCCCTTCCCTCTGCTCTGACAACTCTCATTCAGGACATCATCTCTTGCCTGGATTTTGCAGGCCTTCTAGTGCTCTCCACCCTCTGTCCTTGTCCACCATTGCTCATTCTTAACATAGAAGAATGTTCTATGTTCTTCTATGAGTGAAGGCACTAAAATGTCAATCAAATCATTTCACTTCTTTGGTCAAGCCCTTCCAATGACTTCCCATCTCAGTGAGAATAGAAGTCAAATAATTTTTTTTGACTCATTAGGCCCATATGATCTGTAACCCTGCTTCCACCTCTATTCCCAACTCACCTCATATCCCAATCTTCCCTTTCTCATTCTACCCTAAGCCCAAGGTCATATTTGCTGCTTCCCAGACATGCCAAGTCTAGTCTTGCCTTGGGGTTCAGGGCCTTTGCATTTGCCTTTTTTTCTGCTTGGACGGCCGTTCCTCCTAGATATCCATGAGGCTTCAACCTTCATCTTCTTCAGGTCTTATTCAAATGACACTGCATAACAACTGTATTAAATATGGCAACTGTATAGGAAGAACACACTCCTGCATGTTTCTCTTTCACTCACATACTCATAATACTTTATGTTTGACACTTATGGTCACCAAATGTGGAGGTTTTCCCACAGCAAGCAGTTCTCCGTGACACCGGCTAGGTGTCCTACAATCTAACTCAATTCTGACACAGTCCCACAAGATTGCCTTTCTCCCACTTCAGATGCCAATTGCAAGTCCCAGGTGTCACCTGTACTTCTGAACAACTAGCTATAAATTGGGGTTCCCATGACCCCCTCCCTGGGTTCGATAATTTGCTAGAATGGCTCACAGAACTCAGCGAAACACTTACTTATGTTTACCTGTTTGTTATAAAAATATGTGATAAAGGATACAGATGAACATCCAGATAGAATAATGCATAGGGTGAAGTTCAGGGGAAGAGGCACAGAGCTCCGATGCCCTCACCAGGTGCCCCACCCTCTCAGTACTTCCATGTGTTCAGCAACCCAGAAGCTCTCCAAATCCCACACTTTTGGGAATTTTACGGAGGCTTCATTACATAGACATGATTGATCATTAACTCCATTTCTAGCCTCTGTCCCCTTCCTGGAGGATGGGGTGTGGGGCTGAAAGTTCCAAGCTTCTAACCATGGCTTGGTCTTTCTGGTGACCTGTCCCCATCCAGAAACTATTCAGGAGTTGCTTCATTAGAACAAAAGATGCTCCTATCACCCAGGAAACTACAAGGGTTTTAGGAGCTCTGCGACAGGAACTGGGGACAGAGACCAATATATATTTTTTCTATTATTTCACAGTAACATATTTCAACATTTGGTAAAACTAGTCCAACTATCCTTCTCCTTTTATATAATTATGCCTGTTTAGTTTTGCAAGTGAACTTAACAATCCTATTGTTACTTTCACAGGTATCACATTGAGTCTCAATAAAGTAAAGAAACGATGCTCTCCAATAAAAGAATAAGGTTTTTATTTCCATGTGTTCAAGTTCTTTTATTGTCCTACAGTAAAATTTTACTGTTATATTCATATAGGTTTGGTCAATGCCTTGTTCAGTTTATTTCTAGGTATTTTATTTTTGCGGTTGCTGTTGTAAACAGGCTTATTACTCCCATTGTAGAGTCTAGCTAATAATAGTTCATAGCTAGGAAAACCTTTTTCTTTTCTCTGTTTTAGTTCTATAGCCAGTACCTTATGGATTTTTTTCTTATTTTGATTGCAAATTTTAGAGTTTCAAGGTATAGAATTATGTAATCTGCTATAAACAGTATTTTGAATAGTTGTTCTGTATAAAGCTTAAAACCTCACATTTTTTTCTCCTGTCCAACTTCATTGACTAGTACTTCAAGAACAATGTTAAATAAAGAAAGTAGTAGGATCCCTTCTTGCTAATTACTGATTACAGTGGGAATGCCTTTTGTGTTTCATAACTAACTTGATGTGGCTTTAGTTGAGTGCACAGCTTTACTATGTTAAGGATGTATATATCATTTTTATTTGATTAAGAGACCTATTATTACTATTAGACATGGATGTAAAATTGTATCAAGTGACTTCTCAACATCCATGGCAGGAACACACATTTTTTTCTACTTGAGCTATTAATATGTTGCGTTATGTAAAGCTCCTAAGATGAATCTATCTGAACATTTATGGAATAAGTTTAACTGAAGTAAACTATATATGGCTTGGCTGTATTTTAGATCCAATAATAACCTAATAGGTAATTTTGGACTCAATTACATTTATTTCTTCCTTTTGCTCTTGTTTTTAATGGTTTTATAGTTTTTTAATTAAATATTCCATTAAATCATTTCTAATTTTTGGTTCTTGTGTTTTCTTTTCTTTTAGAACAGAATATTTATAATCTGTTCTTAGTACATCTAAGGGTTAATTTTATAATTTTCAATAAATTATGTGACTTTTTTCTAGATTGAGCAAATACTACAGGGTTGATTTCCAGTTATGACCTATTTCCCATGTGAATGTTTATGGAAAGCCCCTGATGAAGATGCCTTTTACCAAGGTAGAAACATGACATACTCCCCAGTTTCCGGCAGCCTCCTTCTCGGCTAACACAGTGCTTACTCAATGTACTCAAGAACAGAGGGTCTCTGGTAAAAGGAATGAAGGCAATGCAAGGGCTCAGTAACACGAATTGCCCTGATCAAGTCTGACTTGCTACAACCACTGCTGTGAGCCTATTATGCCACTAACCATAACATACTTTGGGCCACCATATTTTAGACACCAGGTAGCTATTTTGGTGGCATATGGATTACATTTGACCTTTCCAACACAAAGGATTAATTCCTTATCCTCATTGGAATATAGACTTATTCAGGATTTGGATTTGCTGTTCTTGCTCATTATGCATCTATACACAACATCATCTGTTGACTTAATGAATGCCATGGTATCTCACACAGTATTGCTTCTTTCTTTGACAGTCCCTTTACATAGAAACAGAAAAGTTTATAGGCTGATGAAAATCAGTTACAATGTCAACTGTGGACAACATGTAACATATACTCTGAACCTACAACCTATATGTGATACTTTTTTCCCCACAAATGTAACACCTGAATTCATGAATCAAGAGTTCACCACATCACATTACTTAAATCTAATGATCCATTCATTAAAAAAATGAACGACTCTGGACCCTGCAGACAGTGGTTGGAGAACACAAGAGAGGAACACATCTGAGAAGGCACAAAACCATGTCTGTATGACATACAGTTGATTATTATTTTTCTTTCCTTTTTCTTCTCATCTAGTACCAGAAATGGAGCATGTTGGTAGTGGTTAACTTTGCAATTTAATTAACACATAAGCTTAAAAATAGTAATGGAACATATTTGACTTAGAAGATAAATGGACATCACCCAGAGATTCTGAACTTGGAGATGTCCATAGAAAATGCTGAAAATTTGAATTGGCTCCCATTAGAAATAGTTTCAGCACATTTTGGACTGTATGGAGAAAAGTTGCACTATGTTAGATGGGAGTTTTTCTTTTTTTACAGTAAAAGAACGGGAAAATCATATATATGCATGCTTTTAAAACTTATTTATGTATACATGCAGGGAAAAGGGTTTAAATGCAATAGAAGTGTATTGTTATGTGTTTACTCAGCATCCAAACAACCTTCCTAATTTATGATATTCCATTACTGTGTATGGTTGATGGTGGCAGGAAGTCAAGAAGGCAAACGGTTTCTCTATCCCCTCCAAGTTTCCAGGATATGGAGACATGAACTAGGAGCTGTCAATCATGACTCTTACCTTGAGGAAGTGATGCACAGCCAGCTATTAATCATGGTGGCAACAAAACATCAACAGTTCAGCAATGAGAGCACTTTGTTCCTGTAATGGAGTAAGTGGTAGTAAGTGTCCTGAAATGGAGGCAGCAACAGTAGTATCTCAACCAGATGTTTCTTTGCTGCAAAGATTGCTCTTGCTTATGCTCATTATCTACACTGGGTCCCCCAGCATTCCCACAGATGCTTGGGGCTACCTTATATCCCTCCAATGAATTATGTCACTTGTAACCAAGAATGTTAACTGATAAAATAGGTATGAAGTGTTGTCGATGTCACATTCATTACAGCTCACACCTAAGAGACAGAGATACAGAGAGAGGAAAAGAGAGAGAGAGAAAGAAGAACAAGACAAACTACGTTCATCTGCTTCTACACCCCAGGAAATAATCCCTGCAATGCTGAACACCCACCACAGCATTTAAGAAGTACAGTCATGCTTCACTTAACGACAGGGAGACATTCTGAGAAATAAGACATTAGGTGATTGTGTCATTGTACGAACATCGTAGAGTGTGCTTACACAAACCTAGATGGTATAGCCTTCTACACACCTAAGCTATATGGTACTAATCTTATGAGACCACTGTCACATATGCAGTCCGTCGTTGATCAAAACATGGTTATGTGGTGCATGACTGTAATGGCCTTTCATCAGCACTTTTTAAGAGAAAGGAAGAGCTACGCATTATAGGAAAAGTAAAAGTCAAGAACACTGATGAATTTCTTAAAAATCATAAAATAACAGAATTGAGAAATAATCAGTTATCAAATAAATCTGAGTGGGTTAAACTCTTCTATTAAAATACAATCATTCATTTACTGGGTCAAAAAGAGAGAGCATTAAAGATTACATGGACATCAGGGAAATAAAAAATTCAAAGTAAAGAGACAGTCTACAAAGACATAGCACTTTTACAGACCACATTGTTGGATTTATAACCAATAAAATTAGAAATAAAATATTTTTAAAACTTTAGTACTAGAAATACATATTTTTCCTAAGTAGCCCTTAGATCAAAATAAAAGTAAAAATGAAATTTCCAACCATACACAATGTAATTAAAAGCAGAATAGTTAATACCAAAACCTATGTTATATAACTAAAGCTCTAAGGAAAATCTATAGGTACAAATGCTGTAATTATTTAAAGGGTAAAAAGATAAAAGGAAGGAAGGAAGGAATGGAGGGAAGGAGGGAAGGAAATGAATTATCTTCATTTAATGTAAAGAAATTAGGATAAGAAAAAAATTACAACCAAAGAAAGAATGAAGATTGAATTAACATTTTTAAATGAATAGAGAATAAAAAGAAAAATAAGAAAAAAAGGAAAAAATAACAAAAAAGTGAAAACATTACTAAAACCAAAGGTTGGGTCTTTGAAAGGTGAATTAAATAGATAACTTCTGAAAAGACTGATTAAAGATAAAAGAGAGAATACAAAATAAGAAAATATAAAAATATTATCAGCAAATTAAATGCATGACTTGGGGAAAATAACTTTGAAATACTAAAGGAAATAGCTTATCTTCTAACAAAATATAATATACTGAAGTAATGTTTTTTAAGGTGAAAGAAAAAACCCTAACAGCTACATGATCACACATGCTGTCGGAGAAGAAATTCAACTGAAGCCATGCTTGTGCAATTGTGTGCGAGGTGGAGGAAGGCAAGGTGGCCGAAGCCCTGCCTCATCTACCATGACATCAAAACCGAGGACCACGGAGACGCTTGTGGACCCCACGGCTCACGAGAACAGTGTGTAACCACTGCCGGGGATGACGAGAAATCACTGAGGGCTTCTGAGCAGTAAAGCATCACGTTCAATGTGCACGCTCAATCTCTGAGGTGATAAGAACAGCAAGTAGGGTGGAGAGGAAAGGGCTGCAGTGTATCAAGTGGAAGCACTGTTGCTGGGGAGACGTGATAAAAGCCTGAGGCAGGACGATATGAAAATAGACAGGGATGGAGAGTCAGGGAAATAGGAGAGATGTTGTGAAGGTAGAATTGACAGCACTGGGTGACAGATTGGAAGGTGTAATTAAGGGACATGAAGGCTTCTAGAATTAGTTCCAGTTCCAGGTCATATGCAGCTAGGGGGCATGCAAGATAAGGAGAAAGGAAAAAAAGAATAGGGTTACAGCAGGTTGAGGGAAGGGCCTGAGAAATAGAGACAAAACCCACTTCTCCAGTGTTCTGTTGCTGAAAATTCAAGGGTGCCTTTCTGAGCCATTACGTAGTGCAGTGAGTGCTTGCTGTAGCAAAACAGCTCCCGCACAGACACACAAATGCAAACTGAAGAATCGGGATTTATCCATGCAAAATATTCCAAAGCAAAATAGTTTAAAAATTCCAGTTTTTGCTGTGAAAAGTAGCAGTTTATATTCGTTAGAATTAAGTTTATCGAAAAGCTACAGAAAAACAAAAATGAGCAATGGCTTAAACAATATAGACATTCATTTACTTCTTGTATAACCAGAGCAGTCTTGACTTGGGTTAGCACTTCCACAAGTGTTCAGGGCTGCGGCTTCTTCTATCTCGTCCCAATAACCCCGACAGCTTCCACTTCAAAGTGGAACTAGCCATTCCATATCCAGTCAATATGTCTATCTCTTGACTCCAAGAAATAGGGAACAGGAAGGCATGCCTCTTTCCTTTAAGTATACCCTTCAAAACTTACCCAAACCAATTTCCCTTAAATCTCATTATATTTCATGGACACTTGATCCTGCTAAACTAAAAGGGAGCATGGGTAATTTAGTTTTACTTGGGGCATCCATGTTCCCACCTAAAATTGGAAGGTGCTATTACTACAGAAGAAATGGAGATTAGATTTTTGGAGGCAACCATATTGACAGTAAGAAAATTTTTGCATTCTAAAATGTGGATAAATAATGCTATGCTTTGTTTGTGAGACAGAAACTCCTCAGTAGTGCTGTCTTTGCGTGGAAACATTTAGATCTAGATTTCTTGAGGTGAACAATTCACTTTATTCCTATAACACCTATTATTGGATTTTAATCTTCATGACTTCCTGTTTTATACAGACACTGCCACAGAAGCTCATGCTTTTGGATTTCCCTGGCATCTTTTTAGTTTTTATCTATTAATAATAGATGTATCAAAGCCTTTTATTGCTTGTTGTGCTGTATTGCAAATTTGAGCAAAAGAACTGAACGACAGTCACACAGGTTTTAAGAGCATAGGCAGGGCCGGCCCCGTGGCTTGGTGGTTAAGTGAGCGCGCTCCCCTGCTGGCGACCCGGGTTCGGATCCCGGGCTCGCACCGACGCGCTGCTTCTCTGGCCATGCTGAGGCCGCGTCCCACATACAGCAACTAGAAGGATGTGCAGCTATGACACACAACTATCTACTGGGGCTTTGGGGGAAAAATAAATAAATAAAATCTTTAAAAAAAAAAAAAAAAGAGCATAGGCAAAACATCTGTAACCAAAGACATAGCAAAAGAAATAAAAGAGGACTCTGAAAGCCAAGCACAAAGCCACGAAATGGAAAAGAATAAATCAAGGGGAAGAGGAAAAAAAATAAAAGAATTTTTCCCTGAAAGGAAAAAAATATGAGAAATAACATATTGGATAAGTCAGAAAATAAGAATGATCCCCAAAACCCAAATGATATAATTAAGTAGGATTTTAATTGTACTAAATCCTTGCTACTCACAATAGTATTAGTAGTATTATGTACTACAAAAACATAAGTCTAGAAATATCTCTAGAGATAATGAGGCTATGTCTAAAAATGTCGAGTAAATATTCTGCCAACCACTTAGGTTAATTGATTTGTTCTATTTCTCAGACAATTTAGTCAAAACAGTACAGTCAGATTGGTCACGTACAAAAAGGTGAATACTTCAACTGATGCCTACCAATAACCTGGGGGTGAAGTAAAGAGGAAAGATACTAAGATTAACTCTCTTAGTCTTGGTTCCCAATAACTTTCTTGTTTGTAAATATATTTTTAGTCCAAGTGCATGAAATTTTAAAAGAACATTGCCCAGTGAATCCTGGCTTTTTATGGAACTAAGTAGAGAGCTGATGCATTATCATCTACATTTATTTTGGAGATAGTGATATCAGTTTAACCAGATTTTCCTCATGTAAGAATGAGTGGAGTATAATGCAAGAAGTATTTATTTCCAGAGAAACATAATACATCCGGATATTTTTTTCAACATCTAAAAGGTGCGATTCAGGAAGAAGTCTCTTGCACAGACACCATAATTACAATTCCTTCCTTTGAAAAGAAAATTATAAACGAGACTAGAAATAACATTTAATTAAAATCAGATTTTCTGCAATAAAATTTCCAAGAAGAAAAAACATGTAATTCAGACACACATTTTAAAAAAACAGCTGCAGAAAAGGGCTTCAACAATGAAGTTTCTTGACTGGAGAATATACATATAATATAAAAGATCAAAATGAAAGAAGGTGACCAGAGAAAGGACAATAAAGAGATGGGGTCACCAGACCTCGCCTTCTATCTTGTGTAACACACAGTACCCAATTCAGTATCTCCACTCCCATCATGTGTAACTCGTTCATTCTTTGCTACTGATGAGAATTGCTTTGACCTTTGGAAAGTCTTGTACTTTGCATGTTGACACTATGAGAAATGTTTACCAAACTGCAGATGCCAATATTACCAATACTACGAGCTAAGCAGCCTCTAAAGCAGTATTTTGTAAATACCCAGATATTTCATAGCCACAAAAAAAATATAAAATCAGAATTACATGTACATGTTAAAAGATGACAAAGGTCAGAGAAAGAGAACATGTGCATGCTAGGGAAGTGTACATAATAAATTTGAACATGACCACATTTTAAAAACTGAGTTTAGGATGAAGATATAACATTTATTTTGAAATGTTTTATGTTGAAACAATTCAACAATTTTATGTTGAAATAGGCCCTAAGAAATAAAAAATTTTAATAGCTGTAGTCCTGTTTTAAGCGTCAGTTTAAAAAAAAAGATGTCTATTTTTTAATAAACATATGTAAGCATGTACTTTGTTGGAGGGCTTCAGGCCCTAAGACTGTCTTCATTTTGTGGGTCTAAAAATATCCTCTTTATTTTGTTCTGGAGTAATTTCTAAGAACTGATTAATAATAATAAAACTAAATTTACTCTGAACAAAACATGTTTGTTAATGATGGATAATAAAAACTTACATTTTGGGGTAATGAAGAATCACTGCTCAATAGTTTACACAAATAAGCCATAAAAGGCTTATGTTCACATTTTGATTAATTACTGGAAAAGATAATTTATTAATATTTTCTCATGTCACATAATTACTGCCCGATTTTGATGATGTTTGTGTTATAACGCAGCTTACTCAAGAACCTTGACATTCGTGGATTTAACATCTGTAATTTCAGCAATTCCTGAGGGACTCAGCGATCCATGCCCTATAGCAATTTAAAATTTTGCTGAAGTACCCATTTATACGTGCTAACTGTGAGTAGAAATGGCACCAGAACTAGAAAAGTCTTGAGTAAAAGTCATAAGTGAGGACCAGTTGAATCTTCTTGGAATCACTCAATTTTGTCTTTTTGTTTAACCCTATTAAAGTGTTCTAAATTTAAGGGACCAACTTGTTAATGATTTTTGTGATATTACTTTACTTAACCAATTGATCCGTGTAGCTATATCATCTACACTAGAGTTTATCCTTTTTTGATTCATGACTTAAGTAAACAGTGTCATGTGCATGACCAGCAAATCATATGTTATATATATTTCAATATCAAGCCATGTCTAATTCAATAAATTCCACAGATGGACTATTCCAAATTGTGTTCCCCTTAAAAGTTAGGGCTAAAAAATAAATTCACACTTACTTGCATATTTTACATAAACTACACATGTGAATCAAGTAGTAGGACATTTATCTCATGTGAATTAAATGATAAAACACTGCATTAAACTAGAAAAATAGTTATTAAGGCCAAGCGTGAGATTTTACACACCCAAGAGACTAAGAATTCAATAAAAGGCAATGACCCTGGAATCAGACTGCCTGAATTTGAATCCTGGCTCTCCCAATTACCCTTGTGACCTTAGGCAAGTGACTTAACTTCTCTGTGTCTATTCCGTATAGATGGTAACGGTAATGACCTCATATGTTTCTGTTGGGAGAATTAAGTCAGATAACGCCTGGCAGAGTGCTTGGCACACCCTACAGGCTCAGTACATTTTAGCTTCACTGCTGCTGACTCTCTGCCTGGGGGTCTAATTTGTGAGGGGGGTTAGTTAAGTTGTTAGTAGACTTCAATTTCTCAGCCTCTACATCTCAGCATAGTACTGGTTTTTTTCTCAGTTAGTATATAATCTCATTCAATCAACTGACAGGCATTTATTTCCCCTTTCTATAGACGAGGTACATAAAAAGATTATGTGTTAGGGACAGCAATAGCCAGAACCAGAGGAAGGAAATAGGTAGATAGGAGAGAGAGAGAGAGACTGAAACAGAGACAGTGATAGATGATAGATCATTAGACAGATAGGTCTGTAAATAAGTAGGTAGGTAGGTAGATAGATTAGAGAGAGAGAGAGAGAATAGTGGATGAATAGAGAAAGAAAGATGATACATAGATGATAAATTTTGTGTTAACATTCCAGTTAAGAGGCAACTGCAAATTTTGTGGGGAAAGAATAAAGAGAATAAAGAATAAGTTAACTTAAAGAAAACAGTTTTGATATATTAAAATTTGCCCCAAAACTTACATGCTTAATATGGAAACATGTCCTCATAGGCAGGAGAGCAGAACATAGAGTTTACAAGCCTATTTCGGTTCCTAATTTGCACAATGTTACAATATGTGGCAACTAATATAATTAGGCAACTAATTATATTAGCTCTGCACTTAGAAATTTAAATAGCCATGATTCAATAAACTATTCCTTCAACTACAGAAAATGAAATTCAATGTGGGAGATCTCTCTCCATGTCCCTCCCTCCCCTCCGCTCTCCCCTCATTTATTTATTTATTACTTCCCTGTAGAACTTCCATTTAGTAGCGGCTTACTAGCATCTGAAAAACAGTTGAAACTAATATTTATTCAGGAATGACACTGCTTCAACTATTCTCAGGACTTTGGACTTTTTGAAAAAATTATAAATAGTCTTATTTTTAACTTTAAAAATAGAATTGAAGATAAATTGTTCCATATGAATCAAAATACTAAAAATATAAAATGTATCCTTGAATGACTTAAAGTAACTCTGTGTACAAGATAAAAGCAAAAACAAAATTTTAACTCCTTCAGAACCTGAAAGATGGTAAGTGTCTTAAAATATTTGGGGAAGTATTTACTTTCCTACCCCCAGCAGCCCCATTTTCTCTCTTTATAATTTCCTTGTAAATTGGGGATAGTCTGAATGATAAAGTAAAATCTGTTGCTTCAAAGTCCGTTCCTAGAACACTTTGTTCACAGTTCTGTAATAGCACTTAACTACGTTTTATAATTTATCTATAGGCCTTTTAGTCTCCTTTATCATCAGGTTGTCAAGTCCTAAAGACAATGACTGTACCTTATTCATATTTGTGACTCCTACACTTGGCCTTCCATTTGCTACATAATGGATGTTCAACGTATTTTTAATAAATGAATGAAGAGGATGATTATTAAGGCATATGAGTAGACTTCATCAGTATTTGATCATAAAGATACCTACAATTACAGAACAATTATAAAATTTAGTTGAGAAAGATCCAGAAGGCAGGATGCTTTGATTGACAAGACAAAATAGTTAATATTGGAACTAGTCTATACAAAATCGTTTTGCAAAATGATCAGCTTACCTTCAAGTAATGAAGATGAGGGACACAGATGCAACCTGGGCGCACAGTTCCAGTGCATAGGAAAATGTCAGCCCCATAGAATACACTCTTTGCTAAGACAGCTACCAGATCAGCAAAAACAATTCTTTTGTCAATCATTCACATATTTATTTGGTAATTGTTTTCACTGAGTGCTAACTAGAGTGTCAAACACATATAGTGTCCAGAATTCTTCCAAAATGGATTTTACAGTTAATAACATGAAGCAGGAAATGCACATCTTCAAAGAAATAGAGTGAAAGGGGCTAGATGTGCACACAGGATGCCGTGAGGACACAGTGTAAGAGCCATCAGTTTACCTAGATGTGAATAGAGGGCTTGGAAAATGTGGCATTTAAATTATTGTGGCAACTTTTGGAGTACAAACTCCAGGATATTTTGAATGTATGGAGCATCTGTTCCATCAGAGTAACTAAATTTCAAGTATAAATGACCAAAGTAAAAGTGAATTTTTCCCATCAAGAAGATTAAGTATCTCTAGAATCTGAAGGCAAAACAAGGAACCTGGTACTAAAATCCTGGACCTGTAGACCAAAGACTGAGCATCGTTAAATAAACAAGCAAAGGTATAAATACTCAAAACTTGTCACTTCCTAATAATTTCTCTACATTTTCCTACTATTTATGCTCTTGAGCTTATTTCTGTTGTTGTATGTGTGTGCTAGAAATACTACATAAAGGCGTGGTACTTCACATTTTTTTCCAACTCCACGTTCAGTGACCACATTGTTATGAAATTGACCGTTGTGAGAGTCTTAACACCACGGAAACTGTCAAATGCTACAAATCAGGGCTTGATGTATTGTTTTGTTGATGGTGTAGACTTCAGAAAGCGATGGAGACGATGATGATAATGCAGATTAAACTTAAAAATAGGCATGCTGATATTCACATTGTGAATAGCACAAAAATTCAAGGAAATATCCTTGCAATATTCCAAAACTATTATCCAATTCAGCAAAGAAGTTCGTCACGTCATTGAAGAACTAATGAAGTTTCAATACGTATTTTCATTTCACTTTTGTGTTAATTATTAATGAATGAAAATATCTACCAATATTTGTGTTAAAACTGTATTCATTTGCCTTTTACAACCATAGTTTATCTACGTATTCAAGAGTTCAGCAAAAATCAATGAAAGCATCAACTGATTATGTGGAATTTACAACAAAGAATATTGTAAGTTTATTATTTGTAAATTGTGAGCTACATATCCTTACATCTCTAAAATTCATAATTATATTTATATATACATACATACTTTCTGTTATCTGTTTCTATATTAAGTTATCAAAATTTATGAAAGAATAAATTTAAGCCTAAAAATGCATGCACACAGTTTTGTACAGAGTTAGTTGAAGTGGATGAAATTGTTTACAATTAAATTAGTTCTATAAACCTTACCTAAGTTCCCATTCCAATCTCTATCCTGCTCCCCCTTTATTTGTTCACTTTGTACTTCTTTTTTGTAGCACTTACAACAATTGTTATTGGTTTGTATAATTTGGGGTTTACTGTATGTCTTCCTATACCCACGCGTATAAGCCATCTGGAGTAGGTCTGTGTCCGTCTTGTTCCTTGCCGAATACAGTGTCTATCAAAGTACCTGAAATTGGCCATGGTGGGAGTATTTACATCATGATTCATTGAAAATCCCCACTAAATATTTGCCTTGTAAACAAATGAGTGAATGAATAGAAGAATGTGTATTCCTCAGACTTAAGTTTATTGTTATTTGAGCAATGAGCACTGATAGAGCATTAGAAAAACAGTTTGCATTTGTCAACAATGCACTGTAGGAGAATAAATAAGTCACTTTTCTAACTGATAACTCTTGATTTTTTTTTTTTTTAAAGCACTGGTGACTTATAAATGAAATTGCATAATGTTTCAAATTTTCCGCATTCCAAATGTTTCTCTTTCTCAATTTCTTTTTCAGCATTTACCCAATTCAGGTAATGCTTTATGAAAGAGTAGAGAGAGGAAGGAGGGAGCAAACTTTCCCACAGAGTTCTGAGTGTTTAAATGCTGTGAAAGAGTTATCAGTTAGAAGAGTGACTTATTTATTCTCCTACAGTGCATTGTTGACAAATGCAAACTGTTTTTCTAATGCTCTATCAGTGCTCATTGCTCAAATAACAATAAACTTAAGTGTTTTTCTTCATTCTCCTCTGCCTAAACTTTTCCTTCTGCATATATAAGACAATAGCTTCATTATGGGTGAAACAAAGGATGAGGGAAATATTACAATTCTTTCAAATTTTAGAACAATTAAAATGTTGCTTAGAGCTGTCTCTCTGGTGACTTCAAGTCATGGGTCTGAGGAAGTTCTGGCTTAGACAAAAGCTCAGAAACCAATGAGATTCTTTTTTTTCTTTCTCAAAGCATTCAATCAATCAATGATGGACAGTACCGAACTTAACAATTCACTTTCTTAATGAGGATAAAAATTCTAAACCATTTACGTTCTTTCAAATTATAAGATGTTTAAGAAATGTTTTAAATACTTTAACAAATGCATTTAAACCAGGGAAAAAAAGAAAAATGAATAATAAAAATATATGAGTAATAGGTTCTGAAATATTTAAATGATCATATGTTTACTTATAGATAAATCTAGCAGGCATACATAATTTAGTTTCTATGTTTTTTAAAAACTCTCACATATATACCAATTAAATTCTCAGTACATTAACTTTATACTTTGATTGCCTTTGATTTAAAAAAATAACAACGGGGGCTGGCCCAGTGGCATAGTGGTTGGGTTTGCACGCCCCACTTCAGCGGCCTATGGTTTGTGGGTTCAGATCCTGGGCATGGACCTACACACCACTCGTCAAGCCATGCTGTGGCAGCATCCCGCATATAAAATGGAGGAAGATGGGCACAGATGTTAGCTCAGGGCCAATCTTTCTCAAGGAAAAAGAGGAGGATTGGCAACAGATGTTAGCTCAGGGCCAATCTTTCACACCAAAAAAAATAGAAATAAAATAACAGTATATAGAAGAGATCTTTAGATAGATGAATAAAACTCAATTATGTCAAACTAGAGTAAAATGCTTTTGACATCAGATTTGGAAAGGGAGCCCTGGGCATTTTATTTTTTACATTTTTAAGACATTTTTAAGCTGGCATAAACTGTTCATTATTTGAAAAACAAAAGAGATTACATGGCTTTTTAAAGTAATGTTTTTTAATAAAATTTGCCAACCACAGTCAGAGATATCAAGGAAAGGTCACTGTCATGAGGCATTCTTCCAGAAATCAAAATGTAAGTACTAAGGTAGCAGAGTCCTTGAAGAACTGTCAAGTGTAGGTCATTTAAGTTATCAAATTTTTATCTACTTATTAGATCTTAAGGTTGTTCTTTCCCAGACCCCACACTGTAGGACCACAACATTCTCACTTCTGAATTGATAGAGCTGAAAATAATGAGCGAATTCATAACCTCCTGTGTGATAGCCATCAGAAGGGAAGATTTCCGAACAGTGAAAAATCTTCTAGAAATATATTTAACTACAATAAAAATGGGGAAAGAGAGAGTTCATCAGTGAGCAATTTTGAGAAGGAAGGTAAGGTTTCCTTCTGCATAGGCTCCACACATCCATGTGGGCCTCATGTCACCAACCACTCCACTGAAAACAAACAGGCAAAAAGTGAAATTTCTTGACTTTGTTAGTATATGTCTGCGAGTTCTAAAGGATTTTTTTCTTTCCAAAAGCTCCCCATCAAAGTGTAAAAACTCCCTCTGGAATGGCCATTACCCCAACATTTTTTCCCTCAAAGCCAAACGCGGCCTCTAAAGCTTTGTAAATACAGCTCCCCAAGGAATAGCTAAATGATCATGGTTGCCCTGTGATTCTTGGCTTAAAGCATTTTCAGTTAGCAAATTAGCATTAACAATCAACATTTTAGCTCAGAGAACTGATATGGGATATATGGTAGACAAAGGAAGCAAGAACTCATGGGTTGGCAAAGTAGTACCTAATATGAACTTCTGCAGACTCAATGATTTGACCTAGGGCCCTAAGCCAAGTTACACACTTGAAGTGACCATTTATCACTGGATGCTCTGAGCACAAAATCTTCTACTTCATAAATATGCAAAAGAGGACATGTTGCTAGGATTAAAATATGCATACAATGTGGGGCAGGGCTCAAGTACATGAAGTTATAGATGGGAAGATTGGTGATCCATGAGTGATGTCTTCTTGGGGCACGTCTGTCCCAACCCACAGCTAAAGAAGTATTTCCTTTAGCTTTGTCAACTTGGAACTTGAATTTGTAGCTCCGCATTTTGAAACAGCTACTGAATTTAAAGGTATTAGAATTAATGAGGTTATAAGCAGTCAACACATGGCCTTTGTGAAATAAAAAGATGTTTATACTGAGAAAGTAATGGACTGTGGTTGAACTGGCCAGACCACCCAATTAATCTCATTAAGAAGCACACACTGGAATGTAGTCAGGAAGTCTAATTGAAAAGAGAAAATGATGTGTTCCTCCTTTAAGCTACTAATATTACCTGCAATACTATCTTTTCATGGTTTTCAACACTTGATGGTGGATAGTTCATATTTTAAAAGTGAATCCATAGTCTGTTTCTCAGTTTTGCTGAATTAGGCTTATCTCATACATGCACATTAAAAAGAGAAAAGGTAAGTAAAGTGCTGTTCAACAAGCCGAGGTAAATAGAGTAGTTAATTGTTTCACTGTTTTGTGGTGATACATAGGCATATAGGGGATGGGTGTTAATTCTATGAAAAGCTGACTTGGCTAAAATGAAAAATAACATTAGTAAAATAGAGAAGCAAATGTGGTTGACAGCCCACTACAGCGGTATATTCACACATCCTTTGACTACTTAGTTCAGTTAAATTCGTGATCCATAAAGCATAGAGCAATAAAATCCATTTCTTGTTCTTGTGTTGAATGAAAGTATTGCTAATTATGCTTGAAAATCCATTGCTTTTGTAAAGACGCCGTAAGCCTAGTTAGAGAGAAGACTAATATATTTTTCCATTTTGACAAGAAATTGATGGAGAAGAGTAGTTTTAATCTTCTTTTAAAATTCTTCAAAATAACTAATAAGAAGAGATTTTGGTCATCAGTGCTACTACTCTGATCAAATGCCCAAAAAAAATGTCCAAAAAAGTCAACTCATTTACACCATTCGTCTTATTACCTATTTTGTTTTCTAAGAATATGGTGATCTATGACGGAACATGGGAAAATGCTAATTTTGGATTAGTGTTAGCATGTTAATATTTTTCTCTCCAACTTTATATGAAAGTAATTATCCTTTAAAATAAACTATTAATATATACTAAATGGCACTTTAATGCATTATAGTAAGTCATTATAGAGTTTTATTTTTCCAAATTTATCTCCCTCCATACATATTTAAATACCTGTGTGGATCATGAAAACAAATTGTTAAACACTTACATAATTGTTTATCATAGAGGATTAGGACTTCATTTTTTTAAATTAAACTTTCTCAGCTATATCTTATCTTAAAAAACTATCACTGGAGTGTGATCAAAGATTATGAATTTAGTAAAATCTTGGGAGATATTCCGAAGTATATTTAACACTTACTATGAAATTTTGAAAAATCATTTGGGGAAAATCGGTTTGAGGGCTTTTTAAATGGAAATATGAGGAAAAATACAAAATCTATTAAATTCCTACCAGTTTAATGCAACTCCTCCAAAAATTAAAAATTAATATTTAAATGAATATTTGTTAATATTACTAATATTATTCTTCAACTGATATTTGGTGTGGCTATTTATATGCAATGGACTATTTCCAATGGAATTTCAAGTATAAGACACAACTAGCAACAAGGTGTTGGGCAAGTCATCACAAAGACCAGAGGGCAGAGGCCAGCAGAATGTGCCTGGTCACGGATTTGCCCTTAAGCTTCTCAAGCCACAATTCACAAAAGTGAAGGCAATTCCTCTTCTAGGGCCTTTGTGGAGAGCTGCGGAGCAAAGAGTACAATTTCTAACTCCAAGCTTGCTTTCAGAAGAGTAAATGGTAGTAATAGTTGTGCGATTTGACATTATTGAGCACCAAATATTTGCTAGATGATGTTCAAAATGTTTACTGACTCAATTACTCCTCAGAGCACCCTGCAAAGCTGGTGTTAATATAACACTCATTTTCCAAATGAGAAAAGAGTCAGAGATTAGGTCATTTACATCAGGACTGGTAAATTGGCTAATGGAGTGAAGGAGGCAGGATGGAGGGAGAGGGTCCCAGCTTTTGTCCAGACAATGTATACTAGTGGAACTGACACATGTCTGAGTTTGTCTGGTGAACTGGTAGCTTCCGCCACAAACTCTAACCACATGAAGAGTGAGAATCATGGTGGGAAAAGACTATTCCTGAGAAAGTAGGGATCCAGAGGTGACCAGCTTGAGCTAAGAGCAAAGCCTTGGCATTAGGGAGTAAGGGAGAAACCATTCTGATCACATCAAGAAATTTGTTCTTCAGACTTGTCTCCTGCTCTAGCCCCAGGGGACACCGAAGCCTGTGGAGAGAGGTTAGAGCTGCAATAAAAACTGACAGAGTTGTTTCACCAGAAACCCTGTGAGGCCCTGGGACACCACAGGTGAACTCCGTGCAACTGAAATACGTGATACAGAAATCATACAGGGCAGGGAATTTAGTCACTTAACTTTGGAAATAGGGCTTCTCTAAGAACTTTAGGTCACTCTGAATTTTCTCAAGTCTAAATTACCTGTGACTTTCTTTGCCTATTATACCCTGAGAAACCTCTGGAGATATAGTTGCTAAACTTACCCAACCAAATTCCCAATTCCTTACCCCCAACCAAAAGAAACATGGGAAGAATTTTTTAAAAATAAAAAATACAAAAAAGCTACGAGACAGTTCAATGAATCTCAAAGGCATTATGCTGAATATAAGAAACTAGTCTTAAAACATACTGTCTAATTCTACTTATCTGACATTCTCCAAAGATAATGCCATTGTTAAGAAGAGATCAGTGGTTGTCAAGGGTTATGAGGGGAGGAAGTGACTATAAAAAAATAGCATGAGAGAGTTTTTTGCATTGATAGTATTGTACTGCATCCTGATTGTAGTGGTGGTTACACAAGTATAAATGTGTTAAAATTCGTAGAACTGTACACCAAATAAAAGCCTGTCAGTTTTACTAAATGATACCTTTAAAAACGATAAACAAACAAAAATACTTATCAATGACATCAATGTCTAGGTTGTAGTTTCAGTTAAATTATTTACTTTTAGATAAGCATTTTAAAAAGCCATGAGAGAATTAGAGAAAGGGAAATAATTGCAATCTGTGCATCTCAGCATCAGCTATCAGCTGAGTCAATCTCGTACTAAGAACGGGATAGGAAAATGGATATAACTGCTAAGGCTCTCTTAAGAGCACACACTTTCTGTTTCAGTTCAGTTCAGCAAATAGCGTATTGAGCTCCTACTACACACTTAAGCCCTGCGTGGCATTAGAGATACAAAAAGAAAAAGAGTGTGGGTGTTCACTTAAATACGCTTGGTTCAGTGGAGATTTCACTAAATGAGTCAATTCAGTTGGGTTACTGGGACAACACATAGTTCAGTAGATTTGATAGCTAGAACTTATCTACGAAGATTTTGTATTCTTTGATTGAATCCCCTGTTATGGGCATAAAGGACTCACGTGGCATTTTCATTCTTCTCTTTCGAGGTAGTTCTTGGTATATTTGGCTGCTCTGCCCTATAAGACTAAGCAAAGGCTATACACACTGTAGATCTTCACTCTTGGCCCTGCTTTGTGCATTTCACATACAAGGTGCCCAATAAGTAACTACAGAATTTAAAGTGGGTAGGGAAGATAGCTTTCTTTTAGGATTTCTTTCTTCCATTGAAAGCAGGAATTCTGCTTTTTATTTCTTTAACTCATCTTTCCCACATTCTCCAGAGCCATCTCCATGTTTAGTTTTGGGAGAAGTCATAAATTATAAAAAGGAGATTTACTTGTTGATACCCATAGGAAACTGCCTTTGATGAGTTTCACAGCTTGTTAAAACTACTTTGGAAATTTGCATGTAAATGTATCTGGGTCAGCACAGAGCAAGATGGGGCTCCTAGTAGAAGAGTTTCAGAGAGAACCTGTAAGTGTGTGTGTGTGAGCTTGTGTTTGCTTTTATCACCTCAAACCCATTCTTACCCTTCGCCCTCTATTTTGTGGCAGAGATGATGGTTTAGCTAATTTATTCTCTCTCTTTCCTCACCTTATTCTTCACCCTCAGTGTCCCTGGTAGAGAATTTAATTCATTCTCCAACTCACACAGAAGGGCTTTTTACTGAGAGATTATTCAACTACTCCTGAATCTCTTCATAATCCAATCCTAAATGATCTATTTGGATTGACAAACAGATTCATTTCCTCCCATAGCACATTTTTTTTTCCATCTGGGTGCCATTTTTTTAAAGTGCTTCCTCCAGTCGTGTACCTGTAGCTCTAACCTTCTCACTGGCTTTACCAAGTCTGCAAGAAAGGCGAGGCACAAGAAGGGAGCAGGAACCTAGAATTCTTTCTCTCTGGGCTGGAGGGGTAGGACTTCCAGCGACGCCAGGTACACTTTCAGAGCAGGCCAGAAAGGAGAAGGAAAGCTAATGGAGTCTGAAATGCTTCATGATTTCACAGTTGCTATCCGTATCCTGTTTTATATTAAGGTCAACGGCAGTGGCTTTCATGTAGTTCTCTTTGTCTCAGCTGAGAAAGTAACTTGGCCACAAATTTCTATTTAATTTTCTGTGGGGACTAAAAATATGCCCTAATGAGATTTTTAACGGAAACAGGTCTCCAGTGTTAGTGAATTGCTCTTGAAATAAGGGCATACTTGTTCTCTCACTGTCTTAGCACCCTAAGAATTTAAGACGGCCTCCTTTAAGCTCAAGAAGCTTGGCTTCCTGTGGTTCCATTAGTTCATGTCCCTCATTTGGGCACTGACATGAAAGAATCCCCCAGCTGACCCTATGATGTCCCTGGCACTAACACCTCAGTGGAGTGTAAATGGAAGGTAACTACTCATCCATGAGCAAAAGCGGCTTGATGAATTGCATAAGAGGATGATGGATGGGGTAACAGGCCAGGCAGGCAGTGCTTATAAATGGCTTTGATTAGAGTGGCTGAAAATATTCTTCTGTCTTTCACTCTACCTTGCTTCAAAGTTTTAATTCATCACTCTTTATCTCTAGCAAAACAAAAGTGAATGCACCACTCCTTAGCCAGTAAGTTGATAGAAAGGATTGTCCAGACCACAAAAGGTTTAGAAACAAACATCGTCCAGTCCCTGCCATCCCCCTGCCCTCTGCCGGGGTCTCAAGGCACTTTGCCACGATAGCAGTGGACTAATGCACAAGAGTCATTTTCTGCGGATGAGGTTGACTTGCTCTGCCGCTTGCCGCGTGAGCTGCTGGCTCTGGCTGTGCTTTAGAGGGAGCGAGCTTTCAGTTGTTTCCTCATAAGGTCTTGCTACTTGAGCTGTCTGCAAACAAAGCCTCTGCTTTCAGAGCTGCTCTCGCAGTTGCAGGTGCTAACTGACATACTTCACGAGTTCACAAGAGCCATATAGTTGCAAATAAAGATTTTTCTTCCCTAAAAGCAAGGAGGAGGTGATGAGCATCCCTTATTAGTTACTTCATCATTGTTTGGGGTTCATTACACACAGCTTTATGCTATTTCTTATTGTATGAACCATGCCTTTTATCTTCTGCATTCTGATGCTTTGACATTTTGGGGTCTGGCTGACCCTGGAGAGACAGCCCCTCCCAGAGTCAGCCAATTCCTAGCGATAGTAAATAACTTGCTTTTGAGCATACCTTTTACATTCAAACCAGTCAATCTAGGGCCCATATCCTAAGCACCCCCTTTATTAGGTCCCTCACTCCAGGCTACTATCCACCTCCTGTAACCACCCCAGAGTCAGGTACCAGACAACTAGTCCTATGCCCCAGAGCCTGCGGAAATTATTCAAACTAGTCAATCTGAAATGGGCTTATCTTGCCTTGCTGGTTCCTTCTGAGGAAACTATAATAAACGCTCCTGCCCACAACTTCCTCGCTGCCTCTGCCTCCTTACCCATCTCAGTGCTTCCCCGCGTGGCCCCTTGGGTGTGCTCTGACTCCTGTTTCTAGGGACCTGTCGAGTATAATAAACTTCCTTTATAACAGTCATTTCCATGTCTGAGTATCTTACCATACCTAATAAAAACAAATTGCAAGTACTCTTAAAAGATCAATTTAAACCTTGTATTTTTTTTCTTCCTTTTCTTATTCTCAAAAGGCAATTGTCAATAAAAACTTGTTTTAAGTGCGATTATCATTGTCAACTATTCAGATCAACTAATTTAACTTCCTAAGACCCCTACTTTAGTGAGATTCTTTGGCTTTGGTGAAAAGGCCACCATATTCATAACTGTATTCATGTTTTCAATGCATCTCTGCTTTTTGTTAACTTTTATTACTTAGCCACTAATGCTTCAGCTTTCTCATCTGTGAAATCTAATCACTCCTATTATTCAACACATATGAATTGAAATGCATATTATATGTCAGGAAATGTGTTGCAGGTACAAAGATGAATATGATATTCACCATGTGCTCTTGAAAGAACTAGAAGAGCTGAAGAGGGAAGAAATTCTGAGTAATATTACAGTGAAGTTTTACAGAGAAGGGAATTAAAGGGAATCTGAATCTGGTGGAGAAGAGTGAAGAGACAGCTACAAAGACATCGGAATTTGAACCATCACGGGACTGACTTAGAGTAGTGAAGATTCCAGAGTGCCTGGAATAGCTCCAGATGGATGCTGCGAAAGTAGGTTGTGATAGGATAATAAAGATTCTTAAATGACAAACTAAGGAATTTAGACTTTACCCTGCAGTAATGAGAGGTCAAAACAGGAAAGTGTTACTCCTAGATTCCTATTTGAGAGTAATAATCTTGTCAACAACTTGAAGGGTTGATTGGAGATGAAAGAGACCAAAAGCAGTGACATTAGTGGTAGACTATCACTATTGTCCAATTGGGAGGTAATGAATGTTCAACCCAGACAGGAGCAAGGAGAAAAAAGAATGGTTTCAAATGATAATATGATAATAAGAAGATTGAATCAAAAAAGAACAAAGATGATTTAGTATCAGAAGTAAGAAGAGGGAAGTCTAGAAGGTTTCCAATGGCTCTTACATGGATAACTAGTGATACCATTAATGAGATAGAGAACAAAGAAAAAGTCGATGCAAAACTCCATATATTCCATATTTTCATGCTGAACAAGTTATACTAACTAAAAGACAAAAAGAAATTTCAAATGTGTTCAAATCTGTGATACAGGCAAAAAATTGTTGGAAGGTAATATAAAAAGGAATAATTTTGGAAAATACAGGTATGTATTGCATTTTCAATTTTATACAAAAAATTATTACAATTGCCCTTCAAAAATCATTTGTAACAAAAGATAAAATATATTCATTAACCATTTTGAAATGCTTTTAGATCAGCTCCCATTTTTAAAGCCAAAATTTTGGATTACTCTGCCTTACATTTTTACTCAATTGAGTTTCAATAATAAAAATTATTGAGTCACACTCAGTCCACATGACTTCACTAACACCTCCCACTATTGAACTACGCTTTTAGAAAGTAAGATTTAAAGGCAACTTTGACTCTCTCATATAAACAATTAAAATAATTTTGAGTACCTAAATGTTAATATCATAAAGAATTCTAAACCACTGACTTTAATCTATCTGAATGCTTATTTTGTGCCAAAGTTTAGAGTAAATTACAGATGTATATGTGAACAGATTTCACATATCATATCTGCAAAATAAAATGAACAAAATTCATGGCTTAAAACTTATTATATATAATGTCTTACCCGAATAAGCTCTAAAAAAATCAAAATTATGACCTCGACATCACAGATGATACCATAACTATTACAGTACATCATTAAATATTGGAAACAGACAATTTGTTTTGATATCATTATATAGACTTTATAGACAATCACTATCAATTGCTTGTAGAATAGGCAGACCGTATTTTTACAGAGAATGATCTTATGAGAAACATAAATTATTCAGGCAACAAAATCCCATTGAGGAAAAATGACCAATAATGTGAATGCCAGCACCTGTGTGGCAGGAGCCATTGGATCAATGTCAGAGAACAATTACACTCAGCACACCACAGAGCTCTGCAAGCCTGGGAACAATGGCAAATGTTATTTCAATAATATCAAGATATATGGCATATAAGGTACACAGTATTTGACATAAGGTATAAAATTTGGAATAAGTTCACCTATTAACACACTTTGGAAAGGAAAATGGACACACGGTTTTATTAGAAAATGATACGCAGTTAAATGTATCAGTCCAGGTCTATACAATGCCTGAAATGTGGGGAATTTTTGTTTCTTTGTTTAATTTTCTTGATCATTTTGTTAGTTATACCTTTGTTTATATGATTTCAACTTAAGATGGCATGGGTTGTAAAAGAAAAAGATTATCAATAAAGTAAAATCCCTTTACATTACGCTACATACATAAAACTGCAGTAATTAAAAAATAATTGTTAAAGAAAAACTACATTTTTTTCAAGAAAGCTGTAATAGCTCTAATATGGCACTTCCATTTAAGACCCCCCCTTTCATAAACAAATTAACAAAATAGCAAATGAAATGATTGTAAATTACTATGTATAGGATAATCTCTCTATATATGAATGTGCATATACATACCCAAATATTATATAAAGTAACTTTTAAATAATAAAATCCTTAAAATAATGACTAAAACTTATATTTATGAGATTATAAAGAGTATGACCCATATAAATTCAATGATAATCATAAGTCAAGAATGATTTGGTGAAATTTAAGATTTCCTACAGTTTTTGTTTGTTTGTATGTCGGTTTTTTGAAAACATTCCATTAAGCAAGCAGAGTTATTTTGATTAATTTTTCTTCTGTGTAGTTATGTTAAAAATTTGATATATGTTCATTTGTTTTTGCTTGTATTCAAGCTTAGTTTTAATTTTCTCCTTCTTTGTTGTTTGTAGTTTTCTATTTTATAAATCAACATTTTTACAAAATCAAAATTATGTAAGAACTTATACTCACAGAAGTCTCATTTTTCCTCTATCCCTTTTCCCCATCCCACTTTCTCCTATAAGTAACTAATTCATTAGTTTTTGATTTATTCTTCCTATATTTTATTATGTTTTGCAAATATAAATAGATAATGATATATGTTTTATTTCCCTTTCTTTTTTACACAAATGTTAGTATACTCTAATAATCTTTTGCACTTACATTTTCTTCACATTAAATACACCCACAGATGATTGAGCACTACAGTTCTTCCTCATTCTTTTTTACAGCTGCGTAGTACTCCATTAGTTGGCTGTAGCATGGTTTACTTAAGCAATCTTTCATGTATGGGCAGAAATATTTATCTAAAAACTAAGTTGTCAAAAAACCAAACCCGTTTACATTTCAATTTAGAAAAGCTTCACACAGTGTATTCTAAGTAGAAAAAAAAAAAATCCAATGAACTGTTTTCAATGCATATTTTGTTTTATTTTTAACCAAAAATATTTTTAACATTTGGAAGATTGTATTATTACGTTTCATTCTGTTTTAATACTCCACCTTTGCATTTTTTTGGTAGAAAATTCTTTTCCATGAATGTAGTCAAATATATAAAATAGTTATATTAAAAAAAAATGATTTTACTTAAATGGCTTACCATGCTACTCTTATCTAAAAACCAAAGAGTTAATAAGTCAGAGGTCCTGTGTGTATGTGTGTGTGTAAAGGAGAATAGAAGAATAAACACGAAAATGATAATAATGATCATCGTGGAAATAGAGCTGATTTTTCTTTTATTCTTAGTGCTTATTTATATTTTCCAAATTACCTTCTATGTACAGGAAGCACTTTTAGAACTAAAGTAAAATTAGATCCCAAATATTTGATGGATGGGTGGACAGATAGAGAGATTATAATGAGAGTCGCTTGTGCCTTTAAGGATGAGGAGAACATATTCTAGCAGGTTGCACATAATTTAAGGTTACTTTTAACTATAACACTGTGGAGCGAATATAAGTAAAATTTTCTTAGTAACTGATCTGTTAAATTCTACTCTGTATTTTTAAATAGAATAGTTAAGCTCTCTAGGGAAAAAAAGTCAGAAATAATCTCTTAAGATTTTGTAACATTTAAAATCTAAGAATATGTAAAAACAATTTTGAAAAACAATAATAAAGTTGGAGAAATTGGGGCCGGCCCAGTGGCGCAAGTGGTTAAGTGCGCGCTCCGCTGCTGCAGCCCGGGGTTTGCCAGTTCCGATCCCAGGTGCACACCGACGCACTGCTTGGCAAGCCATGCTGTGGCGGCGTCCCATATAAAGTGGAGGAGATGGGCATGGATGTTAGCCCAGGGCCAGTCTTCCTCGGCAAAAAGAAAAAGAGGAGGATTGGCAGATGTTAGCACAGGGCTGATCTTCCTAACAACAACAACAAAAAAAGTTGGAGAAACTATAATACTCAATTTTAAAACTTGTGAAGCTGTAATAATCAAGACAGTGTGGCACTGGTAAGACAGTGGACAAATCAACGGAAGAAGATAAAGGACCCAGAAATAGACCCACATATAGATAAACATTTGATTTTTGGAAAGGTTATAAAACAATTTAGTAGAGAAACAATTCAGTGAAAGGTAAAGGAACAATTAGACATTTATATGCAAAAATGAACCTTAACCTATACATCATACACAAAAATCATACATATACCATATACAAAAATTAGCTCAAAAGTAAAATATAAAATTCTAAAAATTTTAGTAGAAAACATAAAATAAAATCTTTGTATCTTGACATTAGGCAGAGCATTCTAAGACATAACACTAGAACCACAATGCATAAAAGAAAAAAGTGATAGACTTCATCAAAATAAAAAAAAAACTTTGCAAAAGATACTTTTAAGAGAATGAAAAGACAAGGGACAGACTGAAAGAAAATATTTGCACGTCACATATCCAACAAAGACTTGTGTCTAGAAGACGTAAAGAACTCTCAAAACTCAACAGCAAGAAAAGAAACAACCCGTTTAAAAATGAGCAAAAAGACTTAAACAGACATTTAACCAAAGAGTATATACCGATGGCCAAAACAATGCATGAAGAGGCATTCAACATCATTAAATATTAGAGAAATGCTAACAAGATACATCTACATGCCTTTCACAACGGCTAAAATATAAAATACTGACAATGCCAAGTGCTGACAAGAACATGGAGCAACTAAAACTCTCATACCTTGCTGGTGGAGATGCTAAATGATTCAGCCACCCAAGGAAAAGTTTGGCAGTTCCTGAAAAAGTTAAACATACACCTTCCATAGATCCAGCAATTCCACTCCTGGGTATTTACCTTAGAGAAATGGAAGTAAATGTCCATACAAAACCAATAATGAATGTTTATAGCAGCTCTATTAATAACCAATGAACACTGGAAATAACCCAGATATCTTTCAATGGGTGAGTAGATAAATACACTGTGATATATCCACACAATGGAATACTACTCAGCAGCAAAAATCAGTGAACTGTTGATATATGCAACAATTTGGATGAAGCTCAAATGCATTATGATGAGTGGAAGAAGCCAGTCTCAAAAGGTTACATATGGCATGACTGCATTTCTATAACACTCTAAAAGATAAAACTATAATGATGAAATGCAGATTAGTGGTTGTCACAGATGAAGAGAGACAGGAGGGAGTGATGACAAAGGGGTACACAAGACAACTCTCTGGGGTGATGTAGCTGCTTTGTACTTAATTGCAGTGGTAGTTAACGTGAATCTACTCATATGCTAAATTCATAGAACCGTATATTTAAAAACTCAATTTCACTGAATGTCAATATTAAAATTCAATTAAAAACAGAACAAAATGATTAAGGAAACATGGTCCCTGTACTTTCTGTGGGCAAAAATCAAAGGCTCTCTGCTCTGCCCTATTCTTCAAAGAGAAAAGACCTGAATGAAAACAGTGGAAGAAGGCTCTCTAAGTACATTTTTATGCTGATACGTTTATGTGCATGTGTTATTTTTCAGAAAAAAAAATAATATAACATTTCATTCCCTCAAACAAAACATATGCAATTTTATTTTGGTTACTATTTCTGCAATATTCATCTTTACATTATTAATTAAATTCTTTTTTTTTTTTTTTTAAAGATTTTATTTATTCATTTTTTCCCCCCAAAGCCCCAGTAGATAGTTGTATGTCGTAGGTTCACATCCTTCTAGTTGCTGTACGTGGGACTCGGCCTCGGGTTGGACGGAGAAGTGGTGCCTTGGGGCGTGCCTGGGATCCGAACCCGGGCCGCCAGCATCAGAGCGCACGCACTCAACCGCTAAGCCACGGAGCCGGCCCTACATTATTAATTAAAATAATACCTACAAAAATAGTCCCAGAGGAAAAGGTATTTTTATATGCAAACAAGGAAAGATACACCCTGCTTATCATTTATACATGTTAAGTGATAGCACTGGATTCCGGTTCATGTGGGCTTTTAGAAGTATGGTGTTGAAGCAGGTACTTTATATGCAAATATTTTTCAAAGATCAATCATCTGTCTCACAGATTATAAACTGTCATATTTTAGTCAGTTTGAATCTGGCATATGTTAAAGTATTCCCCGTCGTGCTTTTATCGTCACAAACAGTAAACTATTCAAAGCTCAGAGGAATGGAACTAACAGCATGTTTATGAAGTTTCATCAAAACAGCTAGAGAGAACACAAATTGGTTAATCCATCAGTTTCATTTGTCTGGGTAACTGACTCTGCTTTGGAAACCACAACTATAAGATTTTGAAAGGCTAAATAAATACGATGGTTTGGGAAAGGTGTGATACAAGACTGGCTTATTTCATCTTATTGTAAATGGTGATATTGACAAATTGGACATTGTAAGTTTGTCCCTAAAACTTTGGTCTCACCAAAAAGCTGGGTCACTTTGCTGTTTATTTTACTTACTCTTAGCGAGAAAAAAAAAAGGAAATTTTAGTTTTATTTTCTCTGTCATTTACTGTCTAATTTATCCACCTAGCAAATGAAAGGCTACCTTGATTGAAAATAACTGTCCCTGATTCTGTCAGTCACTAGTTTATTGAATTCCAACCAATGCATCTTATTTTCTTCATCAAAGTTTTAACTCTTCAGAGGTGGAGCTTTTCCTTTATATTTGGTGTGTATGAAGATAGAAATAATTTTAAAATAATGAAGTATAACAGTATCTGTGGCAATCAGGTTGCTTTTAAAAAATCTAAACAAGAAAACTACATCAGACAATAAAATGTTCTTTGGGAGAAAGCATGTCCTTCAGCAAGAAGCTATGGCTACATCTTTGCTTCATTTTAAACACCATGGAATATTCTACGAGAGGGAATCTTCAACTTCACCTAGTTCAATCCAAAGATAAGCTCCATAGGACAAAAGCTATACCTGTTTTGTTCAGCAGTCTATTACAACTGTCTAGTAATTACATATTGCACAAATGAATTAACCATCTCATTTTTTTTCTTGTGAGGAGATCAGCCCTGAGCTAACTTCTGCCAATCCTCCTCTTTTTTTGCTGAGGAAGACTGGCCCTGGGCTAACATCCATGCCCATCTTCCTCCACTTTATATGGGACGCTGCCACAGCATGGCTTGCCAAGCGGTGTGTTGGTGCGCGCCCTAGATGCGAACCAGCGAACCCCAGGCCGCCGCAGCAGAGCGCGCACACCTAACCACTTGTGCCACCAGGCCGCCCCAACCATCTCATTTTACAAATGAAAAAAAACCTACCCCGATAAAATAGAGAGAACTGAAGCAGTTTGCCAGTCCTCCATCAAGGGACGGAGTCTAGTTCCTTTCCCCTGGGGCCTAGTGGCTTGTTTTGAGCCATAGTCTGCAGCCAAAATGATGCTGTATAACTTCTGAGTCTGGACTTGAAAAGATCTGCAGTTTTGCCTCTGCTGCTCAGAATACTTGCTCCTGGGACCCACCCAGGTAAGGAAGCCCAGGCAGGCCATGTGGAGAGAGCCACACAGGGAGTGAGGACAGACTCAGCCTCCAAACCATCCTTATCCAGGCGCCAAAGAGTGAAGCCATACTGTATGTTCAGGCCCAGCCTCCATCTACCACAACCACCTGAAAGATCGAGGACACGTGGAGACACAACCCCCCAGTTCTACAGCAGTGTTAGCAAAGACAGCGGGTGTTGTTTTAAGCACTAAGTTCTGAAATAGCTTGTTACACAGCAATAGAAAACTAACCCTTATATCTGGTTTTAGTAGAACTCTCATATTTTTTTTTTTCCCTCTCCAAATCCAAAGCATAGTTTTCTAACATATGCCTTTTCTTGTACAAAATTTATGTCTCTATTAATTATAAACGGATAGAACACGATATGGGCAGTTACTTTATTTCTAGAGTTAGTCTCAATTTTCTGTGACTTATTAAGAAGAAACACAAATAATATTCTCAGAACACTTAACAATATGTGAAACGAATAATTAACACCTTAGACATAATAAAAAATATCCTAAAACTAGAATCAAAATGTGAGCACAGGGATTTCAAATACTTTTAAGATAAATACATTTATATTTTCCTGTACATATGATGAAAATAGGAAAAAGTGCCCGAAGCATTGCCTTTGGATAAAGAAAGAAGGCTGCCAATTCTCATACATTTAAAATAAGCATAAATCCAAACTACTATGCTGAACAAATTTTCTACAGCTTAGCATTCTTTCTGCAGCAGAACATTATCAGTCTATAAGTTTTTGGAATTCAATCTCCTCAAATGGTTTATAAGTAAATATATTATTAGTGTTTTGAAGTTATAAAATTTGAAAAGTAAGTTACAAAGGTGAATATAAAATATGAAGAAATAAAATTAAGGACAAAACAATTTACATATTCAGTTGTAAACTCGATCCGAAGTTTTCATATACCATAGAACACCGAGTAAAACAATTTCATTCAAATTTATGAGTATGTATTAACCAGAATGTTATGCTCAGAGCTAAAAACTATAAGGCAAAGGAAGAAAGGGAGGGAGGGAGGGAAGGGAAGGGTATGAAAGAAGGGAAGAAAGAGAGGGACAAAGGGAGGAAGTGCCACATCATTCCATTAAATTTACAGTAGAAATAGTAAGACACACATGATAAGGAACAAATGCGAGGATAGTAATTCCCACAAATAAGTCTTAAATGTACAGTCTATAAACTGTTTTTCATGTCCCCCTGCACTCCCATTCTCAAGTCTGTGTCGGCTCCTCTAATTCTATACCTCATGTTCAATCCTCCACCTCCAATTAGTACTCCTACAGTAATGCCCCACCAGTGAATGCTAACGAACTCTCTCGATTCTCACATCACACGAGCTCTTGGAAACAGGTGACAGGATTTTGCACATTCTCAATTTCCTTTACTAGCTCGTCTTCATTATCTTACCACTTTTAGTTCCAGCTAGGGTTCACCTCACCTCTTACGGGTAGAAGGATTTTTTAAGCCTAAAATCTGTCGTCTAGCAAAGACTGTGAGGTTAGACTTTAAATAACAAAAGGTACACAAGTTCCATGTGAGTTCCTTTTTGTCAGCATTTTAAGTTCTAAAAAGGAAAAGGTGCTAGTAGGGAGCTTTAAATCAGTCAATCCAAAATTAATCTTATTTAATTAATCTTAATCTTGTTTTGAACTCCATCTGTTTCTAGGTCACAAGCAGAGAACTGTAGTGGGGAGAACTTAGATTCACCTGGAATGTACATAGGCTCCTGGAGTCTCTGCCCCCTGACCCCATTATAGGTCTTAAGTTGCCTCCAATTTGTCAAATATGTGTCCCAATAACAGTTTTGCATTTCAATGGTCAAGACAGAGAATTTTATGGATGGATACATGACAAGGAATGGGAGCCCTCAGACACCTGTGTCCCTCAAGAGCATATGCCTGGCCTGCTATGTTTTTCATTCTTGAGCATCTTCCTAAGTGATTTTTACCCATTTTTCATCTCTGACGACTTACAAATCTATATCCTCAGCCCAGATCTTTCTTCTAAGACCAAGACAGGTATATGCAATAGTCTATTTTACACGACTACTTCCTGGACCTCTAAATCAGCATTTATAAAACAGAATTTATGACATCCAACATCCCGTTTTTCATTCTATTCATCTTGTCTCAGATAACGCACCACCTGGTTATCCAAGCAGAAAAATCGGTGTCATCTTTTGGTCCCTCTCTTCTCTTACTTGCTATATCAATTAGTCACAAAATTTTGTCTGTTTTATCTGAAAAAATACTTTTACAATAAGTATCCTTCTCTCTCTTCCCACTAGCAATCTTAAGGCTCTTCTTATCCGGACTACTGAGATAGACCCTTAACTTTACCCCCTGCGTTTTATTTCTTCTATGCTCAATCCATTTTCCTCCATTCTGCAAGGGTAATATTTTGAATACACCAATGTGATCCTGGCACTTTACTGATTAAATCCTTCAAGAATGCCTCTTCAATGTCAAAATAAACCCCAAACTTCACTTTAAGACATAAAGGTCCTTGTCCACCTGATTAGTCTCATCTTGTGCTTTCCCCATTCCTAACCTCATAATTCAAGCATACCACAGCTCTGAAGTTCTCTGATATGTCTTCTCTGCTCATTAGTATACACTATTTCTTCTGTCTGGAAATATATATCTCACTTATTAGATAAATGTTAAACACCCCGTTATTCACACATATGTAAACATTCCTCCTTTCTATAAAGAGTTCACTGAATTCCACACACCTCAACTGCTGTACCCAGCCACGAAGGAAGGGTTGCTGTTTTCCTCCATTGTGCCACCTCTATATCACATAAATAGCTCAAAACTTGTTTAAATCTCTCCTTCTCCATTAGACTCTGAGCTCCTTCTGAAGAACAGGAACTTTACTCCCTTTTGATCTTCAGCGCCTGACAAATGCCTTTGCATGTACTAGGCACACAATAAGTACTTCAAACATTAACGAATGAACAAACACACGAAATAATTATTAGTATGATCTTTAGGCAGTTACTTAGTCTAATACTCTTTGTCTTTAAAAATGGAAGGTAATGCAAAAATCCCTGAAAGCTCAATTTTATGAACTAGAAAATCAGAAGAGAAAAAAGACAAGGCACAAAATGCAAAGTTTGGGGTACAGAGACTATCAGTGCTATAGAAATTCTTCCAATAGGAGCTGGAAGACTTATGTAAGGGCAGGTATTTAAGCTTAGTCTTGAAGGACAAGTTAACCGTGGAGAGCAGAGAGGAGAGCAGAATGAGGGCATTTCATGGGAGAGCAGAATGAGCGAGATGGTTGAAGTTGAAGCTGGTGTACTGTTTGTTAGAGACAATACAGACATGTTCTGTCCGGACCAATGGTTGGGCATTTTTGAGGAGCTGTGAGACATAAAATTGGAGGAGACAGGTGTGGCTATTAAACAGAAGATTTTAAATCACTCTATAGAAGGGACCAATCATCATCACCAGGATATTTAAAAATAATTTGCTACAAAATTGGAGTAATTAGAACAAATAACCAGATCTTGAATTTCTAATTATGAGTATACTTTTTTAAATGGCTTGTCAAGGCTGAAATAGTTTATTACAATTAAATACTGACTCCATTTGCTGACATTTCATTCTAACACACTAAAAGCTCATCACACCTTGCTACAATCTTTCTTGCTCCGTCCCTTCTACCTCTGAGAACCCCCATTCAGTGCTCCAGTAAAAACTTAATGTTTTACCATTTCTTGAATTTGCTGTTTGTTTGCATGTCTCCTCACTTTGGTTATGCTCTATGCCTTCCCTAAAATACTCTTATCTATCTCTGATTTGCAAATTCCTATTCATCTGTCAAGATAAAGAACAAATGCCCTCTCCTCCATGAAGTTCTCGTGGACAACGCAGCCAGAATGTGGAGCTCTTGAGCACTCAAAAGCAGCTTTTCATTCCTGTGTCAGGCCTCATCATGCAGTCTCCTCACAGTGATCATACAGCTTCCTATCAAGGCCCCTCAAGCATCAAACTGGGCCTTATTTATCTTGAACTTCAGAATCTTGCAGAGTTTCTGGGAAATAGAATGAGCTGATTAAATGTTGAAATAACTAATAAATATTAATAAAGTAATAATATGTTGAGAGTTTTTGTTAATTGCCAACAATCTAAAGTGAATGCTTTCATTTTTGCTTTCATATATAATATTCTGTTTAAAAAGAATAGCCAACAAGAAAATAGGAAAATTTTTGCCTATCAAGTAAACAAAATGTTAAAAAATACTCATCATAGGCTAGGTAGAAGTAAAAATAATAATTTCATATGCTGCTGGTAGGAGTATAAATTTCTGAAAGCAGTTTCATATTTATCAAAAACCTTTTATAAAATTAATTCATTTCAAACAGTAATAATGCTTCTAGCAACATTTCCTAAGGAAAATGTCAGAATGATTAAGAAAATGCATGTCTCAATGATGAAATGTTATGTAATCATTGAATTTTGTGCTTTCAAATATTATATAATAAAATGGAAAAAAAGATTATCTTTGAGACTTTTTTTGATAGCAATCAAGATTGATTTGTATTCAAATCCTACTTCTGCTCCTTACTAGCTAAGTAACTTGGGCCAAGTTTGCCAAACCATAATTCTCACATCCAGAAGCTGAGCATAATAACAGTAACCAGTCCATAGGGTTGTGAGAAATAAATGAGATACAAAATGTTAAAAATTCAGAACAATGACTAACAGAGAATAAGTGATCAATAATATAATCTATTTTCCCAGTGACAATAATGAAGATGGAAGTGGCTCATAAACAACAAAAATGGGACTTGTTTTAGCAGGAAAACCTAGGATCCCAAGATGTGGCATTTCAATTTTGATACTGCTAGGATGGCATTTCATAGTGAACTAAAGATTAAGAGACACAGAGAACAACTTCAATATTTTCTTTATAAGCATTCTCGTTGAAAAATACAGAATCCTATTTTTAGTTATCATGACTCCAGGGACAGTAGTGCTGTATGTCATGGTTTTCATTATTAGGATTGATATTTTAGAGTTCATTTTTAGATATTTAAAATTCCTTCATTTTTGACAAGATAATTCTGTCACCTTGCTAACTAATCATCTCAGAGCCTACACAATTATTTACATTGTACCATTAATGGCCCGTTTCTTTTTTAAAGCTTAGGCAATCATTGTGACAGTAACAAGTCAGGATTTTATGATTATTTGAGCTGCCAGTCTCCTTTGTTCTGTCTTAAAAGAGATGTCACTCAAATCCACGTCTGACTGGTACTTCCCAAAGAACAAGGTGGAAAATTTGCACTTGTCATGAAGTCACTTATAATGATGATAGAAAAGAAAAGATTGAAACATTTATGAATTTCTTTGGAGGTGCTTGCTATGCAAATGTGCTGAGCGAGATGTTTTAAAAAAAACTTCTTTAAAATCATATCTGTTTGAGAATCATTTTAAGACCCCAATTAATTGTAGGTGGGGTGTTAGGAGTCATGTGATAACTGCAAATAATTTTAAAGTGATTGCTGCATATCAATCATTTTTGTGCCAAAACATTTACTTTAAAAGTATTTAGAATGAGATTACCCATCCAGTTAAAATTGTAACATTAACAAAATAAAGATTAAATCAATATATAATTATCTTTGGGAAAGGGATAAAAAGTACAGGAACAGAGAATAATAAAGTGTGATATATTTAAAATCACACAACTACAAAGAGAAACTTAAGCAATGATGAGCCATTTTCAGTGCTGATCAGAGTTATCTCTTTTGTCCTACATGTGTGAGTGTGCAGGTAGGGGGCATATATGTGAAATTTGGAATGGAATGGAATATATATGTACGTATCTGTACGTATAATCCTTGCAAGCACACACTTCTTGTGGTAACTTTAACAAACAGATTTTGTATGTTTGATATTATCTTAAAATCTTGCCGTGTAAGCTGTTTTATGAATCATTAGCGCTTGTTTTTATATGAAATACATTTCTGTCAGTTCTTTTTGTGTAATGTGAGAGGATCCTAGACACACTCCACTCAAGCACAGGGGAGAAACGTAGTCTGTGTGATTCAAACATGGAGGCTTTGAAGCTACAATGTTAATCCTGATTCCTCACCAGCTGAAACACCAACCACTCCTTAAAAGAAGAAAACTATTTAAGCTGGTACAGACAAGCCTTCTTTCCAAAGTTCTTGTGACCTGGGAAGCTTTCCCAGGCTTGTGGATAGACATTTAGAAGGTAATATGAAAATTGAACTTTGAATGTTTAAAATATATCAGAAAATTCCAAAAATTTATACAAACTGGGTAGTCTTTGTCACTTAATATAACTGAGTCACTCGCTTACTGTCCCAGCCTGAGATTCGCAAAACGATGGTATGGTGCTGGTCTCTATTATGTCTTCTAGCTCTAAAACCCTCTGAAGGCACGGAAGACCCCACAGGGATAAAGTGGGTTCTCATCAATATGCACTGTGCTGTATATATCTGACTTGGAGGAAATCATCAAAAAGTATGGAACGATTTGTATCTGGTTAAAGATAGGATGCAAGTTGATGGTATTACGCAAAAGTGAAGAGGACTTCTGAAGACTGAGAATATGGAGAAGAGGGAGAGCAGATGAATGGGGGTTCACTGATGAAAGTGAGGCCACTTTATCCTAGCCAACTAGAGAGCACCATGATCAATGGGAAAAACAGAACACAAAGGATTAATGATTATGGTCTGTAGAACCAGAGTCCATAAAAGAAAATAAGCAAGATGCCAAGAAAAGGCAATTTTGAGTAAAAGCAAACAAACAGACAAAACCTTAGAACTATTTGTTGTTGTTTTTATATTCTACTTGTGAGTGAGATCATACGGGATTTGACTTTCTCCCTCTGACTTATTTCGCCTAGTATAATACCCTCAAGGTCCATCCACGTTGTCACAAACGGCTGGATTTAAAAACAACAACAAACAATCACATAAAGACAGAGATTGGATTTGTGGTTACCAGAGGGGAAGGGGGGGCAAGGGCAAAAGGGACGATTAGGCATATGTATGGTGATGGACTGTAATTAGCCTTTGGGTGGTGAACATGATGTAATCTATACAAAAATCGAAATATAATGATGTACACCTGAAATTTACATAATGTTATAAACCAATGTTGTCACAATAAAAAAAAAATTTTAATTTTTAGAAACCCTTAGAACTAGAAAAACAATGAAAAGATGTTATGACTTCTTGTAATAATAAATGGAATTTAAAACAATAACAGTCCAGGACTGGAGTACAATTAAGTATGCAATACTTGGTATTGGTAAAATAAATCAATACAAATAAGAACCACCATTTATTAAGCACTTAGCGGATTCCAGGCGCTGCACTAAGACTTTGCATATAATTTTCTTAAACTTGTAGCTTGAGCACAGGAATCTCCCCAGCCATTCCCAGCCTGATTAAAATGACTCAAGGATTACAAAAGGTGGGAGCAATCTGAGTCACTGCTAGGAACTAGACAAACCTGGCAAGAAACTCTGTTCTATAACACTTTTGAGGACAAGAGGGTAAAATTTTGAACACTATTTCATCCTCGATATGGACTCTCCTGCCAGACAAATTGTCGGCAATTAATTTACCTAATGGTGTTACCCACAAAATCAAATGCATTTCTTCTCAGATCAATTGTATTGGCAATTAAAAACAAATACCAAACAAAAACAAAACAGCTTACGATCTGTGAAGAGGATCCTAAGATCAACACAAGGGCTATCACCCCACCCAGTTTGGAGGCAAATAATAGCCCTGAATGAGAAATTTTTTTTGCAAGGTTTAATTTTTTAAAAAACAAACAGAAAACAACATGAAATGTTTTAAAAATCCTACAACACACAGAAAGGGACGAGCACTAAAAAGACAAAGAAAGAACGTGCTGTATTTAAGACAAGCAAAGAACCAAATACGATTTATTTTAGGAAATAAATTATCGAGGGCCTCAGCTTTTTGTCCTTAATGAAATACACAAATGCTATGAAACAAGAATTTAAACATAAGAAGAACATACAGTGCACTGAGATTAAAAGAGAGGAGCCTAAAGGCAGGGAGACATGAAGAGGTAACAGACACATACTAGAAAAAAATATATAATAAAATATACACATGAAGGTATTTATGCAAGGATAAAGTGTCTATGCACTTTATATATATATGAATATATACATATATGTAGATAGACTCATATATATATGATTATTACTTTCATGGATGTTGAAAAGACATTTGAGAAATTCAACAACCATTCTTTATTTTAAAATAATCGATAAAGTAGGAATAGAAAGACCATCTATAGACAACCAAACTCAGTAGCATGTTTCATGGAAAAATAATATTATCATTCTCACTAAAATTAGGAAAATGACAAGAAAGCGCACACTCACTAGTATTATTTAAAATTGTCCCAGCAGTATCAGCCATTGCAAATAAAGACAAAGGATATGATGTATAAAAATCAAAAAGGTGATAAAGATATCTCTGTAGAGTAAATACCTGAAAACCCTTGAAAATCAAGTGGAGAAACTACTGACAGCAAGACAATTCAGTGAGCTAATGGAATACAACATTAATATGAAGAATTCAACAGTTTTTATATTTAGAAGAAAGAAGGGAGAAAATATACCATTTTCAATAGCAATAACAAATAATAATAATAAAATACCTTGGATAAACTCACCAAGAAATGTATAGAATTTATTAGACATTTTAAAAACATTGTGAAGAACACAGAGAAGAATTGAACAAATGTCCTTTGATAGTTTCAGTTCTTCCTAAGTTGATTTGTAAATAAAATGCTATCCTAAGAAAATTTTTTTAAATAGAAGATCTATAATTTCTTATAGAAAATTAAACAGAATAATTTCCTGAAAACTCAGAAGGAGGAGGAAGAGTAGGAGAAGAAGAAGACCTATGAGAAGAATCAGCCCTACCAGCAAAAAAATATATAGGAATGGCCTTGGGTTCCTGCCACCATTATGAAATAGCTTGGGTTTCTGCATCCCTTTCCCCAACATCAAGCTGAAAAAAAACATAAAGATGAGAGGGGAATACAGAATTGAGGTTATTAAAATAATAAGATAAAAAGTATAAATGGGCAACAATTGCCCAAATCACTAGTTTCCCCAGGGTTAAATCAGAGTAAACATCCATCAAGCACAGATACACATTGCCTTGAGCACAAACAGCTACAAAACCTCTACTCACTAAAGAACATGGAATTAGTTTTAGTTCCGTACACCCTCTTCCTCCAGGCGCTCCCAAAAGCAGTCTGACAGAATTGCCAAGAGTGTGGGGTCTCTTTCAGTTTTGTTCATTATTTTCAAAATTTTTAATTAAAAAAAAGTTATTTTAGAATCACACACAATGTAATAGAAAGAATACATTAAACCATTTTCTTTTCAGCAACATCTGTTCTATGAAGTATGGAGAAGAATCACAAAACAGGCCTCTAATCTAAAAGAGCTCAAAGTCTAGTAGAAGCAATAAAAACTGACATTAAGCACTTAGAAAACAATATGAGACAATAAACAAGTAAGGGCTGCATTGTGCAGTAAGGTTATGTAGCCCCAGTGCAGACAACTGGAAGACTAATGACGTTTACACAAAAATAAAAGGCCAGAGTCACTCAAATCATCAATTCCAACCGTGATCAGCTAGTCAAAACAAGAACACAAACAGTGGGCTGGCTGTATCTCCTCTCCCTTGGAAACAACAGATTAATGATTCTAGCACATTTTTATTGCCCATTTATTTTGTTATTATTTCTGAGAGTGTTTAAGATGGTTGCCATAGCATGAAGAGGTCTTTGGAAATGTCTTACGGGCTCAGCTCTAAGAGTCATCAGGCCAACAAAAACCACAGTAAGATAATGAGATACCTACCACTTCACACCCATTAGGATGGCTATTATGAAATAAATAAATAAATAAATAAATAAACAATGGGTTGGTGAAGATATGGAGAGATTGGAATACTTGTTTTGCTGGTGGTATTATAAAATTGTGCAGTCACTTTGGAAGATAGTATAATGAGTCTTCCAAAAATTAAACTTAGAATTACCACATAACCCATTAATTCTGCTTCTAGGTTTATACTCCAAAGAAATGAGAGCAGAGACTTGAGCAGATATTTATACGTGAATGTTCACAGCAGCATTATTCACAACGGCCAAAATGTGGAAGCAATCAAAGTATCCGTGGACAGATGACTAGATAAACAAAATGTGATATACACACAATGGAATATTATTCAGCTTTAAAAAGTAGTGAAATTCTAACACATGCTACAACACAGATGAACTTTGAGGACATTAGGCTAAGCAAAATAAGCCAGTCACAAAAAGGCAAATACTGTATGATTCCACTTATGAAGAGAAGTCAGATTCACGGAGACAGTAGCAGAATAGTGGTTTCTGGGGCTGGGGGGAATGAGGGAGTGGGGAGCTATTGTTTGATGAGTATAGAATTTCAGTTTTGCCAGAGGAAAAGAATCCTGGAGATTGATTGTATAACAATGTAAATGTACTTAGTATCACAGAACTGTACACTTTAAAATGATTAAATGGTAAATTTAACACATGTATACTTTATCACAATAAAAAAATAAAGAGTTGGGGCCAGCCCAGTGGTGTAGCGGTTAAGTTCATGTGCTCTGCTTCAGTGGCCCGGGATTCACAGGTTTGCATCCCTGTGCGCCAAGCCATGCTGTGGCAGCGTCCCATATAAAGTAGAGGAAGATGGGCATGGATGTTAGCCCAGGGCCAGTCTTCCTCAGCAAAAAAGAGGAGGATTGGCATCAGATGTTAGCTCAGGACTAATCTTTCTCACAAAAATAAAATAAAGTCAACAAGCCAGAAGCTTTAGTAACGATATCAAAAGACAACCTCTCTAAATAGTCCATGGAGATATGAGGTCACTTACCTGGCCCCCATTCTACAGTTGCCTTGGTCCTGTTGTTTTTCTGTCTTTCTTTCTCATGTCTACATCCTAAACCACCATCCCTGGCTCCAACACTCCACAGCAGATCACTTTGAATGGGCGGTAAGAGAGCCCTGTTCTCTCTCTGGGGGATGTTTTCTCATCTCACCCTTTCTATCCCTGTTTCCCAAAGGCTTGATAATTCTTGTTAATTATATCCTCAGTCAATAGATGACACTGAAATTATCATCACCACATCCTCTGGCATATCTGAAGTTGTATGACATTTTTACTCTCTGGATTACATTCAACAGTCTCAACACTTGTCTAGAGCTTGACTGGATTTTTCATGCACCTATTTAATACCTGACTTATACTTCTCCTGAACTCACGGTGTGTGATGAATTCATTATGACCCTAGCTCTCTTCACTTCCGGCTTGCTTTATGGTCTGCCTGAGAGGGCAGTGCATTTTAACAGCCTCCCAGGAGCCTGAAACCAAGAGCTTCTAGAATTTGAGTAGGCAGAAACCAAAGAAAGGGGTATCAACTGAAAGGCAAAGACCAAAAGGAGAGGTGAGTTTTTATCAAGGTTTAATATGAAATTATATCGGGTATGTAAGGGCTGGTGAGACTCCTTTTTGTACTATAGCAACCACCACAATTTTTACCCAGAGGTTCAATTCATCCATAAGTTACTAGTGCAGAAATGAAGTGAATCAATTTAAATTAGGGAAAATGGGCCTCTCAACTTTCTACGTCATAAAGCCAAATCTGTCATTTACTCTTAACAGTAAGCTTTAATCTAAGCAATTTTCTTTTAAAGTTTACTCAAATAAAAGTGCCAGCAGTTGAGAACAGAATGGTTAATACCTGAGCCTTGATGCTAATTCCATCCTTGCAGATTCCTAAGGATGACCACCTGGAGACAAGTGAGAGCAGAGAGCCCTCAGGTGAGGGACTGCCACTGCCTGACGGCAGGTGGCCCTCCTTGCCCATTTGTGTGGGGAAGGGATGCTGAGACACAGCGGGGAGGGGAAGAGAGAAAAGCAGACAGGTCTGAAATGAAGACCACATGGAAATAATTAACCAGATGGGCAACTGTGTCACAGCCAGAGACCAGAAAGTGCACAGAAAACTGATACTCTAAAACAATACAAAATAATTGCTTTAAAAAAATTCACTAAGGTTAAATTGAGACCTCAGTTATCAACAAAACACAGGAACTAAGAGAAGATTCCAGTGTTTACCGAGAAAATTGAGAGATGTGGATCTATGAAGAAAGGCCCCTTGAAGCAGTTCCCTAGGGTTTCTCCCTGAACCTAAAACAAACCTCCTCCTGTTCCTCAGACATCACTCGCGTCCCGATCAGATGACATTCCCGGAGCAGTCACAGGTCCATACAATGATAATTCTCATTTGCCCGAGCCACCTGAAATATGGTCTAATAGTCTTTTTCTTTTGTCTTTTCCTTTTCTCTTTCTCTAATGCTGACTAAAATAAAATTTAAATTAAAATAAAATAAAAATAAAAAACATAAACATAAAATAAAGTCTAGAAAAATAGAACATAATACTAAGAAGGTATTACTTGCTATTTTAATCAGGCACATGTATCACTTGGATAAACTTTTTATATACACACACACAAATTTTAACTGTACTTGAGAAATACAAGATTTAAATATGTGAAATCACACTAAAATTTGGTTTGTGATATAATAATGTATAATATGTATAAATTTTAAAAGCCTAGAAACAGAGACATCTGGTTAAAGTATCACTAAAACATTATGTCCTAAATTGTTCTTAAAAGCAGCTAGCTGGAAAACATAATCTAAATGTTCAAGACTTTTGGCTTGGGTACCAAAGTCACATCACAGTCAATTTCCATGGGATATGGACTATTTACCATTGCTTCCTAGCTGCTTCCAAGAGTTTCTGCTGCAATGAAAATTGATGACAAGGCTGAAAATTTTCTGTTTTTGTAAGAAACAACATGAGGAAGATATTCCCTTACCTCTGTATTTTAGAGAGAAAGGGTCACTTCACAGCCATATCTCTGTTCAAAAGTTGTCAACCCCTCATATCTTTGAATTTGTTAGCATTATCTTTAAATAAACACTTCCTTTTCAGACAATTAAGCCATTCTCAATGCCCCACTAAAAAGTGAAAGAGAACTAGGAGTGTGACCTTGAATAAGTTTGAGTTCTCTGAACAACAATTTCCTCACTTGTGAGATGAAAGAGGGTTGAATTAGATTCCCAAGGACCCTTCTATATCTCAGTTCTGTGATTTCTCAAATTTCACCCAATAGGAATATTTTTTCTTTTGAGTAAACATTACACCCTTCTTCTTCAGGCATTATAGATGATAATGGTGCCAGTGTACTCAGACATAATATAGTCTATTAACTTTGTTCTCTTTTGCCATGATGAGACTATGAGTTGATATCATGTTTTAAAGTGAAGTGCTTCTACATCCTTCCAAATTATCTAGGTAAGCACCCTAAGACACAAAGCATTAGTAGAAACCACTTTGCCTCTGACTTGAACTTTTAGTTCTGCTCCTAAAGAAGACTGAGGAAAGTTTCCCACTTGTGGTGAAAAAGGAATGAGTGAAAAAGGAAAGAACAAGTGAAAGCAAAAATAATTCAAATGCATTCAAATGCAGTTATTGTTGAAAACAATAACTGTTTCTATACTATTATTAAAAGTCTCTGTTACTCATAATTTTTTTAATTAAGGCTATTTTAGTATTGATTTATTCAAATTATCCAGTTGCATTCAGGAAATACTCTTCTCTGAAACAAATTCTATACTTTTACATGTTTCATTCTTTATTATGTTTCTCTACACATGATCTTAAATTTTTAATGATTTTCTTGCTAGAATTTGGGAAATCTGACTTTTTAACATTTTGGAGCAGATTATTACTATAATTTAAGCAACATGAAGCAAGATCTTATTAATTAGAATACTAGCATTTTAGTGAAAATAAAGTCACTAAACTGATTTGAGGAAACAACACAAAAAATAAAAAATCAAATCTTCAAACAAATCAGAGATCAGTGGGTCTGAGGCTCCTATTGTTAATTTCCTGGTAAATCTTTAAAATCATAGCTTAATTAAAAATTAAAAGGAGATTTTATTTATGTAATTACTCTCTAAGCAAATAAATTAATTCCCCTTTCTCTAATTACCTTTCAACTGCTCCCACTAATACTTTTCCCCATAATAATTGGCCAGAAAACATCCAATTTTCTTACAAAGGATACATGCAGGCAAAACTAATGACCCTAAAATAATTTTTCAAATTTGGAAAACCTAAATGCCTAGTCATTTCTCATGTGCATACATTTCTACAACATATCAATTTTTGCATGTTTTGTTGGTTGTTTCTATGCAAGTATTCTTATTGGGAGAAAACATGGAAGTAATTTTGAAGTCATACACGCTTACATTTGAATCCTGGCTCAATATCTTATTAGCCGAAATACTGTTGTAAAGAAAAAAGAAATAGGAACAGCAATTGGTTTAAATGTTCAGTTCCCCATCTCCTGCTTTTCTGAAAACAATACTTCATTCATACGGACCCAGGAGGAGAAGTCATACTTGTACAAAGTGACACAACCACACTGTGGGGCCATGTTTTATTGGTGCAGGATGAGTGAGAAAGGTGAACTGAACCAGAGTCCTTTCCTGGAAACTAGAGTAGGGGAGGAAGAACTATTCCTCTACCTTCTAGGTCCTTCTGGCTGGTCTAAGAATTAAATTGACGTGAGACAGAATAACAGGAGAAAGCCAAAGTTTAATAACCTGTATACATGGGAGAAACCCAGGAAAAGACAGTAACTTGCCAGAATAGACGAAGCCACCACCTTAAATATCATCTTCAGCTAAAGACAAAGGAAGATGTTGGGAATAATGGTTTGGGACCTCAAAGGTGAGGAAGGCAATTCACATGGAGAAGGAAAAGAAGATGTTTGGTAAGCAAATGTTTGCTGGGCCATCTACAGACAATGTGACCTGAGAGACAGAGATAGATTGAGAGAGAGAGAGAGAATTTTATAAAACTAGGCTTAGCAAGGATCTTCTCAGTCTACCATACCGAGTTATCTACAGTGCTGGCCTGTCCTGGGACAGGCCTTCTATCATAAATTCCTTTAGGCAGTTAGGGGAAAGGTCAAGGTTTCTTTCGGAGTCTTTTGTCCTTAAAAATACTCAAGCCAAAGAGACACATTTTGGGGTGGCCGATTCTGATCCCCCACACTGGAAATTAGGACTTGAGGACTTAGGACTGTGCTATCAGCTGTCTATCATCCTCAACCTTCTATTTATATAGGCAGCCTCTTTTTGCTTATTAACCCAGATGTATAACTCCTATTTTCTTTGTGTCTTCTAAAAGAACTCAATCACAAAAAATGCATTAGAGAGAAGTGTGCATTTTGCTGTAGACTTGTTATAAGGAAGATGATAAAGAACATGTATTTCATACTACACACAGCAAACAAATTAAAAACTACTCAAGAAGTAATTTCTGATATCAAAAGCCCTTCCTGTCATGTTATGGTTTTATTTTCCTCTGGCTCTCCTTTATTCTGGGCTGGATTTCCTGGCTCATCCTTTAAATTCCTCTCTCTTCTAATATGTAAAACAATTCAGTTTTGCTCTAGCTTGTACTCCCAAATTGCATAACCAAATGCAATTCCAGGTGCATCAAACAAAAGTATAAACACTTCTCTGGACATACTCTCTTAAGAAAATAATAGTGCCATTATTTATTACATGGGCATAATCTCTAGGTCCTCCTTCCCCCACTTTATCAACATATACAGTACATTTCCCAAGAGGCATTTTAGAGGATAAAATATGTATTACATGGTTGAGTATATGTGAAAGGTTAAAAGGTTAATAGGCATGATTTAACGGTACCAGATGGAGGGGCTAAGTCTTTTCTTGCCTTTGTCCAAATGACACAATGGGCGCACGGGGGTGGGGGAGGCAGTAATGGGGAACTGGGGTAAAGACAGGAAGAGGGGCCCAAAGACTGGCAGTCTTTCCCTTTTGTCGTGACATCAGGCTGCTTGAATTCAGACCCTAGAGAAGGACTCCCACATAGTAGCTAGTCAGTGAAGTGAGGTCTCAGGCTGATCTCAGAGCTCTAGTTCCGTCGACAGACAGGCGTGTCTGACCTTTTCCTCTATAAAGCTTCCTCCACCTGTATTTCCCATTGAAGTTTCTCTGTTCTTGTTTTCTCAGCACTCTCTTCACTGTTCTTAAAATAAGAATAAAGATCCTATTTTTTTCAAGAGATTTATAATAATCAAGAAATGAAAAAAAAGATACAAAAATAGCAAACAGGAAGAAGCGTGCCTTTGCACAACCGTTACCAAAATCCAACAGCAGTCAGTGCACCCATGACCGAACTCCTTTCTCGGGTGGTGGTGCCCCTGCCTTGATTCCTGTTGCAGAGGGCCGGCAGTTTACTCGCCATTGCTTTTGTCTTTTCATTGAAATGTCAACACAGTGGACATTTATTTATTAGTATTATTATTATTTATCGTTATGAAAATAGTCTGACCATGCAGACACCCTAAAAGGGTCTCAGGAAGCCCCTGAGGTCTGTGAACCATACTTTGATAAATGCTAATCCGGAGGATCTCTTCTCCTCCAACCCTAAATATAAACTTGTAGGACATAAGCCCAATAGTTTTGCAGATAATGATTCATAACTTACACAGTCAAGATTACATAAAACTTATTTTCTTATAAGAAAATATAGATTCTGAAGTCATTGCCATTTGCCTGACTAAAAAGTCATTTTAGTTGTCTAAAATTTTCATATTATAAAGTTGTACATAGTTCTATAAATGTTATGGTAAATAACGAAAATATCACTTTGTGTCGTATTTGAGTATCTTAGGTAAAAAACATTCCTTATAATAACTTCCAAGCATATCACAAATAATTTATTACCTTTAAAATAAAGCAAAGCATTTTGTCACATTTCAGGATTTGGTACCCACTCATTCAATGAAAGTCTGTACGGCAAATAGCTATTTGGGGAGCTCTATTCATTCTTACAGCTAAAAAGAATTGTTTTAATGATGCAACACTATGTGTATATAGCCTACGTGGTAGGTGGCTTTTACTTTAATTATATGTATTGTAATTTATTTATATTAATTTATATGTTTCTTCCAGATAATAGCATAGAAATAAAATCAAGTTATTCAAGATCATTTTCAGCACCTATTTAAGCATTTTCAGATATGCTGCTGAATATTTAAGTGAGGTATCTTCAAAAGGCCCACGATTATTAATAAGCCAATACTACTTTCCTAGTAGTAAAATTTTTCCTTGAGAATGCACAAAGACAATTTTTTCTACTTCTTGACCTCATCTAAGTTTCATTCAATGAATGAATATTTAACGTACCAGGATACAATAAGTTGAATAAAATTGTCTCTACAACTAAAAGTACAAAACTTTGGCAAGAAATTTTTACCTGACTCTAAACAACTCAATTCCCATAAAATGCAAAAATGAAAATAGTATTATTTTCAAGATAATATAAGAGTTAATATGGCTTCTATTAGTTCATGGTGTCGATATGGCTACTCTCATAGAGTTCATTCATTCCGTGATCTCCTCAATTAGGTCTAATTCTTAGGAACACTGGATTAAGTGTCAAAAGGCTTTCTCAGGACCTGGCTCTTCTGATTTCAAAGATGTGATATTGAAAAATTACTTAACCTCTCTGAGTCTTAATTTTCTCATTTATAAAATGTCGGTAATCTCATAAAGTTGAAGTTAGTTTTATATGAGAACCTATATTTAAAAAAATTAACTCTAAAGCAAAATCTAAACCTGTGGCTATAATTAACATAGTTACAGTCACAATAGTCATTCTTTTAATTATAGCATAGTACTGAGCCATAAACTAGGTTCTATTTTGAAATTAATACACTTTGAAGAAATTAGGTAAAGGCTGTGGGTGATTGACTAGAACAGGGCAAAGTACAGCCCTCGGGCCAAATCTGGTCTGCCTCTTGTTTTTAGAAATTAACTTTTATTGGAACACATGCATGTTTACATATTCTCTATAGCTGCTTTCAAGCTACAATGTCAGAACTGAGTAGTTGCAACAGAAATCGTGTAGCCCGCAAAACCTAAAATATTAAGACCAAGGTGAACTGTTACCAAACGAAAATATTTTTCTTAAAAAGTAAGTTGAAATTGTTTCTTTCACTAATACTTTTACATGAATACCACAGTAATCAGGTCAAGTGGAACCATGAATAAAACCTGAGAAATTGGAAGCAATCGGCAGATAATATAGCATAGCATTTCTCAAAATTTGTCTAGCCTCCCAGTATCAGAATCAACTGGAATACTTGTACAAACAATATCCAAGTGTTGTACTTGAGGACGTCTTCTGAGCAGAAGTCAAAGGGAGCCTACAACACCTAGAACCCTGATACTCAAAGTACGGTCCATGGACCAGCGACATTGACATGGCCTGTAACTTGTTACAAACGCAGCATCTCAAGCTCCACACCAAACCTGCTGAATCAGAACCTGCATTTTGAAAAGGCCCTCTGTGCGTATTAAATTTTGAAAAGCTATGATTTAGAACATAAAAATTTAGACTCACAATCTACCTGGAGCTGTCAGGCAAAAAATAAGAGCACATGAAGAGTCTCAGTGAAAAGTTACAAAAATTAGGGGTCACAGAAGGGGAATCCCGACTGGAAAACTCTATTTATTCTTCATCTTAGCTAGGATCTCTATCTACAGAGAAAACGCGGACTATGAACTGCAGCCGGAACGCTGTTTCTCGAGTTTGCGGCAGACCTCTGCACCAAGTGATGGTGGCCCCACGGGGGTTCATGAAAGAAAATTCAGGAGAAGCTTGCATTTGTGCCGGCCCCATGCAGGGAATGGGATTATATATGCACAAACGGTAAAAACGATTCCGGTATAAAAAGCGGCTTTAATATACTTCAGTAAAAGAAAGAGGAGACACCTTACCTCATGCCCGGCTCAACCCGGCAGCTACGATTCTACAGAATTGCCTCTAACTGCTTGTATTTCTACAGTTTGAGTATTGAAATGCTTTCCATTGCTCAAGGAATTCTGAAACTTTCTGCTCTCTACTTCCATCAATTTTTGGAGAATTGTTTTATTTACTACTTCAATGTATTTATTCCACTTAAAATCAGGATGTACAATAGTAATGTATCGGCATGAGGTCTTATTTTAAAGATCCTATCCTGACCCAGGATTTCCCTTACCCAGACATTTTCAATCCTCGTTCTAGAATTATTCATTTACCTTAACTTTCAGATCTATATTAACTTTTCTAAAAAACCCAGGATTATTAAGCAGTTAACATTTCATGGTTACATATATTCATGCAATGAAAACAATTACAGTATGTCTATTACCGTTTGTGCAAATTTTTTTTTAGAATAAAAATAAAGTTTGGCAGGCTAAACTTTATGTGCAATTAGTTTCATAAATTAACTAAACAAAAAGTTAGAGAATAAAATCAGTTTTCTTCCTAAATTAACAAGTTTTCCTGATTCTTTTAGTTATTGATTTTCAATTTAATTATAGTTAAACTAGAACATCAGTAAATTAAAGCTAGGACCAATTAGTACTTCCAACTCTGACGTTGTAGATAAATACTATTTTCTTGCCAGAAGCACTGAAAATTGAAATGATTTGAAGTCATATATTTTTAATATTAATTTTGCCTCTAATTAAAGCCATTTAATTAACACTTCTAATTAAAGTTATTCATTAATATAATATAGTTTACTGGTTATTTTGTTTTCCCTAACAAACTCTATTTAAATCTCAGAACTTAGATTTAACTCAAGTAAACTAGGTTGTAACTTCGGCTAAAAAATGTTCTCGCTTTTCAATGTCAAACTACTATAGTTGTATAAACTATATATATGGTAAAGAAAACTTTTCCAACCAAAATCTGGTGAAGAATCTCATTAAAAAGAGCTGAGTAAGGCAGTGATGTTTTTCAAGTATGTGCATATGTGTGCGTGTGTGTGGGGGTCTATGTATAAACCACTGTAATGTCTCCTCCCAGCGCCCAGGGTTGCCCCTAAAGAACCCTCAAGAATAAAGTGAGCACACTGGAGCTGATGTTACTAACATATTATCTGTTAGATTCTATACGTCTCCCTACTCCCAGCAGGATAGATTCCTTGGCTACAGAAGAGAGAAAATACATCTTCCATGTGGAAAGGAGAGCATGTCTATACTTAGATTTCATTATTTATTGAAAAGAAGCCACATGAATTTCAACTTCCCATTTATGGAGTGGATATGACATGTGTAAGTGTAAATTTAACCTAATTCCTTGTTGAAGAGGATCAGATAAAAATAAAACCTACCCTAGTTATGGATGACAGGTGTCTTGGTTGGATCTGCGTCAGGAAAGACTATCACTACTCACCTGACTGCCCTGAGCAAGGATGAGCAGAGCTGGGCTCTTGAACAGAGGCCCATTTATTAGAGTGCATTGATCAAAATAAGAAATACATGTGTTGGACTGCTATATGAAATTGTAAGGTAGTTTTCTGAGACTTGTAAATTCTTAGTGCAACTGGCCACCCCTCTCACTAAAACTGGACCCCATCCTCCCTGCCCAACGGAAAGGGAAGCCCCCTCAGAAAAACTAAGAGAAATGAAAAAATTTCAATGTCCACGAGCCAGGTCCTGACGTGAATAGTAGAATAGAAAGAATAATTTTGCTAACCTGATCCTACCCCCTATAAAATGAAGCAATAATATTTTTTCATTTGAAGCAGGGTGAAATAATATTTACATGTAAAGTAAGAGTTACATGTGATTTGGGGATAATTTTGGTAGATTTGTACCTTTATTCTCTGGGTGTATGTATTTTGGAGTCAGCCATACAAGGAGAGGCTCTACATGAGGTGTTCAGGTGATGGGATCCCGGGATCTTGGTAAGCAATGAAGAGAGTAGACACACTTCTGAGCTAATCTTAGAGATCAGCCAAAGGAGGAAAGTTGTTGTCATGGCTGGAGCAAGAAGGCTCCGCAGCAGTCGATGCTGCCTGGATGCTTCCATCCAGACCATGACCAGATTGGCAAGGGACCATTTCAGTCGATGTCAATCAAGATGTGAGCAGCTTAGGACCAGCCAGGCAGGATGAGTTATACCATATCAGGAAATGGTAAATACAGATACTGACAGAGGACCAGATATTGTCCTCCGAATGCTGTGACATCAGGTGTGACTCTACTGAATCCAGATGTCACTGGGGAAAATAAGGGAAGAAAGAGTCCTGAAATCGACTTAAATCAAAGATAATACCACTAAGAAAAATCACTTAAATGTATAAGTGAAAAGATCAAGTTTTCTGCATAAAGGTAAATAGAGGCTCAAAATAGAAATTAAGGCTAGTTATAAGAAAAACCAGGAAGGTTACATTTTTGTATACCTGAGTTTACGGTAGTAAAATTCTTAATTTATCAGTTATACTTGGTTTAGCCCTCCGATATCCGTCTTTGCTCTTCAGTTGGAGAGACATTCTAGAGCTTCAGACCTGGGAATTCTTTGATGCAGAAAATAGTGACAGTAACAGGATGAACTCTGAGTGAACCTATTTTGTTCATCCATTTGTTGCTGGGCACCCACATTGTTTTTTTTCCAATGGAGGCATCTGAGATTTGGGTCAGGTCTTAGCCTGTGTCTTGTGAGTCAGAAAACACTTTTTCCAAGGTCCCTACCCACCTGCCCAGGAACAGGGATTTAGGTCATCAAAGCCTTGCTTCTTGACCCCAGAGATGGGAGCATTGTCAAACCAGGGAGCTCACTGCCTTGGTCACATGCAAAATTAGGGAAAGAGGTCTGTGTGGGTTAATTCACAAATCCTTCTAGTCTCTGCCTTTAAAATTTATTTTGTTGTTCTTCATTTTTGATTAACAAAAGTCTTCCTAACCCATCATTCTTTATATTTTATCACAAGGATCTATGATTATATTTATTGCTGTCACTTCAATATCTACCCAACCCACAATCCTCATTGTATTTATCTGGCATGAAGCAAGAGCATTCCAAGGTATTGTAATACAGAAGAAATGCAAGGAATAAACTCACACCAAAGATAAGATATTCCAGTACTCAGCAAGTCAGCACCCTTGCAAGACAAGCTTTGTCAAGAGAAAGAAAAGAAATAGATTTTCTAAATTTCTTCATCTCCCCCAACTAACATATCCAAGAAAGTGATCTGGTGCTGCATCTCACAGAGTTGAATAAAAGTGGTCTCTAACAAAGAGGAGGACGAGAAAGCTCCCACTTAGGGGCCTAAGGAGTTACGAGAAGATGAGAAATAGAAATGGATCAAGGAAATCAGAAGCCAAGGATCTTGACGATGATCCCTCTGTTTTAGGGTACAGGATAAGTTGCTGTAACGGAGAGACCTCCAAATAAAATAGGAGTAAGTTTCTCATTCATGTAACTATTTAAATGGGAGTCACCAAAAGCTGTCCTGACCACATGGCTTCCATCTTTGGGGCCAAGGTAGCTGCTCCAGGGGTCATCACTTCTCAGCTAGTGGGAGCGAGAAAAAAGATAATGGAGAGTAAGCAGCTTCCTCTTAGAGAACATAACCCAAAAGTTACACAAATCATTATCACTCATATCTCATTATCCAGAATGTAGTTACAGAGACACACATAGCAGCAAGGGAGGCTGAAGAATGTTTTTAGTTTGTTACCATATGCCCAACTAAATCTCTATTATTTTAGAAAAAAGTGAGTATGGATTTTTTGGAAGAGATAGAAAAACAGCAATCTTTCTCCCCCCCTCCCCCCCAGACATACACACACACACACATAGCAAATCAAACTTCTAGCATTTGTGGATATTTTAATAGGGTTACGGACTTGTCCCAGTTTGTGAGGGACTTTTCCCTCACAAAACCCATCCTGGGAAATTCACCCATCCTGGAAATTCCCTCAGTCCTAAGAAACTGGGGCATTTGGCCATCCTATCAATATTACTAATGATTTCTTACAAAGCAATATATAATACTAAAAACTACCCTGCCCCAGTTTCCCCTATAAATTCTATAATGCTTTAGTATTTATTTTAAATGCATCTCAGAGCACATAGAGTCTAACAATTTTTCAAATTAGAAATAAAAATTGCTTATGCAATTTTTTGAAAGATTGAAAGGAAGCAAGGAATACCCAGAATAGTCTCCAAGAGGACATATTAAACAGACTTCAGGGAATGATACTAAGAAATTCATTAAATTTATATGTTCCCTAAGCAATTTTTTTATTCACTTATCAATTATTTATCTCAGTTGAAAACTTAAAAGATAATAAATACTGATTAAGGGGTGAAGATGCTCATGTCACCACTTCAGTTAGTAGAATCATGAAAACCCACATTCACATTGTTGACTAGCATCTTAATTTTGATTTCTCTCTTACGCAATTATCTCTAGTGAAAAATTCAGATGAAATGATAGGTATGGGAGAATCCACAGGAAAGATTATTCATTTATTCATTTGGAAGTCAGATCTCCAGAAAACCATGTAGCTGAGAAATATCACTTGAGTTAAATAAATGCCTTCACAGAATTGCAATTTCACATTATACTTCTGGATTTGTCAAGAGTCCATAAAAGAAATGCTTGCAAAAAAGACTGGCTATTCTCCGCCTGCTTATCAAATGGCTTCCCAGGGTTCCATCATCCACCTTCAACTCTTTTCACTCAATGCTATGTCCCTGATTCCCTCATTTACTCTCATATTTAACCTCCCCCCTCCGCTCCACATATTGCTAACTCCCAAATTATTATTTTATGTCTAGGCTTTCCCTAAGATCTAAGTTCACATACCCACTTGTCCAACTGTATGATGAAAATTCATTCCTCAATACCCTACACAAATCTCAAAATTCAATGTATCCATACTGTTCCGTCCTCTATTTCCACTTTCCATTGACATCAGTTCATTTTTAACTCGTTTTACTTCTATAATTTTAGGAAGTTTCTAATTCTCACTCTGACTCCTGATATGTCTGGAATTCTTCCTCCACATCCACCACCACTGGCTGAGTTCAGGCACCTTTCATCTACTGATTTGACCAATGTTTTACTAAAATATACGGAAGATTTACCTGGAGAGCTTGTTAAATATGCAGATTGCTGGGCCTGCTACCGCAAATCCTGAACCAGTATGTTGGGGTGGAGCTGCCTGCCAAGGGTTGAGCTGAGCTTCAGAGAGAGCTGGGCTGCCAGTGCCAACGTAGCTGATTAAGACAAGCTAAAATAAAAGTTAACAGTCATCATTTACTGGGCTAATATAAGCCAGAAGCTAAACGGGAGAAAGTGCTGACCCCCTAGTTCCATGTTCCCCATGGCAGAGCACCAGCTGAGGGACAAGTGAGTTGGCACAGACATGGGGCTCCTGCAGTTTTATGACCCAGGGCCTGGGGGCAGGAGGAAAGAACTAGGAGTGGAAAAGCACTGAGTACCGAATCCAAGTGGAGAAAAGTGTCTTCAAGGCCCTCGTCTTTCCCAGATAAGGAGGTCTTGGCAGAAGCCAAAGAGGTCTGAGGAAGGCCTCTGCGGAAGACCCTTAAAAAGGAGGCCTCCAAATAGAAGCACCCAGGCCACGAATGCAGGCATGAGTACGAGCACGTTGACCCAGGGGCCCTTAGTGCTTGACTACAATGCGCTGGCTGTGCACCAAGTCTTGGTTGGGGAGGGCAGCTTCCCCCATAAGGCCTGCCAGGTACAGCCTTTGTGATTGCCTGTGGTCTGCCAGGAGCTGGACATCTCTCTGCCTTCTTAGCAGCAGCTGCTTTTGATGCAGGCAGCTGTGGTCCATATTTGAGCAATATTGGCCTGGACTTGAGATTTTTAACCAGCTTTCTTGATTTCAGTTTCAGCTTTTATCCAAACCATCCTTCACACATTGCCAGAGTAAAATTATTTTAAAAATTCAATTCCAAACATGCCTCTTATTAACATAAAACTTTTCACAAGAACTTGTTACTTGCATAAAAGAGTCAAGTCTAAGGCGTTTGAGCTGTCGCCTGCAGAACACTCTCCTCTCATCCTTCCTCCTCTCCCTTTGGCATCTAACAATATTAAATGACTGGTTTTGAGGGCAAGATCTTGCATATATTTTTTTCTTTGTCTCAACTCCTAACCTAGTGTGAAAATTGAGATCAAGAAAAGTTTGTTAAATTCAATTAAATCCAATTTTTCCATGAAGCTTCTATTAAAAACACAATTCACTACAAGCAAATTTGGTTACTTAAAACCCAATACAATACATACCAAAATGCTTATGGACCCTAGATAGCTGTGACTGTGATCTTCTTTCATTAGCTAATGAGACAGGCATACCAATAGCGCTTTTTTTTTCACCTTGGCTGTCAGAAAACCAAGAATTAAATTTTGTGCTGAATTTCACTCAAACTTAGTCATGTTTTAATTTTATTGTTATTGCATCTTTTATTTATTTATTTATTTGTGAGGAAGATTAGCCCTGAGCTAATCCTCCTCTTTTTCCTGAGGAAGATAGGCCCTGGGCTAACATCCATGCCCATCTTCCTCTACATTATATGGGATGAAGCTACAGCATGGCTTAACAAGCGGTGTGTAGGTCCGCGCCTGGGATCCGAACCTGCGAACCCCAGGCCGCTGAAGCTGAGCGCATGAACTTAACCGCTACGCCACCAGGCCAGTGGTTGTATCTTTTAATATAAGGTGCCTCAAATTGATGTAGAAATATGCATTACCTAAGTAATATACAAATATAAATACACACACACAAACTCATTGCCCTCCAACTGTTTGATTCACAGTCTTTTTAGAAAACAAAACAATATTTTTGCATTTAGATTAAGGTTATCTAAAACTCCAAATATTTTTAAAGTTATATTTGCATGGGAATAATGTAGCAAGAGTGTAGGATTTTGAATTATAATAGATACTATATATGCTTTATAACCACAGCAGACATGTTGGTCTTTAACATATCTTAATGGTATATGACTCTTGGTTTTAAACCCTGAGTTAGAGTGCTTAAAATTTTCCTGATTTAATAATTCAAAATGTATTTGAATATGAAATAGTGGGCTATAAAAAACAACACTATGGTTCTGAATTTACTAGGATACAGCATAATATGTTAAATATTTATATATTTCTGTGTTATATGTAATCAGAACATTAAAATTAAAAAATTCTCACTCTCTCTGATAGCTATTTTTGTGCCTTCACAGAAAACTGGGTATGTATGTAAGTATACGGATATACATATGTGTGAGTGTGTATATCTATAAATAACATTTAATTTTTAAATATTTTTTCTTCATAATTTTATCAGGCTCATTTCTCATTCAGACAGTCTTATTAGTATTTTCCATGCCAAGACTTTCCATAGAGCAGGCTTATAAGTAAACTGCTCTATTCTTTAAGAAAGAATTATGAATTTAGCGGAAAAGTATAGTATTCCAAAGTTGTTTTCTGTTTTTTCTCCCATTCTGAGACTAAGAAAGTCTATATACTTAGCCCATGTACTAATTAAAGGCATATCCATGTCTTGGGAGCAGTTCACAAAATATGAGACAAGTTTTGTGTGTGTGTGTGTGAGGAAGATCAGCCCTGAGCTAACATCCATGCCAATCCTCCTCTTTTTGCTGAGGAAGACGAGCTCTGAGCTAATAGCCATTGCCAATCCTCCTCCTTTTTTTTTTCCTCCCAAAGCCCCAGTAGATAGTTGTATGTCATAGTTGCACATCCTTCTAGTTGCTGTTTGTCGGACGTGGCCTCAGCATGGCCGGAGAAGTGGTGCGTCGGTGTGCTCCCAGATCCGAATCCGGGCCGCCAGTAGCAGAGCACCCGCACTTAACCGCCAAGCCACAGGGCCGGCCCAATATGAGACAATTTTTAATATAAAATATAAGATTTTAATATAGTAATTTGACCTTGCATTTCCCAAAACATTAAGGAACAGCAAATGTGATGTTTTTCTTTACAATGTCTTAGCACCATTATGTAGGCTATGTTTATAATTGAGAGTTAATGTGAGGACATCAACTAGTGATAACATTATAATTTCTCAATATAATACAGTTAATGTTTATGTTTCTATTTAGAAAAACTCAGTCCAGTCTACCTCCTGTGTTTCTCCATTTCTCTCACACTACTACCACACTCACAACACTTCTGACACCAGATGTGTGGGGTTTTTTCCCCCACACCAAGCAATTCTCCATGACACCAGCTGGGTGTCCTACAATTTAACTCAATTCTGACACTATCTGCTTGGAGATAGTGTCAGATCCCAGGCTAAGGGCTCAGCCCCACAGGACTGCTCCCACCCCACTTCAGATGTCAATAACAAGTAGTTGGTCCCCAGGTTGCCCACAACTTCTGTCCTACTTGGCTACAAATCCGAGGTTGCCATGGCCTCCTCACTCTTGGATTTAATTATTTGCTAGAGCAGCTCATAAAACTCAGGGAAATAGTCACGTTTACCCATTTATGAAAGGGTATGTTGATGCAAATAATCCATAATCAATCTATAAATTAAAATTGGGGTGAGTTTACTATATGAGCCAGTTTGAGGACCACAGCCCAGTGGTTTCCTTCCCCAAGGAAGGAAGCACTCCAAAGAAGCAAGGAGTACAGCGTAGTTATATATTGTCTTGGAACAAAGAGCATACATCACATATGACAGGCATACCCCTTTTACAACACTCACGAGATGCTTTGCTGGCACAGCAGGTCAGTGGTCACAAGGTGAACACAGCAGGTCGGTGGTCAGCGGGTCGGTGGTCACAAGGTGAACATAGCAGGTCGGTGGTCAGCGGGTCGGTGGCCACAAGGTGAAGACAGCAGGTCGGTGGTCAGCGGGTCGGTGGTCACAAGGTGAACACAGCAGGTCGGTGGTCAGTGGGTCAGTGGTCACAAGGTGACTTAAAGCAGCTCAGTAATTAATCCTTAGTTTCCGGGAAGAAATGCTTATCTTTAAAGAAATGCTGATATGGGGGAGGCAACATCCCTATCATTATGGGCATCATTCTTGGCTTTGGGACATTGTAAATGTTTAAAGCAGGTGTACAATGCGTGCTTGTTATGTCATGTCAGGCCTTTCTGGAAAAACAAGGTTAGGCAGAATTAGTTTTAAACCAAATGGCTTCCACGTGTACTCCAATATATTTTATTGCTTTTCATTTATTCATCAGATATGATAAAGGATACAGATGAACAGCCAGATGAAAAGAGAAATAAGGCGAGGTCTGGGAGAGTCCTGCAGGAACTTCTGCCCCCACAAAGTTGGGATTCATCATCCTCCTGGTATGTGGATGTGTTCACCCCACCTGGAAGCCCCCCAAATCCCACCCTATTGGGACTTTATGGAAACTTCCTCACATGGGAATGATAAAGTATTAACTATTTCCAGCCCTTCCCCCATCTCTGGAGAACGGACTGGGCGCTGGGCTGAAAATTCCAAGCTTCTAATCATGCCTTGGTCTTTCTGGTGACCAGCTCCATCCAGAAGCCCACCCCGAGTCGCCTCATTGGAACAAAAGACAGTCCCATCACCCAGGAAATTACAAAGAATTTAGGAGCTCTGTGTCATGAACCATACTTTTGTTCATACTGGAACAAAAGATGCTACTGATGCTTCTATCATTTAGGTGATTAGAAGGGTTTCAGGAGCTCTGGGCCAGGAACTGGGGGCAGAGACCAATATTATTTCTATTATTTCACAGTTTCCAACAAACTGTCATATTTCAAGTCACTTTTCCAAAAGAATTCTCTGGCTGCCACTGAATGATAAATTGTGTTTTCACACCAAGATTATGATTAGTGTATTTTAATTCATATTCTATAACTGAGTCAGTATTCATATATGATTAAGCTGCCGTAAGACTAAAGAAATTCAAATAAAACAGGAATAAGACACAAACACAGAATATAATATATAACTTATTTGACTGTACTAAAAAAATGAAACCTAAAATAGATTTTTTAATTGCATCTAGATGTAGTTTTTTAAGCATATATTTATGAAATACATAAATTGATGCATTTGTTAATATAAATTCCACTTTTTAAGACAAGACAATGAAGGAAAATATTCAATTCAGAATTAAAGAAGGAAAATTTTCTTTTAGCAAACAGAAACCAGTGATTTTCCAAGTAGGATACTAGTATGTGGCTCAATGTGGCCATAAACTAAAAACTAGTTTTTTAAATGTTAAAAGTCAATTGAGAATATTCATTGAATTCTACGAAGTGTCTGAAGACAAGCACGAAATTATGTATACAGAGTTAGACGCTTTTAAGCAAAGTGACCAACATAAGACAAATTCTAACTGCTCAGATTCTCAGGTAGAAATTTCTCAGTTCATTTCTCGACTCAAATCTCTCTGTAGCACAAATCTGATTATGCTTTCTTCAAAGGCTCAAAAAGAGTGCAAAATGTAGCAATGCTCCTGCTTTTACCTCTCTGGGCTCCCAAAGCAGCAAGGAAAAGATTCAGTGGGAAAACAGAGACCCAGGGATGGCTTGGATGGCTTCCTGACTACCGAATAGACAGGTTCGGAGGGCATTTTATTATTGTATCATGTTGTTGGTCTCATGAATTTAGACTCATCCACCACCAGAACTGGATGCAATCTTTGGGTAATGGATCTATTTGGAAATCTGATGAAACTATGGGTGTTTTCCTAAGGATATAAGTACGTATGCACATCTATTCACAAAATTTTAGGGTATTTAAAGGCTTTAGGACACACAATCACAGACCATAGATCATGTTCTCACCACACTCCCATGTTACCAAAATGGACGACGGGTTCCATTCATTCATTATAGTAACATATATTTTACACCTACATTGAGACACATACTGTGTTACTATAAGAGGATGAGGACAGAGAGAAAAAAAAAAAAACAGAAAAACATCTCATTTTCAAAAATCTCACAGTCTATTAAGAAAGACATATGATTAAGCAATATTAATGGTATAAAAACAGAAAATAAAAATAAAATGACCATCTGCAGGAACAGTTTATACAGAAAATTATGGGAACAGAAATGTGAGATCAGACTCAGTCTACCTATAATATGATTTTCCTGAGGGGTCAGGGGAGACTTTACAGACAAAATGGCTTTTAGATTGAGTTTTGAAAGATGAAAAGCAATTTAGCCAGGTAAATGACAAAGGGACATTCTAAGAAGAAGAAACCACAAGTGACAAGGTGTAAAATGAATGGCAAGCAATTCCAGTGATTCCGTGTGAGCTGATCACTTGCTGCATGTGGGGAATGATGGGCTGGAGCGTTAAGGCATGGGCAAGGACTAGGTCACAGAGGCACTTGTGGGCCTCAGTGAAGAGGTCTCCATGTACCCCATAGCTAATAGCCTGCCTTTAAAGGACTTAAATTGCTGAGCGAGACTTGCTGTATAGAAAAATCATCCTGACAGAGGTGTGAAAAACAGCACTGGGATGAGGGGAAGAGTTTGTGGAGAGAGAAAGTGGGTTAACATAAGCGACAGCAGTTATCAACCAAATGATACAGATAATGAAAATCCTTACAGGCCTGGGACATAGTTACCAAACAAGAATCAGCAGGACTTCGTGAGGACCAACAAAATTTAAGTAACTTGCTCAAGGCCACATACACAATTAGTAGCAGAGATATATCAGCATTAAGTTTCTTGATTCCCAACCCATTTCTCTCTCTGCTACTCTATACCACTTCTTATTATTTGATTAATTCAGCTACAGTCATGCACTGCATAACAACATTTCAGTCAATGATGGACCGCATATACGACGGTGGTCCTGTTAGATTAGTACCATAGAGCCTAGGTGTGCAGTAGGTTGTACCAACTAGGTTTGTGTAAGTACACTCTATGATGTTCACACAGCAACGAAATCTCCTAACGACACATTTTTCAGAATGTATCCTTGTCATTAAGCTACGCATGACTGTAGAGATTTCAAATTAGGGATTTAAAATTGCCTATTAATGGTGATGACTTTCCCTGAAAACCTTACATTTTTCTTTTAAACAAGCAAATGTGGACTAAACACATTGTTATTGGTTTCCTTTTAACAAAAGTTTTATTGTAATTAAACTCCATCATTATTTTCTTCCTGACAGATAAAAGCAATTTGCTAATGTCAAGATTAAATTTTGCCTTTGGTTACCAGCTAAGCCAATGGTTTGCTGCATGACCAGAATGTGTGTGTGTGTGTTAGATTTTGCCAATTAAATTATTTTAAGAAAATAAATTTCCCTGGGAATATAATCTCCGTAGTCTATGCTCTTTTTAAAAGACAGGTTATTGTTCCTACATTTCATCATAGGACAACGGAACTGCTCTGGTGTATCTATAGATGACTACAGACATCACTGAGTGCTGTTCACATATGACATGCCGTCTTTGCTCTCATATCAGAAGAACTTTGGTTGGGAAAAGGGCATTTTATTGCTATGATTTGAAAGGTCAAAGAACTAGAAGATTCTAAAGCCCATTGTTAATTAATTTCTCCTATGTTTTTCTTAAGAACACAAAATTATATTATTCTATTTACTAAATCAGAATAATTGTTTTTACTTTATACAATAAATTGACATGTCTATTTTTGGTAAGTGAAAACAAGTGAATCACTAAATTATTCTGTTGAATAAAGAATGGGGATATATTCCAATTTAAATAGAAATGCTATTTTCAAAATTATGTCATAAAGGAATTATAAGCCAATATAAAATCAGGGCACTAGTAAGGAAGAAAAGCTGTACTCTTCAGTTATTTTATGTGATGTATTTTTTTCTTATTTACCAAAATAATCATTGTATATTACTTCAGTAGACAAAAAAGTTTTCAGCAGCTTCTACTCTGTGTAGAGTGCTGTGCTAGACATTGGCGATAAATGGTTAATCAACCTCATGCTAGTCTTCACAGAGCTCACAGTTGTTGGGAAAATATAGTCAAGGAAACAGACAATTGCAATAGACTTTGATAAGTGACATAATAGGGGTATTGTGCAATATCACTTTCCTATGATTCAAATGGTGGTATGGAAATAAAGTTGAAACAGACAAGAGTCTAGGCAACAATGGGCAATGATTTCTATTCTCTGTTAAAGCCATGAGCAGGATTTAATCATGCTGCCATGTTGTTTTTTTAACTCAGTCTTTTAAAACTCAATATTTGACTCTTAGAAATCCTCATCTTTTATAAAGAGAGTAAATCAATCTTCACCAAAGAATAAAGGGTCCAGCGATTAAGGATAGTAAGCTGTACAGTCTTAGTCGCATGACATGAATAATTGTTCCTTGTTTATTGGAACACAGCTGTACCCCTTTCTGGTGAAGCTGGCAGAATGTGTGGCCGCTTTAGTCATCTCAGTGATCTTCCTGATATTTATGAATTGAGAGTTACTAAATAACTAGCTTTCTCAAAAATATTCTTTGTGGAATTATCAAATTACTTGAAATGACAATGGAAATACATTCTTTTTCATTAAACATCTGTATCTCCAGAAGGCTTCATTAAAATATAAATATAGGCTGTGTGAAGGATAACATATTTACTTATTGTCCATTCTATGTTGTTAGCTATTCATCACCTTGGGGATAAAAGGACATGAAACTTGTGATGACACGTGGGGAAAGCAGAGCTCGAGGGAACAGGTATTAGTTCCACCAGAGAACACTTGATCTGGGTACCAAGGTAAGAACTCTGCCAGGATTATCTAATAAGGATTTCATTGGATACTCCTGTGTTTTTTTTTTCTTTTTAAGGAACTAGATTAGGATTTAGAAAACCCAATTTCAGTCTTGTGCTCCACCACTAACTAACCAACTGGTCTAGGGTGTGTGTGTCATTTGGGTTGATGGGACTTCATTTTGTTAATCAGTAAATGAGGAAATAGCACCAACAAACTTTCAAGGCCCAACTCTGAATTTTGAATAACATGAATATTATCATTAAGAAACAAGAGAGCAAAGATCTATTGAGAGGGTTGGTGTCAATATGGCAGCATAGGCATACTCCAAACTCACCTCCTCCCATGCACACAACAGAGCTACAACTACTTTTGGAATAATTACTCCTGAGAGAGAGTTGAAAATTAGATAAGAGGAACCCATGCAACAAGCCACAGTCCTGACTGAGGTGGAAGAGGCAGAAATTCCCTTCTGGAGAGGAAAAAATCCACCTTTGCAAGCTGCAGCACTTCACAGACACCCGGGAGCAATCCAAATGTACATAGCCTGCGCTAGAGGAGTGGGGGACCTGAGTTGGGGAGTGTTGCTGCTATAAACATTTTTTAGACCCAGGACAACCAAGATGAATGTCATAATTTAGGGCCTTGCTGGCTACTAACAGCAACTGGGAATACCCCCAGAAAAGCTATCGGACATAAGGGAAAAAAAAAAAACAGCTCGTAAAGGGCCCACGCACAAATTCACCTGTTTCAGAAAGCAACCCAAAATAGGCTGATAGGCTCTGAGTGCATCTCAGTGAGAGGTGAGACCTGTCCAGGGACTGAGACATTGGCGGTAGCCATTGTCGTGACCTGGTGCAGGCGTGCTGACACAGACAGTGGCAGATGCCATTGGAGTTCTCCCTGGGTCCTGCTAGCCCAGGGTCTGCCACACCCACTAGAGCACCAATTTAATCCAGCTCAGCCAGGGCAGGCAGCCTGCCCTAGGGACTGGCCCCACCCAACAGCAAGCCTTTGGGAAACTTGTGGGCCTGCATAGGCTAGGTGACTGGATTCTCTGCAGCCAGGCAAGTGGGTCCACCTCTGTGGGGCAAGGCACATGCGAGGATCAGGAGGAATGTGTGGGGTGTTGATGGAGTGTGTGAGGCCTCTGCAGTGGGGTGATTGGGTCTGCTTCAGGGGATCAGGGTGCATGTACAGGGCAGGACTATGTTGACAGTGTGTGTGGCCCTGTGGAAGGTGGGGCTTGTCAGCTGCACAAGACTTGTGTTTCTTAAACAGCCACATAGGGGATCGGCCCCACTTTCCAAAGCCTGAAACAATTGGGTGTTCCCTTACCCGGGGCCAGCCCCACCCAGCTGCAATCCTGAGAGAGCTGACAAGAGCCTTTTAGGCTAGAGGCCTACAGCAATTGTAAGCCCCTGATTGTAAACCAGCCATGCTGGGGGCCTATGCACTTAATAGAAAAACTGCAATATATATGTGCTATTAGACCTTGCAGCCAACTGTGCTGGGACTCTCCACACCCAATAAAGAGAAGGAAGGGTCCATAGAAGCTACCCACTGCTGAGCATTACAACTAGCCAGCCAGAGGGACAGCCCAGGCTCCCTGGGCACCTACAGCAAGAGCAACCCTGCCACAACAGAAGAACCCACATAGCCCACATGGGGGTCATGCCTGGAACATTTGGAACTGGTGAAAGAGGGAAGCACACTGCTGGGCCTCATAAGGCATCTCTTACATAAGGCCACCTCTCCAAGATCAGGAGACATAGCTGACATACATAATACATAGACACAACCACAGAGAAAGAGGCAAAATGAGGAGGCAAAAGAATATTTTCCAAATAAGGGAGGAGGACAAAATCCCAGAAAAAGAACTAAGCGAAACAGAAATGAGCAACCTACCTGACAAAGAGTTCAAACAAAGAGTCATAAGGATGCTCGCTGACCTTGGGAGAAGAATTGATGAACTTAGCAAGGACATCAAAAAACAATTGGAAATATAAAAAATAACCAATCAGAAATGAAGAATACAATACTAGAAATGAAAAATTCACTAGAGGGATTCAAAAGCAGAGTAGATGATACAGAAGAACGGATCTGTGAGCTGGACTAAAGACTAGAGGAAATCACCCAAGCTGAACAGCTAAAAGAAAAAAGAACTAAAAAGAACAAGGACAGTCTAAGGGATCTCTGGGACAACATCAAGCACACTAACATCCATATAATAGGTGTCCCAGAAGGAGAAGAGTGAGACAAAGGGGCAGAGAATCTATTTGAAGAAATAATAGCTGAAAATGTTCCTAACCTAAGGAAGGAAACCGACATCCAGGTACAGGAAGCACAGAGAGCACCAAACAATATGAACCCAAAGAGGCCCACACCAAGATGCATCATAATTAAAATGACAAGCATTAAAGGTAAAGAGAGAATTCTAAAAGCCACAAGAGAAAGGCAACAAGTTATATACAAAGGAAACTCCATAAGGCTGTCAGCTGACTTCTCAGCAGAAACCTTATAGTCTAGAAGGGAGTGGCACAATATATTTAAAGTGCTAAAAAGAAAAAATCTACAGCCAAGAATACTCTACCTGGCAAGATTATCATTCACAATGGAAGGAGAGATAAAGAGTTTCCCAGATAAGCAAAAATTAAAGGAGTTTATCACCAAGAAACCAGTCCTACAAGAAATGGTAAAGGGATTTATTTAAGGGGGAAAGAGAAGACCACAAATAGGAAAAAATTATCTATTTGCATGATAAGAGGGTAAAAGATACAAACACACAAACAAGAGGTTAGATATAATATCAAAAATATAAAATGTAGGAGGAGGGGAGTAAGAGTAGAGCTTTTAGAAAGAGGTCAAAATAAAGAGACCATCATCTTAATTTAGATTGCTCTATATGTATGTTATTATATATGAACCTCATGGTAATCACAAGCCAGACACCTATAATAAATACACAAAAACCTAAGAAAAAGGAACCCAAACATAATACTAAAGAAAGCCATCATACCACAAGGGATGAGAGCAAGAGAAGAAGAAAAGAACAGAGAAGAACTGTTAAAATACCCAGAAAAAAAGCAACAAAATGGCAATAAGTCCTTACTTATCAATAGCAGCTTTAAATGTCAATGGAATAAATGCTCCAATCAAAAGTCATAGGGTGGCTGATTGGATAAAAAAAACAAGACCCATATATATGCTGCATAAAAGAGACACACTTCAGACCTAAAGATACTCACAAACTGAAGTGAAGGGATGGAAAAAGATACTCCATGCAAATGGCAATGAAAAGAAAGCTGGGGTAGCAATACTTATATCAGACAAAATAGACTAAAACAAAAACTGTAACAAGAGACAAAGAGAGGCACTATATAATGATCAAGGGAAGAATCCAACAAGAAGCTACAACACATGTAAATATCTATGCATTCAACATAGGAGCACCTAAATATATAAAGCAATTATTAACAGATGTAAAAAAAGAAATAAACAGTAACGCAATAATAGCAGGGATATTTAACACTCCACTTACACCAATGGATAGATCATCCAAATAGAAGATCAATAAAGAAACATTGGCCTTAAATGACATACTAGACCAGATGGACTTTGTTGTTATACAGAACATTCCATCCAAAAACCAAAGAATACCCATTCTTTTCAAATGCACATGGAACAGGATAGATTACATATTACACCACAAAACAAGTCTCAATGAATTTAAGAAGACTGAAATAATACCAAGCATCCTTACTGACCACAATGGTATGAAACTAGAAATCAACTACAGGAAGAAAATCAGAAAAGGCAAAAATACATTGAGATTAAACAAAATGCTACTGAACAATGATAGGGTCAAAGAAGAAATCAAAAAATACCTGGAGACAAATGAAAATTAAAATATGACATGACAGAATTTATAGGATACAGCAAAAGTGGTTTTAAGAGGGAAGTTTATAGCAATACAGGCCTACCTCAACAAACAAGAAAAATTTCAAATAAACAATGTAACACTGCACCTAAAGAAACGGGAAAAAGAAGAACAAACAAAGTTCAAAATGAGTGGCCGGAAGGAAATACTAAAAGTCAGAGTAGTAATAAATGAAATAGAGAGGAAAAAAATCAATGAAACCAAGAGCTGGTTCTTTGAAAAGATAAACAACATTGACAAACCTTTAGCTAGACTCACCAAGAAAAAAAAGAGAGAAGACTCAAATAAATAAAATCAGAAATGAAAGAGGGGAAATTACAACAGACACCTCAGAAATACAAAAGATTATAAAAGAATACTATGAAAAATATACACCCACAAATTGGATAATCTAAAAGAAATGAATAAATTCTTAGCATCATACAACCTTCCAAATCTGAATCAAGAAGAAATAGAGAACTTGAAAAGACCAATCACCAGTAAGGAGATCAAAACAGTAATCAAAAACTCCCTAAAAATAAACGTCTAGGACAAGACAGCTTCACTGGTGAATTCTACCAAACATTCAAAGAAGACTTAATACCTATCCTTCTCAAACTCCTCCAAAAAATTGAAGAGGTTGGGAAGCTTCCTAACTCATTCCACAAAGCCAACATTACCCTGATACCAAAACCAGACAGGGACAACACAATCAAAGAAAATTACATGCCAATATCACTGATGAACATAAATGCAAAAATCATCAACAAAATACTAGCAAATCGCATACAATAATACATTAAAAAGACCATATACCATGAGCAAGTGGGATTTATTCCAGGGACGCAGGAATGGTTCAACATCCAAAAATCAATCAACGTGATACACCACATTAATAAAAGGAAGAATAAAAATCACATGATCATCTCATGCAGAAAAAGCATTTGAAAAGATACAGCATCCATTTATGATAAAAATTCTCAATAAAATGTGTATAGAAGGAAAATACCTCAACATAATAAAAGCCATATATGAGAAACCCACAGCTAATATCATTCTCAATGGTGAAAAACTAAAAGCTATCCCTCTAAGAACAGGAACCAGACAAGGATGCCCACTCCTTGGGCACTCCTATTTAACACAGTATTGCAAGTCCTAGCCAGAGCAGTCAGGCAAGAAAAGAAATAAAAGCGATCCAAATTGGAAAGGAAGAAGTGAAACTCTCACTATTTGCAGATGATATGATTTCATAGTTAGAAAACCCTAAAGAATCCACCAAAAAACTTTTAGAAGTAATAAATGAATATGGCAAAGTTGCAAGATACAAAATCAACATACAAAAATCAGTTGCATTTCTACATACTAACAACAAAGTAGCAGAAAGAGAAATTAAGAATACAATCTGATTTACAACTGGAACAAAAAGAATATAATACCTAGGAATAAACTTAACCAAAGAGATGAAAGACCTGTACACTGAAAACTATAAAACATTGTTGAAAGAAATCGAGGAAGACACAAAGAAATGGAAAGATATTCTGTGCTCTTGGATTAGAATAATTAACATAGTTAAAATGTCCATGCTTCCTAAAGCAATCTACATCTTCGGCCCAATCCCTATCAAAGTCCCAACAACATTTTTCACCGAAATAGAAAAAAGAATCCTAAAATTTATATGAAACAACAAAAGACCCTGAATAGCCAAAGGAATCCCGAGAAAAAAGAACAAAGCTGGAGGTATCACACTCCTTGATTTCAAAATAGAATACAAAGCTATAGTAACCAAAACAGCATGCTACTGACACAAAAACAGACACACAGATCAATGGAACAGAATTGAGAGACCAGAAATAAACCCACACATCTATGGACAGCTAATTTTCGACAAGGGAGCCAAGAACATAGAATGGAGAAAGGAAAGTCTCTTCAATAAACAGTGTTGGGAAAACTGGACAGCCACATGCAAAAGAACGAAAGTAGACCATTATCTTACACCATATGCAAAAATTAACTCAAAATGGATTAATGACTTGAATGTAAGACTTGCAACCATGAAACTTCTAGAAGAAAACATAAGTAATACGCTCTTCAACATCAGTCTCAGCAACATATTTTCAAGTACCATGTCTGACTGGTCAAGGGAAACAATAGAAAAAATAAACAAATGGGACTACATCAAACTAAAAACCTTCTGCAAAACAAAGAAAACCATCAGCAAAACCAAAGGACAACCTAACAACTGGGAGAAGATATTTGCAAACCATAAATCTGATAAGGAGTTTATATGCAAAATATATAAAGAACTCATACATCTCAACAACAAAAAAACAATCCAATTAAAAAATGGGCAAAAGATCTGAACAGACATATCTCCAAAGAAGATATACAGAAGGCCAACAGGCACATGAAAAAATGTTCAACATCATTAACTATCAGGGAAATGCAAATCAAAACTACAATGAGATATCACCTCATGCTCATCAGAATGGCTATAATTAAGACAGGAAACAAGTGTTGGAGAGGATGTGGAGAGAAGGGAACTCTCATACACTGCTGGTGGGAGTGCAAACTGGTGCAGCCACTATGGAAAACAGTATGGAAATTCCTCAAAAAATTAAGAATAGGACTACCATACAATCCATCTATTACACTGTCAGGTATTTATCCAAAGAATATGAAAACACCAATGTGTAAAGATACATGCACCCCTGTGTTCACTGCAGCGTTATTCACAATAGCCAAGACTTGGAAACAACCTAGATATTCGTCAAGGGACGAATAGATAAAGAAGATGTGGTATATATACACAATGTAATACTACTCAGCCATAAGAAACGATGAAATCCAGCCATTTGTGACAACATGGATGGACCTTGAGTGTATTGTGCTAAGCGAAATAAGTCAGAGGGAGAAAGTCGAATACCATATGATCTCATTCATAAGTAGAAGATAAAAACAACAACAAGCAATCACATAGGGACAGAGATTGGATTGGTGGTTACCAGAGGGAAAGAGGGAGGAGGAGGGCGAAAGGGATGATTAGGCACATATGTGTGGTGATGGATTGTAATTAGTCCTCGGATGGTGAATATGACGTAATCTATACAGAAACTGAAATATAACGATGTATGCTTGAAATTTATATAATGTTATAAACCAATGTTACTGCAATAAAAAATACATATAATAATATTTCAAAAAAAAAGAGAGTTGTTGAAAATGGAGAAATGAAATTGAGAATAGCTGCAAAGATGTGCTTGGATAATTCAAATTTGGCCTAGGGCCAGCTCCTCATTCTAGGCGATTACTTCATTATTTTTAATAATTCTACCAAATTGTGTCGGGTTTTTTTTCCTCTTTATTGTATTTTTTTTTTAACAATAGATGATCTTTGAAAAATACTGGGTTAAAATAAATATTTAATGCAGCAAAATCGGTATGGCCAACTGAATTTTATTCTAATAACAGAAACTATTTCTCTCCTATGTATTTTCAATTGGATTTTATACTCACACCAGTAACTATAGATTTGTTATTGTTGTTATTTTTTATCTTAAATGTTTCTTAAAGCTAATGCTATTATATCACGTGAAGCTCAGACCAGAGGAGCAAAACTGAATCATGCTTATTTTAAAAAGATTAAATGAAGAAGAACATTAAGGAAGTTTTAAGATTATCACCAACTCCCAGAACTGGTTTGTCTTCATTTTGTAAAACTTCCTTTTACATTCAATTTAATGCATTTAGGAGTAAATTATTCAGGAAGTCGATAAAGATTCATTACTTAACTACAGGGAAGTCTAAAAGAGCAGTTAGCAGCAGCTGTGTAGATTCCCGCTCGTTTACTCCACACGCAGGGCATAATGGATTTCCAGCAATTTGGGTAATGTAACATTATCTGTGTTGATTGTAGATGTTACAGCAAGATATTATGCTTTTTAAGAGTGCTTTAAAATGAAACAACTACATGATGGGTAAGGAGACAATCTCAGTCTAGGAGTAAAGTTTTCTCTAGAAGATCCGAAAACGCAAGTATGAACAAGGGGAGGTTGGAAACATCTTTCTCAAGAAGGAGGACTGTGTAGGGGATTGGCAGGACCCAATGACACATTTTTCAAATAAAATACACCACCTTCACCTCCACAAATGATAAATACGGAAGCAACCAGATGTTGTGCATACTAAATTGACAGCCTGTGTTGATTTTGACTCAGAATTAGCTGTGCTGTCGGGCTAGGTGGTAAATGCAGGGGAAATGTTTACATAAAGGAGTGGGAAGATTTTCACGTTGCCAAAGAAGAGGTAATAATTATGAGAGATGAAAATCTAGCTTAATATTTAAATTTTATCCACCCTACAAGAGAGCATGCATCCATTCTTAAAATAATTAAACATAAGGTAAGTTTTGCAGTCTATGATGAATTTAGATTTAGGACTTAGAATATGGTTACTACAATATAAATCTAAATTTGAACAAATGATTACTATAAACAATTTACAACAAATCAGCAAGGATAGTTTTTTTTTCCTGAATATTTTAGAAATGAAGTTCTATGGGATTCTAATGCTTTTGTTCCAATACTGACAGCTACTACATATTAACTGAGTCCCAAGTTTCACAACTCTGTGAGGTAGGTGTTATTATCACTTCATCTTTACATGGAAGGACGCTAAGGCAGAGATGATGAAACTGACCAAGAGTGCAGCTAAGAAGTGGCAGAGTTGAGATTTGAACCCGAGCAGATTGACTTCCAACTATAGCAGGCATTTCAACCCTGATAGTACTGCTACAGGACACCAAATAATGTCACAAGAAGAAGAAAATATGTCTTCCTGGCTCCCAAGCCAAATCTCTTACACTTCTGATTTTCTTATTTTACATTGATTTTATCCTTCTAAAACCTTATTTAATTCATTGAGCACCATGATGTGGCTGAAATAAAACGTTTTCCATGAAATAATCTAAAGTTTGGGAAGAATCCGCTGGGAACAACCTAAGTATAGTGGTGAGGACTTTGCTCTGCTTAAATATGTTTTACAGAGTGGAGAGCTGGCAGTAGTAGAATTCCTACTGGGATAAACGCAAGCTCATAAGTTAGTCTGTCACTGATCCGTGGCTGCTGACAGAAGATGAGACTCCGGATCAGAGACAAAGGATTTTCCGAATCACAACAAAAACAGTAGTAGGCATATCAGCATCTTTCTAGTGTTTCCTCTTGCCCCGAAGTCCAAGGGGCGACAGGATGGGCTCAGATGGATGGCTCTGCAAGCAGAGGGTTGCACTGCAGCTGAGGAACCCTGAACTTAAAAAATCTGCCACTTTTATAGCAAGTGGTAAAGAAGGCTGCTCTCTGTCCAGAGAGACTGCGAGCTGTGCAGGACTATGTGATGCATTGCTGTGACTGATTATCTCACTTTTCAGGATTGCCGGCTGCAGAAACAGTCCAGACAAGTGGCCAGGGTGAAGGAGCGGTCAGGATCTGGGGGTCTCGGCATACTTAACAAGACATGTAGGAGAACAACAAGCCCATAGCAGACTGTCCCCCCAAAATGTTCAGGGCACATTATAAAAGAAATGAGGTTTTGTGTGAGAGCCTAGGTGCCTTAAAACAGTACATACAAGATTTTTAAACGAAAATCTTAGAAACTTTCAAACAATTTCTCTGTTATTTTGAGAATTACCTGAATCTCTTTTTCACTGAAAAAAAAATGTTTTCTAATGTTTTCTGAAATTACAGGTGGGGGGATCCTTTTATTTGACTCTAAATTGGAACCACTGTAATTCATGCAAACATCTTTCAGGAAGTTCATTGCCTGAAGGTAATCTCAGGGATGGAGGGTATTTTGTGTGAGGTTAGGAGTTCTGTGGTGCCATTGTGCTCACACTCTAAAAAAGCAGGCTAATATTTCTTTTATTGCTGGCTCTCCCTGCTTTTCCTTCACCTGAAGAAAGTCAATTAACTTTATGTGCCTGTACAATGAGGATAATACTACTTGGTCACACACCTCTGAATGGTGTTGGAAGGAAAAACAAGATGCTTATAATGCATTTGCAGAAAGTTCAAAAGAAGCGTAGTGTGAGAGTACAATGCATTCTTAAATGTGAAAAACGGTCTAATTCAAATTCTTTGACAGGGCTAGGCTAATAGAGAAAGGAATTTTTAACACTTTGCTAAACATAATTTTCTCCTAAGCATGTGTCATAAATATACTCCATGACCAGACAGAGCTCCTCAAGCCATATGCGGCTTCATCGAATCAACAATATAATACACTCAGCCACACAAGTGCACAAAATTTGTATTAGTAGGTGAGAAAGGGTTTTCTTACCTGCCCCATCAGCGTTGGAAAGAACGAAAAACAAAGCAGTTTAATCACAACGCTTGAAACTGTTCAGTCATTCCACTTTTCATTCAACAATGATGGTTCGCAAGGCCGTCCTGTCTGTCAGGGATAGGCCAGGTGCTCTGCTAACACATCAGACAAGGAATGGGAGGCTTCTTAGCACAAAACCCCAGAATTTCTTAGTGCAGCCTGTATTTTAGTATTTATTCTGTAGTAGTACTCTGTGTCCTTGTGAGGAACCAAACCTCTATGTGGTAATCCAGAGCCCATGTGAGAACTGATTAAAGATATGCAATAATGAAGCCTCAGAAAAATTCCTTTCCTAGGAAGAACAGTAAAAAGCATAGAGAACAGATACCTGTGAAAAATGTTGGGAGGATCTCTAGGACACAGCACGTAGACTATAACGAAGGATGCATATTCTCCAATCCCCCTAACAAAAGCTACCATTATCATAGCAATTTTTGGAAGTCATATAGGCCAGTGCTGTTCGAAAAATGGTCCACAGACTAGCAGCATCAATATCACCTGAGATCTTATTAAAAATGCCAATATTGGAGCCTCAGCCCAGATCTATGAAATCAATTTTGTATTGCTGTATTAACAAGCTCTCCAGGTGACTCCTAAATTCCTCCAGATCTGATAACCTTTGATCTAATACTATCCGCCTCAATTCCAACCCGGTGACAATTATTTAAACTGTTGATCTGCCTTTAGCGTAAATTCACATCAACGGAACGTGTCGTATGAGACAAACAGAAATGTAAAAAGGCTAATGGACCGGGTTTAGTGACGAACAAGCAGCTTGTTCCAGTTCTGCTTCATACATGGTCCATCTGAAATCAGCACATAGTCTCCTAATACAGGGCACTTATAACAGGGGAAAAAGCATAGTGCATTTTCTTGGGTGGTATTTCAGCTGCACTTAGACTTGTGTGTCCTGTTCAGAAAGAGCTAGAGAAGTCAAGGTGGATCTTAAGAAGACATCTTAACCAGATGGTTATAATGCCAAACACAGCAATCCCGACCTTGCATTTTTTGTAGTGCTTTCTGTCCATCACAGGAGAGTGTAGTTTTTTCACTAATACTTTTCCCCTAAAGATGTAACACGTGGGAAGAAAGAGATGGGAGAAAGAACTTAAAGATCATTGGCTTAATTCCTTCTAAACAAAACAGAAGATTCTGATTGTTATTCGATTAACTGCTCTGTCTCCTTGGACAAATAAGGTGGCCATAGCGAGTGGCTTAGGGCATGGGCTCTGGAGCGTGGCGCTTGGTTTCAGTGCAATTCCTCCATCACTAGCTGGGTCATTTTGTGCAAGTTACTCCACTTCTCTAAGCCTCATTTCTCTTATCTGTAAGATAATGATGATGATAATATTTAACCTGAAGAGTTGTTATGAAAAATAAATTAACATTTATAAGAATTTAAAACAGTGCTTGGCACATAAAAGAACAATATACATACAAAATTTTAAAAAATATGAACATTCCAGATCATGCAATACAATGTTATCTCTGGTTCATTCTAATTATTTTACTTCTTATTATCTGAAGTTTAAACACTAGCATGATTTACTCTTCTGTGTTTCCAAAGGTGGGATGGTAATGGTAGACTACCTCATTAACCAGCAGTAAAATTCTTCATATGCATGCAGCCACCTGTTTTAGAGTCCTTATGTCAATCCTCAAGTTAGGTTAATTTTTAAAAAGCATTTAAAGAAATATGCCATACAATAAAATATTTTAATGTTTATTTACTTCAAAAATGTCTATTATTCATGTACCTGCCTTGAAATCACAAACTTGACTCTAATTGGAAATTGAAGATGATACATTTGTAACAAGATGATGCTTTTATCTCTTTGTCTGATAATTATTTAATCAAGCAAAATTCTAAAAAGGGTAAAATGAAAGTAAGGAAGGCAAGCTGGACTATTGAGGGATGAGAAATGCCCAGGCATCAATAGCTTCACCGAGTGACAATTACAAGGAAGAATGTGGCTCTGATCTGCAGGCGTTCTCTTCCCACCGCTGCCCAGCTGAGCTCCTGTGTCGGCACAAGAGCCAAAGACCTCATTGCAGAATGTCACACTGGGGGTTGCACCTGGTTCCTTGAATTCAGACATTTGGTTAAGGAAGGCAGAGGATGTTTACTATGTGTCACTGTGGCTGCAAGGGCCACTTACCACATGAAGATCACTCTCTTCCTGAATAGTCTTCACAAAAATACGTGACAATTCCTAAAAGAGTAGCTAAATAGGATGACCCATTTCGAGGTAGAAAAATACACACAAATTTATTTCACAATGGAAAAAGTCCATAACGTCACAGAAGCACACAAAAGTATATTAGGTCATAGGATGTGGAATTAACAGGATGGAAATGCAGTCAAGAGGCCAAATCTATGTGATAAGCTATGTGACTTTGGGTAAGACTCAAATTATCTGAACTTCTATTTTCAATAAGTAAAGCAAAAGTTGAGGGATTCCTGAATTTTTTATCTCCCAATGTTTTATATTTACATGAAAAAAAACTTTCTGAATTATTTATTTTAAAAATAACTCAGTAATCACATTTCAATAATAACAGCAAGTCAACTGAGCCAGAGAATATACAAAATTCTATGCTATAGTTCTAGAATATTTTATAGTTGCTATAGATATATTGGAGAAAAAATGCCTGCCCTCACCAAGGAACATTCAATGTTTTCACATCTTATATTGAAGAGAGAGACATGTCTCTAAAGAGAGACACTTTGGACCCTCCTTTCTCCCTTGAGTTTTGTCTTTTGTTTACAAGCGTCAAGCAAATAGCCTATGTATTGCTGCTGCTGCTGCTGCTCCGAGTTCCAAGCAATGCATTTACATAGCTCCTAGCAATGCATTTACAATAAGGAAATTCGTCTCCTTTAATAAGCTAGGATAACAGAACAGCTGAGCAAAGATTTGCACTCTTGTCAAAGCAAAGCATCCCACGAGGAGGATTCAAGTTGCAGGAAACATGGACAAATTTTCATTGTTCAACAAATATTTTAAAGCACTTATTCGCCAGGCAAAATGCTGGGTTCTTTTGATGTACTGGAAAACAAGATGATTCTCTTCCTCAGTAAGCTTTCTATGCTTTGGGTAGATAGACAAGTACACTTAAGAGGACCCTACAGTATGTATCTTCTCTGGGAGGATTAGGATGGACAGGAGAGAAGGTAAAGTGCATGGGCTCCTGACTGTCTGTAAAGGGCATCAGACGATATGAGGCCGAGGAAGCGGAGAAGGAGGAAGAAGAAGAGAGAAAAAATATGAGGTCCAAGAATTGCAGAAGACTGAAGAGTTTACACTCTTTCACGAAAGAAAATCTATATCTTATTATTGAACAAAACTCATTAAAAAATCTAGTTGAATATCCTCATTGTATAAATGACCCCCAGGGAGAGGCCATGACTTTCTCATGGCTACCCAGGGAGTTACTGAGAGAACCTGAGCTAGAACTCGCATCTCTAGGCAGACCTCACCCCTCCAGGGTCTTTCTCTTTTTTATTTGAGAACAAGAAGGGGAAAGACAGAGCATGTAAAAGACAAAAGCACAACCTATTTATTTTCATCAACATCGATGTACAACCCATTCTTTTATTATGCTGCATTTTATAATGGATAGAAAAAGTCTAAAAAGTTATGAGAAGAATTTGAATTGTAATAGACAGTTGCACAGATTTATGGCTTTAGGAAATAGGGACGTATCACTATGTCTGAGCCATCAATCACATGATGGATCCAACCAAACTTGTAGTTCATCAACTAGCTGATATATCTACAAGGTAAATTCACAACTTCATAGACTGGTCAGCAATATTCATTCCCAAAAATAAGATAAGGGAACATTGTTTAAAACATATACAACCCCAGTTGAAGAAATTCACATAGCATAATAAGGCGAGCCTGGATTAAAACCCCAGGAGTTCATGATTTCTTCATTTTGTGCATTGTTCTTCATAGATGATTTTTGAGATTGCTTTCTGACAATAGAAAGCTATGGTTACATAATGACTTGTGAATCAGTGAGAGAATTAAAATTTATTTGATGAACAAATTTTAATTTGATGAACAAAAATGTAGCATCCAATTCAGTTCCCAGTACCAATGATATCATTTAAAAATAATTTCACTTACGTACTCAAACCATAATCATAAATATAAAATACCAACTCTGAATTGTCTGCACAAATGGAGATATAGATAAACCAAAATGGTAGATAATTCAAAAGTAATTTAAATTTGATGTTTGGACTTCATTGCCAGAGCAAACGTTCTTGGAATTGACTCAGGTAATGATATCTATTGAGAAACTAGATTGAGTTTTCTCATGCTGATCCATGCTAAATTCATCAATATAACATATGCCTTGTGGAGAAAAGGAAACACATCTTTAGACAGTTGATGCCAGTACTGTGTTAAGTAGAAATGACCTGACTAAAAGAAACTTCCCTGGAAAAGGAGCAGTGTTTGCATGTGATGCATTATAATTAGTGAATTTATATGTGATGCTGGAATCTATGAATTGAGTCATTTTAATAGAATGCTAATTTAATGTATTCATTTTTTCATTTAGGCATTCCTCCAACAACTATGTATCAAGAACTTATTTTATGTCACTGTTCCAGGTATTGGAGTAACAAGATCAAGAATTATCTAATGTTGTCTGCTGGGTTTTTGCCACCATGGAATGTAAAATGTGGAATATGCATAGGGAGCGCTTAATCCTTTTGCTAGTGATATAAAATATTTGTCTATCTCCAGAAGCAATGGTTAGAATGTGGTCTTTTGCAATATTAGGCCACTAAAAGGCTCCCACATTGTGTGGTCTATTCTTGTGCACCTGAAAACCCACATTATAAGCTCTTTGTTTTCTCTTTAGTTAAGCTGAGTGAATAATATTCATCAGAGGTTACCCATTATTAGAAGCTTCCAAGTTACTTTAGAGAACCAAGGGAAAAATAACTCTTTGGGAAGAATGGAGAAACATATTTATAAAAGGTTAGGTTTGAAAAGGCTCACAGTGGGCCAGCCCCGGTGGCCTAGTGGTTAAGTTCAGCACACTCCACTTCAGCGGCCCCGGTTCTGTTCCTGGGCATGGACCCACACTGCTCTGCTAGCGGCCATGCTGGGCTGGTGGCCCACATACTGAAAAATAGAAGAAGATTGGCACAGATGTTAGCTCAGGGCGAATATTCCTCAGCAGAAAAAAAAGTACTCACAGTGTATCACAGCTAACAGAGATTGTGAGAGTGAGCAGAGAGAATTCACAGAATATAGACACAAACTTACTCCTCCCGTTCTCACCAACCAGCACTTAGCACACTGCAGGCACTAGATACATACAGAAAAACAAAAGCACAAAATCATCACAGGTGCTGCCATTGCAACAGTAATTCTCACACCCAAGTTTAGAGAATCCAGGAAAATTCCAATGATTATGATGGCAAGGAAGTTATTTTCCCCTTGATATCAACAAACATTCAATGATAATTAAGGCCCTCAAATGTTGGAAATTGATGGAGAAAATGTCCACAACCAAGGAACTAAGCAGAGAATTACTGGCGCCAGCTGTCCATAAACTGCTAAGCACAGTTTTTTACAGAATTTTTTACTAACTGATATTTGACTGAATGTATAGTCAGTGCAGTCTGGTTGGAAAAAATGTTAATGAGCCAATCAAATTGAATCATAAAGGAGCTTTTTGTGCCGCCTGAAGTGAACAGGATTGAGACGATAAAGCAGTGCTGCGGTCATTAATCACGGACTGGGGTAGAGAAAAAGCCGAAGGAAAAGGGAGCGGAAGGTGGTGACAGGCTGAAAACATCCTCTTTGAGAAAGAATGTCCTCTTATTCGCCATGATGATTGTTTTCTGATAAATATCTCGCCTTTCCCTCCATTCTTTCTGGCTAACGGTCTACTATATTATAACAAAACTTCATTCCACTGAAACCATCTAATCATCAGTATCATTTAATAAACTTTTTTAAAACTCCACTTAATTTACACAAATTAATTAGCATAAATACAAGATAACCACAATAAATCCTGAAATGTGTACCCATGCCATCTTTATAATTAAAAAATGGAACTAATTTACAGAATTGTTACTCCTTTTCACTTTTATGCAAAGAAACTTTCAGATGCTAAATCATTCATTTTGATTTGCATTTCAGATTATCACTCTCAAATTCTGAACCATACAAACAATTTGAATGTAGATTACATATACCATTTCCTACGATAATCATCATGGGAGGCAAAACGTCGACACTAAAAAAAGCTACCCAAACTCTTGGCAATTTTTCTCTTGAGGAAAATGCAAACAAGCATGTGAGTCACCTTAATTTCTGCTTGTAAATAGTCACTCAAGTACTTTCTTCTGAAATGGAAGTAAGGAAGAGTGATGTCGTTCATCATAATAATATGCACTCAAAATAGCAATAACCTTAAAAATACTGGTGAGGAGGAAAATGGTAAATGTTATATACCTTACTTGGGAAAGATGTTATTGTAGCTGACCTTCAAAATTCATTTAGTCTACTCGAAGAATAACCTGTATATACTGAAAGTGTCTTTCATTTAAGGCCAATGGAGACAGTAATTAGATGCCATTCTCTAAAATTCTACCTAAAAACTTATCTTTTGAAAATTTTGACCCCATTTTAAGAACCTACTAAGTTTAAATGATTCAATAATAATATAAGTGAATTTCTATCCATAAGAAGAGATAATCACACTTCATCAATCAATTATTTGTTTTAAATGAAATATAAACCTTTATAATAGCACCAGGCCACTAAAGCTAGGTTCTAGACTAGGAAGTAAGTAATTCAGCTCTGCTTTGGCATTTATCTGACCATGCTCAGTGATAACTTTTATTTTACCGACAATAATCCAGAGTCATCACATGGAATAAAGAATTATTTAAAGAAAGAAAATACATACACACACACAATTATATAAATGTTCTGAGTTGTTCTTTCATATTCTTCTGAAAAAACGTAGTGAAAATGAAATATAGGTATTTATGGTTATAATGACAACATTGCAATATGGAGCTTCTTAAACTATACATACATATATAATTTTAATTATACATACACGTGTGTATATATATATGTATGTATGGTTTAAAAATTTCCATTTAGCAATGTTATCACTGTAACTCTAATAATTAATGTGAGAATACCTGTCTATTTATACATCTTCAAAACACACCTCCAAACAAGATCGCTTCCAGCTACAACTATGTGTGCACATCAACTAGATTCAATTCTTCCGTTTGACCTGTCAGACAATTTATGCTTTTAAATGACATCCCAGGGAGACCAATGAGCCTTGCAAAATCAGAATAGCAATCTAAAACTTTAAATGTTTTAAACTAAGGAAGTCCTCAAACCAGGACTATTTACTAAAATCATCCACTTAAAGTCTCACCACTTCTCACTACCTCCACTGTTGCCATGATATACAAACGACCACCCTCCCTTGCTATTGCAGCAGCCTCTTAACCGCGTTATTACATCTATTTTTACACCAAGACAGACCGCCTCTGCCTATTTGCCTCAAAGCGTTCTTTCCACTCACCTCTCAAAACCTAAAACTGTCTGCCCATATCACTGTTGAATCTGGATCCGGCTACTTCCTGAGTCATCTGTTTCCACATCCCCTTTTGCTCAATCTAATTTAGCCAGACTATCATCGTACACACATACATACATACTCACACATGAAGCCCTACACAGCCGTCTC